>NC_059399.1:0-655416 GCF_905220565.1 Melitaea cinxia | reverse complement strand
GTGGTCACATATAAATTTTATCGAGACCTGATAACTACTTTTTGAGTAATCTTTGATAACGCGTAGTTACTTGACTATTTTTTCGTCGATCCGCGTTGTATTACTCGTCGATGTAATTGAAGTCGGTTTTTTTTCGTTTGCGAGCAAACACAGTTATTTTTATACTTTAAAAATCTCGAGTTCATCAATTATGCTAAACTTGGTAATATCATTTACTAAAATGTCAATAAACTAGACATATTTAGTAATTAAAAAAACAATCCTTCTAAGAAACACTTCAACCGAATATCTTTTAAATTATTAGTAAGATCTAAGAAAAAGAAACACAGCACAAGAGGATGCACTAGCTTAGTTACAAGTTACAGCGAGTGCTCTCAAGCTTGAGCACTGCACTTGTACTTCGCGACTGACTTCACGGGGAAACACGAAAATAGGCAACGCAACATATTTATAAATACAGATGTTTCGCTTGTTAAAATCTGTGATGTTATATTTAAAAAATCTACAATCTTATATACCTTCTGTCTTATTTTCTCTGAGTATTTTAAATTATCATTATATTTAAAAAAAAAATCAGGTCAAAAGCTATCGTTACAAATTTATCATTTAAGAAAAATCGGGTCGAAAAAAGCAAGGTAAATACTGTGGGTCTAACAGTATGACAGTCTTAGCCAGAATACATTCAACCCGCTGATCTATTTTTTTTAATATAGCTAGGTCGGCAAACAAGCGTACGGCTCAGCTGGCGGTAAGCGATTACCGTAGCTTATAAACGTTTGCAACATCAGAACCATTGCAAGCGGGTTGCCGACCCTTCCCCCGATTCCCCCCAAAATTACCATTTGTCGAAAATTATTTATAAATACGCTTTCATATTCTTATTCAAAATAACGTATTGGTTCATGAACTGATGAATTAAAAACACATTTCAAACTCATGATGTTCAAATAAGCAATCAATATATCAATATCACGCGTTGGAAAAAGCAATTTTTTTTAGACTAATGTAAATATTGTCCGGTAACACAAAGGAGGATTTACACATAAACACTGTCAATTCAGCTGGCGGTCAAAGGACTGTCGAACATAAAATCTAATATAATTCCGAGCATTGGACAAACAACGATATCGTAGACGATAAAAATATTTCAGCAAATATTTTGTCAAATTTTTACCCCATACATATTCAAGGGAGATTGAATCGTCTCGCTTTTATGATAGAATAGCAAATTGGTAAGAATTTCCGTCGAAACGGCTCCAGGCGGACGGTGTCCAGTTGTAATTCCTCTTTATACAGTTTTACCGGCGGCCTTTTTAGGACTTTGTGAGCTTAAGTAGCTCCGAACAAGTTCGTTTTGTTAAAAATCAACGCTAAAGTTCAGGCGATTCTAGTCGTTTATAGTTTGTGATAAAATCTATTATCGCACTACTCCCTCGTACTCATGTCTTTCATTTTGGAATTATTTAATCCTATTTGTAATTTAGTGATGAACAAATTAAATAGGACTCAAGCTAATTTTTAACAGATTTATTCTTCAAAGATAAAACTAAAATTGTATGATTTAAATTTTTTTTTTCAACGTGTTCTTAATTTTAAAATTTAATTTGTATGTAAATAGTAATTTTTGAAATCAATTTTGTCCAGTAATATTATTAATGAGCAGAGTAAGAAATCGAACGCTGAACAAAGAATAATTCATAAAATTGATGAAAAAAAAAATTGAAACAGATGAATTCACAATTTTTTACTGCCAAAGACGCGACAGTGGAATTGTAAAATTTTATGTCGATCCTAAATTGTCTGAAGTATACTCGATGGACGTAACCGAATTAAAAAGAACCTAGAAACAAAGAAATACAAACCAAAACGTCAATGATGTAACGTCGACAGAAATCATAGATTCGAAACCGTAAAAACGTAATACCGTCGGTGGCGACAGTTGAATTTTTAGTCAATTTCTCGTTTGACACAATTGAATTTGATCTTCGAGTAAATCGGGTTTCAGGGCACGGAGAGCGGTTGCCTTTAGATGTCGTTTTAGGTGAAAGATAAGAGCGGCTAGCGACATATTTAGGAGTAATATGTAAGTACTTTAAAATGTGCTCAACTCAAGTGATATTTTACATATAAGTTACTTTCTTGTTAAGAAACTGCAATGTTTACCATTGTTTCATCTACTTGGTTGTTATGTGAATATAAAAATATTATAATACTAGCTGTGCCCGCGACTTGGTTCGCATGGAATAAAACAAAAAAGTTATTGTTCAGTCTGCAGAGTTATAAAATAAATAAATTTCTAAAATAAAAGTAGCCTAAGTTACTCCTTACTACATCGCTATCTGCCAGTAAAATTCCCGTCAAAAGTTCAGCCGTTTCAGAGATTAGCTGGAACAAACAGAAAGACAAAGAGACAGAAATTGCAAAAATGTCATTTTGGTATATGTACCGTGTATAGGTGGTACATATGCGCTAAATAAATAGCGGTTATTTTAATATTACAAACAGACACTCCAATTGTATTTATTTGTATAGATATTTTAGCAAAATGAAATTGTAATATTGTTTCAAAATCTTCTTATTACTGTTGCATTTATCGTGGTCATAAATAAGATTTATCTGGATTTATGTTATTTAAGAAAATTTAAAAAGCAAATTGTAGATCTACAGAATTTTCTCTAGTGAAGTTTAGATAAAAAAAAATGCAGCTAAAGCTTATTGAAAGGGTAAGGTAGTTTGGATTAGAGTACGCTGATAAAAATAGAACGAATAGAATGAATGTGAATTATTCTTATACTGTATGGCTACGGTACTAAAGAATATAGCCACCCCCTTTCTTCCCGTGGGTGTCGTAAGAGGCGACTAAGGGATAACAAAGTTCCGCTTCCACCTTGGAACTTAAAAAGCCGACCGGTAGCGGGATAACCATCCAACTGCTGGCTTTAAAATACACAGGCCGAAGACGGGCAGCAGCGTCTTCGGTGCGACAAAGCCAGTACTGCGGTCACTAACCCGCCTGCCCAGCGTGGTGACTACGGGCAAAACACATGAGTTCACGTTATTTTTGGCGTTAAATTGTGGAGGCCTATGTCCAGCAGGACTGTATAGGCTGTAATGATGATGATGATGAATTATTCTTTGGTTAAAATGAAAAAAATAATAATCATACGAGTTACAGGTCTAATGTTGTTCATAGCGTGTTACTTTGGACTCTTTGACGTTCCTTAAAACAACAACTTTTAATATTTTTGAAATTATACTTCTTTTGGTGAGTTAGAGAAAGAGAGTAATTTCTTACGATTCGCGCGCACACCGTTCTAAAAAACCGACACCCTGAAGCTAGCTAGTCAACGAAGAAGTTAGCAACGTGAAGTTAGTTAGCCAATGATGTATTACTACTTACGTGTCTACATAAGTACAAACATTTTTATAATAATCTAATGATCTCTACCTCTTATCTCTTACACCACACGCGATGCCTTTGTCTCGCCGTCCGCCGTGGCTACAGATGAATCGTTTGAGGCTACTTAACAAGTCATTGTACGGTGCTGCCGGCGGTCGAAGGCCAATCGGTGCCACAAATTGACTTCAAGTATTTCACTATTTGCCATTTTCTGCCTCTATTGCCACTTACTTCTAATATAATGTAATTTATTACATAGCAAAATCTTATAGACGTAACGATGTTATGATGCACTAGCTGTTCCTGCGACTTGTCCGCGTAGAATTTAACGAAAAAGTTATTGTTTAGTTCGCAGAGTTATAAAATACACAAATTTCTAAAATAAAAGTTGCCTAAGTTACTCCTTATTATATCAGCTATCTGCCAGTGAGATTCCCGTCAAAATCGATCAAGCCGTTTCAAAGATTAGCCGGAACAAACAGACAGACACAAAGACAGACAGACAGGCAAAAATTAAAAAAAAAAATTGTATTTATGTACCGTATATACATCCATATGCATTTAATAAAAAGTGATTATTTTAATATTATAAACAGACACTCCAATTATATTTATTTGTATAGATAAGTGTTATTCCTTTGAAATAATTTTAATGTACATTAAAATACAAGTAATATACAAACCTTAGTCATATTATATCGTTTTAGCCGTAGTACATTTTGCAACAAATTCGCTTACAAGCAAGTTATTACTGTATTCTCACATTACCAACATCGTGCGCTTTGAATAACGGTTAATTAATAAGAGATGACTTACAAATATTTAGTACGTTGTTAAGTTTCTGGTACATACTAATAATATAATGTTAGACGCTTCAGCCTGTAATATCGCACTACTGGGCATAGGCCTCTTTCCCTGTGTAGGAGAAGGATCAGGGCTTAATCCACCACGCTGCTCCAATGTGGGTTGGCGGATATATTCCCTACTATGAGTAACGATCGCTATCAGGTGTACATGATAACAACCGGGACCGACGGGTTAACGTGCTCTCCAAGGCACGATGGGGAGACATAAGGACTGCACAAACACCCAGACCACGGCAAACACCTGTATGACCAATACCAATGTTTGTCATGTGCAATCCATGGCTGTGACCGTTGCGCCAACGCGGCTTCATGTAGTGTTAGAGTATATGCTTAAATGCGTTGCGATGACCAGTTGAAATTGCAAATCTAACTCGATATAATAAAAGATAGACTGCAAATCATTACGATAAGGCTTTTTTTTATACAACGAGGTCGGAAAACTTTCCTTCCACGGTCGGGCTCCAGATTCCCAGCAGGATATTACCTGCTGTGCCCTGCCTCAGCGACTTATAGCAGACGACAGTTATAATAGTCTCAGTCAGAGCTATCTGTTGCGCTAGCTGTCGTGGGATACTTCCTTGCACGTTATATATATTTATATATATATTTCTTGTGTGCGTGTGTATTTCACTGAACCCCTCCTAGACGGCTGGACCGATTTTGATGAAATTTTTTGTGTGAGTTCAAGGGGATTCGAGGATGGTTTAGATTTACAATTTGGTCCACTGGAAAATGTTTATTTAACTAATTTTTCATTTATAAGTAGTTGTTAATTTTGGAATGTTTTACATTGGATCCGGTAGACTGCGCTACCATCGCAGTATCAAATATTAAATATTATTCTATTTTAATTTCAGTTTGTCCCGACAGTTGGTGCTGCGATCAAATTAAGAAAAATATTTGAAATTTTGTGTTCTGGCAAACAACGTTTGCGGGGTCAGCTAGTATTTATATATGAACAGATATATTATGTGTGATATTGTGTGAATAGCTAGTAGTGTTGCCCAAATGCAAGAACAAGACGAGACTTAGCCAGTCTTGGTCTTGGTCTTGCGCCAATACACCTGGTCTTGGTCTTGGTCTTGGTCTTGCGCTCCCAGTCTTGGTCTTGGTCTTGGTCTTGCAGCAAGAGTCTTGCAAATCTTGCAATTACCTATTAGTCTATTACTATTTATTAAAGTTTACTTTAAATCTTAGAAAAACGTATTAGAATTGGAACATTGTGAGCTTGAATTAACATAGCCATAGTAAAGATCAAGCAGATTAATAAATAACTGAAGATTTGATAAGAAATTCGAAAAATCAACTGACCTATATGTCGTTTTCCATGGAAGTAACTGTTTCTTAATAAACATTTATGATTTATAAGCTTACATTTGCTAAAACATGTAAAAAAACAAATTAATTACAATAACTTGACTGTATTTTAAAGAACAATACTTATCTGTCTAGAAAGAGATTGAACCCTCAACTTATAAGAAATTTAATAAAAGAGTTTTACGATTTATCATTTATTTGAATAAAAAATAAAATACAACAGGCGGGCTGGTAAGTAATACAAAACTCTTATCGCAGGCTTTTTATTTTATTAGTAGGTAAGTACCTACGCTTTTTATATTATTTTATTAGTTTTGTAGAATTTTTTTACACGTTTCAAGTATATTTAAAAGTGGCTACAATATTTATTAAACGGGTGATATTTGAACACTTTTTGCTATTTTTTCTTGTAAAAACTTAAGAAATATAATGACTAAATGTACAATAATAGTACCTAAGTAATTAGTTTAAAACCATATAAGTAATCAATATTATAATATATACTTACTAGAATGAATTAATATGACATCTACTACCTATCCTTACCATTTTATCCTAATCATAATACTACTTGCGTGATCAGTATAATGTATTCATTTTCATTCTAAGCACTCTGAAACTTATTTATTCCTTGGAACACCTGTAGGTACTCTTAAAATTCGAAATTATTTTGCATGAGTATACCTACGCCCTATGGCGGCAATCAAATAGTGTCAAATGTTATGATTTCGGCGTGGCGGCAACGATTGTTTTAGATTTCAAAAGAAGCCGCCGGCGCGTGTATCATAACCATGTACTTCCGAAAAGCAGCAAATTTCTTTGAGAAGTAAGTACAAAACCTTTGATGCCGCATTATCAAAGTGCCGATGGTTAAAACATAACTATGCATGCACTCAGTTTGATTTTAATAGATATTTTTTTATTCGCTATGTTTATGGTATTAGTCGTAATGCGCATAGGTCCAGTTTTTCATATTCTTTGATACAGTTTTTTGCGTCTCATAGAATTCCTAAGCGTACCTACCTATACACCGAACTGTTACACCTAACTACTCAGTGAAATAGCGCTAAGTCCTAGCTGCAAGACGCAAGAGTCTTGCAGGCTATGTCTTGTTCTTGCTCAAGTCTTGCACGGTCAGTCTTGGTCTTGGTCTTGCTAAAAATACGCGGTCTTGTTCTTGGTCTTGGTCTTGCAAAAACGCAAGAACAAGACCAAGACTGCAAGACCAAGACTGAATTTGGGCAACACTAATAGCTAGGCTATATAATGCTACTAGAGACAGTTGAGAGTGACGTGCTTTTTAAATTACTTGGGATGTCTGGTTATACAAGAGGATAATAAATAGAATCATAGCGTTTAGTGTTATTTAATATCTTGACAGATGTAAAAAGAGCAGATTTTTAACGTTTTCCGTGTCACGTCCTTTTGCAAAATAAAAATCCACCTTAATATCAGTCCATCTTCAGAAGTTTCAAGGTTTACATATTTAAAAAGTTTAAACTTTTTCTAGTTGGTGAGTTGTCGATATGAAGAAGCCGCCACCAGTCGACCGATAAGAGAGACGCAAGCCCTGATGCCACCATGAGCGGGAGACGTGGACCCTTCAGGAGTTTTGCTATCAGCTTGATACAGATCATAACGATTATATGTCAAGGTAAGTTCACATGTCTCAGACTAACTTTAACTTCCAATTAAAGACGTATATTAAATCTTATTACGGTAGCATTTATATCCAAAACGAACGCGTTATGTAAAAGGAAAACATTGTTTCGTATTATTTAGCTGTGATCTTCCGTAAGGTTGAGGTATAGCTCTAGTCTAACCCCACCGAGTTTCGCCAAGCTTTGATCAAGATATTTTCTGCTCTACTCTACCCCAATTAAAAATAATTCTCAGACAACAGTTTACATAACTCAAGGACTCGAGATGTGTCCAATAAATGATTAAAGCAGGTGAAACCACGTGTGACTATTAATATAAAAAAATAATAAAATGAAATTATAGACAGGTTTGACATTGACAAAATTATTCAATAACTTGAATACAACAAATGAAGGTAAATAATTTTTCAATCATTGCTTATAGAAAACCCACGAGTCTCATATTTAAGGCAGGTAAATGTTTCTATAATGTGTTTGTAAATTGATTTCATATTATTTTTAAATTATTTTGATTTTACTTGGTAAATATACACGATACTCGTTAGAATCAAATTTATGAAATATTTTTTATACTAAAGTTATTATTATTATACTAATGTTATTAATATTTTAAGTGGACAACCATAACACAGAAGTCACTTACACACGCATAATATATATTGTAGAAAATATGTATATAAAAGTATATTTAAAACTAATATACCTATTAGTGTATTTGCACATGTTTATGTATGTGGGTGTATATGTATATGTATTTTATAGTCACTATAATAGCTGTACTTATTAACCAAATTTTATATATCTATATATGAGTACATATGTATTATATATTATATTTTGATTATAATTTATCAAATTTAATTATAGAAACAATGAATTGTAAGACAGGTTCACGATTCGCAATTTAATTATGTTCAATGTGACCATCAGTGTTGAGTTTGCAATAACTTTAATTGTAATACTTAAGCTTAATGTAATTAATGTTTATAAATAAATATCTACACAATACACACACGGTCGTCTGTTCCTAAAGTAAACAACTTAATGCTTGTGTTATAGGTAACAGCCGACTGGTATAGCTACATATTTTTTTCCGATAAACATACTTATAAATAATACATATATAAATATATAAATAAATATTTATATTACACCCAGACTCGGGGTGGGAATCGAACCCACAACCCTCGGAGCAGAAAGCAGGGTCACTACAAACTGCGCCAATGGGTTAGTCGTGCGCCAACGGGCATTGTAACTTGGCTATTGTAAACTTGTTTGTGGTTCCAATAATTAAAAAAAAAATAAGAACTTGCACAAAATCTGGAGTGACCTGCTTGACGTTGTCCCTCAATCTTAAAGAAGACCACAGTCATATAATACAGCCCCCACGTGTTGTTGTTATTCTGATGTTATTTCGTTGCAAAAATGTTTTGAAATGTGCTGAAAATAGTAAACATAAAACCACAACGATATTAACACCTACAATTTAACGCTATTATCGAATGTTGTTGATAAAGCTGTTATTGTGGGTGTTAACCGACTGCATGGATAACAAATAAGCGCGTGGCTTCTACAATTAACGAAGCCGATGTCTCAAATAAACCACAAGTAACTAATACGCGTTAATTGTAGCGCCAGAACTGGGTGTCAGTTAATTTAGTTCAATGGATTTATTGTTATTTAGATCATACATAATTAACCTTCGCATACTCGCGCGGAAAAGCATTACACATACACTCGCGCACGGTATCTTAGACCGACATTTGATTGTCTTTGTTATTGCAATATTATATTTTTTTAAATAATTTTAAAAAAGGAGGAGTTATCTAAAATCAAAAAGTAAAATAAATATTATTTTTCTTACCCTTAACAAGCTGTCAACGTGCATAATATATATTATAATAATAATAATAATAATAATCTTTATTTCGGGACTAGCCCATATAGTGTTAGTAACAATGTTGCTTATAATCTAATGTTAGTACAATTACATTTAAATAATTAAATAATTACATTTTAATAAATTTTGAATTAACAATAACTATAATCATATTTCTTAATAATAACAACAATTTTAAAACAACTAAAATGTGCATTCCTTTTTTTAAATATTATATTAATGTGAATTATAATTTAATTATTAATTTATTTTATTTTAATTTATTTACCATTTCATTATCACTATTAACAATTTATAATTAAGGAGTTTAATACAATGAATATATATAAGTAATACTAACTTCTTTTGAATACTTATTTGTTTATTTATAATTGTCATATTTATAAATTGGTTAATTCAGAAGGACATACTAAACTCCAAATACAAATTAGCGCAAATAAAAAATTTAAACACGAAAAATCTTCGCATTATTTGAAGTTTCTAAATTAAGTAACTAACAATGTAAACAAAAAATATTTGTATTATTATAAAAATATATGTATTCCCACAACGCCGATCGTAAAAAACTTTATACAAACAGAGCATCCAGAACAACGTCAGATCATTGTGAGGAGACGCTCATGAAGGAAACCGTTAATAGGCTAACTAACTTTCCGAAATTACACGAAAACTTTTCAAATAAAACGAGCTCAAAGGGCGCGTCTTAATGAAGACAATATTTTGAAGGGTTCTGAACTTCAGTGATTAAATCTCAATACTCATATCTCGGCGTGTCTTTGAACGGTGGAGATGTGGCGTCAATCAATTTAAATGCGTGTGGTTTAGTTGTTATTTCGTTTGTTGCTCCTTCAAGATTGGTTAAGTAAACCTAAATCATGGCAAGTTAATCTGGATATAACTTATCATATTACATAATTTAATCAATGTAATATAGTTACTAAATAAGTTATTGAATATCCGTTCATGTCTTTACATTTGGAAATAAACTATCAACATGTCCCGACTTTGAGTTTCAACCTTTTATTATCGCTTCATGAACATACCTTCTAACTTCTCCTGATATTGAATAGTATATTATAGGGTTAACTTGGTTACGAAGGTAGGTAAGGTTTACCAACTTTTGAAGAGGAAATGTTTCGTAATAATTATATGAGGCTATAAATTAGTACCAATATATTTTATGCTGTGTGGCTACGACATCAAAGGATATAGCCACCCCCTCTCTTCCCGTGGGTGTCGTAAGAGGCGACTAAGGGATAACATAATTTCACTACCACATTGGAACTTAAAAAGCCGACCAATGACGAGATAACCATCCAACTGCTGGCTTTGAAATACACAAGCCGAAGACGGGCAGCAGCGTCTTAGATGAGACAAAGTCAGCCCTGCGGTCACCAACCCGCCTGCCCAGCGTGGTGACTATGGGCAACACACATGACACAGTTGTGGAGGCCTATATCCAGCAGTGGACTGCAATAGGCTGAAATGATGATGATGTTTAAAGATGCGTTATTTATTTAGTTTAGAACGACGGAGATGACGTGGTCGTTGTGTGACAAAAGCTTATATTTTTATTTAAAAAAATATTTAAAAAATAATAATTTCCATAAAAAAAGATTATTCGTAATTACGTTGCTTAGATATTTAATTTAATAATTTTAATCGTAAAAACATCAAGTATATAGACAAAATTAAATTGAAAAACAACTTTATTCAAATAAGCACCATGAGCACTTTTGAATCGTCATTTTACAAATGAAAACTTTAAAGTGATTATTATTTTTGTAAAAGTAAAGCTAAAGCTGAGTTAGCCGATTCGGAATGTAGATTCTGCAAAGAAGAATCGGTAAGAAACTCCGCAGTTACTCTTTTGAAAATAATATACAAACTGTGTTTTAGTACAAAATTAGTAGGTAATACCTTGCATGAAATATAGTATAAGTTCGTATACAATAAAATTATCAATCTCTTTCTGGTTTGACATATTTGTCACTTCCATAATAAAATTTCGCTTTCTGCGTTCGAATTTCATTGTGAAAGCGAAATATGTTAAATATTAAATAACTCGTCGATGCTATGTCGATGTGTGGACAGGTATGCTTTATGCTTAGAATTTCTATCGTCCAAAATGTTATTAAACTATGTTAAAATGTTTTTCGAGCCGTGGCACTCCAATTAAAAGTCAAGAGCACTACACTGTGTTGAAATAAAATATAAACAGTTATATAACTATATTACTGAGTTTTATTTATATTTTGGTATGTTTCATCACTTCAGCCTATCACAGTCCATTGTTGGACACAGGCCTACACAAATTTACGCCAAAAATGGTGTGAACTCATGTGTTTTGCCATAGTCACCACGCTGGGCATGCGGGTTGGTGACCGCAGGGCTGGCTTTGTCGCAGCGAAGACGTAGCTGCCTGGGTTTTGTTTCCAAAAGACAGTTTTACTATTTTCATTTTTATTAAAGAAAGAAATATTTAATAAATCTTAAATTACAAAGCAAATAACGATTTGTCAATGTCAGCGACATTTTTGAACAATAAACCCAATGATTCCTAAAGCAACATTGATATTTTTGTCATAATCAGCCTTTTCTGGTGCTGACTTACGTTTAAACCGACTAAGCTTCGTGACTACGCGAGACTCTAAAAATAATGTATCTAACTTAGGATTAGACATCAAAAGGCATTTTAAAGAAATTTATTAACTTTGTTTTAGCTTTATTTGGTATTCATATAGTAAAAAAGTACCTGGGTGACCGAGCTTAGGTCGGTGTTTTTAGTAAATCGTGTTTTTTGGAAATCATATTTAAATACGAATTACATGTTTATAAAATATGAATATTTTTTTTATGATTTTACCGATATAATAATGAAAAAACCGAAAAACCAAGCGCTGGATGGATAACCATCCAACTGCGGCTTTGAAATACACAGACCGAAGACGGGCAGCAGCGTTTTTGGTGCGACAAAGCCAGCCCTGTGGTCACCAACCCGTCTGCCCAGCGTGGTGACTAAGGGCAAAACACATGAGTTCACGCAATTTTTGGTGCGAACTTGTAAAGACCTATGTCCAGCAATGGACTGCAATAGGCTGTAATGATAATAATCATGAATAATAAAAAATATGAATTGGTTATTTAAAAAAGACGTGTGACACTCGGGGACTGCCGCGGTAAAGCTATTGCATAGCATTTTGTATCAACTTATGCAATTATAATTATTTATTTATTTTATTTATGCAGTATTTCTTTTTCTTTGATATTAATTCAAGTTACACTTTTTGAGCGTGGTGACCGATAAGAAAACAATTTTTTTTCTTTTATTAAATAAATAAATACCTATACACCTATGTACTTTCTCATAAACAGCTGCTTATGTATTCGTCCGATTTCGGAGCAGCTCGTCTCGATTCGTGCGAGTTTCGTAGAGTCGTACAATACGTCTAATCGCACGCACACAACGCCGTGTCGAAGACTGCCGAACTAAAACGACGTTAGACGATGCACAGCCTTCAATCCACACCTCCGTGCCCGTCGGAGTGGGGAGCGTGAGGTTTTTTCGTTACGGAATTTCTGGATTCGGTCCCCGCGCTCAAGGCCCGCGATAGAAGCTATGAAATAGTTTAATAAAAAATCATGAGCTAATTAGAAAAAAAAGGAAAAAATAATTGATCTGGACTTATAGGGAACCGTGGTCCGTGAACCGTGGTCTTCTCGGTCGATTACGACCGGCCGATTTCCCACTTGAGCTATTAAACTTTATTGATAACTGCAAAATTTACCTTTGTATTCTAACAATATTGTAGCCATTTTTTCATTGCCTAAAACAGAAAAACGACATTTAAGCAAAAATTTCGTGAACCTGGTGACTTATATTACTAAAATTTTTATATGTGTTGTCAAACTTTGTAGTTATATCATTAATAAGATAAGGTTTCATTGTATCAACATGACTGTTAAGGTCTTATTCTAACAGTAAGCAATCCTACCGCTCAGATATCCTTATAAAAATTCTAAGAATATCATTTATGAAGATATTAAAAAGAAACGGACCAAGGTATATAGGTACATATAAAACTACATTTAAACCAATATTAACTTTCCATTACTGTGAAGTTATCAAATTTTTTGTACTATCTCATAAATTGTCTAAAATTAAACGTATTCTCAATGGTTTACATTCGACCGTTATTCATTGTTTAATTTCCGTATTCTGGAAATTCCTTGAGTATCATTAACGGTTACGGTCGGTAACGGATCACGGAGTTCATATTATCAGCTCCGGGAAAGTTAATAAAGAATGTTTCGCCTGTCACGTCATTAGCTTTATTCATAACTCGTTATAAATATCCATAGGATTTATTATAATCATAATAATTTATACAAAATCTAATTTTAATTAAATACCACTTAACTTTTGGTCGATCTTTTAATGTTTTGTTTAACCAAAATGTGTAGTTTGTTCACGTTCAAACAACAACGCCATCTAGCATCACGTACTGTACTAAAAGTTTGTGTTCTTCTTTATTGTAGCGGTACAGTCACTAACAGTGCCGTCAAAGTTACTAAATAGTTCTATATATTTTACAATTGAAAGAAATTATGTGTATTGAATTAACGTAACATTTATTATAACCGATTAATTAAAAATTACTCCGTCGTGCAAAAAAAATAAGAAAAAAGAAACTATTTTTGGTCTTTTACTTTCGCTAGTGGTATGAAAACTTTGAGACAGAATATTGAAATTGACCTTGAAGGAAATATGCTTATACTTGTCTAGTAAAACTTTCTTTTGGTATAAATAAATAAATAAATTTAGGTTTTCAATGAAAGATGAATGATGAATTCGCCGATATCACGTAGAATGGAAAATACTTAAAACAGGTTGATTGCTTTAAGTCAGGGGTGTCAAAATCAATTTTGCCACTTATTAAATTTTGAATATGCAGGCGGGTCAGATTCAAGCGAAAAAAACGTAGTGTGCGTATTTTAAAACTTCTGTGGAGGAATCGAGTGAAGTCATGATTCTTCTTTCTATGACAAATTGCGGTCGCGGGCCGTATATTTGACATCCCTGCTCTAAAGTGTGCGTTACTTTTGACATTTCTGCGCAAAATTATTTTCGCACCCAGTTTGACAAAGGCCTTACATTATATACACTATTGTTTTATTTACATTGCTATTCATATTTAGGTAATTATAATTTCTAAATTGCAGTTCCTTTCTTAAATACGAAGTTGAATTTCAATAATGAAGCCTTGACTTTATATATTATCTAAAAAGTAACACGTGCTTGTATCAAAAATCTATTTTTCTCCCGTCCACTTTCTCCCGTTATATTATTATACTAATGAAACAAGATGATCTCTTAACAAATTTATAAAGACGATGAAATTTGTTACAGTATTAACAGAGGAGCCGAGGTTCGCAGAGCCGATACCAAATGTGACGGTGGCGCTCGGGCGGGACGCGAGCCTGCCCTGCGTCGTCGAGCACCTCGGCACGTACAAGGTAAACTTCGAGCACTTGGCTTAAGTCTTTTACAAGTATCGTTTATCAATTACTATCTGTCCCAAATAAATGGTATGAAGTAAGTAGGTTGACCTACACACAAGGAGCCCGGGTGACGCTAGATTTTATTATATATATATATATGTATATTCTTGTCAAGAGTGAAATTTTTTAATAAACGGTAGATATTTCATAAAAGTAATGTCTGACTGTATAAATTACACGTATTAAAAAATAAAACCAGAAAATAAATACTAAATTTTTATTCATTGATTTTGTGATTTTACGTAACAGATAAAAAATTGGTGTTTTGTTCCTCTTTATTAAATCAAGCAAAAAATTACACTCGGTTCGCTTAAATCGAATATAAAAATCATCGTATCAGAAATTTCGATCTAGCGGGTACATCGTTCCATACCTTAATTGGCTAGAGCGCCGACACGGTCAGTCGGAGACGCGGTTTCGATCCCCGGTGGAGCGGTCAATTTTTGATATGATATTCAAAAATGTTTAAAAAATTACACTTACGCTTCAGCCTGTAATATCCCACTACTGGGCATAGGCCTCTTTCCCCATGTAGGAGAAGGATCAGAGCTTAATCCACCACGCTGCTCCAATGCGGGTTGACGAATATATTCCCTACTATGAGTAACGATCGCTATCGGGTGTACATGATAACAACTGGGACCGACGGCTTAACGTGCTCTCCGAGGTACGGTGGGGAGACCCACAAGGACTGCACAAACACCTAGACCACGGCAAACACCTGTATGGTCAAATACAAACGTTTGTCATATGCGGGGATCGAACCCGCAACCGCCAAGCGCAACAGGTACAATCCATGGCTATAACCTTTGCGCCAACGCGGCGTCAAAAATTACACTGTCATCTGTAAATTTCAAAGACACTGTCATCGTTTGACTTAAATAAATTGACTAACGAAAAGTCCTATAAATACGTTTTCCCTCCGTATACTCAATTTGTAACATAAATAAATATTTAATGATACAAGATGCAGTGGCATCGCATCGCAGAGACATTGCCTTAAAATTCAGGAAACGACTCTACGTGTGCATTTTGAACGAGGGAACATTCTATTGTTTATTCGTATGAAAAATAGTGTCCATATTGGTAACATAAAATGCATTATATTTTTCTATTCTTTATAATATTTTATTTTATATATAATTCATACTTCTTAATCCACTACTCCCCTTACATGGGTTTGACGAATCATCTCAATACTTCCCTACTGATGGCATTCATTGATGGCATTAATAATCGCTTAAAGATGTCTATGATAATAACTTGGCTTAAAGTACTCTTTGAAGCACAGTATTGCAATTGAGCGTACACCAAAAACAAGAAATTAGTACAAATATAATCTAATTATTATTGGATTTAGCGCTCCTTCTCCTGCATGGGGAAACAGCTCTATGCCCAGCTGTGGGATACTAGAGGCTGAAGCTATAATCTAATCTAAGTGGAAGTTGAACCCTTAACCACACGAACCACACCAGAAAATTCGTTATAATAAATCCACTTACGATATTGGTATTTCAAGTTCCAAAGTCACGAGTTCTCTAAAAAATATATACAAAGTGTACCACGATCTATCTAATCTCACTCGAGTGTTTCTAAGTTACGAGTGATCTGTGAATAGTGTATTGATAGTAAATTTATGTGGTGGGGAGATGGTAGATAGGAAGTGGGTGTTTATTGGATGTAATAAAAAACGGTGTAGGGCTGAATTTAATACAGAATTTATGTTAGGGTTCGCTTTTTTCCGCTGTAGTGTATGGTTTTTTGGTGAATTACTATGTTAAGGTGTCTTTGTGTTGTGTTTGAACGAATTTTCTAGTTTTTAGCTTTCAATATTTTTACTAAACGTAATCAAAAATCGAAATCAAAAACAGCTTTATCCAAATAAGCCCCAAGAGCACTTTCGAATCGTCATTTTACAAATTAAAACTTTAAAAATAAATAATTATTTTTGTAGAAGTAAAGCTACCACCGATTCGGAATGTAGATTCTGCAGAGAAGAATCGGCAAGAAACTCCGCAGTTACTCTTTTGAAAAATAATATATAAACTGTGTTTTAGTACAAAATTAGTAACATGTTGCATGAAATACAGCGTCACTAAGTCCACACATTTTTATCATTTATGTAATCCTGCACCGAATAATAAGCTTCATCTATTATTTTTTTTCAATAAATACTTTAAATTTATGTTGAGACAATTCCAAAATTGTTTGTGGGATTTTATTATACATGAGAATACCATGACCCAGAAAGGAGGCGTTTACTTTGCGCAGTCGGAGACTTGGAGTTACAATTTTGTTATTCCTTCTCGTGTTTACAATGCAATTGTTACTATTTATTTCAAAACATTGAATATTCTGGTGAATTGTGATTTTTTAGTAATATTCGAGAAACAATGAATATACTTCATATTTTAAAATCTACTTAAGATGCTGTAAATATAATTCTCGTATTTGAACCCTCTGTAATTTTTGACGTGATTAATTTCTTTTACGAAAAATCATACATAGAATCTTTAAAAATAAAACGAAATTCTTTTTTAAAATTTAAACTAGCTAATCCCACAAATACGGCTTTGCCATATATACCCCCCATAATCCCCATCCTCTCCTTATAACTTAGGGGTATAAAAAATAGATGTTGGCCGATTCTCAGACCCACCCGATATGCACAAAAAATGTTATAAAAATCGATCCAACGTGTCGGAGAAGTACGGTAACTAACATTTTCATATGTAAGATAAAAAACAACGGTAATTAAAATAAATAGTTCTCGAGTCGAGATTTTTTATTAATTTATTTTAACGTACGTATTTAATGAAAAACTCAAAATAAAATTTAAGATGCAATCATAAGCTCATTTGAGTTTTTACGTGCACCACCATCGTTTACAATGAAAATGTACAGAAATTATAGTTATTATTTTAATGTTACAAGCGCTCAGTATCAAAATTCTCATATTATATGACAAATTTAATAAATAATTAAATATTAACATATAATTACAATCTCATTATACCCAACAGTGAGATATTGTTTGCAAGCATATGAATAAAAAAAAATTTACTGCATTCGACGCGTTCCTGTTTCGCGTTGTAGATACTTATCTATAGTATATTTATTCAATTCCTAATATTAGTTAACACTCTCTTTAGTCATACATATTGTATATCTTGTTTCTTTTTATAAAAGAAACATTATTTCGATACAATTATTTCAAATCCAATTTTTTATCGAAACATACGTGTACGTCAGGAGTATATAAAACAACTAGCTGACCTGGCGAACTTCGTATCACCTTATTTTTTTTTTCTGAAATATAATAATAACATAATATATCAAAATAAAATATAGCCTATCTTTTAAGTTGGATCGAACTGCACATGGTGTGCGAATTTTATTATAATCGGTTAAGTGGTTTAGGAGTCCATTGAGGACAAACATTGTGACACGAGATTTATATATATTAAGATTTAAATAGACACGTTAATCACAAAAAAAAGGTCATACAGAACGTATTAATTAGACTTCTAGAACGCTAAAGTTACAGAACTTCATTCAAACTTACCGTTTTATCTAGCGGTAGGCAAAGATTTCCCCCGGGAAGCACTTGACGGCAATCGCCGGAAAATCGTCGAACTGCGTCCTCGCTAAAGTACCTACTCGCTTATTTTAAACTCACTCCACAACATTAATTATAACGTTATAATACTTTAAAAATAATGAAGAAGCCACGGTTTATTTTAAATGATTCGTTTGCTTTTTGAACTTTATTTAAGTACCTTCGAGAAATCTAAATATAATTTGCGGTAATTTTTTAATTACGTTGTGATGCATTTTCTTTTTATACGACTTCAAAAAGGAGGAGGTTTGTCGATTCGACCATATATATATATATGTGTGTGTGTGTGTGTGTGTGTGTGTGTGTGTGTGTGTGTGTGTGTGTTCGCGGATAACTTCGTCGTTTATGAACCGGTTTTGCTGATGAACCAGGATCTGGTTATGGCATCCCAGAGATATCGAAGGGAACCTTCGAAAATCGTAGTGGCGACTACTGCGCTTATTATTATTTTTTTGTTTGCTAGCTAAGGCAATTATTACTTCATAGGTGTTTACTCCAATTATCCACACCAATATGGTAATCCTAAAGACAGTTTTCTACCCTTCGGGATTATAATTAGTTACATACATTATTAATAGAGCTTTAATTAAGTATCCTCGGGTATTTAATATGCAGTGTAGTTAAAGATATATCAATAAAATATATACGTTTAGTTACATCAATCACAAAGAGATTCCATACTTAACACAGTTATTAACACAATTTAGGTATACACAATTGATGTACAAAAAAAAGACTACATCTAAGCGATTATTTTTAGATATTTTTCAATAAAATAAAATATAAAGATAGAAAAATATACTTAATTTTTATTTACATAAAATGCACACATGAGCTAAGTAAAGAAAGGCCTAACACATTAGTGCTAAAAATATCTTTACATACGTATAATAAAATTATAATCTTATATTTGTGTCCTTATGAGAGCAACAGAAGCGAAAACAATTAGTTTTAGAACTTTTGGTCATCTGTATATAAGTTCCCGAATGATGCAAAATACACAAAATATAATTAAATTCAGTTTTCGAAGTTTAGAAGTAAATCGCGGGCCAGTGCTAGTATAAGTTACAAAAACATAATTAAAAATAGCACAAAGCAATATTGTTATATAACCGGATGTTATATTACCGAAAAATGACATGCTCCAAAATTTTACCAAGTCTTCACAAATCACGTTATAACATTGTCAAAAATATTAATAGCGTCCCTTAATTATTACGTAATTAAATAATATAATCAATTATTAAAATCAGCTTTCCTTATTGCCGGCAGAGTGTAGTAGGTAAGAGTGCGGGGGAGGGATCAAACGATATTAAATTGTCATTATCAAGTTATTAAGGCCATATTTTTAAACAATAATATGCACATGTAACGCTCACATACACACACACACACACACACAACGTTAGCGATTCCCGTATATAGCATGCTTACATTTCTACAAATACTTTTGTCATTATAGTTCACCTTTCTCTCAGAATAGACAAAACGGATGATAATTTGTTATTATAATCACCTCATATATAACTACTCCTTGTTGATAACTTCTAAAACCTCTTAAGGGTGTCTGAGTTGCTTTTGCTTAAGGGTTTGTGACTGAATATATTTTATTTACTAAGTGTAATACTTTCCACTTCCACATTTATATTTGGATATAATATTTTTATAAGAATATTACAGATAATAGCACTTGTAGATATTTAAATAAAGATATTTTAATTAACAATGGTAATTTATTAGAGTTCACTACGAAATAGTGAGAAATCATGTGAAAAAACAATATAGCAGTGAGGGGAGACTGAAAATTTACAGCGCCATTAGGTGTAACAAGATATGTGTGATTATAATTTAATTAATTTATAAATTTAAACTATTAAGTATGTATATGTATGTGCCTCATAAATTTTACTGGGTGTATTGATTTTAATGATGCATTTTTTTCAATTTCCTGATTAGAAGCTGCTTGCTTGATTAGTAATTTTTAAGTAACACCCAATAAAGTTTATTTGCCGTTTACTTGTCGAATTACATTGAAGTCATTTTTTGTTTGAAAATAAGCACAAAAATGTTACAACATAATAATTACACAAACAGGCAAATCCATGTAACAAGACTTGTCAATACTAGTACAAAGGAGAAAAAGAAAATTTTAATTACACAATCGAGCTAGT
The DNA here is from genome assembly GCF_905220565.1 of Melitaea cinxia. Lineage (NCBI taxonomy): Eukaryota > Metazoa > Arthropoda > Insecta > Lepidoptera > Nymphalidae > Melitaea > Melitaea cinxia. The sequence continues at coordinate 634,920 of NC_059399.1, read as the reverse complement.
GAAAACTGATTACTGTGCTTGCAAACTGCAAAGCGCACTTAGTTATGGCAATACACCTTCAAAATTAACAAGAGCCCCTAGGCCTTTGGAAAATGAGCGCGTGACGTCGCTCGTTAACCTTCGTCCGACTGCATACCAATTAAATTATTCATGAAGGCCTGTGTTGTCGTTTAGATAATAATTACAGATTCTGAGCTTATCTCTCGCGTTGTAATTCGAGGCCTGTATCATGTATTTAATTTTATACTGGATAGGGTTGAAATGATAAATAATTTAGCAACTTAATAAATATACATAAAAATTATAAAGTAGTAGACATATTTACAATTAACAGCGTAAGAAGTAAATACTTACAGACAGTGACGGTATAAATCATGTCCGCGTGCCAAGAATGCTGGCAGCATTTCCCTGTTGAATCGCTATGCCGATCCCCTGGGTAAAAATTGCACCAACCCTCTCGTCACCAGTGGAGGCAAGAAGACGAGGTGGTAAATCTTATAATAAAATTGTTATATATACAATAGTAATATATATATATAGTATTATATATATAGTAGTATATATATAATAGTAATAATTATGTTTGCTCGCAAATGAAAAAAAAAAACGACTTTAATTACATCGACAAGTAATACAACGTAAGTAGACGAAAAAAATGAACAAACGCACTAGTCCTAAGTACGATTTTCAAGGGTTTCCCTCGACTTCTCTGGGATCCCATCATCAGATCCTGGTTTCCTTATCATGGTACCACCCTTGAGATATCACCTTTCCAACAAAAAAAGAATTATCAAAATCGGTTCAAAAACGATGAAGTTATCCCGAACACACATTAAAAAAAATACATATTATACGGTCGAATTGAGTAACCTTCTCTTTTTTAAAGTCGGCTAAAAATATGTATGTATTATCTAGCAAACAAAAGGAGTATCCATATTAATACTGTCAAATTTTAATCGAAACAAAGTTTTGTAAGTTGTGATACCTTCTAAAACAGGATTTAAAGATTTGAATGATTAAAAATGTTGAACTTACTTTTTGCATTAAAAAACAAATAAAAACGAGTCCGAGAAGTATTAGTAGAACTTGTATACAAAATGAATATTTTGTACAGTGCGATAAAGACGTATTGTGAAGATCAAGCAACGATTAGCATCATTATTAGAACTCCAAACTTACAATAAATAAACTAAACAAATTACGTCAAAGAAAACCTTGTAAAATAAAATAATGCAACAACTTTTTAATGCAACAACAATGCAACAACAAATAATGCAACAACTTTTCAAAATAAAATAATGCAATACCTTTTTCGGATTTTATCGCGGTTTATTAAGTTTTTTAGATGCCCGACGTTTCGGATACTTTACAGCAACCATGGTCACGGAAGGACTGGGGTGTCAGACGTCCTAACGTTACAAAGTTATTTGAAACTACCCTATATACACCAAAAGTTAATGAGTGAAATTTGTGTAAACATTAGAAAACAATATAAAATAATGTATAAATATGTACGATTTTATTTTTGTGTTACCCACCCACACATAAGGAATTATAAACATTTTTGAATATCATATCAAAAATTGATCACATCAATAAATTAATCGCTTAAAACGAAAATAAAATCATCATATCAAGAATTTCGATCTAGCGGGTACATCGTTCCATATCTTAATTGGCTAGAGCGACGACACGGTCAGTCGGAGACGCGGGTTCGATCCCCGCTGGAACGGTCAATTTTTGATATGATATTCATAAATGTTTATATTCTATAAATGTTTATATATGGTGCATTTTTACATTTTTTGTAACTGCCTTTAAGAATAATTATATTTCAGATAGTAAAATAATAGCACTGTTAGAAATATACGTATGGTCACATTCACTCCTACCCGCAAAAAAACGAAACAAAAATTGTATGGGAATTGCAATTATATATATATATATATATATTGTTATGATATTAACATGTAATTCTTCTGGTGGTTATTTTATATTATTTAATTTAATTTTATTCAGGACAACAAACAATTGCATAATTAAAGTTGACATAGTATCTTAATTTCTTAAATAATCTTAACTTATTACACAACCAGCACCGTAATCCACATAATAATCCCTACTAATATTATAAATGTGAATGTAAGTTTGTTTGTTACGCTGTCACGCGAAAACTACTTAACCGATTATCATGAAACTTTGTACACATATTCTTGGAGTTATTAGAAGTAACATAGCATACTTTTATTAAAAAAATTCAATGCGAGCGAACCGCGGGTAAAAGCTAGTATTATATATATGGTAGCACATTATTTATGAAAATGTCAATTATAATTTAAGGGAAAAGAAAATGAAAATTAATAAAGGTAGACAATATTAAATAAATAAATATCTAGACATTTTTGTATTAAAACCTGCATGGTTTCAGATTGGATTAAGAAGATTATAGGTATACAAGTATAGCTACTACAAAAACCAAACTCATTTCCAGTTTCATTACAAAATACAATAAAACACTCTTTCATTAAGTCACTTTTAACAAAGAATAATTAAAAGAGAAATAGAAGTCAGTGTAGAAATTAACCCCTTTGTGCGGTTTTGCTCATCGAATCTAGTTGAAATATTTTAACCGCTTGTATTTCACTTTTTCACGTAAGTTCAAAAAGATCTCTAATGGATCTCTAATATACATAATAATTTCAAAAATTATTCTTTTTATATATTATTATTATTATTATATATTAATTCGGTTTAAATTTAACAAAAATTTCAAAATAATTTTTTCCCAATTTTTTTTTGACAATATAATCTAGCCTAGCATCCGGATATTGTAGCTTCCCAACAGTGAAAGAATTTTTCAAATCGGTTCAGTAGTTTCGGAGCCTATTCAATGCAAACAAACAAAACAATCAAATCTTTCCTCTTTATAATATAAGTATAGATAGATATTTTGGAGTGCGGAGGAACGTGGTCTTGAGTCCCTCATCCCCCATCGAAAAGGGAGGATCCTCCGACCAGACGGTTGTTGTGTCTGGTGGGCTACTGGCCCGATGGTTGTTGTCGGGTTCTTGCATATATACTCAATCACTCTGATAACTTTGATAGCGCGATGTAGGATACTTCAGTTTTCTCTAGTTTATATGCCACGCGATAGATGTCGCTACAGATATTTACAATTCAGAACTTCAGAACTAAATATCTTCTAGATCCTTTAGACAAAAAATACACCAGCCTTCTTGTGTGGAACCACCAGTGGAGGAAATGACGAGGAGCTAAGTCTTTTAAATTTTTAAAGTAAAACTTCTTTCCGCAAACTTGGCTTGGAGATTAAGCTGGTGAATTTGCGACGAGAGCATCACGAAAAGTGTGATCAATTTTCAAAGAAAAGTGTTTCAATTTTTTCCTCTCATTCTTTCATAGCCATTTACGTTTCTCTTTCGTATGTCTAAGACACAGTGCAGGCCTATTCGTATCGTGTGGTCTAAAGTACACTCTTTTTTTATAGCACTGCTACTCCAAGATCCAAGTGCTTAGACTGCAAACGGCACAAACAGTTAATTTTGAATAAGTGACGAATATTAATGCCGTTCAGTCGTTTAAGCTTTCTCCGCAGCGGAGCTTTAATATTAATAGAACTAGCTTTTGCTGTTTTATCATCGTCAAGGAAATGTATAACTACTTTTTTATTTGTAATCCATAACTGCTATATAAATTTTTAACGCATTGGTCATAATGTCCATCATAAAATCTCAAGTGGCTTAACGGAGGAGATTACTCAACATTAAAAAAAGACAACTGAGGTAGGGCACAGCAGGAATTTCCTGCTCAAAATATGGAGCAGCCCGACTGGGGTAGTACCTCGACCTTACAGAAGATCACAGCAAAATAATACTGTTTTCAAGCAGTATTGTGTTCCTGTTGGTGAGTAAGGTGACCAGAGCTCCTGGGGGGATCGGGGATTGGGTCGGCAACGCGCTTGCGATGCTTCTGGTGTTGCAGGCGTCTATAAGCTACGGTAATCGCTTACCATCAAGTGAGCCGTACGCTTGTTTGTTGACCTAGTGACATAAAAAAAAAAAAAAAGACAATACGGCTCACGACTCATCACATCAGCCTTTCGCAGTCTCATCAACTCATGTGTTTTGCCCATAGTCACAGCTGGGCAGGCGGGTTGGTGAGCGCGGGCTGGCTTTGTCGCACCGAAGACGCTGCTGTCCGTCTTTGTCCTGTGTATTTCAAAGCCAGCAGTTTGATGGCTATCCCGCCATCGGTCGGCGTTTTAAGTTCCAGGGTAGTAGTGGAACTGTGTTATCCCTTAGTCACCTCTTACGACACCCACGGAAAGAGAAGGGGTGGCTATATTCTCAAATGCCGTAACCACACAACGTACGGCTATACGGCTATACGGTATACGGCTACTACATAGACGAAAAATAATTCTTTCAAGTTGTCCTGTTTCCGTATCGAGTAAGATAGCCAGCCTCCGGGAGAGGATAGGGGGTGGGGTCAGCAATGCGTTAGCTAACCTTTTGTATTTTATGTTCCTAAAAACTACAGTAACCGTTGACAAGCGTTTATTTATTTCACTTAGAAATATTACGAAATAGGATTTTTTCCCAAGGGGGGGGGGGGGAATTGGGGGTAGGGTTGGTAAAGTGCTTGCAATGCTTCTGATGTTGCAGACGTCTATAAGCTACGGTAATCGCTTACCGTCAAGTGAGCAGTACGCTTGTGTGCCGACTTAGTTGCATTAATAATTGTGTTTGCTCGCAAACGAAAAAAAAATCAACTTCAATTACGTCGACAACGTAATAGACGTAGAATAATACAACGTAGGTAGACGAAAAATTAGTCAAGTAAATACGCGTTATCAAAGATTACTCAAAAATTTGTAATCAGATCTCGATGAAATTTAAATGATACAACACCACATGATAAACATCAGATTTCGATAAATTTAAAAATCATCAAAATCGGTTCACCCAGTAAAAAGTTATGCTGTATAATACAACGTAAGTCGACGAAAAAATAGTTAAGTAAAAGGGCATTATTAGATATAACTCGAAAAGTAGTTGTTAGATCTCAAATAAATTTAAATGTGACCAAATAACACGCACCTCCTTTCGATTAAATTTTTTTTTGTCGAAATCGGTCCACCCAGTCAGCAGTTCTGAAGTAAAATACATAAAAAAATACAATCGAATTGAGAACCTCTTCCTTTTTTGGAAGTCCGTTGAAAATACTATATATATATATATATATATATATATATATATATATATATATATTTGACCTTTTTCGTTTTACTATCTTAATATAAATACATAGACGCATATTTAATATCAAGTTTTATATAAAAAATATTATAATACCAAGAAAATTAACGTAAAATAAAAATTATTAAAACTCTTAACAACATCATCTCAGCTCTCGAGATGAACAAAATTTAAATGAAGCAACAAATTCTAGATATTTCTGATTAGTCCCGAGCAGTAAACCGCATCTCCAGACTCGACGCGATAACTCCGGGCGAGAATAAACTAAGTGTCAAAATTCACCCCGTAGTAATTAAACAGGCTAAGTGGCTGAGGGAGAACACACACTCATCCGCAATCGTAAGGAGAATAGCGAAAATTTTGAAGGATATACAAAGTTTTCGTAATTTAATTAACAAAGGAGGTTTTACTACGTTCCATTATCTTTTATTATTGTTTATTTTATTTTATAGTTATTCACGTGTTAAAATTTTTGTTACTTTGTATTAACTGATTGCGTTTGTCTTTGTGTGAGTGAAATAGGTGTACACAATTAGCCATACTTGTAATCTTTATCTGGAGGATGTCGTTGTATGCCATAACACAGGTTTTCCAAGTATGACAGAAGAGGCATCCTTAATTTAATTACTGGGAACTTTGTAATCACATTTAAATAAAAATGTAAATCTTTTTATTTAGATAAATTAAAACATTTTTAACTACAGCCATTTTATATTAAAACATTTCTGTACGTCAAAGTACAATGACGAGTAAAATATAATAAGAAAACTCAAAAGAGGTCACATTACATAATTGTGTATCATATCTCTCTCACAACTTTAAGCATGTTTATACTTATAAAGGTATTCAAATATAAACTATGCAGCGTCTAAGTAATGCCTGATGTGATAAATACAAGGAATATCTGTCTGTTCCTAAGGTAGGCAACTTAATGGCTGTATTTTAGATGACAACCGACTGTACTTTTTTAATACTTAGAAATGTACATATATATATATATATATATATATATATATTACACCCTTACACAAGATGGGTATCGAACCTACAACACCCGGACAAGAAAGCAAGTAACTACAAACTGCGCAAACTTGCTCTCGTCATTACTAATATCAACAGGATAAGTCAAATAAGTGCATAGTTACTTATTGGGCACTCACTGTAAATTATAATTCCTAGAAACTCACTTTTGAGTTTTGTTCCTTTTCAATACAGTACCAATATTTTTACAATATATTTCTTGGTAGATGTTATAAAATAGATAACAAGCAGATAATAAATAAACAAATCTTACATCTTAGGGTATTATCTGCCAATAATGTCTTTGAGTGCTTATTTTGTATTATCATAATTCGTTTAAGGCTCAAAGGTAAAGAAAATTATGATAAGATGGTTGTTTTATAATATCTTTATTAGGTATTAATCCCAATACAATTTCCTTAGAAATAATAAAAAAGATTTTCTTTGGAATATTCGCATTAACAGTCTGCGAGAATTATTATAATAATTACTTAGAATGTTTTTTATAGAATTATACTATTAATTGCTTTTTCATGTGATATTCACTACTTGAACAATTTTATTTGCTTTTACGACTACAATTCTAAAAGAAACAGCGTTAAAAATACTTCATAGGTTTCCTTAAAAATTGTCACTCAATAGGACGTTCAATACCTACTTAACAAGTGTCAGGAAAAAACAAAAATTATCCATTAAAATATTAATATAGGTTGATTTAAATAAAATGAAAAAAATAAATAAAAAAAAACACTTAACTTGCACAACCATTAATAGCGACAATTGCTAGCTTTCCAGAAACAAAAACGGCGTTCCACTTAATAAAGGCACGGATGCGGTATCGTTTTTAAAATTTACGCGGCATATATTATCTTCAATATACGGTAACACGGCCATATGTAATCGTTGTACTCAGACAGGCGAGAAATACACGTGCGGTCGGTAAGAGCAGTTAACCAGTTATTTATCTGTTTTTCGCTTGCCGCCAGTAAAAATTTGATCAAGTATGAAAACACGCTCGCTCGGTTTTTTGGAGCTCAATAACCGTTGCCTCTATACCATGATATTGCGTTTCTTTATTTTATTTAAAAGTATGGCGGTATTTTACATATAATACCTGTTTATTTTTACTAGGATATCGGTACTGACGTGAATTTAATATTGGAAAATAGACTGAAACAGCCGATGCTGTTACTGCGCTAAAGCTTCCTCAAGTTAAAAGATTATAACTTTCCACCAAAAAATCTTGCGGACAATTTTCCTACTTGAAGTGAGAATCATTACGTGATGATAACCAGCGCTGTAGGTGACTTCACGCGTCCTCTAAAGCACAGTTGGGAGACACATATCAATACCATAAATATTTGGACTCGTTACATTCCTGGTTCATAAAACTTTCTCAACTCTAAAGACTAGACCAGAAAGAAACATTGAAATGGAGTTTAAAAAGTCAGTTCGAAAGAACTAAATTTTCTTTTTTTTCGGAATAAATCGACCGAGGCCGACTTAACGTGGCAAAGTGTATCGCTTCCCCGCGCAGCGTCTTGCATCCGGAATTAGTAATTCATGAATTTGCCGCGGTTTTAATTATTTATTTTATTTTACGAGACCTATTATCGCGATACTGCCGCGTCGTAAATACTTAAGCAGTTATATAGTACCTCGGAATTTTAGAATAATTGCATGGGTTGTTACGTTAATTCATTTGTTTTAACGTCACTGTTGATTTGGATGAAGGGTTGTTCAGTTCCGGGGCTCCGACTTTTTGATGGTACGATATGAAACTAATTTTAAACCAACATCAAAAAAAAAAGGATGTAGTTCTCATTTCGACTGTATTTTTTATATGTGTTAACTTATAAATTTTTGTAACAATTTTGATCATTCTTTTTTTTCTAGTCTAGTTAGTGCTTGTCGTGTGGTGCCATTTCAATTTGAGCGAGATTTTATATGTAATTTATGAATTATACTTAATAATTACTATATTTTATATTGAAAAAACATTTACTGTAAATATGTTTTTCAAAAAACATTGGCTATCAAAATTCATTGTTGAGTTTATGATGTAAAGGCTGTATATTTTTTTGTATGGTATATGAACGGTATATCAATTAATAGCTCAATACCGTTTACATACACTCAATAAACTGCTACAGACTGCTTTTATACTCCAAACTTCATATGACAAACAATATAATATCATGATATATTTTTAACTCCAAAGTGGCACATGTTTTGTCCATCGAAACAATTAAAAACTCAAACAAAAAAGATACACGAAACAACATTTTACCCAACATTCGAAATTACAAAAGAGCATCGTTGCAAATATATTTAGTAAACGGAGAAAATAAACATGAGTACACACGGAGACGTAGGCGCTGGTCGTGCGACCCTAATCAAATGTACTTTATTCTTCGCACAATCGATTGAATAGTTCAAGTACTGTGTACCTTTTTGATAATAAACGTTTTATGAATTTACTTTGAACATCAAAAAGGAATTTCCTTAGAATATTTTTAAATATGTTATCACTAGATATTCCTAATGTTTTTATTATTTTTTAATTGACATCTATAAGATTGTTTTCATTTGCCGTCATCTGCTTACTAGCGTGCACTTTAGTAGTCTTGACTTTTATAAACAAGTATACAAAATATTATAGTTTTCTAACTTTTTTTTTTATCAAGCTATTGACAATTCATTCTAAGAGCAGTGTAATAAGCAAGTGAAATAACATGTCAAAGGACCCTAATGTTTTATTAAATTTAGGCAACAATAAAGAATACCTACACTTGACAATGCCTAATAGAGAAAATAAGTAATCATAGTCTCCAAAAAATAGTTTGATATAAAAGCTAATATAATCATTTTACCCAGGTCAAGTACTAATTTATAGGGCAGTTTATAAAATTATTTTAATCAACTAGCTGACCCCGCAAACGTTGTTTTGCCATATATCTTATTAACCTCCTTAATCCCCCCCTACAACTTAGGGGTATGAAAAATAGATGTTGTTCGATTCTTAGAACTACCCGATATGTACACGAAATTTCATGAGAATCGGTCAAGCCGTTTCAGAGTATTTTAACTACAAACACCGCGGCACGAGAATTTTATATATTAGATATGATAAATGACATTTCGGACATTTATATAAACACAGTGATTTGGTTTTCAAATTCACCTCATATCGCTGTTCCATTAGTTGAGGCCCTTTTTATTTTCTATTACGTCATTGATTTGCAGTATTAAGGAAATTATTTGAATACAACCTACAGAGATAGTCTAAAGGTAATAGACCAAATTTTTTAAAGCTGTTCAGACAATTTTTTTTTTTTTTTTTTTTGAATAAGAACAAATTATTTTAACCAATAAAATGATAAATTTAATGCTTTATTGCTGAAGTTTTTGTAACAAAAGTTTTTGTATTCATACGGTTGAAAACATAACAATTGTACGCATAAACAGTTCGTAACTTCGAGAGCAAAGTTCGGGTAATACGCGAGATAACGCGTGGTTTACTTGAAATTGCCGTTAAGTATGTGGTGGGGAGAGTTAGGGGGGTAAAGAGGCTTAGTGGCTTTGAGAGAGACAAGTTGCGAGTTGCGATTCTTTCTGTTTGTTTTGTATATTTGCTAGCTGATTAAATGATTTATTCTGAGAGACTTTGATAATATTATTAGAGTTACTATATAAATATGTTTATGTAAAGATTTTTTAAATTCGTTACGTTAAATAGATTTATCCATCATCTGAATTAAAAGTAAATTAAAATTATTTATTTATTGTGCTTAAAGTAGTAAACGTGATTTAGAAGCCTTGTGTCCCTGACAGCCTAAAAAACCTGTAATATTGGTTACAGTGTATTTGATCTTATAAATAAGACTTTTTATAAATAAGACTTATAAATAAGACTTTTTATAAACATATCAAAAATATTTAAAATGAGATAAAGCATTAGCTACGGAACCAATAGCGAGATTAAACCTTAAACCGGCAGCAACACTTGTCTTCCGAATGCACCATTTCCAATATTTGTATGCAGCGTGCTTAAGTTGTTGAGCGTAAAGCAATTACAGTACATGCCCGAGGGTAGCTTTACATAAGTCCCACGTTGGGCGCCAATGCTAACTGTGGATGTTTAATGTACAAGTGTGCGGTATTAAAACAAAGGTTAGGTCAGTTTTTAAACGGCAGTAAAGCTTAATGAATAATTTGAAAAAAAATCTTTAAATAACTTTTTGGTACAATTATTGATTTGAAATTTTATTGTAGTTATTTGAATAATTTTAATTATAAACCTTTTTCATAACCTCAATACTTCAAGTATATCTTTTTAAAGTACAAAATTTTTGGCATGCAATAAATCCATTAACTATGTTTAGAAAATCTCTTGGAGACACTTTCTTGCATAAGTATGTTGTTTACACAACCATTTTTTTGAGTAATGTTTGGGTACCGATCACCCAATAATTTGTCTTTAATATAAATGTAATGTTAAGAACCGCTCTGGTGTAGTGGTGTGAGTAGTCGCCTAAAATACCGACGGTTTTTGGGGATTGATTGCCGCTCAGGTTGGATCTTTGTATTAGTACAGTTATTTATTTCCGGTTTGAAAGTCCATGTCTTCTCTTCACCGTGCCTCGCAGAACACATTAAACCGTCGATCCCGGTGGTTATCACAAATACCTGATAATGATCGTTACTCATAGTAGAGATCATATCCGCCAACCTGCAGTGAACAGCGTGGTGTATTAAGTCTTAATCCCTCTCCTACATGGAGAAAGTATGCCCAACAGTGGGATATCACAGCTTGAATGCATGAGTGTAATGTTATAACATCAAGCCATTTTTTCTTACAAAACTGAAATGCCGTGTATTAATTAATACATAATTCACATATAAGATAATAATGGAGAAAAATTTCCACTGAGAACTTTGTTTATACTACAGAAAGCAGAAGGAAATAAATAATGGAAATAATGTTTATTGTCAAGATGCTAACGTCAATACATCTTGTTCCTGCAAAGACGATATCTATTTACGCGAACGTATTTCACGACTGCGATGTTGATTAATGGACTAAACATTTAGCTTACTTTTTTGGTAATGTTTTCCAATTAACTAACTCATTTGAAAATGAAACGACACAATTGTAAACGGATGAATGCTTTTAAACTTCCTTTAATTTGTTTCATCGTGGACTAACGTTACCATTTGTAAGGATGGTTAAACAAATAAAAATTTAGATGCAAGAGAACAGATTGAGTGTATAAATGGTAGTATATTAAGTCTCAATATTCACAAAGGTCCAGGTGATACTAATGGCTATGTAACCGAGGGAGTGAGGCCATTAATAGCGAGGAGTTCCTGATGTCATAATTCATCGGTCGCAGATTTGGTTGGTATTAAACTTCGGTCACCTTTGCTCTATTAACTTGGAGCGTACTGATTCAAACAGATTCCTCTGTAATAGTTAATATTTGACGTAGAACTAAATAGTTTGTTTTATATTATCATAGTATGAAATAACGGGCAATTCTTGATATCAAGTTTATTTAAAGGCTTGGTATCGTTTGTACTGACAATACTATTTAAATTTATATCAAACAAACAAATACCTTGTCGTATTTAAATTTTGACAAAGTTTACACTGTGTACCAAATTTTTGTATTTATTTTGTAAATAAAAATTTTTGCAGTTTTAATCAACCCTTTGTTACCTGCAAAAAGAAATAGCAAATTTATTAGTAACTCCATCCGCTTCAAGTTCGTCTCAAATCCCTGAAGCGGAAGTATCTACTTCAACAATGCGATCGATCTGTTCTGGTTACACATCCACGGATACTACTATATTTGAAAGTAGACACGGAGTCAAGTTGAGAACTCTCATAAAATATGCAACCTATTGACTAGTGCGCAGTGCGGCACGATACGGCCCGCGTCTGCGGTCTCCTCGGGTAAATTTAACGCGACTCCGACTCCGTCAAAGTAAACAACGATGCGTGCTCGGTTGAGTTTCAGCTAGTTTTCCAGCTTAATGTACATTTGTTTGTGTTTCGGTTTCGAGATTTTGAAATCCGGTAATGTTAGCTTTTGCGTTTCAATTTATATCAGCGAAGTTCGTATCTATTGTTTGATTGTGTTTGTTTTAGATTTAGGATGATTAAGGGCGTCTGATTTGATATTTATTACGACCTCGTCTTTGCTATATAAATTGGATTATCACTATTGGATATGTAAATTTAATTGTATAATGACAAAGATAGCTATCGGCGTAATTGGAGGTACAGCGTATAATTGAATATAAAATCTGAAACGGTATGTGGAACACATTATGGGTCGACATAGTATGTGGTTGGAATTCAATTTCCTATCGAGTTCTGAACTAAATTTACTGTAGCTTGGTTCATTCCCCTTCAATAACTCGAGTTCAATGATATAAGTAATATGTTAATGCTAATGTTCTTTTGAGCGAAATGTGAATTGTTTCGATGCACGTACTGCGTATCATATTTCATCATTGCAACTCGGTATGAAATTATGGAAACGCTATGAATGATTACATTACACAAAAGGCTATTGTTTTCATTTATAATTACTGTTGAAAACATTTAATTGTGAACGAATAATATTATAGCTTTAATTAAATACCTTTAAATATACCATTTAATTTTTACTTTCCAATAATTATTTATAAAATTAACTGACGTAAGCCAAAGATAAATATTATTAGTTAAGTTATTATAAGACTCAAGAGTAGAAGATTAAATTTTTTAAATAAATGTAATGCTTAAAAAGTTTCAATTATATATTTGTATATATTTAAAAATATTTGACATCAGAGATAAAACACGAAACCATGAATCATAAAATCTTGGAACTTTTAAGTGGATTTTTGTAGTATAAATATTTCTAATGATTAACTCTCTAGATCAAACACAACACATCGTAGCGTTACTTATGGTATGAAAACTCTAACTCTAATCCCTCCACGAGTTATGATCACTTTACTCACCACAGGAACACAACATTGCTTGGAAGCAGTAATATTTAGCTGTTGTCTTCTTAAAGTCGAGGTACTTCCCCAGTCACAATGCTTCAATTTTGAGCAGGTTATCTCCCACCGTGCCTTAGCTCACTTAAAAGTATTTAATTGGTTTCATTGTCAACAGGTTGCCTGGATACACATAGATAGACAGATGATCCTGACGATACATCGTCACGTGATCACCCGCCTCGCTCGGTTTAGCGTGTCTCACGACAATGCCATGACCTGGCTCCTCCACGTCAGTCAAGTCCAGCAAGAGGACCGCGGATATTACATGTGCCAAGTCAACACCAATCCAATGATAAGCCAAGTTGGATATTTGCAAGTTGTTGGTAAGCTTAGTATTGTCTTATTAAGATTAATTATTTATATATGTTTTATTTCACACGTTTAACGTTTTATTTATATTACAATTTTAAATACCTAATTACTAAAAAAAAAATCCCCTCGAAATATCATCATTACAGCCTATACAGTCCACTGCTGGACATAGGCCTCCACAAGTTAACGCCAAAAATAACGTGAACTCGTGTGTTTTGCCCATAGTCACCATGCTGGGAAGGCGGGTTGGTGACCGCAGTACTTACTGGCTTTGTCGCACCGAAGACGCCTAGGAATATGTTCAAATCTATATATGTTCTCGTGAATGTTGTTAAATGAATGTTTTTCTACATGTCCTTTATATAATTAATTGTTAACTTTGCATTTTCATGTCGTAATCTTCAGCAAAGTATTGTGAGTTGGTACGACCAAAAAAAGAAGACATGTGTCTGTCGTGAGCGGGAATCGAACCCGCGACCGCCAGTGCAACAGTCAGTGCTATTATCGCTGCGCTAACGCGTCGTCAATGTCGCATATGAATAATATATACATATTGAATAAGGTGTTAGCGCAACGGTCACTGCTATGTGGCTGTTACGCTGGCGGTCGCGGATTGGATCCCCGCACATGACAAACATTTGCCAGACATGGCCAGCATTGGCCAGACAGGTGTTTGCCGTAGTCTGGGTGTTTGTGCAGTCCTTGTGAGTCTCCTTATCGTCCCTTGGAGAGCACGTTAAGCCGTCGGTTCCGGTTTTTATCATGTAGACCTGATAGCGATCGTTACTCATAGTAGAGAATATATCCACTAACCCGCATTGGAGCAGCGTGGTGGATTAAACTCTGATTCTTCTCCTACATGGGGAAAGAGGCATATGCCCAGCAGTGGGATATTACAGGCTGAAGCAAATAAAGTGTTGGTATCCTTTTCACAAATATTTATTATCATAACACATTTGTATTTGATTGTTTTTTTGACATTATACAAAAGATCTTATTATATCGATCGTTAGGTGCGTATCGATTATTATTTTATGTCGCATATAAGCCGTGTAATACAATTGCTATAACTATATCTTAAAATAAATCTTGTTAAAACTTGTTCAGTTATGAGATAAAAAAGTTTATAAAGAAAAGCTAATAAACCATTTATCTACGAGTAAGAAAAAGGCTATAATTCAAAACTATAACCAAATAATAAATCATTTCTTCTTTCTCCAACTTTTATAATCATTATTACCGAAACCTCTCCGAGTTACATAATTTCGCTCTAACGACCCAACGACGGATTGTCATTTAAGGCTGTATTAATATCAAAAATGGCATTTAAGGGCAGAAAAGTATATTAATCATTCATGGTAATTTCAAAAAGACAACATCGTTGTATTCAGACAACGTAGGCGTGGTCCCTAACCAGCGATTTGGGATAGCTTAGGCTTTTTATACGACCCCAATTTCGTAGAAACTTTTAAGTGGAAATAAAATGTGGAAGGTCTCGCGTCGATTTCAAAGCATCGCACGTTACAGATGTTTTTATATCAATTCAATTCTACGAAAAAAAAACAATTGAAATACGCATTTGAATTTTCAGGTGAAACAATTAAATATTAAATGTCTTCTTTTGATTCAATGTCTTATTCCTTTGAAATGAAATTTTATTTTTAAAACAAACTAATATACAAAATAATAATGATATTTATTGAAATATCAACGTTTAATATAAATAAAAAATGGTTTAAAGATAAAACGATAAATGAAATGGCAATTTAAAAAATGCAACAATTAATATTTAAAAAATGTTTCAAATTCCATTCATGAAAATTCATATCAAAAATTTAATAAGAAAGTAATACTATATATTCAAAAATGAAAATATTTCAGAATCCAGATACAAAGGTTACCTCAAATTAGTGTACGATTCAAATAACGTAGGTACAGAGCATACACGAGCACTACTTACATTTTTAAATTCACCTATTCTTTAAAAATTCCCGCACCGCAAACTTGCACGATTGTACAGTAACTGCTGAAATATCACGTCCCTCTGGAATTTAAAGTTCTTGAGATTTTCATCCGTAAAACTTTAAGCAGCGATGTAAAGGATATAAAGGCTAAATTTTATCAACTTTAAAATTTTTAAATTCTTCTAGCGCCCGTTTCTGAAATATTATTCGTCTTGCTAAATCAAAAATTGAATAGTCTTACAGAATATGAACATGTTTATTTTAGAAGGGGTTCTAAAGTAGTTTTTAATATATTTACAAAGAAGTGTATCCAGTGTTAGTTTTTCTGATATTTTTACCTTTAAAGTTTGTTACTAAATACGATGATAAAAATATGTAAATATCATTACAGCCTATACAGTCCACTGCTGGACATAGGCCTCCACAAGTTTACGCCAAAAATAACGTGAACTCATGTGTTTTGCCCATAGCTTTTGGCTTTGTCGCACCGAAGACGCTGCTGCCCGTCTTCGGCCTGTGTATTTCAAAGCCAGTAGTTGGATGGTTATCCCGCCATCGGTCGGTTTCTTAAGTTCCAAGGTGGTTGTGGAACCTTGTTATCCCTTAGTCGCCTCTTACGACACCCACGGGAAGAGAGGGGCTGGCTAAATTCTTTAGTGCCGTAGCCACACAGCACAAAATATGTAAATAGTTTTATGATTAATAAACATTAATATTATGTTTTAATAGACTTGTTATAATATTGAGACTCCACACACATAAATATTACAGACGTGAATTACCACTAACATAATTATAATTTACGCCATAAAATAATAAGAAGAAAAAAATCCAACAAAAAACGTACAACACTTATGAAAAAATAATTTAAAAAAATTGAATGATTAATATAAAAAAAATATCTAAAAACAGATTGAAAGATTGATATAAAAAAACGTACAAACATACAAATAAATTATGGAGTACAGAACTTGTTAAAATCAGTTTAAAAAATTCCCCAAAACACAAGCAAATAAACAGATACTCCAATCAAAATGCACCCTTACATCATGGTTCAATCTACAACGAACAAACATTAGATTGTAACAATACCTAAAGTTTACCACATTAGCGCACTATTGGAGTTTAATCGCGATATTGATGACAAATTAACTAAAATAATTACGTTCAATGATAGTAGGAAACCGCATATGACAGAGACGTATGGTGCTGGTAGCAGATCGAAAATGATACTCCCAATCAAAATAAAACGATATTCATTTAAAGTAATAAAATATTACGTCGAATCAGAGTTTAATGAAGTAGAAAATATCAATGAGTCATATGTGAGGTAAATAGTTTTACAATAGTTATTTAAACTCGTTTAAAGTAAATTTTAAACAAACGACTTTATGCGAATACCTTTTATTGTAGTAATAATCGATTTTGTAATTTAGAAAAATGTTTCTACTCCTTTCTGTAACGATTATGTTATTATACTTTATTTTTTTTAATTTCGTCTTCCTGCCCTTATCCCAGTAGTAGGGTCGGCACAACATGTTTTCGTCTTCCATTCCTCTCTATTATTCGTCACTTCAGCGCTTACTCCTTTCTTTCTCATATCCTCACTCACACAATCCATCCATCGATATTTCGGTCTGCCGATCGCTTTTCGTCCTTCAACATTCATCCCTAACATTCTTTTACCAACATCCTCCTCATTACATGCCCATACCACGCTAACCTTTTGCTCCTCATTTTCTCAGTCCTCGTTTTTTTTTTTTTAATTTAATGAAACAATAGTAAAATAAATGTATAACAATATAAGTCGAACATTCAAATCACTGTCACATACACTTAATGAGGCCAACAATCGCTATACCTATCAAAGTTTACGAAATGTTACTCGTAACAACATAAAATACTAAATATGACAAGATAAATACACAAATGTTTTATTGTGACCTATTAATAGTAGAATCACTTTTGACAAGAACGTAGATTAAAAATAAAAGAAATTATCAAACAGGTATGCATTAGGCGATCCTATCGACCAGTATGATTTACTCGATGCGAGCTACCTCGCCGCCCGCTCCCTCTTCCTGTACAGATACTTACGGGGATGTGCTGGAACCTTAGTTCTGTATCCAGTGACAATCTAGGGGGAGAATTGACTTTTTGCTAAAATTCCTTATCTTGCGATGCTATGAGAACTTGATCACCATTTTTTCGGCGAGTAGAGACTCAAAATATTTCGTTTTAAAATATTAGCTTTAACATAAATTAAAACATATCTTCAAATCCCAACGTTATCGAAATAGATTTTAAACAACTTATTTTCTTTTTACTAATAATAATAGATATCATAATTTTTTTTTAAACAGCTTGTAAAAGACAACTACTAGTACCTACTTAATCAAAATCAATGACTACAAATACAAAAGAAAGTTAATTTCAGAACGTCGTATTATTTTGCGTTAGAAGTAATATTAATTGTAATGAAACAACTTTTTCGGATTTTGTCGCGGTTCATTAAGTTTCTTAGATTCCCGACGTTTCGGATACTTTACAGCAACCATAGTCACGGGAGGACCAGTCCTCCCGTCATAATAAAAGTAATAATAGTAAAAATAACATATAAGTATTGAAAATTTCCGTACGGGCTGCTGCTTTGTGTAAAGAGATTATCCATCAAATCCCAGGAGAACAGAGTAGAATTATGACGGAAAGGTCTAGCTGTGAAATATTTACAAACTATTACAGTTAAAATCAAGATTAAATTTACCTAAGCTTACATCTATAAGTGGCTGCGGCCACATACTGCCAGTTTTAAAAATAAAAAATGTTGTCTATTGTTACACACGATTATATAAAACATATATTTTTCTTTGTCAACAGTACCACCAAACATCCTAGATGAAGAAAGCACACAGTCAGCAGTAGCGGTCAGAGAGAACCAAAATATAAGTCTAGTTTGCAAAGCTGATGGTTTTCCAACGCCTAAAATTATGTGGCGGAGAGAAGACGGCCAATCCATAACTGTCGACAGAAGAAAGAAAGGTAATGTTACTATATTTAGATTCATGGAAACTTTACAATACCATTGTTGGAAGATCCATTTTTGTATGTGATACAATATTTATATGTTTCCGTATTTTCGCGCTTCCTGAGAAAGTTATGAAATATACTCGTAGCTTCGTATTATATACTTAATAATATTACAAGAATCCAAAGTTTGTGCATATGTTATGTGGTATGCTGCTGTGGTACCTGCATCTCCGACTTACCGTGTCGGTGCTTTAGCCAATTAAGCTATGGAACGATGTAACCGCTAGATCGAAATTTTTGATATGGTGATTTTATATTCGGTCTAAGGGACCGTGGTGCCGTCTATAGTGAGTCCTTTTACAGCACTCGTAACTATTCAAAGTTTCACATTACAATGAATTCTTTGACAGGAGACGACACATTTTTTAGACACAAATTTCGATCTAGCGAGTACATCGTTCCATAGCTTGATTGGCTAAAGCACCGACACGGTATGTCGGAGACGCAGGTTCGATGCCCGTTGGAACGGTCGATTATTTGATATGATATTAAGAACATTGTTTAAAATTGGTACTGAAGTTTAAAGTGATACCATAACTAATAGGAATACAAACGAACAGACAAAGTTGGTTTCATACATATAATTATTATTAGAACGAATTACGTCACAAGACATATTAACTGAAAACGCCTGAGAAATTAATTAATGCTAACATTTTTTACTGTACATTATTATGTTACTCAGTGACAGTAAGAAGAAAAATAAATATTGTACATTTCAGAAAAGACACTCATTTATGTAGTTGATTTATAAAGCGGCAAATTGCTGCTTGTGTTAGCGTTAACGTTTTATGAAATGCTAGACTGTTGTTGACGCGGTAATTAAGCCCGTTAAAACAATTCTAATCCGAGCTTAAGCAAAAATTTTCCAGTTAATGATAATTATGTAGGGACGTTGAAGAGTCGGTCGGTACAAAGCCCCAAATTGTTTTTCAAGTGATTTTCTTTTATCGGCGGAATTAACGCGCGCCGGTGAGTGGCACTTGCCACTAATTGTGTGACCCGCGCGTCAATCGCATGTGCTATGATTACCGAGGGTTCGCCGATGTTTTAATTACGTCCAAAAACTGTTCTCGTTTTCGATCCAACGTTAATCCTTTGTTCGGTTTTATATTCCCGGATCCGCTTTTTATTGGCGTTAATGGAAAGAGTTCGTTCCGAGTGGATGAAAGCGTTTGCGATTTAAGACTAGCGCAGAACGTTTGACTCCATTTTCCCGCTTGAAGCGCTTTAAGAGTCTATTCATTAAACAGTTTTACAATTTCATCCCTGAAGTCTTCGCGTTTACTAGCGATAAGTTTTAAATAAACTTTTAAAAAAATGTTATTTGTGATGTTTTTAAAGAAGTCTGCATAAAAGGGACACTATTAACTTAGTCTTTTTAAGGTAGAAAGCTTCCTTCATTCGTAATATTTTTATGTTAACCTCGTTTCATTTATGAGTCGGTACGATTTTAATTAAATTTTATGTTGAAAAGATTGCTTATTATTTATGTATTTGTTGTAGAATTATAGTTTTAAAATTAAAGGTTTGTGTAATTAAAAATGATTTATCAAAATTTCATTTGCATATAAATGAACAGAACTCTAGTATACAAGATAAATAATAAAATTATACTTAAAAAAATTAGTAGTGAACTTAACGCTACATTTACTTCACTTGTGTGAGAAAAAAATATTTTAAACACTCTAAGCCGTCTTCTAACGGTTTTCTTCAAGGATTTGAATATACCTACTATTGTAACATATAAGGTTAAAAATGATTTATTTTTCAAAATAATACAATTCATTTACATAAGAAATTACAAACGCTAAAATTAAACAAAAATTTGTATGTTGGGTACATCGTAATACAACAAATAAACAATTCATAGTCGAGACAAGAAATTAACAATATGGAGGGTAGGATTAAAATAATATCTATACACTATAATTATAATTATTAGAAATATGCACAAGTGTCACTACTGTTTCGAGGTTCTAGACACACACACAACACAAACATAAACGCCCAGTTCTCTGCAAAAATCCGCTGTAGCTAATACAAATGTATTCCATGTTTTTTTTTTATGTTATTAGGTCGGCAAACAAGCGTACGGCTCACCTGATGGTAAGCGATTACCGTAGCTTATAGACAACTGCGACACCAGAAGCATCGCAAGCGCGTTGCCGACCCAATCCCCAATCCCCCCAGGAGCTCTGGTCACCTTACTCACCAACAGGAACACAATACTGCTTGAAAACAGTATTATTTTGCTGTGATCTTCTGTAAGGTCGAGGTACTACCCCAGTCGGGCTGCTCCATATTTTGAGCAGGAAATTCCTGCTGTGCCCTACCTCAGTTAATCCATGTTCACGGATAGACAGCAATAAGCCAGTTTTTTGACGGTTATGTGTATATGAGTCATTTAAAATTGTGTTAGTTTAAAAAACCGTTTGTTTCAGTATCAGTATATGAAGGGGACACGCTTAGTCTGCAACGCATCAGCCGCACGGAAATGGGGGCCTATCTCTGCATCGCGACCAACGCGGTCCCGCCTTCCGTGTCGAAGAGGATCATTGTGGACGTTGAGTGTAAGCCACGTTTATTAAACTGCTATCTGTATTATCCTGTGTGTGTTGTACTGTGTGGCTACGGTACTAAAGAATATAGCCACCCTCTCTCTTCCCGTGGGTGTCGTAAGAGGCGACTAAGGGATAACACAGTTCCGCTACCACCTTGGAACTTAAAAAGCCGACCGGTGGCGGGATAACCATCCACCTGCTGGCTTTGAAAGACACAGGCCGAAGACGGGCAGCAGCGTCTTCGGTGGGACAAAGTCAGTACTGCGGTCACCAACCAGCCTGCCCAGCGTGGTGACTATGGGCAAAATACATGAGTTCACGCCATTTTTGGAGTAAATTTGTGGAGGCCTATGTCGTATGTGTATGTTATCACCCTCGTTTAGTTTTATTGCTTGTCAGATTAGTTGACCTGAAGCTGGTGGTTCCAGGTAGCTATCATAGATAGGTGATAGCAATCTTTACTTGTAGGGAAATTATCAACAAGCTCGCATGAAGCTAGCAGATTGAATGGGTTTAGTTTCATCTCTTGTTCTTTGTACAGACAAAGATATTTGCCCAGCTGTTGGAAGTTATAGGCTAAATTAAACAATCAATTACATAAGTTTACATTTATTAATTCTTCTATTTGAGTGACAAAAGCAATTTACGTGACGTCAAACCCTCAGGTACAAATCATAGAATAAATTCATGAATTAACAAAAGATATGACAATTATAGATTTGTTTATATATATATATATATATATATATATATATATATTTTTTATTGAAATAAACAGTATATAAAAAAATCTATACATTATCAAGAATGAAATAATACATATTTAAGAATGATTATCAAAATAGCTTCAAATGATCTATAACACATAATAAAGTGGTGTAAATGCGTCTTTCAAAACCAAGCAAAACTTCAATTGAATAATTGAGATTTCACAAAGAATATGAAATAATTCAAATTACCGATTAACATTTTAAAAAAAATTGTAAAAAAAGTTTACACCTCGTTTTTCCAAATTTTCATCTTACATTGTTCTAAATAAGTTTGAAGATAGCTACCGTCATTCTTTAATTGCACCATAAATTCACTGCACTAAGTATGCTATTATCGGAAAACTATTTTCTTATAAAAAAATATAATAACAATAACAATGCCCTGTTTTTATGAAATATCGCTTAACCGCAAGCAACAGCGAAGCGATAATGACTTGAAGCTGGAACGTTAAGATTTTACGCGTTTAGTGGTCGATGACGTAAAACTAAGCAATTAAGAGAGTAGATATCGAGGGTTTTGTATAGAGTTAGTAATAATTTTTATAGTAACTATTGAGTGACCTGTGCTACCATCTGTTTCGTATCGGTACAGTAAATGCTATATACAGTAAACTCGGATGGGCAGCGTATGGGAAATTACGTATAATCTTCGAGTCCAATACGCCGCAGTGTCTGAAGACGAAAGTCTTCAACCAGTGTGTGATGACATATGGATCCGAAACGTGGTCGCTAAATATGGGCCTCATAAGAAGACTCAAAGTCGCTCAGCGAGCGATGGAGAGAGCAATGCTCGTACGTGATAGAGTCAAAAATGAGGATATCCGTTGATGAACCAAGGTAACCGACATTGCTCGAAGAGCAGATGGCCGATGGGGCAGAAAAGTTCATGAGGGGCGACCGCGTACCGGGCGCCGTAGTGTTGCTAGGCCCCCCACGAGATGGACCGACGATCTGGTCTGGGTCGCGGGAAGCCGCTGGATGCGTGCTGCGCAGGACCGATCATCGTGGAAAATATTAGGGGAGGCTTATGCTCAGCAGTGGGCGTCCATGAGCTGATGTGATGATGATGATGATGATGACAGTAAATGCTGGTACGACTGTGTACTTACCTCTTACATAAAAAGCTAAAAGCGCTGTAAAGTTAACATAATCGCTGTTTCTTTGTTTCCCACTATTTTACTTCTCATATTTTTTTTTCTACCGAGCGTCTTATACGTTCCTTAATGGATTATGTCTACTTAAAACATACACACATAAATACAATACTCTATGAGAAATCAAAAGATCAAATAAAATTGTTGTTAAAACTTTAGAAACGTTTTCAAGATCATAATACTCCAATACGAGAAACTAAAAATATAAATTCACATGACTACATGAAAGCCTCATTACTGTCCATAGTTGCGTTGTCGATTAAACATAATTCGAGGTCATTGAGCCGTCATTATTCAATTAAACACGAATACAAATCACTCTCGAAAGCAATCGGAATTTCTTTTGAATATTCTTTCCTTATAAAGAAATCTGCCTAAACAAGATGACAGATTGTAATTGAAAGAAAATATTTTTAAAAGTTGCTACTCTCGATTATAAATATTAAAATCGATATTCGCCAGTTTCGTGCTGAGAGCTGCGACGTTTAAAAAGACGTTTTTACAATGATTGATTTATTATCTTTGAATGTATTAGAATAAATTGAATCGAATCGGCAACACATTGACGACGCGTTGGCGCAACGGTCACAGCACTGGTTTGTGGCTATTGCACTGGCGGTTACGGGTTCTATCCCCGCACATAACAAAAATTTGTATTGGCCATACAGACAGAAAGTTTGGGTGCCCACCGTGCCTCGGAGAGCACGTTAAGCCGTCGGTCCCGGTTGTTTTCATGTACTTACACCTGAAAGCGATCGTTACTCATATTAGGGAATATATCCGTCAACCCGCGTTGGAGCAGCGTTGTGAATTAAACTCTGACCTTTTTCTACTAATATCGATATAAAAAAAATGTAGAAACAATAGATGTACGTAATAAAGAGTAACAGATATTTTGCCATAACCAACAAATTATTAATTTTACTAATTATTTTAAAAAAAGAACGACGATGGAACTACGAGTTGATAAAGACTGTTTGCTCTCACCAATTCCATTGACTGAGCTAATCACATCGAACCGGCTTGCGCTCCGCCGATATCATTCATATTCTGAAGAAATTGGAAATTCATACGTATTAAAATTATTTTTTCTTCTAATATTAAGAATTGCATTCCACTGACAGTTGCTACATTAAATGAAAGCCTTTTTTGTAATTCATTTATTGTGAAGCTACGTATGACTACACTTTGCTTTGACTTTCTTTATATACCTTTTTTATATTCTAGTCTGTTTAATTTTATGGAGACCTTGTGGAATGCACGAATTTTAATCATTGATCGTAAACTTAAATCTTTGTTCGTAATACAGGATTTAGTAGTGATTTGGTTCTTCTCTCTAGCAATAGTCTCTTTCGAAAAGACTCTACTTATGTCTAATAATTTTAAATATATTTCGAAATAACTTGATCGGTAAACAAGCGTACGGCTCACCTGATAGTAAGCGATTACCGTAGCTTATAGATGTCTGCAACGCCAGATGCATCCCATACGCTTTATCGACCCTATCCTCAATTTGGAGCAGGTATCCTCAATTTGGCTCCTCCAGGAGCTTTGTTCACTCCTACCCTGTACTACCCCGATCGAGCTGCTTCTTATTTTAAGCGGGAAATCTCCTGCTGTTCCCTACCTCAGTTAGTTAAGCTATAGGGCAATACCTATGTATCTATTGTCTACGTTGAAATCAATAATTGGCAGTAGGTAATATCTCTTATTTTAAATATTCGCTCTCCAGCGCCATCTTTTAGTGCCTGTATAGACTGTACAGCGCCCTCTCTGTAGTTTGAATTCGTTACCGTCACAAATTGTCGAAAGGTCTTTTCTAAAATATATTCGAGTTACTTATTATTATTATAAATAGTAACAGTGTTGTATAGTATATTAAAATGTGTTGATGACCTACTGTTGTTTTTTCTGCTATGAAGTAAAAGTCTATAGAGTAGATATCAACGGATTAAGATTTATTTATTTATTTATAAGACTTTATTGCACAATATATCAAAGAATTGTATGCAAGGTGGGCTCAATGCTAAAGGCATAATAAAGGCAACTGAGGTAGGGCACAGCAGGAATTTCCTGCTCAAAATATGGAGCAGCCCGACTGGGGAAGTACCTCGACCGTACAGAAGATCACAGCAAAATAATACTGTTTTCAAGCAGTATTGTGTTCCTATTAGTGAGTAAGGTGACCAGAGCTCCTGGGGGGATTGGGATTGGGTCGGCAACGCGCTTGCGATGCTTCTGGTATTGCAGACGTCTATAAGCTACGGTAATCGCTTACCATCAGGTGAGCCGTACGCTTGTTTGCCGACCTAGTGACATAAAAAAAAGGCATTTTCTACCAGCCAACCTTAGGACGTGCAAGAGCGGACTTTCGTAGGTGTGCATATTTCAATATTAGTAAAATTCACATTAAGAGAAAAAAAGAGTAAAAACAAGATAACGTAAGTGACAATCGTTATATTATATACACGAGCAAATAATTCATGTACCAAGAGACTATACAAATACATACATACATACATAGACTTTATCTACATGTATTAGAGTCTGTGTTCACTTTGGAGCTCTAAAGAGAACTAAGGAAATTCAATTGAACTCAACAAAATAGGCCACGACACTTGAAACTGATAATTAACTAATTTTACACGAGTAGTTAACTTTTAATTACATAATTACGAGACTCTTGTAGCTTTATCCGATTATTTTGATCCTGAAAAAACTATACAATTACTAAAATTAGCTACATCTGGTATATGTGAATATATTTAAATGTGTTTCAAATTACTTAAGATCGTAAAATTACGATTTGTTCCTAATTGGCGAAACAGAAGACGTGAATTAGATTAGGTTTTGTTAGAGTTTTTACGATTCCAGGTGAAATTTATTAAATACAATGTTTCTGTTGGCTTGTATTTTTTTTTTAAATACAACTAGATCGGCATACAGGCGTACGACTCAACTGATGGTAAGTGATTATCGTAGGCTATAGACGCCTGCAACACTACAAGCATCGCAAGCGCGTTGCCGACCCTATCACCAATACCAGGAGCTCTGTACTCTTGTTCAGTACAAATTATTAATAAGAAAATTTTTTGCAATACCTGTGGAAAATCCTTAAAACCAATTATAAACTATAGGTTTTGCTATTAAGTTAATACAATAGCAGCCTATTTAGTACAAAAATTACTTTTAAAATGAACCAATTTCACAATTTTCTTGCAAATTTTTATTGTATTTCATTTCAGACAATTTCAGTCCATTCATAATTCTTTTGATCTTTAGTTATCTACAAACTATTCATTCTTAATAAATTAATTATCTTTAATATAAAAGATAAAGGAATATTCGTGAACTATCACCATCGTCATCATCATCATCATCACAGCAGCCTTTCGCAGTCCACTACTGGATATAGGCCTCCACAATTTCACGCCAAAAATGGCGTGAACTCATGTGTTTTGCCCATAGTCACCACGCTGGGCAGGCGGGTTGGTGACCAACCCAGGTGGGTTTTTTATACCCAGTATGTGTGAGTTCAAATATTTTTATTTTCAAAACTTCGTCGCGTCGGGGGACTACTAAGTGAGAAAAACAGGTGTAGTCGCAGATTGCAACAAAAGAATTTATAAAGAAATGTGTACATAATAAGACAGGCGGCAGGCGGGTTCGTGACCGCAGGGCTGGCTTTGTCGCACCAAAGAAGCTGCTGCCCGTCGTCGGCTTGTGTATTTCAAAGCCAGCAGTTGGATGGTTGTCCCGCCATCGGTCGGTTTTTTAAGTTCCAAGATAGTAGTGGAACTGTATTATCCCTTAGTCGCCTCTGACGACACCCACGGGAAGAGTGGCTAAATTCTTTAATGCCGTAACCATACAGCAGTCGTGAACTATATAACTCCACAATTTCAAACAGTCATAACATTGGAAATATTCTCTTGATGAAACAAAACCGTACTATTCAAAGGCAAAACAAACAAAAATTAATTAAAAAAAAACCTTACTGACGATTCTACTGTGAAAACGTAGACACAAATAGAACCACATTTACATAACGATCTTGGTGCTGAAAAACTTCAAACTCTCAACACAAGTAAACGATATAATATTAAAATATTATGCTTTTAAACACACGCCAGCAACCTAATAAAGTCATCTTCCACGCATGCATAAAGAAAGGTGGACTTCATAAATATTTTAAAACAACCTAGAATATTAAACCGTATCACGAGGCCCGAGTAATATTCGTCCCGAAAATTGCCATCATAAACTCTGGAAATGTGAATTACGTTCTCAAAGTGTGGATTTTATTATCCGAGGGAGATGAAAAATCGTCGACAACATTCGGCTACGTTCGTGAAAGTTCGACTCTATCTATCATTATTGAGAGTTTATAAATTGCTACCGAGTTTCCTATAGTTTAACGTAGTTCCTTGAACGCTGTCGACTTGTTTTAAATTGATATGATTAATATTTTAAGTTGATACTTTATATACTATTTTATATTAGTAATATTTTTTATTAGTATTTGTCTTGTCATATTTTGTATCCTTGTAATTGTATGATGTATTGTAATGTAGGACAAGTGTTGTAATCAAGGTCTAACTTCTAGAAGAGATCACTTCTTATATTGAGTCATAGTGGTATTAATTTTTGGTAATTAGCAATGCGCTTTTCCGCTGCAAATCAGAATTAGCCCATTTTGAAAAACTTCACTCTCCAGAATCACGCAGGTTTCCTTAAGACTTTATATTTTACTTCTATGAACTGGATGACCAAAATAAAAATTAAACTTCTTCAGCACTTAAAAGTTGAGTGATATCAATATAGCGTACTCTAATTTTCGATTATAATCCTTACTATATTAGCAACAAATATTCTAAATAACAATTTAATTACAGTTTCCCCAATGATCTGGGTGCCGAACCAGCTAGTGGGAGCCCCAGCGGGAACTGACGTCACGGTGGATTGCCACACTGAAGCGCATCCCAGGGCCATCTCCTACTGGGTGTACGATAGTGTCATGGTACTACCCACGAAGAAATATGCCATTAACACTGAAGAAAATTCATACAGGTAAAATTTTACTAATCACTAAGCAAAATGTTTCGAAGATCGTGTGGAAACATTTCGACTGTCCCTACGTATAATATCGAAATTGAAAAAAGGCACCTTACATTTTTTGCGCTGAATGATTTGTTAAGTATCGATATTGAGTATAAGCTCATGAAAAATGTGATTTTATGTGTATTTTATAGCATTTTCTTCTCTTTTTTCTTTGAAAATATACATAAAAAGTAGTTTTTTCATGCAATAAAAAAATAGAAAATTTTCGGTTTCGATACTGTACGTCGGGACAGTCGATTTATTGTTGTTTTCTATTTTTGAAATGTATTCATCTTTTTTTTTATTAATTCGTACAAAACTTTTATGGGCCTAATCAGTTGTATACCATATTCACGGCTAACTTAACAGGTAATTGTTTTGTAATATTTGAATTTTAAAACACAGCGCACAACCACTAAGATTTTTATTCGGTCCCATAGTATCCTATATAATATTACAAATTCATTACTAAAATTGGGGTCTAGTTTACTGCAACTCGATATGAGACGTCGTAACCGGTCAATTTTAAATTTTATAAATTATGCAACTAGGCCAGTCTATCTCTTCAGACTTCGGAATATCTAAAGTTCGACAACCGTCAATATGGCGAATCTAAATGGTGAAAGTTTTACGAGCGCATTTCACTTCCATTCAAAAGATCAACTTGAATAAAATGCATTTTGATTTAATAAAAAGAATATCAACTTTTAAGGTACCGACCCCAATAAGTACCGACTCCACAAATAAAATTATTAATGTCATTTTGAATTTTGATTTTTATTGTGTACAGTACCTGCTTCTCTAATTCGCTTTCATCATTCATTTTTATTTTCATCATTTCACATATCACTACATAGTATAAAACAAAGTTGCTTCCCGCTATATGCTTAAATCGTTAAAACTGCGCAACGGATTTTGATGAACTTTTCTTTAGTAAGCATAGTGATTCCAGAGGAAGGTTTATATGTATAATACATGCATAATATAGTAGGAACACTGATAGTTTTTGCAACCGTACGAAGCCGGGGCGGGTCGCTAGTCTTTAATAAAAAAACATAAAGAAGATATTTTATTTCGTTTTATTAAGGTTTTTTGCTTTCCTTTGTAATTATCAGCATAATTAATTTTCATTAAACGTAACATTTTAAAATAACTCTTTTATACAATATACAAAATTCTCGCCTTTATATATTATATAAGCAATATTAACCGTTGCCGTTCAGCAGCTGACTTCACGATTCTTGTAATATTAAATTTCATTTTCAAAAGAAACCCTCTTCAGGGTATGAAATATATTCTGTAGCCGTATCGTGCTTCCTCAATTTCACAGCTTATACATGATATTTTAAACATTTATTTTTAACAAAAAAAATTAGATCTTAAGCAATGTTAACATTCATAATTACGTTTTAATTGTCTTTTTAACGCTATGTTGTAGTGGGGCGAGTAGTCGTCAAAACACCGACGTTATGCGGGTTTGATCCCGGTTTCGGGATGGATCTTTGTATTTGTGTAAATATTTCTTTCCGGTTTGGATATGTCTTTGTGGGTTTCCCCATCGAGCCTCGGAGAGCACGTTGAGCCGTCAGTCCCGGTCGTATTCATATACACTTGATAGCGATCGTCACTCATAGTAGGGAATATATCCGCCAACCCGCAATAGAGCAATGTGGTGGATTAAGCTCTAATCCTTCTTTTACATGGAAAAGAGGCCTATGCCCAGCAATGGGATGTTACAGGCTGAATGCAATGCATACAGCCTTTTAAAAGTAATGGGCTTTAAAAATATCTAATGTTGTATGTGTGTAATGTTGGGACTTTAAAAATCTGTAATGTAAGCGCTAATTTAAAAACCTCGTAATATTGGTAAAGTTATTAACATTTTTTCCCGCTGTTCAACCATCCAATTTGATGCACTACTTAGGAAGTAATGTGTTGTATATTTCAGCAGTCATACAGTAATACTTCTAAATATATGAGACAAGTTACACAACATTAATATTACATGCTCGGTGAGAGCATTCTCACAGTAATCCGTATATTGTATTATGCATTGACGATTATAATAATGAACCTCCTATATACTCACTAATCGACCTAATGCAGCATTACTTGTGTAATATTCAAATTGTATCACACTCATAAAGCAAGCAAGATGATAAGTTTGATTCGAAGGCCGTGATCTTTAAGAAGTGAGCCTTATTACTCGATTGTCAAAAGAAAGAATTTATGACGATTTAAATTTTTTTTCGAAAAGTAGTTGTATAATTGTGTTTGCTCGCAAACGAAAACAAAAAACAATTTCAATTACATCGACTTGTAATAGAACGTAAGTAGACAAAAATATAGTCAAGTAAATATGCTCTATCAAACATAACTCAAAAATTCTCAAATTTGAATTGGACTACAATAAAAGCATAAGCTTTGGTTTAAAATAAGAGTCATCAAAATGGGTAAGTGTCAGATTTCAATTAAATTTAAAATGGGAAAACATGACACGCATTTTCGATTAAAAAAAATCATCGAATTCGATCCACTCAGAAATAAAGTAATTTTTTAATTGTGATTTCAAATAAGCCTATGGATTCTTATATTAAAATTTTGGCACTCGCAGAGGTGTATACAGTAATACCCCAACTTACGCTACCTCGACTTACGCGAATTCGGAGTTACGCGATTTAATTTTCTCGTCTATTCGTTTTTTGTTTGACTTCCCCCACCCGCATTATTATTCGTTCAGTTTACAACAGGTACAGTCGTGTAGTGCGGAATCGGTGCGTAGGTACATAAGTTACGCTATTGTGTTTTTTGGGAATCGATAGTCAGATCAATTACGAAAAGTACCCCGCAAAACTGTACCCCGACTTACGCGAATTTGACTTACGCGGATAGCGCTCAGTCCCACCTATCGCGTAAGTCCGGGGTATTACTGTATTTTGTTCACTGTATAGCTTAGCATTTCTTTTATTATAACTAAGGAGTTATAAGCTAAATTATATAAAACAAAATATAATATTGAGTAACTTTAAAGGTACAGTAAACTTGAAGGAAATATTTGTTTTTTTAAATGTATTTGGACAAATTTTAAAATATGTATTTTGGTATTACTCATTATAAGTGTGTTGTAATTATTAATGATACGTTTTATTTATTTATATCTTGATCTGATAATTTCTAGAACTTTTACGATGTTTTATTAATACAAATTTAGTCATATTTTTTTTTCGAATTTATGTTTAGCTATGTGTTATTTGGAGACCTTTATTGCTCTGATTTCCAAAGATTGTAAACTATTTAAAAAATTACCATATAATAATTAATCATTTAAAATTAAATATTATCGTTCATTTATTCATATGAATACATATATATATATGTATGTTAAAATTCTTTGGTATATTTAATAGCTTTCAATGATAATAAAATAACATTGTCGTAAATTATAAACATACCGACGAAAAAATACATCCAGAATAAAATATGTGGTCTTTTTTTAATTAATTGTTTGAAACATTTCGTTAACAGAGCACACATGAAACTCACCGTGCGGAACCTACAGACTGGTGACTTTGGGAACTACAGATGTATTTCCAAAAACTCCCTCGGGGAAACTGAAGGCTCCATTAGACTTTATGGTAAGAAACCTATGCACGTATATTGAGGTTAGGGCATAGCAGGACATATTAGCCAATCTGCAGCAGCCCGACTTAGGACCTTACAGAAGATCATACCTCTCAAGCAGGGTTGTATTCCTGTGGTAAGTAAAGTAGT
Source organism: Melitaea cinxia (assembly GCF_905220565.1). NCBI lineage: Eukaryota > Metazoa > Arthropoda > Insecta > Lepidoptera > Nymphalidae > Melitaea > Melitaea cinxia. The sequence continues at coordinate 602,843 of NC_059399.1, read as the reverse complement.
CAGAGCTGGAAATCTGGTCTGTATGTTCTGGTGGGTAAGGTAGCCAAAACGAATAGGTATTCGAATCGTCATCAAGCTTGCAATGCTCGTGACGTTGTAGGCGTCAAACCAACGGTAACCGCTTACCATTCAACTTTTGTATGGTGTATTGGTCATACAGATATTTGTTTAAGCCATACAAATCTTTCATAGTTTTTCAAAGAATAACAATCAATTAATACTAATTTTTTTTTTACAGAAATACCAATGCCCTCAACATCACCGAAAGCAACAGAAATGAAGAGCAATGCCAATAAAGAGAGTGAGTATAAGAATATTGAAAACTATTTTTATTCTTAATTTTTTTTTGTTTTTTTTTTTATTGAAGTGGAAACTTTTTTAGTCGCATAGGGCACTAACTTGTTGGTAGGGGAAAATCTTATGGGTTCACGTCACCGACATGACGTGAATGACATGACATGGCCGCTGCGCGTGACATCTCATGATGTCACGCGCAGCGGCCATGTGCTGTGCGTGTTAGACGCTTTTTGGATGCGTGAAATCTTCTACGTTCGCGTACCCGACATGCAAATCTTAATACCAAAAATTCTAAGTTTTCATTTCTATTTTTTTAAGTATCGACTACAACTGTTCGAATTCTAGGTATTTTATAGCCAACTTTGCCATTTTATTATAAAGTTATTTCGGACTTAAGTTACTGATAGGATTTATTAACAGGAGGTAGGTCTTAAGCCTTTAGGATTTTCTTTTCGCAACCCTTGAGGTTGAAAATAGAAATATCGCATAGATAAAGTGGAGTAAAATGGTGAAATAGAATAATATTATACAAGTACATTTTAATTATTGGATATAGTTATCCATCAGATAACTTTATCGGCAACCCATGAATATACTTAAACTTGCAGGAATGTATACGATCTAACTATACAAACTACTCACCCTGATATAACCCGTTATTTGTTTTTCTATGTATTTTAATGGTTATTTTTGAAGTGAAACTTCGTCTCGATAAAGAAAGTAACGCATTTTAAATGTATAATAGAAGAAATGATATAGATTATATTACTGTTCAAAATGCGTAAGCGACGTTTCACGTGACACTTACGACCTTTTTCACGAGTGTGTAATCATCTATACTAATATCTAAAGAATTTATTTGTTTGTTTGTTTGAATGGACTAATCTCTACTACTGGTCCGATGTGAAAAAATCTTTCAGTGTTAAATAGCCCATTTATCGAAGAAGGCTATAGGATATATATCATCACGCTAAGACCAATAGGAGCGGAGCACCAATGAAGAATGTTTCAAAGTCTGGGTTCTTTTCTTTTGAGAGCTTCCCCTAGAAACGTTAGCCCAAAGAAACAATTCCACGCGAACGAAGTCGCGGGCAGAAGCTAGTCGTCGATAGAACAAATCTCAACGGCCTACCTTCCTACGTCTTTTCAGAAGTTTCACTTCTAACGTGTGTGAATTGCACACACACACTTTTTTGTTATTGTATTCAAAGTATAATTCCATGAAAATTCATTGCTTTAAGAATGCATGCCAATAAAAAGGCTATCTAATAATTGGAAATTGATTCTCAAATATACCGACCTCGGTAATATACGCTTTTATATCCCTAGGGATGGAATTTTTATCACATAATTTTGGCGGTTGATTTCATTTTAATCGTTATTCAATGGGAACGAATTATTATAATCTGTATATTCATCGTATAATTTTCTACGATTATGAACGGAACTTTTTTATTTAATTTTTCATTTTATTAATTCATTAAAAAAAATGGAATTCGGTTTAAAATTGGTGAAGGTGTTCTGAAATATGTAATATGTGTGAGTAAAAAAAAACTTAATTGAAAAAATATTTTCAAGTGATGAATAAACGACTGTCAGCTCAGCCTACTGCAGTCCACTGCTGGAAATAGGCCTCCCCAAGTTCGCGCCAGACATTACAGTTTTCCGCAATCCTCTTCAAGCCTACACCGGCAATCTTACGTAGATTGTCGGTCCAACGGGCCGCGGGACGTCCGACACTGCGTTTGCCAAGACGCGGTCCCCACTTCAGGACCCGTCTACTCCAACGGCCATCAGTCCTGCGACACAGATGACCAGCCCACTGCCACTTCAACTTGCTAATTCTGTGGGCTATGTCGGTTACTTTCGTTCTCTCGCGGATAGTCTCATTTCTAATCCTATCTTTGAGAGAAACTCCAAGCATAGCCCGTTCCATTGCACGTTGAGCGACTTTAAAATAAACTACTGATTCGAACTAAAATATTCTTTTCTTATTGGATAGCCCACATAATGAGGATGGATATAGGCTATTTTTAAAAGCTTTTATTTAACTCGTGATGTGTATGATAATTGAATATGGAATTGCCTTTGCCTACACACTGTTAAAGAATTATTGTTACCATATATTGTAATTTCTGTTAGTAATTTATATACCGGGTGATTTTAAAAGCGTTTTGGAAACGAAAATTTTGAATTATTTATCAATAACAGAATCTATATATAACGTTAATTTAATAATATATGTATTTTTTTTCATCAAAGTCGATATTCATATCGTTTACAGACAAAAAGTGAGAACCAGTAGTAGCGCTACACGGTAGGTACATTCTAAAAATAGAAATACTATACGTTTTAATAGCGAGTCACAAAATCGTATTAGCCAATAAAAACAAAGCTACCGAGTTGCGCCGGAGTCGACCAATGACGGCATCGCTCACTTATCCTTGTAATCGTCGGCGTCCCGCGTCCCTGGCTTTCAGTCGGTCAGTAATACCATAACGGTTCATGCGTACATAAGGTCAAGGACGTTTAAATTATTATTCGCCGGAGTTTGAAGATGTTCTTGAGTACTTCGAGCGCGATCCTGGCGGAGGACAAGGGTGGCAGCAAGAGAATTCGATGTTAGCCAAAACTTCGTATGGAAGATATTACGTACACAAGGATTACACCCGTATCATTTTCGTAAGGCTCACGTAATAAACAACGCACCGGAAAGAATCGCCTTTTGCCAGTGGTTGTTAAAGAATACAAACGACAACATACTCTGGACGGACGAGTCACTGTTTACTCGAGAGGGACTATACAATGTGCACAATGAGCATTACTGGGCTCTAATTAACCCCCACTTGATACGAGAAAACCATCACCAGGTTCGTTTCAGTGTGAACGTGTAGGCCGGTATTATTAACGACCAACTAATAGGGCCTATTTTTATTGAAGGTCATCTAACCGGCAATTCGTACTTAGAGATGTTAAGGAGAGTAATATCTGAGTTAGTAGACGATGTACCTGGACAGTGAGTTTAGTGATAGGTGGATAGGTCGAGGAGGGCCTGTGTCTTGGCCACCTGGAAGTCCTGACTTAACGCCCCTGGATTTTTTCTTGTGGTCGGAAATAAAAAGTTATACACGTCAGTCAATATGAAAGCTGTGATGATTTACGCATTGCGATAGTGGACGCTTTTGATAAAGTGAAAAGTGATCAAGACACATTAAGAAAATTAAAAGACAATTGTATTAAACGCGTACGTTTGTGTATCGAACACAGCGGACTCCATTTTGAGCAGTTGCTTCGATACAGAGAAGTGTAAATAGTGTAAATAAACTGTTAATAGGTATGTAAGTTAATTATTCTGTAGAAAACTCCGATTTTTTAAATACGCCTGAAGTTTATACCTACAGTCCGTTTATAAATTGATTTGTTGTGAAAAGAACAATCGTGGTTAATAATCGAAAAGAAGTTTAAATAAAATAGGTATTTCTGACGGTCCTAAGCCCGTGTAAAGTATGAAGGACAAACGAGTCTATCTACGTAAGTACTCGCTAGCTCGCGCCTATAGGTATACTTTTATCAACCGAAGCGCGCACGGACGTGTTTCATTCATATAAACTAATGAATGAATGATCAGTGCCTTACTACTTTCCAAGTCGATCGAATAAAAATGAATATTAAAATTGAAACTTTTTTTTAGTCAACATTACAATTGATTTATCCATTTTTATATGTACTATAGATGATTCCAAAGTAAAATATTTCGTTTCCAAAACGGTTATAAAATCACCGTGTATTTACAAAAGAAAAATTAAATATACATATTTCTGTGAATAGAGTATCGCAAATGTTCGACTACTGTGATTATTTTTGATTTTTAGTAATGTTTTGAAGTAGAGTTAAGCTGCGTGGCTACGGCAGTATTAAAATTGCCACCACCTCTCTTCCCGTGGCTGTCGTAAGAGGCGACGAAGGGATAACACAGTTCCACTACCACCTTGGAACTCAAAAGCCGACCGGTAGCGGGATAACCATCCAACTGCTGGCTTTAAAATAAACAGGTCGAAGACGGGAAGCAGCGTCTTCGGTGCGACAAAGCCAGCCCTGCGGTCACCAACCCGCCTTCCAGCGTGTTGACTACACATGGGTTCACGCCATTTTTGGCGCGAACTTGTGGAGGCTTATGTCCAGGAGTGGACTGCGAAAGGCTGAAGTGATGAGGCATTTGAGCTTCCCATTCTTCTAACATAATTTTTAATATATGTATTACATAATAATTTGTTTCAATATTCATCTTAATATAACATTATAATTGTACCCATTATGAATTTAATTCAATTTCGTTAATAATTTCGAAGCCGTTGTTATTAAGTTTAAATTATCGGTTGTATTTTAACATGATAATAAACATTTTATTAACACACTCTAACAACGGTATCACATTAACGCGTTCGGTAATTGAACCGAATTTACGTAATTTATACTGTTTCAGACAAGAAATTATTTTACTTATACATATATATAGTGATACAAGCAAGAGGCATGTTTGTATCAATATATCTTATACTACCATCCCACCCCGGCTTCGCACGGGTATTTAACACAAATATCAATTTTTTTTTTTTTTTTTGGAAATGTAATATTTTTTTTATTTTTTATTTTTTTTTTATTTGGGAAACATACAATTTTATATTACATTATTATATTATGACTAATTACAATAACTGAAATCAATAAAGTTTCCACTATTAGCTAATACAACCAACAGCACTATACATTGTGTGAAACATATTTAAAAAAAAAAAATTAACAAAACAAAATGGATAAAAAAAATCTAAATTTAGTGTAAAAGAAACGAAAAATCTTTTTAAGTAGGCATATATTTAAGCATTTGCTAATAGCCTATATCATCCGCGGATAGTGTAACTTCCCAACAGTGAAAGGACTTTTGAAATCGGTTCAGTAGTTTCGGAGCCTATTCAATGCAAACAAACACTCAAATCTTTCCTTTTTATAATATTAGTATAAATATATATTTGCTATGTTGTGTCCTTGTTATATAAGTCAAAAAAGCAATATTTCAAGTTTTCCTGTAACCCTATCTTGTGCTGAAATAACTGCTTCTAACAGACTCATTGACGACTTTTGTATAGATGTAGGTTAGAAATGGTAAGTGTATATATTGCTTAATTTATTCTTTTATTTTTTTAATATTTTTTTTTATTTTGTTTTTTATGAGTGCTTAAGACATTGAATTGCACTGGTTAATCGACTTCCATAAAATAAAGAGGTTCTCAATTCAATTGATTTTTTTTAATGTATACTACCTCAGAACTTTTGTCTGGTTGTATGGATTTTCAGGTTTTTTTTTTTTTTATTCGAAAGGACCTTTCATGTGGTTGAGATCTCACTAGTAATTTTTGAGTTACGTCGAATAACGCGTATTTACTTGACTATTTTTTCGTTGACCTACATTTTATTATACCGGGACTTTCGGGACTTTCTAGATGTACCGATTTTAATGATTCTTATCTCAATCGAAAGTTTGATACTAGTGTTGTGGTTCCATTTAAATTTGATCTAGATCTGTTAACAATTTTTTGAGTAATCTTTGATAACATGTATTTACTTTAATATTTTTTCGTTTACCTACGTTGTCGAATTAAAGTCGGTTGTTTTTCGTTTGCGAGCAAACACAAATATTTATCAACCAATTTAGTTTTATAATTTTTACTAAAGAACGTTTAAGAACATATAAGTTTCATAGTCACACAGTTAACGTTTTACTTTTTACAAAGTTAAGATTCTATCAAAGTAATAAAAAATATAAAGACAGTGGGCTTATAGTAAAATATTAACGGAACTGCTTCGTCTTAGATTTCTTATTTTATATACTAACGTGAGTTCGTTGCTCTCAGCAGAGCGCTCTTTTTATATTGACATTCCTTGATAGTACAGATTGGGTACCTAAGTAAATTAAATCAAGTTAATTTTTATTTGATTTTTACAAATAACGAAATCAGTGCGAATTGAAGTAAAACTTCTTTACGTACGCTTGACTTGGGTAGCAGGCTGGTGAATGCGTGACGAGAGCGCTACGAAAGTGTGATGTATATATTATGGATCATTAAAATATACGGTAGTTATAAAGTATAATGCAAAAAAAAACACTATGATATTAAATGATCCTATTATTAAAAAAAATTTTTTTTTTTTTTTGTTTACGCGTTACTGAAGAGATCTGATTTGAGAAAAATTTAAAATTCATAGTAACCTAAATACGTGTTGAAAATAGTAAAAACCAGTGAAACATGCAGAAATTTTATAAAGTTATTAAAAATCTAAAAGTTGTCTACCATCAAATTTTAATAAAGTAAAAATTACCGAAGCAGTTTAAAATTATCAATTTATTTTAAAATCTGAGTAAGTTTGTATTACATTTAAAAAAAAACGATCATGCTTTAGACCACACGACTGAAGAAGCTTTCTTTAACAAAAGGCTTGCACAATAGTCCTGTAATGTGTCTTAGATATACGAAACGCTGGCATGAGAGAAAGAGAGAAAGAAAATATGAGCTCGCACCTCCCTCTCTTGTTCCGTTCGCCTCGACCGATCACACTTTTCGTAACTCTCTCGTCACGCACTCACCAGCTTACTCCCTACGTCGAGTGTGCGTAAATAAGTTTTTAATACAGTTGCTCAAAAAGTGGCATATTGCAGGGACGTATAGCGTTCGGGATGTGGGCTATTACATACTCGTGCTTTTTTTTTACCTTTCCCGAACTCTTGCGTTCTCTTTCCCAACTGTCAAAATAATGTCTATTAAAAAGAAAAACCAACCATGAAGTTTTTACTAAAAAAAATCATAGATGTTTTTATGATTCATGCAAATACGTATATTTCTAAAAAGAAGCTACTAATTTGTTTCAATATCAGATATAATGATTTGATTGAATGAGTTTGGTTAGGTTTCATTTCATTTCATCTCATTAAATTTCATTTTCATTTCGTATCAATAAAAAACTTCTACTGAAGACTTGGCTGTATGGGCATAGTTCCCTTTGCCTACCAGAATGGGTGAAGAAAAAAAACTCTGCTTATATTCTACGGTTGGCGCCATTTTTCAGAAATTTTCTTTTTATTATTTTATTACATTGCTTCATTTTTTCGCAACTGTATTAAAAATAGTCGTTCAGTGCACATGCGGAACCGTCATTGCAACTTGTTCCGACCGAAGTCTTTGCAATGACAGCCTTTCAACACTTGTAATGAAATATACTATTTACTTAAAAAATTAACTTTGATATAATTCTCAAAAGTCATACCAGCTCATAAGCCGCGTGGCGTTGCAGCAACGCGTCGCGTGAACGCGAGCCGCGCGGTGCAGCGCGACGCGACGGAGCGGCCGAGCGTGGTGCGCGCGCAGCTCGACCGCGCGCCCGACCGCGCCCACGTCTACCGCGCGCCGCACCCGCACCACGCCTCAGGTACGCTCCTGCGCATCCCGTCCTGGACAAAACTATTTAGCTCCGTATTAACACATGCAACTTACTCATAGAACATACAATTTATTTATTTAAATATTTTAATCATATGACTAAAGAATACGATACTCAGTAAATAGTTTTGTCTACGCCTATAGTGGTTCTTACTGCATGTTTATTAGATTAATTTTCATTTGTTACCATATACCTAATTAGTATCAATTGTTTCAGTTCTATACATCCTCCACACCCACGCATGCTGTTTCATTACCATTATCATCACCTTGCATTTCTATATTTACTTGTGACTTTTGAGCTAAGATTTATAATTTGTAAGGCATATTGACATTTTTATATTACACGTTTCAAGACGATGTTTTATTTATCACTATGCGTTGTAGTTTTTCAAATGAGGATAACTTGTGGTGCAAGAAACAATACGCATGTTACAGCAAATGTCATAGACAAATCCTAGACCTGATCACGCATGCTGATACGTAACCGATTCAATGATTTAACTAAAGCCAGGGTATGCCATATATTTGAATAACGAGATTACACGCATCGCACATCAGTAGCATGCCATGATCAGATATTTGCTTACTCACACTATACAACTCTGACTTGTGAGATATCGTCCCGCCTGCATCTCAACTTCTTTGTGTTTTATTAAATTACTTACGTAGTTTCACCCATTAATAAAAGTACCTTCATGCTTAAGTCGATGTGCTACAGCAAACTCATTCTAAGCTATGTTCAAACTCTGAGTATTAAATACTATGTCATATTGTTATCCATTAGCTTCTCATTTGTACAGAAATATTTTTGTAACCAAAGTTTCGAATAGCTTTATTTTACCATCAGCAATTACAAAAGGTCTAAGACGGAAAACTCTCCACAGTCAAGGAGAAATTCAACTGTTAAAGGTTTACTCACCTCTTTGGATTCTTTGTAACAATATACTACATTATTAAAGACTTCTCCCCCTTCGCGAAGTAAAAAATAAATGCGTACGAAAGACGCAGATCTGCAGATATTCTTATCTAGATACGACTTGCTCTCATGTATGAGAATTCCTCGATCATCGTTACTTTGTACGTGGAGAATGTCAATGTTTTTTTTTTGTACTAGTATAAAAATTTCTTTGAGCTTGAAATTCAGTTATTTGGTTCAAATAAATCTAACTCATGAATTAGATTTATTTTAGGACATAGTTGTTCTTGAATCGGCAATTATTTGCTGACAGTCCACTTGAATCACTAATTTGAATTTAAATTTTAAAATATTAAATAGATTTGACTGTACACGTATTTGGTTTTCGGAGAAGTTCCATTTGATCAAGGCATGCGGCGAGCCCGGGTCGCTTTCCACTACCGCCAAATAGAGATTAAACATTCAACGAGTTCGCATACACACTTAACCCTCATAAATATTCAGTACAAACCGCGTACAATCAATTCTTCCAGTTTCCAAGCTTGAAGAAAAAGTGTTTGAACAGCCGAATAATATGATATCAAATAGAGAAACGCGTTTGAATAAAATATGAGGGTTTCCATTGTGAAAATTAACTATAAAAGTAGAAGTTTCGAAGTGTATCGATTCTGACTAGTTTGCAAGCAGCGATCGAGTTACCGTTATATCTGCACTGAAAAATAAACATAGTTTATCTTGAATAATATTTTAAAGGAATAATTTCGAATATACATTCCTTATTTTACTCCAATTTGAATGTTTCCAACTTATTTTTGTCTATGAAAAAGTTTTGTGTGTAATATAACGTTTGAGAATGAGTTCTGAATTTAACAGTAGAGAATTTTTATTTTAGCACATAAAATAAAAAGGGAAACTAAAAATAATATTTTTAGAATCGAAATATATTTTTACAGTAACCATCTAAATGTACTTATTTGAAAATGCGTTCCTCTCCTTGGTTTTCGCCACGCTTAAATGCACAAAGCATTACTTTTGTACTTTGTTTCCTGTTTCGTTATTCTATCTTTATTTTATTTTTTTTGTATTTTTCTTTTTCTCTATCTTTAGAATTATGTCTGTTATTTTTAATACCTCTGGTGATAAAATTATTTTGTAATGACAATTGCAGTCGATGCAAAAAAACTCATCTTTATTTAGGATTAGTGTGCTCATTATTATGTAAATGTTTATAATATCTGTTTCAATTGTTCTAGGCTCGAGAAATCTTCAGTGCTGGCGACAATCGTTCTTAGCAATCGTTGTCTTGGTTCACATAGATTTCCTATCTGAACTCTTCATTTGTTTTTAAACATACTATCGAACCTGTATATTTAATGTACGTATATTGTACGATCATTATTTATGTTGGCAATATGATAATACTATTTTGGTTTTTTATAATGACAGAATTATTCATAATCAAACGACTGTTCCGGTAATTACCACAAAATTGTACCATTTAATAAAGTAACATATCATACAAAATTACTAGCGTCATATCCTTCTTTAAGATATAGAGTGAATTTTATATTTGTATGAAGATAAGGTCTATTAACCTTTACCCGAAATAAAAATACGATTAGCAACTAAGTGACCACTTTACTTCCATATAATCTTCCCTTTGACGTTAATATCGTTTAGATTTAAATTATTTTTATCGTTATAATTTTTGTATTATCATTAGCTTAATTATAATGACTAGATTTATGATACAGTGCTTCGTCGTAGTTATAATCAGTAAATTTAATTTCGATTGAATCAATATCACCATTCCATAGTACTTTGGAATAGTTTAAAATGTTATTGTAATATTATTCATGATTCGGGCTAACCTCTCCATTTCCGTCTCCAATTTACATTTTATACCCGATGTACTGGTGGGCATTATTATACTTAGTATAGATAAATTTATATCGTATTCATTGTGATGCCATGCTTCGCGTGAAATTGTTAAAATGTGCCAAAGTAATTAAAACATCTGATATTATTTCGTTAATAAAATCCAAAGTTACCGAATTTTTAACATAATTTTGTTTACTATTTAGTGTTACTGTTATTTATTTAGGACAAGTGCGCACATCTACATCGAACCCAGTTGTTTGTAGTTTTTCATCAGTAAACTAATTAAGCAATGTTGAATAAACAGTCAAAGTTAAATATATTTTAGTTGTGTGAACACTTGTCTCTAGTATAGACTTCGGCTTGTCTCTCACGCTTATATATTTGTAAATATAATTTTAAATAATCACTGCACATAAGAATACATTTTAATAAAAATAAATAAAGTAATGATAAAAATAAATTGTTAAATTAAAAATAGATTATGTACCTATGAATGTATAAAAGTGTATCTTTTATTATGAATAAAAGATATATCACTAGGTTAATATTTACCTTAACAAAACCTCTATTGTACAGATTATTGTGCGATTCTGATGATGTAAATAAGAATATTAAATAAATTAGTATAAAATTATTTTGCATTTTTATTAATAATTTCACTTTTTATATTCTTATTTTCTTATAATAATAATGATAAAGCTAAAATAAAAAATAACACACAGTAAGCTTTATTTAAAATATGCGGTAAGTCCATTTAAAACGATACATTTATATATTCAATTTTGGGTGAAAATCAATTGACTAGGTTGGCAAACACACGTACGTCTCCAGTACCTGCAACACCAGAAGCATCGCAAGCGCATTGCCGACCCTAACCCCCAATCCTCCCCAGGAGTTCTGGTCACCTTACTCATGACAGAAAAACATCACTGATTTAGAGCATTATTATTTAGCTGTGATCTTCTTTAAGGTACTTCCCCAGTCGAGTTCCAGATTGTGAGCAGCATACTTAATGCTGTTCTCTACGTGTGCTACAGTTATAGTCGTATCCATCTCCATCACCTACTAAGAACAGTCACAAATCGTAACTAATGATTTCTTCAAAGACATGCAGTACTTCTGATTATGTTTTCCTCTATCTTTAAGTACGAGATTATGTTATTTGTTAATTTTTATGCAAGAAAAATCAGTGATACTAAATTGAAAAAAAGCTTTTGTATTGTTTGACCGTTTAATTGAAAACTCAATTTTATATTCACTGATGCATATTGACTTTCAGTTTCTTTAAAAAAATGTGTTCCAAAATCAAAATTCAAATACTGGTGATATTAGTCAAAACCGGAAACGGAAACGATTGATCTCACGAGTATGTTGCACTGCTACGAATTTGGGTTAAATTTGAGTTAGATGCTATTTGAATAAAATATTGACATAGAATGGATCGTTCGTTGATCAAACTTGTGAATTAATTCTAAAAATAATCGTTCCATATATTTTACGATCGAATAAAAGCGACATGAGGAAGAAATAAAAAAAAAATTGAGTTCGCATGTTGGAAAGGATCGTAAAAATTCACACATTTAATATTTTATTTGGAATCTTTGAGTGCATAAGTGAGATTTAAAAAAAACTCATTGTGATCGTAAAAAAATCTTAAAAGGAGATATAAAAATGGAAATGTTTAAATAAAGAAATCGATAATCCAGTTCTGATAACGATTAAAATAATTAAAACGACTTCTGCGGGTCGGACTATCTTATCGAGTGGCCATTCTCACTCACTCTGACAGACGTTATCGTTTCTACAGAATCGATGGTCTTTAATTGATTCCCGCTCAGCTCCCGCTACCTCCTTTGTCTTTTTCTAATCGAAATTCAGAGCAAGTGCGGTGCTAACGAATTTTTCTTAAAAAGAATACCCGATAAAACTGAAAGAATAAATACTGCTCTTTTAAACGGCTGCCGGGGAAATGGGGAGCTTTATAATTATTTATGGAGGCTTTCAGGAGCGGTCCGATAAAAACATTTTCAACCCACACTATTTCAAATGTGTACTTACTTCTATACAGCGAATGTTTTTACCAATATACGTTACTAATGCTTTTGGATTACGTTACATGGTTTCACAGAACAACGTAGACCTTTATTTTTTTGTTATTTGCTAAAGAATTTCTTCACACACTGAGCTCCTTTGGACTAATGAATGGGACTTTGATAAATACCTTTGGTAAGTCGATTTCTTACTGACTTCGCAACTCCAGATACAGTCTAAATTGTCTGAAGAAATTTGGCGTAACTTAACCTTACAGTCAAGCCAGGCAACACAGTGATAAACAGAAAGACCAACTCCACTTAGTTTTGATTTTTACTCTACTTCGAAAAGCATTTCAATAAGGTTAGTGTGTTGTTATCAGAATTATAAAAAAAATTCGACAAAGAAATAATAGAAACGTAGAACGCTAACCAAAATACACAATTAAATATTTTTATTTCTGACTTCAACTTTGAGTGAGAATAAGTAGTATACTTTATCTAACAAGAATTTATCATAGGGGTTATAGAAAATTATAGAGTAGTAGCAATTATTCTCAATAAAAATAACCTCTACAAGAAATACTCGTCAACATAGAGGAAGTTGTCTAACTAAACACCAACAAATATAATAGACCATATAACAAAGTACAAGTCGAGTCGAATGCTTAGAGATGTTCCATGCAGTTTGTCTTAAGGTACAATAGATTCGTATGAAATCAACGAACTAACTACATGAACTGTGCGTAAGCTACAAACTCTCAAGGCTTTCATTAGGGAGTCTATGTTCCGGCAAAACTTAATCCAAACCATGATTGAATGTATAACGTTGTAGTTAAAGTTTGATAACTTAAAAACAACAAGAATATCGACCAGGGATTCAATTGAAAAGCGTTGAGTGTACTGAAATTGATTCTGTTGTACTGAATATAGTGAAGATTTAATCTTTAGAAGCATTATCATGGTGTAGTTGCATATTGTTTTGTAATCATTGTTATTCTGAATAGCCTTTGTAATAGTCATATCTCTGATAATTATTATGAACCATTTTAGTATTCTTGCAATTGTATTTAACAATAATATTAGTGCATGGATACCATTTCAAAACGATGAACTCATCAAAGTAAATTATATCACCCATACTGCTGTCAGAATCAAGAATAGAGTGACATTTTTATATTATATATTACACTTACCATTCTCTTATCGTTATTTTTTTCTCTTATCTCTTACACTCCATATAAAATATAAGTATCTGTTACGGCTTTACTTCTTTTTATAAATATATCTATGCTATCTGTCAGTTTGTCGTTTATTGTTTTATACCGCTATAGGTTCTATGAGCGTTTTTGGCAGTAAATTTTTGCTGTCAAAAACATGGCTGAGGCAGTAACCTAGTTGGCCTATTCTTTTTTCTCGTCCTTTTATTTTGCCCTGTACAATATTGTATTGTTATAAAGTATGTATCATTTCAACGTTTGTAAACTGGTAGGCCAATGAAAAAGTTTTCTTTCTTTCTTTCTTTTTAGATTTTGATCTAGCCTTATTGATACCATTAGTGACATGTGCAGATGGACTTGTATGGCGTAAAGATGGGTTTTTATCACCTTTCAAATGCCCAATTTAAAATAATTAATAATAATCAAATAATTAAAGAACATAGTTACCAGCCCTTTTTTACGTGGGGAAAATCCATCATGAATACCCTACAGCGCGGGGGTGCCAGAGGGTTATGTCAGACTCCTACTGATTAAAAAACCACCACGTGTGAGAAGTCGTCCCCCTGGGTGGCGCGGGATGGGGTCCCGCTAGCATTCGCCACCTCGCCCTAGCATAGTTACCAGCCCTACGTCAGATTTTTATCACCTTTCAGATGCCCAATTTAAAATAATTAATAATAATCAAATAATTAAAGGACATTACCAGCTCTACATCACACTTTGTGATAAAATCTCAAATATTTACGTTTTAAAGCTTAACTCGAAGCGAGACGACGCGATCCCTATTTTATCTCTGCGTTACCTAATTCTTGATTCAAATTAAATTTTCTTCCATTTGGTAAACTAATATTTGACACTTCGGAAATTCTAACCACGATAACAAGTTCAAATTATTGTTCAACCCAATTTGGTTATCTCAATAAAGAAATTTCGAATGAATTTCATGAAATGTTAGAGTTGTTTGTTTTGTCGTATCGCGTTCTGCTTGCTCGTCTCTCGACGGTTATTTTTTTAGAAATATTTTCGTTGAGCATTCTGTTCTGTTTTTAAACTTGTCTGTAACTTACATTAGTAAAATACTTAGTTTACTTACTATGATACATTATGAAATACAGAGGTATATCGCACAACGAAATAAAAATATCAATTAGATTCAATTTTGGTCCCGAATTTCAAGATATGACGTTATGTATATAATTTTGTTAATTTGTCATCCCAATAGCAACAAAGCTTTTCATCGTTGATAGTAATTATTGTATTTCATATTCTTATTTACAAAAAAAGTAATATATAGTCATACGAGTCATGTCATAAAATTATTTATATTTCATAACGAATAATATAAAACTAAATTCGCTGTCACATGATTTACAGGACACAAAATAGTTTAACACGAGTGACATAGAACAAAAAGTCCATAAAAAAGTGTCAAGTGGAGCCATAAACAATATTACAGAACGCTGACGCAATTTCACACAAGGGGATTATAAAGTTTTACCCATTTGATATTTTGCAACGTTATAACTCACGTAGTTTGCCCCAAAAACACGTATAGGCTTTAAAGAGCCATAAGTCTAGTAGTTCCGCAGTAAATTTGGCACAGCCTTCGAGGACAAAACCGCAGCTCTAAGAGAACAAGTTTAATTGACGCAAGCTACCGCAGCCGAGCGACGTGTCCTTGCTAATTCTGCAACATATTGCTAATTTTTGCCGATTATTATTTAAATTTTGAATCTATATTTTTTCTGCCATGGTCAGAAATTGGCATCTAATTATAATTACTATGCGAGTGATTCATTGACACATGTAATGTATGATGATTCTACTGTTATATATTTTTAGTGAACTAATAATTTACTAACTGAATAAGAATACTGTTCAGCTTGTTGTTTTACATTTTAAAAATGAAGAAAAGGACTAAAAATACAAAATATACAATTCGTGCAACTCAAGTTGCACGGCCCCACGTGTACATAGCACACATAGAATGAATGTCTGCCTCTATCAGCTATAAAATTTTACGTTGTTAAAAACTGTGACGACACCAGCACGTACAATAGTTGAAGCAAGTATCCACAAAGG
The DNA here is from genome assembly GCF_905220565.1 of Melitaea cinxia. NCBI lineage: Eukaryota > Metazoa > Arthropoda > Insecta > Lepidoptera > Nymphalidae > Melitaea > Melitaea cinxia. Next base: position 586,924 of record NC_059399.1, on the reverse strand, counting down.
AATAGTATTCTGAATTGAACTCCGAACTGATCTCCTTAGAGAGATGTTCTCTACCCTCAATATATGTGCTGCTGAACTTGAACGAAAAGTGGATAACAGGTTTTCTCGTATATACTTCATTTAGGATTTTTTACAACAATTGTTTTTTTTTTAAATATATATATCGGTTCAGCCTGTAATATTCCACTGCTGGGCAGAAACAGGTCAGAGCTTAATCCACCACGCTGGTCCAATGCGGGTTGGCGGATATATTTCCTACTATGAGTAACGATTACCGAAACACGGTAGATAGATCTACGTGGACTGCACAAACACCCAGACCACGAAAAACATCTGTATCATCATCATCATCATTATCATCATAATTCTACAAAACACTGTTAATTAAAGTATAATTGGACTGACATATTCAGCCTTGCTGATAAAGACCCTAAATCATAATAGACAATAAAAAAATGCTATTGCGTTGATCATAATGGTCATTTATAATAATAGAAAATAGGTGATGAAAGAATTTGGTACATTGAGATACTTTTTGTACAAATTAAAATTGAAATGACATAAATGTACCTGTGAGCAACATAACACATTTAGTTTTACCACAAACTTTATTTTAAACAATGTTTCAACAAAATATGGAACAATTTTTACAGAGAACAATTTGGGAAGATCAAGAAATGGTCAGTCTCTAAAGAAAATTCATATGACTGTCCATTCCCCACAAATTGGACGACGCTGCCTTGATGGTGTAATTCAAAAACCAGCTCTATTTTCTATAACATAACGTTGATTATTTATTGAAGTATTGGAACAAATGTATTGAATCAACCTTACGACAAATTTGAATTCTAATACTAAGGAATAAGGTACGATTTCTAATATTCTAGTTCATTGTTAGCATTCAGTGGACTGTTACACGGCGAACGGTCTAAGCCCGTCGACACTTGTAAAATTTCACGCACAGTTACCCTATATCTAAGACATAATACGAGAGATATGGGAGACCATCGGGTTTCGAATGTCATATTTTAGGGTGGATTTGTCACGCGTCCCTGAACTATTACGACTATATTTAGTTTTCTTAAGTAATTTAATATCCGAATATCGTAACACAAAACGATTCCATCCTTTTTAATAATAGGAAATTCATACTTTAAATGTAAATTAAATAGGTGACCTTTTAGAGGTCATGACTTAATAAAATTGGTATATTGGCAAAAAAAAAATATTTCGGTAATAACTTAAAAAATAAATATGTGATATAATTAACAAAGTTTTTTGATAGAATTGTCTGAAGGGCGTATATATTGAACATTTGAGTAAAGTACTCAGACAGATGTTACAAATAGAATCTTTGTCTCTCCGCCAAAAGAATATATTTTATACATGATACTCATACTAATTCACTTTCAAACAATTATACTATATTCATATCTGTAAAGCAAAACTAATGAATAGCTGAAAGAAATTATATTTACTACTACACTTAATAAATAATTGTCAAAAATATTATATATTTATCGGGGTTTTGTATTTCTAACTGGTGTCGATACCTGGGCATCTGTTTATTGGACTAAATTTTATTTTAAATAACTAGGTCGGCAGACAAGCGTACCTGATGGTAAGCGGTTAACGTAGCTTATAGACGCCTGCGACGCTCGAAGCATCGCAAACACTTTGCCGATCCCCCAAATCCCCCTAACAGCTCTGGTCATGTTACTTACCACCAGGAACACAACATTGCTTAAAAAGGATATGTATTTAGCTGTAATGTGACGCCGCGTTGGGGCAACGGTCACAGCCATGGATTGTGCTGGTTGTTCTGGCGGTTGCGGGTTCGATCCCCGCTCATGACAAACATTTGTATTAGCCATACAGGTGTTTGCCATGGTCTGGGTGTTTGAGCAGTCCTTGTGGGTCTCCCCACCGTGCCTCGGAGAGCACGGTAAGCCGTCGGTCCCGGTTGTTATCATGTACACCTGATAGCGATCGTTATCGTAGGAAATATATCCGGCAACCCGCATTGGAGCAGCGTGATGGATTAAGCTCTGATCCTTTTCCTACATGGGGAAAGAGGCCTATGCCCAGTAGTGGGATATTACAGGCTGAAGCGTTAGCTGTGATCTTCTGTACGGTCAAGGTACTTCTCCAGTCAGACTGCTCCAGATTTTGACCAAGATATTTCCTGCTGTGCCCTTCGTCAATTAATTTACACTAGCTGTTTTTTCTTTAAAATATATTTTGTGTTATCACATATATCTTCATTATACATTTAGATCTGACTAAGATATAAAATAGAGTGATCTGGACAATAGAACTCTGCAATGCACAATGGTAAAACAAAGCTAAAATTAATGTTACTACAACAAATATTACGTCAACAGTGTACAAATTCGTGTTCTCGGTTGCTCCACTTTTTTTTAACTAAGAAAACAAAATTTATGCCCCGTTTAAAATTAATAAGATTAATTTATAGAAACGAAGCTATGACCTAATTCCTTTATCTTAAAAATATCTTCAAATTTAGTTACAAAAACTCTGGAAATATTAAAGAAACTTGATTCCGTTTACTTAATATATAAATATTAGTAAAATTTCTTAATGGAATCAGTACGCCAAGCCGGTTTTGTTTTTCGGTATGAAAGGTGAGACAGGATAACTGGTGGGAGTTATGGAGGCCTATAAACTTTCGCAATAAATATTGTAACGTAAAATTTTTATATTCTTACAAATTTAAATAAAAAAAAAGTTTAGCGCTTTTTTGTTAAAGTTTAACAAATGAAATGGTTCTGGGTTTTACCAAACAAACAAATGTTGTGATAAAACAAATTTGCAAAGAGAGGGAGAAAGTGCACAAATTTTAAATACAAAAATATGCTATAAAAAGGTTAACCATTAATAATATTATCGAAGTACACGGCATACTTGCAGAAAATACGTAGTAGATAGCAAACAACACAAAATCTGCTATATAAATCAATAATCGTAATTCGCATCTAAAAAAATCTATACTTGGCTTTAACCATACTGTTAAATCATTTTTTTTTTGTGTGTTTTTGAGTAAATGTAAATAATGATCTTAAATGAAATCGTGTGTTAGTACGTATTGTGAACATGATTGTCACAGTAATTAATTGCCAAACTAGCAGTTTCTAAACTAGCAGTTGTCACAAAAAGCTATTCAGCTTAAAATTATCTAATAAATAAAATTCTCGTGTCGCGGTATTTGTAGTTAAACTCCTCCGAGACCGCTTGACCGATTGTCATGAAATTTGGTGTGCATATTGGGTAGGTCTGAGAATCGAACAACATCTATTTTTTATCCCCTAAATGTTAAGGGTAGTCCGAACCAATTTTTTTTTTTTTTTGATAAATTATTTATTTTTATTTTATTATGATTTGGCGTTGAAAAATGCATACAACCCTAAATTTTCAGACTTCTACCACCAACTTCTATTTTTAAATAGCGTTTAGCGGCAAGACAACGTTTGCCGAGTCAGCTAGTATAATTATAATGTTTATAACACCAACGAACAAGTTAAATCAAACTAAAATCTAATCAGACGCAGAAATAAAGTACGGCAAATTCAATTCCCGATCGTTAACACAAACATTATTTCCTGATAGCGTTGCAATGTTAATTAATAACATGCAAAACAGAGTCGCGAATTAACTCCACAGGAAACTATTTACCGGGCCGACATATTTAGCTCCGGCGCAAATATAAATACCCAAGTTTAATTAACTGGGCGAAGACAGCTGGCACAATATTGTTGACTTCTCCCCCTGATTTACCCGTTAGATATTCGTAGATTCCATGGACCACAGCGGACGGAAGCGGATGTTTATAGTGTACGATATTATGCACAATGTATCAGTTTTGACAGTAATGTACACAAATCAAACTCTACAGTGTGATGATAATAATATATTTTTTAACCGACTTCCAAAAAAGGAGGAGGTTCTCAATTCGACTGTATTTTTTTTTTTTATGTATGTTACATCAGACGTTTTGACTGGGTGGAGCGATTTCGACAAATTTTGTTTTAATCGAAAGGTGGTGTGTGCCAATTGGTCCCATTTAAATTTATTTGAGATCTAACAACTACTTTTCGAGCTATAACTAATAATGCGTTTTTCCTTGACGCTTTTTTCGTCGACCTATGTTGTATTATACCACATAACTTTCTACTGGGTGTACAGATTTTGATAATTCTTTTTTTGTTAGAAAGGGGATATCCCTAGTTTGGTACCATGATAAGGAAACCAAGATCTGATGATGGGATCCCAGAGAAATCGAGGGAACTTCTTGAAAATCCGCAATAACTTTTTATGGGTGTACCGATTTTAATAATTTTCAATTTAATCGAAAGCTGATGTTTGTCATGTGGTCACATATAAATTTTATTGAGATCTGATAACTACTTTTTGAGTAATCTTTGATGACGCGCAGTTACTTGACTATTTTTTCGTCGATCTACGTTGTACTACTCGTCGATGTAATTGAAGTCGGTTTTTTTTTCGTTTGCGAGCAAACACAATTATTAATCGTTGAGTTGTGCTGGAGTTTTTATATTATCTAGCCGACCAATGCTAAAGGTCTAAAGGAGATACAAATAAATTAGTAATATAATAAAGAATTGAAATTGGAACAGTTATGCATTTTCGAAAATGAAAAAAAAGAATTAAACTGCATCGACAAGTAATGCAACGTAAGTAGACAAAAAAAAAACAAATAAATACGCGTTATCAAAGATTACTAAAAAGGTCACCATATCTCGATGTTATTTAAACGAATACAAGTATCAGCTTTCGATTAAAATAAGAATCATCAAAATCGGTTTAACTAGTAAAAGTTATGAGGTAACATATATTTAAAAATTGCTAAAAAACTTTGCCTTTAATTGTTAATTATAGAAAAAATCGATTGATAACCTTGAAATGGTATTCAGTATATGTAGTTTAACGTAATGCTGCTCACTTGTATTCAGTCAGCAACTACGTAATTTTGTTTAATTTTAGTACAAATATCTAGTTTATCGTCTCATTTTCATATCATAAGATACGATATCTCATCGTCAAGTCAAACAAGGCTTACCGAAACGACAACCTAGATATCGATTAGATGCTGTAATTCAACATCCACGATTGATTTGTTAAAGTCAAATAGTTCTGGTCTACCAAAGTTGTGATTATTAATAAACTGACGATCAATTACTAAAATTTGATTTATTATAGGAGCTATCCGTAAAGAATTTTCATATCAACTTCATACAAATTTAACTTATATATTATCAACAGTAAGCAAAATCACAGATTGCTTACAAGACCGTTAAAAGGTAATTATGAGAATTACCTGAAACTTTTTGAGTTCCTTTTGTTATATAAATCGATTGTAGCTTTATAACTCAAAAGTTCCAATCCAAATATAACGCCACAAATATTTACAGACTATTTCGTATTCCATCTACTGAATTATTTATTTTAAAGATAGCTTAAAGATACTTGAGTAAATAGTAAACCTGAGAGAACGTGACATTGAAAAGGCATTAATTCTTCTCTTTGAAACGACACGGTTCAATGAATGTAGAGCAAAAAATTTACCTAAAGTCTGATCGAGTAGAGAATGTTGGTCATCGGTGGCTTCTGTGCGCCCATACGTAGATCGAAAAATACGAGAAGCTTTGATATATTATAATGGTATTTCTTCCCTTCCTGAAAATACTACCTACTAGTAAGTAAAAAAAAATGTAATTTTCATTTACAAATGCAATGATTAAGATTATAAGCACGTTACGAGTGAAGAAATTGACAATTTTTTTATGCAACTAGGTCGGTAAACAAACGTACGGCTCACCTGATGGTAAGCCTATTACCGTAGCCTATAGATGCCTGCAACACTACATGCATCGCATGCACATTGCCGACCCTACCCCCAATCCTTCCAGGAGCTCTGGTCACCTTACTCACCACCTAAACACAATACTGCTTGAAAGCAGTATTATTAGCTGTGATCTTCTGTAAGGTCGAGGTACTTCCCCAGTTGGGCTGCTCCAGATTTTTAGCAAAATGTTTCCTGCTTTGAACTGCGTTAAACATCTAGTTTAGCCTTTAAGTTTCAAGCTCTTCATTACAAGAAGGAGAAGAAGAAGAAATAAATCAACCCAAACAACAAAAGATTTGAAAACCAAAACCTTAAATATCAAATATTAAAAAAAAACCTAAGTCTGAAATTATAGTAGGGTTAAGAAATTCTAGCAAATTCAACACGACTGTGTCCTAAATCTGCGAATAAAGTAACTAATAATATACCGGATCGTAATACCAATTCATTGTTTTCCCAATGAAGACACATCGTCTGTTACCCTCCGCGAAGGCGTGACACGGGTAAACCCTTTTTCTTCATAACAAGAACACTTTCAGCGTAATATTTCATGTTTAAAAGCAATATCATATTTTTTCCTTCGGTCTGTTACTTTTTTTTTTTGCGTTAAAAATTCTCGTCACGGTTTAAGCGTTGCGGTTTCGGGTGAGCTCGAGCTTTGGTTCTGACTTATTCCGCGCTGTGTTCGATGATAATGCCTTATAACAACTTTGGCTCGTACTTTCTTTAATAGTCTCTTGTGTCTAATAATTGACACGAGTATGGTTTGTAATTTTAGTGCACATTTGGCACAGAAGATTAAATAAAATTATTAAAGTTAAAATTTAATATGCAGTCGATGTACTCATGTCTAAAAGGGTGGAACTATTTTTTTTTTCTTCTAAAATATAGAACAAAACAAGATGTCTGTGATACGATGATGATGTGTGTCATGTTTTATCTTTTATACAATAAAATTTTCTACATAAATGAGATCATCACATCATTATCACATCACCCTATCGCAGTTCATTGTTGGACGTAGGCCTTCCCAAGTTCGTGGCTAAGTATTCAGGTTTTCCACAATCCTCATCCTGCCTCGACCGGCAATATTACACTGCATTTGCTAACACACTGTCTCCACTCCAGGACACGTCTGCTTGAACGGCAATCGGTCCTTCGGTACAGGTGAATAGCCCACTGCCACTTCGACTTGCTAATTCTGTAGGCTATGTTGGTTACTTTCGTTCTCTCGCGGACAGTCTCATTTCTGATGTGGCTTTTGAGAGAGACCCCAAGCATAGCCCGTTCCATTGCACGTTGAGTGACTTGAAACTTTTGCCTAGTCCCTTCGACAATATCCACGTCTCGGGACCGTATGTTAAAACATCTTATATATATAGTAAAATTAAATATAAAAATCTAAATTCATTCTTTTAAAAGTTTAACAAATTTTAACGACGAAGTGCCACTTCACTTACCGCGCGACGTTAGTTTTTTTAAGCCTTTACATAAAAATCTTTGAAGTTTCTGGAAACATTATTTACGTCATATTTTCGACAAGAATATTTATTTTTAATTTAATAAACTAATAATTAAATTTGTTAAAAATTAGTACGATCGATAAATATTCGTTTATATATTTCCAAAATTGCATCAAATTAATGATGAATTATAAAACTTTTAATTTCAAATATGTAAGTCCAATAAATAATTACTCTAATTGTACGTCACTTGACAACTGTAAACCGGCTCGTTCAACGCTATCACTATCAAGAACAACTTCAAACCGCTGCGAATTTCAGACCCAACCCTTAAATATCCCATTATAACTTTACCTACTAGAACAATAAAAATTAGTCTTGGCTTTGCGGATATAAATTCGCTTCCGGTGCAAGGTGGAAGTTCTGGGGCTTTTAAACTTTTACAAGCGTTTTTAATAATGTGCGGGACATGTAAATTCGGATAAGTTTTCCAATAAAAGTTGCAACGCTGTTCGAGTGTGCCGAGTGGAGCTGCAACATTGCGCCTTGCACGTTTAAGAATTCAGAAGTCTGAAATCATTTGATGCGATATTTTTGAAAGAGCGAAGTGTCGAGTGAGTTGATTTTTTGAATTTCGACGATTTTTAACAATTTATTTGATAGTTAGTGCGTGTCATGTGGTCCCATTTAAATTTAATTGAGATTTAACATATACTTTTCGAGTTATATCTCATAATGCGTAGACTTCACTATTTTTTCGTGTATTTGTTTGTGTTTGTAGATTCTGCACAATGTGATTGAAGTCGTCTTCTCTTTGATTGCAAGTAAAACAACTAGATATTATTCATCATCATCATCATCATTTCAGCCTATCGCAGTCCACTTCTGGACATAGGCCTCCACAAGTTCGCGCCAAAAATGGCATGAACTCATCTGTTTTGCCTATAGAGACAAACAACACATAAGATATTATTATTATGATATTAATAGAACTTTACAACAACAACAACGATGAAAACGTGTAAACTGGAGTAAGTTTACAAACGCTGTAGTATTGGTAACGGGAAATTTTAAAAACAATTATAATTGAAATTCGTATAACTGTATTCATTTGAAAGATATATCATGCAATTTGTTTTGGCAGCGAGCGAACGAGTCGGAATCCGAAAGCGCGACACGTTCATCGTTGGAGTTTACACTGCATTGCAATTTTATTCCTAGTTAAAACATAAAACTTTATTCGCTATAAGTTATCTTAAGCGACTACCTTTACGAAATTTCTTGAATCATGTGCAACGTATGAAATTTCAGAAAGAAATTTTCAAAACGTTGGTCTTTGGATGATTTAAACTTTACTTTTTTATTAATTTGTAAATAGTGGACCTTACAAAAACTCAGAGCTAAATAATACTGTTTCCATGCAGTGTTGTGTTCCTGTTAGTGAGTAAGGTTACCAGAGCACCTGGATAGAAATGGGGATATGGTTGGCAACGCGCTTGCCTTGCTTTGTCTATAAGTTACGGTAATCGCTTACAATCAGGTGAGCCGTATGGTTATTAGCTGAACTAGTTACGTAGAAAAAATTAATAATATCGGGTAGATATATTTTATTTTTACTTTTTAGCTGCTACAGCGTCTCACACATAAAAAAAAATACTGTAAAAAAAACCCTCTTCTTTTTGGAGGTCGGTTGAAAACAGTCTAATTGAGAACCTCGTCTTTTTTGAAGTCACGTAAAAAAGAAATTATATTTAATTTCGTGCCCATATCGGCTTAATGTATTATGTCAAAAACGTGTAGCAGTTATTAATTATGTAATTGAATACGCAAATAGAATTTTATATGTGATTATCAAAAGCATGTTCGTTATAAATATAAAATATAATGTTACGCAATATTTCAATTTCTTTTTAATTCTTAAAATAATTATTAAATTCATTAAAATAATTCTTAAAATGATTATTAAATTCATTAAAATAATTATTAAAATTATTATTATTAATAATTATTTTTGTATTGTAATTATTTCAACACTTAGTTTTCAGTTTCATTGTGTACTTAATTATATTCCTATGTACACATTGCTGAAGCACAAAATAAATAAATGAAAAATCTTGTGAATTGTCTTTCATTTGAATTATCATTGTGATACAATAACTTTTTAAAGTCTTTTTTAAGTCTGTCTTATACAACACGTTAGTAGTGACAAATATTGATGGTTGTCGACTAGAAAACTACGTAGTAGCTTAGGTTTTAAGTATTAAATTTGAATATAGTTAACATGACTAGAAATTTTTCATGTCTCGTGAGACATTATGCTTCAGCCTGTAACATCCTACTGCTTAGGCATAGGCTTCTTTCTATTAAATATGTCTGTTAATGCGTAAAGTCGAGGTGAAAACATTTCCAGACTACCGCTCACAGCCTAGAAAAAATACTTTTAAACATGTAAGCGCTTCAAGGTAAAATTCTGAATTTAAGGACGTGTATCAAGTGGATGAAAGTTTCATAAAGAGAAACTTGCAGTCAGCACAACGAATTCCTTAGCTGCGGTGTAGTTTCTCAAGCGCGTTTTTCGTCAAAGCGATACTTACGAGCGCCGATCACGCACTGCATGCGCTTCTGACAAATTTCTGTAAATAACGTGCAATTTTCGTATGTGAGCTACGTTGTTCCTGCTTCCCAATACAAATTGGTTGCCAATTTGTTTAGATGTATCGATGCCATCCGTCTCTGTTAAAACATTAATTTTGTATTGTGTATAGTATAAAGAACGTTGTACAAATTAGTTACTATAGCAGTTTTTATTATTTTAAGTATATTTTTGTTTAAATCTCTTTAAATTTTCGGGCTTAAGATAGAAAAGAGATTGCAAATCAAAAATATCTGCTTCAAATAAGCTTCATAAGCACCTTCAAATCGTCATTTTACAGTTTAAAATTGTAATTATCATCAAAAGTGAAGCTGCCACCGGTGCGGAATATTTTGTAGAGAAGAACCAACGAGAAACTCCGCAGTTGCTCTTTCATAAAAAAAAAACTGTGTTTTAATACAAAATTGGTAATATCTTGCACAAAATCATCAAAGATAAATATTAAAGATAAATATGGCACTTACATGAAGTTTTGTCTATAACCCTTAAAATATCCTCTGCCGAAAGCAGATTAAAAGTTAATTGATATTCTTTCGCTTCGAATTCGGAAAGGGACACTGACAGACGAAACTGCATACATTTTTTATGTTCCACTTATCGTCGAGTGCATTCACCTCTAACGAGGCGAAGTAAATTTTAAAGGCACCATAATAGAAAAGGCCCTTCCCGCTAATGAACAAAGGAAGTTTGTAATTAACAAACCATTTGCATAGGATTTGAGTTGACTAATTCAAGGAATTTAGGAATGAAAGGACGTTTAGCTAGATTTAAGGGCAGATGAGAAATTTTGTTGCTTTAAATCTACATTATAAATGTCCGTTTGGAAGGTTTTGTTTACAAAGAAACAAATGTTGGTTTGAAATCTTAAAGAAGAATTAATATAAGGAAGTCTCTTTTCATAGTAATTCTTTCAACTGACTCAACGACTTCTAAAACATGTACTACCCAACAGTCACAATATACCTTACGTGAGCGACGTAAATGTCACTAATGTAACAAAAATTTAAAATATACTATTAATTAAATTGTTGTTCTCCTTAAATTGTTTAAATAACAACACACATTGTGCTGTGTGGTTATGGTAGTAAAGAATATAGTCACCCTCACTCATCCTGTGGGTGTCGTAAGAGGCGACTAAGTGATAACACAGTTTCACTACCACCTTGGAACCTAAAAAGCCGATTGATGGCGGGATAACCATACAACTGTTGGCTTTGAAATACACAGGTCGAAAACAGGCAGCAGCGTCTTCGGTGCGACAAAGCCAGCCCTGTGATCACCAACCCGCCTTCCCAGCGTGGTAACTATGGGTAAAACACATGAGTTCACGCCGTTTTTTTGACGTGAACATGGGGAGGAATATGTCCAGCAGTGGACTGCGATAGGCTGACGTGTGTGTATGTGTGAGGAATTAACACATATCAAACGAAATCATTACATCTGTAACATTTTTAACTTTTTTTTTTGTATTTCACTAGGTCGGCAAACAAGCGTACGGCTCACCTGATGGTAAGCGATTACCGTAGCTTATAGACACCTGCAACACCAGAAGCATCGCAAGCGCGTTGCCGACCCAATCCTCAATCCCTCCAGGAGCTCTGGTCACCTTACTCACCAACAGGAACACAATACTGCTTGAAAACAGTATTATTTAGCTATGATCTTCTGTAAGGTCGAGGTACTTCCCCAGTCGGGCTGCTCCATATTTTGAGCAGGGAATTCCAGGGAAACATATAAACATTGTTCAAATATTTGTATATTCAAATATCGTTTCGTATTTCGCTTCTCACGAATACACAGCCTAAATAAGTTTATCCATTTAACTACAAAATAAACGCTATTAATAAATTTATACATCGACTAGCTAAGTTTGCAATTTTTGACAGGTAATAATTAAGACAGCTACAAAGTTTACCAACTTCGCCTCGGGTTAATGCTGTAGTTTGCAGTTTCCAAGTTGCCTCACACACACGTGCATATCAAGTGTCGATGCATCACTGAGTTTCATACGTTTATTATATGTTAATACTGGTATGATGAATATGATAAATATGGCGTAGGTCATATTTCAGAATTATTTTTAATAAAATCGAAATCAGAATATAAAATAATTTTATTCAAACAGGCTTCAAATGCACTTTCGAATCGTTATTTTACAAATTAAAATTTCAAAATGATTTTTATGCTTAAAAGAATAATCAGCAAGATACTCTGCAGTTACTTTTTTGAAAATAATATACTCTGTTCCTAAGGTACGCAACTTAATGTCTAGGTTTTAACCATCTACAAATGAAGCGTGAACCAACCGACAGTCCTAGAGTAGAAAGCATTATCTAAATAACTAACACAACAGATAGTTTTATTGATTTTATTATTTATAATTTGATTAGCTTTAAACATTATTTATAACATATTTTATATTATTCGATGATCGAGAAAGTTCACCATTTTATAACGTCACATTTTACGACAAATAAACTATACATATTAAAAATATTTAAGTTAAATAACTACATAAATTTAAAACTACTTTCATTTCTAACTTCAGACCAGAGGGATCGAACGACGACCTTGGAAAATAATTGTGTTTGCTCGCAAACGAAAAAAAACCGACTTCAATTACACCGACGAGTAATACAACGTAGATCGACGAAAAAATAGTCAAGTAACTGCGCGTTATTAAAGATTACTCAAAAAGTAGTTATCAGATCTCAATAAAATCTATATGTGATCACATGACAAACATCAGCTTTCGATTAAATTAAAAATTATTAAAATCGGTACACCCGGTAAAAAGTTATTGCGGATTTTCAAGAAGTTCCCTCGATTTCTCTGGGATCCCATTATCAGATCCTGGTTTCCTTATCATGGTACTAAGCTAAGGATATCTTCTTTCCAACAAAAAAAGAATCATCAAAATCGGTACACCCAGTAAAAAGTTATTGCGGATTTTCAAGAATTTCCATCAATTTCTCTGGGATTCCATCATCAGATCCTGGTTTCCTTATCATGGTACTAAACTTGGGATATCTCCTCTCCAACAAAAAAAGAATTATCAACATCGGTACATCCAGTAGAAAGTTATGCGGTATAATACAACGTAGGTCGACGAAAAAAGCGTCAAGTAAAAACGCATTATTAGATATAGCTCAAAAAGTAGTTGTTAGATCTCAAATAAATTTAAATAGGACCAATTGGCACACACCACCTTTCGATTAAAAATTTGTCGAAATCGCTCCACCCAGTCAAAAGTTCTGATGTGACATACATAAAAAAAAAAAATATACAGTGAATTGAGAACCTCCTTCTTTTTTGGAAGTCGGTTAAAAAAGCATTATCTTTGGTAACTATGCTTACAAGTCAGTTACATACGTTACTCATTAAAATTAAAATTATTATGACATGACCATTTTAACAAAGTTCACAATTTAATGTCATATGACGTCACATATTATGGCGAAAACAACATCAACAAAATTTATATAGTTTAAAGGGTTAGTTAGGGACGCAAAACTCATAACCTTCCGCAGTCGGATAAAAAATGATGGTTAATATCCGGACTCGTGTTGTAATCCGCGAGTCTGTCTATCAGTTGACACGGGTAGACCTCGCACCAGATGTCCACTGTATAATTTAAAGCATGGGGTTATGGTGATTTAGTTTTTTCGCTTTATAAAATCTATAGTAATATTACAAAGATAAACGTAAATATCACGTTTTGTGACTCTAATGAATGTCATTTTGTTCTTTGGAAATGAAAGTAAGCAATAAAATTGAAAATGAAATTGGATCTTAAATCTCAAATGATTGATTTTTTACAACGAATTTGGTTCTACGTGAACATTTCGTTCAACTCATAAAAATATTGAAATACCCAACAACGACTACTACGAGTGTTTCACCCCTCCGTGTCAAACAATGATATTTTATTGCCTATGTAAGATTTAAATAAAAGCCTTCTAATTTTACGTCAAATATTAAGTATACTACATTATTATTGCATATTAAGTACTTCTTGAATATACTAGGTGCGCCACGCGATTTCGCGATAATATCGGGGTAAAAAGAAATCTATGTATTACTCTAGATTTACAACTATCTACTAAGTTACATTGAAATCAGTGTAGGACTTTTTAGCCACACACATACATAACCATCTAACTGCTGGATTTGAAATACACAGGCAGAAGACAGGCAGCAGCGTCTTCGGCGCGACAAAGCCAGCCCTGCGGTCACCAACCCGCCTACCCAGCGTGGTGACTATGAGCAAAACACATGAGTTCACTCCATTTTTGGTGCGAACTTGTGGAGGCCTATGTCCAGCAGTGGACTATATTAGGCTGAAGTGATGATGATGATACATACATACATAAATACATCCTCACAAACTATCGCATTTATAATACTAGTAGGATTACAAACAAGTAAATACTCAACTCCACTACCCCTCTTCATAATATCATTATAAATATTTCACTTAAGTGGACGTCCATTTACTAATCCCGTCTCGTAGAATACAATTCATTAGCAAGCATTGTTTGACCGACGCTTAACTAGCACGTAGTATCAAGAGTTCATTTTGTATTGCTTTTATTTCGGTTGCTGGCTGTTATTACGGCACACGTCGCCCACTTGACGAGGGTAAATCCGTTTTCTTCATATTCTTGTACCGCGACGTCAGTTTTTACGTCTGTTAGTATGACGTGTCGAATGGCGAGTCCACTTTGACAGGCTAGACGAGAAAATGTTTACATGAAACGATTTTTTTTACCTTATTTTTTATTGATTTTGTTTTATACAACTAAGTCGACCAATAAGCGTATGACTTTAATGATGGTAAGCGATTACCGTAGCCTATAGACGCCTGCAACAGCAAAAGCATCGCAAGCACGTTTCTGACCCTACTTGAATCCCTCAAGCAGCTCTGGCCATCTTACTCGTCACAGTAACACAACAGAGCTTAAAAGCAGTATTATTTAAATGTGATTTTGTGTAAGGTTCTTTCCCAATCGAGCTGCTCAAGATTTTGATTAGGTATATCCTTCCTTAGCTTAATTGGCTAGAGCGCCGACACGGTCAGTCGGAGACGCAGGTTCGATCCCCGCTGGAACGGTCAATTTTTGATATAATATTCAAAAATGTTTCGAATTCCTAATGTGTGGGTAACACGAAAATAAAATCGTACATATAAAAATAGTATGGTGTCGTCTCCTGTCAAAGATTTTCAATGTAACATGAAACTTTGAATAGTTACGGGTTTCTGTAAAGAACTCACTATAGACGGCGCCACGTTTCGCTTAAATCGAATATAAAAATCATCATATCAAAAATTTCGATCTATCGGGTACATCGTTCCATAGCTTAATTGGCTAGAGCACCGACACGGTCAGTCGGAGATGCAGGTTCGATCCCCGCTGTAACGGTCAATTTTTGATATGATATGCAAAAATGTTTAGGTATATCCTGCTTGTCCCTACCTCAGTTGTCAGTATTTGTAATGTATTATTTTATCTCTATATTGTAATAAAAAATTAGATATAATTATTTCTTATTAAGCGTTCCACTTATTAGTTGTAACACAAGAATTAAATGTCAAAGCGACAAAGACACGTAAATTAAAACATTTTCAAACTTTAACTAATGAAAACTCGAACAATCGATAAGACAATAATTGTGTTTGTTCGCCGACTTCGATTACATCGATAAGTAATACAACGTAGACAGAGGAAAAATAATGTATATTAAACATACATTAAAAAAATAAAGCTGAATTAAGAACCTCCTGCTTTTTTGGAAGTTGGTTAAAAATATGCGAAACAGTGTTCTTTCGAGCGAGACATAAACATTGTAATTGGAATTTTATATCCCGTGATTCGTCGCTACGAAGGTCGGTACAGCCGTATTTTCAGAGAGAGAATACAATTTTAGTTTGATGTAAAATGCATATGATACGCGGTGTTGCTAATCACGTTTGTTGTCTCTGTCTGGTATCTGGTCTGTCTATTCTTTTGTTAAAAATCTTTGTTTTTATATTGTCTGAAAAAACAAAGATTTTTAAATATGCTGTGTGGCTTCGGTATGAAAGAATATAGCCACCCCCTCTCTTCCCGTGGGTGTCGTAAGAGGCGACTAAGGGATAACACAGTTCCACTATCACCTTGGAAATTATAAAGCCGACCGATGGCGGGATAACCATCCAACTGTTGGCTTTGAAATACACAGGCCGAGGACGGGCAGCAGCGTCTTCGGTACGACAAAGCCAGCCCTGCGGTCACCAACCTGTCAGCCCAGCGTGGTGACTGTGGGCAAAACACATGAGTTCACGTCATTTTTTGGCTCGAACTTGTGAAGTTAAGAAGAATTAAGAAGTACTTGTGAAGTAGTAGACTGTGGTGTGATGATGACATTGTCTGTAATTAAGTTGACCACATGGGTCAGGAGTAATTTTTAAAAGATGATATTTGTTTTTTAAAAAAGGTAATAAACAAACGTACGTTCTAACTGATGGTAAGCGCATTACTTATGGACGCCTACAATATTCAAAGCGTTGCATGCGCATTGCAAACCCTGCCCCTAACCCTCCCCAGAAGCTCTTCCCACTTTACTCACCATCATTTACTGTGAGGTCATTTCCCAAATGGACTGTTCCAGATTTTGACCTGGATATTTCCTGCTGTGCCCCAATATGATGTTTATATGATTACGTGTTCAACTCTGCAATTTCCTGAATAGTGTCCTAGGCGACACAGTGTCTGTCTGGCACTGCCAAAATCGTCTGCAATAGACGGACTAAGGCAAATGATGATGATGATGATGATTACTTGTTAATCAATTCTCTAGTTTCCATAATTAAAGGGTAGCAAGTAGTATACCAGTCTGCGTGATTAAACCCCAAAACTGTTTGTTCATTTGGTGTTTTATTAGTAAGGTATTTTCAAGTTTTGAAATTTTATGATCATAATTCCAAAACAACGATGCAGTTGAATTAACTTTGCAATACAAATGCACAGATTTTATTGCTCTAGTGCTTATCTGAATAAGGGTTAAATTTAAGCAATATTAATTTAATTCAATGTAACTTTATTTGTTGGTTGAATTAATTATTTCTTGTCGATTGACGAATTACTGTGTTGTGTGGCTACGGCACTGTGCTGTGTGGCTACGGCACTAAAGAATTTAGCCACCCCCTCTCTTCCCGTGGGTGTCGTAAGAGGCGACTAAGGGATAACAAGGTTCCACAACCACCTTGGAACTTAAGAAGCCGACCGATGGCGGGATAACCATCCAACTGCTGGCTTTGAAATACACAGGCCGAAGACGGGCAGCAGCGTCTTCGGTGCGACAAAGCCAGTACTGCGGTCACCAACCCGCCTGCCCAGCGTGGTGACTATGGGCAAAACACATGAGTTCACGTTATTTTTGGCGTAAACTTGTGGAGGCCTATGTCCAGCAGTGGACCGTATAGGCTGTAATGATGACGAATTACTGCATTGATATTTGGTTATGAGTGCTTTAGTTAAATTTCTTGCTGCTATTTATACGCGATTTTAAAATTTGATTAACTGAAAGTTGTGTTTTCAAGACGTATAATTCCTATACAGTATAGTTCTTAATTCTGCGGTCACCAACCCGCCTGGCCAGCGTGGTGACTATGGCCAAAACACATGAGTTCAGGTTATTTTTGGCGTAAACTTTTGGAGGTCTATGTCCAGCCGTGGACTGTATAGGCTGTAATGACGATGATGATGATGATGATAGTTCTTCATTACCTATATTGCACATTTTACGAATTATTGTATCACAATCACGATCACGCTTCAGCCTAAAATATAGACCTCTTTCTCCATGTAGCAGAAGAGTTGGAATTATTGTATGTATGATGATAATTTATGGTAAAACATATTCTTATGATAAATTAAGTAAATGCTGTCTAGTGTGAAGTGTCTTAAACGCGTTTAGAAATTTAGGGTGCCAATGGAGCAACAACTGTATTTTTCCTCTTTGGTCCATTTCGATCCCGGATGTAACTTTGTGTCCTTTTTATTTTTCTTTCCGCAATAAACTAATACATTTTCCGCTTATTTTTTCCTGCGCCACTTTGTGAAATTACTATCGTTATGTATTGTATACGTCGCCGTGGACGCTAATCAGACTTCAATATTACAAGTTTTGATTGAAATTATAAAATTATGTTTGTAATTTATTAGGTTAAGATTAAATGTTTAAATTGTTTTTAATTAATGAACAGCATCTTAGTGAATTGATTATCTGTTTTGTAACTTCTTGTAGTAAGTACCTGTTTACTAACTATTTCTTTTTATGTGATCCAACTTTTCCTGTATAAATTGCTAAATGATTAACATCAAAATATTATTGTAATTTTAGAAGTCAATTTTATGTATTTCTACTTTAATTTATTCGTTTAATAACTGAATGTATTATTGTAACGATCCTAATGCGTGTACTCTCTCGACCAATAGAAACGCAGTATGACAATGTCTTCATGCAGTGTATATTGGCGAGAAATGAAGTTAACGTAAGCGTATTTGGATCGGTAAAGATGGCAGATTCCTTTTGCCTTTCTTTAGTAGTGGAAACTCTGTCCATTTTCTGCCTTATGTCTTGAAATATTGAAATAATTTATGGAACTTTTGTTAAAAGTTAAAATTATAGGAATTACCAATTTAATTTTCATACATTTTAATTAATTCTTTTTAAGTGACGGTAGTTTAAGAATAAATTATAAATCTATCATTGTAATCTATTTTTTGTAGTAAATTATAATTAAATCTTTATTTTTCATTTTGCTTTAGCTTATAATTTAAAGTTATGTTCGTAATAGCAGAACCACAGCAGACCCATCAATTCTGGCATATATATTTTACTATTTCATTTAAGATGAATTAATTAACCATTTCTAAATTTTGTATTGAGATAAATAGTTACTCGCTCTTTAACACTTATTGATATGCTTGTATTTTTGGTACTTCTCTGACATCTTAACGTGCTCTCCGAGTTACGGTGGGGAGACCCATAAACACAGACACACAAACTGGAAAGAAATATTGATAATACCAATATTCATCCTAATAGGGAATTTAACCCGCAAACCGTCGGTGTGGCCAGAGCGGTTGTTAAAATGAAATGTAGTAAAATAAAAATAAAACCTACACTTCGAAAAGATGGTAAAAAAATCAACTGACAATTTAAAAATCGCTTCATTTTAATACTGAGTAGTTATATTACAAACATATATAATGCAACCAGTATCTTATCAGTCCAAGACCACACCGATAATTGGCCTACGATGCCGATAACGATGACGAGACCAATAAACATAAATATATTTTTTTATATAAAATAGGTCGCCAAACAGGCGTACGGCTCTTCTGGTGGTGCTTATAGACAAACGCCTGCAACACTAGAAGCAACTCTGGTCACCTTACTCACCACAGGAACACAACACGCTTGAAAGCAATATTATTTAGCTGTGATCTTCTAAAAGGTCGAGGTGCTTCCTCAGTCAGGCTGTTCCAGATTTTGAGTAGGATATTTCCAGCTGTACTCTAATTCAATTAAAGTGATAATAACTCCATCGTAATAATAGTAAATATTTAACAATTGAGTTTTTAATTAGCTAAGCGCGACGCTAATAACGGATATTAGTGATGATGTTTGCGGTTCCGCCGTCACACCTACAAATATATCATTTGCAAATTCATATCGCTTTAAGGGCTGTTCATACTATTTTTCGAATATTTATTAAATAATAATATTTTTTTGTGAATGAACTTTATTTAAATTGAAACTAACAAACTAATAAATACAACATAAAGTACGCATTCGTTATAATCAATAAAAATTAAAAAAAAATGTATTTTGCACTATTCATCCATATTTATTTATCTATATTTATTGACGCTGCGTTGGCGCAACGATTACAGCGATGGATTGTACCTGTTGCGTCGGCGGTTGCGGGTTCGATCCCCGCACATGACAAACATTTGTATTGGCCATACAGGTGTTTGCCGTGGTCTGGGTGTTGGTGCAGTCCTTGTGGGTCTTCCCACCGTGCCTCGGAGAGCACGTTAAGCCGTCGGTCCCGGTTGTTATCATGTACACCTGATAGCGAACGTTACTCATAGTAAGGAATATATCCGCCAACCCGCATTGGAGCAGCGTGGTGGATTAAGGTCTGATCCTTCTCCTACATGGGGAATGAGGCCTATGCCCAGTAGTGGGATATTACAGGCTAAAGCGATCCATATTTATTTAATGAGTTACATCTATTACATAATTACCAATACGATTAATAATAATCTAAACCAATATGATATTTGTCGGTTATTTAAAAATGTCGTCTGATGAATCAACGGCAAGACGAAAATCGGTACAGCGACCATAAATTTAAATAAAACTGTCATTTAAAAATAATAAAAATCACTTTTTAAAATTTTGATTTGTAAAATGATATTAATTTGTAAAATGACCAATCGAAGGTGCTTTTGGCCTGTTTGAAGTTATTGTTGATTTTGATTCAGTGTAGAATAAATAAAACGGAAAACTAACCCTTAACCTTACAGAAGATCACAATTAAATAATACTGCTATCGAGTTGTGTTGTGCTTCTGTGATGTGTAAGGTGACTAGAGCTCCCAGGTAAAGTCGGAGCTACGGCTTGTAACGTACTATCAATGCTCCTGCTATTACAGATGTCCATAGGTCAAGTCCTTTGTAGTAATCAAAAGGACTATAGAAATTCAAAAAAAATTCAAAATTCAAAATAGTTTATTGATAATAATATAGAAAATAATAGAAATGGTAATTAAAATGTCACTTGACTAGTCAGCGACTCGAAAACGATAAAGCTACCATTGGTAATCTGCTAGAAGTCTCTCCTAGTGATGATTGCCAAATTGTATCGGAATATAATATTGTAAACGTATTCATTTCAATTAATAATATAATAATAATCATAGATATAGTAAATATTTATTATAATATAAATTAAAAAAAATACTAAAAGCCATAACAAAACCCTTGTACGAAATATCTGATGCATTATATTCTCATAGCTTGTTCAGTATCAGTGGTTTCAGCTCATTCGCACGTTCCCTATTATTGTTACGTTCGCAGCTGTCAGCCACGTGTCTATTAAATTAATTAATTTACCGCTTCGCCTACATTAGGTTGGAAAACATGCAAATTATTTGTTTTTATGTATTTGATATTTTTCGTTTTGCTTTTTGTTTTGGTAAATGACCTATTACTACTATTATATTATACATCATCATCAACATCATCATCATCATTTCAGCCTATTGCAGTCCACTGCTGGACATAAGCCTCCATAAGTTCGCACCAAAAATGGCGAGAACTCACTTCTGTTGCCCATAGTCACTACGCTGGGCAGGCGGGTTGGTGACTACAGGGCTGGCTTTGTCGCACCAAAGACGCTGCTGTCCATCTTCTACCTGTGTATTTCAAAGCCAGCAGTTGGATGGTTATCCCGCCATCGGTCGGCTTTATAATTTCTAAGGTGATAGTGGAACTGTATTATCTCTTAGTCGCCTCTTACGACACCTACGGGAAGAGAGGGTGGCTATATTCTTTAATGCCGTAGCCACACAGCATATATTATACATACTTTTAATTAAATATAAATTAAATATAGCTTGGTATTAATATGCCTTACTATGGTAACGAAAATCGGGAGTTTAAAATCAATCATTTTATTTGTGATAATGTTGGTAGTCTCTTGAAGTCCCTAAGCTATGTTTACATCCAAATGACATTGGCGCATCATCGTAACCTCTAACTCTTCTCTTAGCTACTAGTTTGATATCAACACACTGTTACAGAACAATAGTACAAAACATGGGTGTATTTTGCGTGTAAACATTACTAATATAAAAGACACAGGCCCTTTGCACAGATTAAAAATCGGCCTTTCGTGAGATATTCTTCCAAAATGCACTGGAAGAAAACTTTGATCACAGAAAGAAGAACCGAGTAAAGAACATTTAAAAAGTTCAGTGACGTCAATTGGATTAGAAGGTAGGTAAAAGTTTAAAGTAAATTTTTGCTAGATCGTACCTTTCAGATTTGTCTCGATTTGGGTCCCTATCCTTATATTTACCCAATTAGGGAGGTGTGCTTCCCAACTGAGAAGTTTACCACGAAGTTGCGCTTGCATCGCCCGCTTCGAGTTTTGGTGTGTGTCGTTTGGTTTAAGTAATAAAATTTAGCGTTTTAGTAATTGTAATTTATAGGATGGAGCGATAATAGTCTGGAATAATTGCGGAATATTTTCAGATTCATTTAGTAAAAAATCTTTTTTTTAATCCAGGTTTTGATATCAATTTGATTTTCCTGATAAGGTTAAAGAGTGCTATCCAATAATTTTAACGCTTTTTAGTCGTCCGCGGTAATGATCTACCTATCAATGTGGCATCTAATAATAAAAGTTTTTTTTTTTCTTAACACATTAAATTTGGTGTAACTTGAAGAATATATTAAGAAAAATAAGAATAAAAGTACTAATGTATTTCGAAGGTGACTTTTTTATTTAAAAAAATATATATTAAGCCGTTTAACCCAATCAAAGATATATTATTTAATACCAAATTAATGAATAACATATGCAAGCCACTGTTATACATTTTTTTATTTTTCAATAAAATCATTTAACAATATTATTCTTCTAAATTGCGCCACAAGACAAAGCGCTCTCCGTAACCGTAAGCAAGTTTTATTGTAACTCCCGAGCAAGTCAATTGCGCTTCGCGAACACTGTAACGCATTATATATAAATGAATATACATATAAAACTCATGGGTAGTGTGTGAACTTGTTAAAAGTTCCCATTTTGTAAACAGTTCAAATGAAAATCCATAAATATCAAGTGTTTGAGTTAAAACTTTGTGTTCGAAAGGCTCTAAACTATTTAGTGGAATGCGGTGTTGTGAATGTTGACACGTTTGTTAAAATATAAAATCAAGTTACTGTATATTAAAATACTTAATTATGTTATTGTGGACATGGGTTTTGCACAATTTCGTACTGATATAAAAGTAGCATCTTTAGTTATAAATTATTTGTATTGAACAAAACATTAGTTTTTGAAGAATAAACTTACGCCCGGTTTCTGAAATGTTTGTCAAAGTATAGGTCTACTAAGCAGCTGTTAGATTTAACACGTCTGTCAAATCAATTGGAGTTGCTGATACGTCATTCACAGCAAAATTAGCTCGATTAGTTTGATTTGACATTCGGTTTGTAACATCCTGTAACATTATAATAAAATATTATTTTATGTGTATTTGTGATGTATCAAAACCTACAGAAACTGCTAGTTGTGATGTTATTTAATACATCTGATAATACTGATACATGACATCATCAAGGTGATACACACATTAGTAAAGCACTATATAAACATCTAACGAAGATACTAAAAAAAGAAAATAGTTCCTAAAAACAATAACTGACTAACCCGTTGGCGCAGTTTGTAGTAGCCCTGCTTTCTGTTCCATGAGTTGCGGGTTCGATTCGCATCTAAGTCTGGGTATAATATTTGTATTTATATATTTACTAGCTGTGCCCGCGGCTTCGCCCGCGTTGAAATCAGTTTGTCACAAAGTTTTCCCGGCAAATAAGGAGGTCCTATAATGGGGGTCCTTATTTGCCTTTATTGTTATAGTTTCGAAGATTTCGTGATGAGTGAGTCAACCTACCATACCCCGTTTTAACCCCAAAAGGGAGTTAATTTCAAAAATACAATATTTAGACACCTTCTCACCATCTACAGAGCATACATTACACTACACTCTCAACCAACTTTCTGCTATTAGAACTCCTTTACTGTCATCATCTTTTACTTTCTCTCAATTGTCTGCATGTGATGTCAAGAAGAGCATATTAGCCGTTAATTCAGATGCCGTAGGATCTGATTCTATTAGCCGTAGTATGATCATCCCTATCTTAGATTCCCTTCTACCTGTTATCACTCATATCTTAAACGAATCCTTGTGTACCAATACCTTTCCTACCTGCTGGAAAGACGCTCAAATTATTCCTTTACCCAAGAAACCTAATTCCATCGCCTTTTCTGATCTTCGTCCAATATCAATCCTTCCTTTTTTGTCCAAAGTCTTAGAGCGTCTTGTCCATCAGCAGCTTTCACTGTTCCTGCACTCAAACAATCTCCTAAATCCTTATCAGTCCGGTTTCCGTAAAGGTCATAGTACGGCTACGGCTCTGGTCAAAATCACTGACGACATTCGATTAGCTATGGACGGGCAGAATCTCACGGTGTTGACCCTGCTAGACTTTAGCAATGCGTTTAATACTGTCGATTTTGATATCCTACTGGCTATCTTGTGTTCTCTTGGCATATCTCCATCGGCAATTGACTGGTTTCATAGTTACTTGTGCGGACGGCGGCAGCGTCTGCGTGTCGAAAATTCATTTTCAGACTGGTTAGACGTAATTGCCGGCGTTCCACAAGGTGGCGTGTTGTCTCCTCTTCTTTTTTCGATCTTCATAAACTCTCTCGGTCCTCATATATCTTCTCCCTATCACCTGTATGCAGACGATCTCCAAATTTACTCTCATGCAAAATTAGTGGACTTACCGACCTCTATAATTGAGTTGAATAAGGACTTGGACAACATTCATAGTTGGAGTAAATCATACGGTCTAAACGTCAATCCTTCTAAGTGTCAAGTCATTATCATCGGTAGTTCAAAACTAGTGTCTCGAATTGACTGGTCACTTATACCACCCGTCATTTTTAATAACACCGTTATTAATTACAGCGATAAAGTAAAAAATCTCGGTATAATTTTTGACAGTCACCTCTCGTGGACACATCAACTGAGTGAGTTAAGTCGCAAATTATTCGCAGCTATTGGATCCCTCCGCCGGCTTCAATATTTTCTTCCTATCCCTACCAAAATTGCGTTAGCACAGTCACTCCTACTACCGATTCTTGACTATGCTGATATTTGTTACCTAGATCTTAAAGAGGAGCAGTTAAATAAGCTTGAGCGCCTTCAGAATCTCTGCATACGGTTCATATTTGGTCTTCGCAAATATGACCATGTCTCCGATTTTCGCAATCAACTCAAGTGGCTCCCTATCCGCTTTCGCAGGAATACTCACATCCTTTCTTTACTATATTGTGTACTTTTCCATCCAGATACACCGCTTTATCTAAAAAATCGCTTTGAGTTTCTCTGTGACACTCATGAACGTTCCCTCAGGTCATCTTCAACCTTAACACTCAAAACTCCTTCTCATACTACTTCCTTTTATTCAAACTCCTTTTCTGTTAAAGCTGTACAACTTTGGAACTCTCTTCCTCTCTCTATAAGAAAAGCTCAATCTCTTGCCTGTTTTAAAAAATATCTAAAGGCGCATTTTTTGTCACTAAATACTTCATAATTATCATTATCAGCTCCATAAATATATATATTATGTAGTATTTGTTTATGTAGTATATATGTATATATTTATTTGTATATATGTATGTGTATGTATATTGTGTGTATATGTATGTGTATATGTATATTTACTTCTGTTAATATCATACTGCTTGTTAACTATATGCCAATTCTTTATCAACTGTTTGTACGCTCGCTCCCGCTTCTCTTTTTCTTCGCTATGTCCTATGCCCTAAGGTTGTCTGGAAGAAATCGCTCTTAGCGATAAGACCGCCTTTGTACATCTTTCTTTTCATGTATCACTTTTTTTGTAATGTTTCTTTGTGGTGTACAATAAAGAGTATTTATTATTATTATTATTATTATACATTTTAAATTTCAAGTCTCTTACTTCTAAAACATAGGACTTTCATACAAACTTCCAACCCCCCTTTTATCCCCTTAGGGGTCGAGTTTTGTAAAATTCGTTCTTAACGGATGTCTACGCCTTATAATAAATCTACCTGTCAAATTGTAAGTGTGTAACTGTTATAGTTTTGGAGATTTTGTGATGAGTGATTCAACCTACCATCCCCCGTTTTAACCCCAAAAGGAAGTTGGTTTCTAAAGAAACATAATTCGGACACTTTCTTACACCATCAGCTATAGAGCATACATTTGAAATTTCAAGTCTCTTACTTCTAATACATAGGACTTTCATACAAACTTCCAACCCCTGTTTTACCGCCTTAGGGGTCGAGTTTCGTAAAATCCATTCTTAGTGGTAGTCTAAACCTTATAAGGAGCCTACCTGCTAAATTTCAAGTTTGTAGGTGTTATAGTTTCGGAGATTTCGTGATCAGTGAGTCAACCTACGATCCCCCGTTTTAACCCCAAAAAGGAGTTGATTTCTAAAGATACATTATTTGGACACCATTTCACCATCTATAGAGCTTACATTTTAAATTTAAAGTCTCTTACTTCAAAAACATAGGACTTTCATACAAACTTCCAACCCCCGTTTTACCCCCTTAGGGGTCGAGTTTCGTAAAATCCGTTCTTAGCGGATGCCTACGTCTTATAAGGAGCCTACCTGCCAAATTTCAAGTTTGTAGGTGTTATAGTTTCGGAGATTTCGTGATGAGTGAGTGACCTTTCGCTTTTATATATATTATAGATTATTTCTATGTATATTTATAAAAAAAAAATAGTTATAACAGTCGACTGTTACCTGTAAGGCTGTAACACAAGCATTAAGTTGCTTACCATAGGAACAGACGACCGTATGTGTATGTTATAAGATATTTCTTTATTTATTATTTATTATTAAACAAAAACAATATTATGAAAAAAAGATGGAGAGTATAAGAGGAAGTAAGAGATAGACAGATAAAAAAATATTAGATATTAAATCTAGTAAAAATATTAAACAGAAGTAGGTAGTATGAAAATATGATAAAGTAATTATAATTATAATAGCTTGTTTTAAATTCTAGTTATTAAGTAATTATTTTTAAGAGTTCCTATAAATGTATATTAAGATATATATACCTATATATGAAAATTAAACAAATTATTTTTTATGACCAAAAGGTTCTTTTAAATTCCGTACTATTTATATATTGTTACTAATAAAATTTAAAACTTAACAATTAAAATGTGTCAATAATAGAGATGAACGCACAGAAGTGTTTTTATTTATTATTGAATTTTGACCAGTATCTTCTTAGTGATAATAATATACATCTGTGTAACCTACAACAAAGAACAAAAAATTTTAGTTTAACAAGACCAAAATGTAGACTTTGATAAGAAAAAACGTATATTACAGTTATAACACTTGGTTATAAATATGTTTTAAATATCTTTAAAGATACAAAATGTAGTTTCACGTAGAAAATAATTGTTTTTCTTAAATTAATTCGCCGGTATACACCGATTAGTTGACCGAGTATTTGACAGGTGTTTGATCAATAGCTTAATTCGCGTTTCAGAAACCCAAAATGGCGGTTAACTTTCGATTCCAGGGTCAAATTTGACAGCTATGTCAACTGACCGTATTATCAAATTAAGTAGTTTAACCATGCTTTTAGCAACTCATTTCATGCTTAACAAGAGATTTGACAGATCTTTTGTTAATTTCTGCGTTGATCAGCCTTTCGAAAACCGGGCGTTAGTTAAACGTACAAATTTAACTTATTATTTTCATTAATAGTTTTTTTTATTTAATATAGTAATTGGGTTATTTATATTGTTAAAGATCGAAAAATATCCTTATTTCATATTTAGGAGATTATGATAACAATATTATAAATTTTATTTAATCTCCGCTAATATAATAAATGTGAATGTAAGTTTATTTGTTACGCTTTCACGCAAAAACTACTTAACCGATCATCATGAAACTTTGTACATATATTTTTGGAAGTATTAGAAGTAGCATAGGATACTTTTGCTTAAAAAAATTCAATGCGAGCGAAGCCGCGGGTAAAAGTGTTGTGTATCGAAAGTATAACATTAGTTTAGAATTTAACTAACACATTTCAATTTAGTGATGATTTTCGTGACATTAATTTATGAATGCGTATCGGATATATTTTTACGATTATTTTTTAAACATATAAAACCTCTGTATATATTTGTAAACCATCTCCAATATCTGTGTTATTGTTACAAATAAAAAAAATGTGTCTAAATGTATAATATTTACAAAAATAATTGTAAAAATACTATGTTAATTTGTCACTCCATTGATATCGTGTTCAATGCACAAAAGGCGAGCTCTTGTGAAAAATATAAGCGGCAAACGTGGTTTTTTTTTGTTTGTTTGCTGCTGTATTTTATTCTGTGGTTAAAATTATTGCAATTCGAATCTGGGTTTTTAAATTCCGGCTAAATTTTACTGGTTTAACTGAAAAAAGATTTTTTCCACACGCAATCGTTAACCGATGTAAATATTAAAAGATATGTTTTTATTTATTAAAACAAACAGCAGCGTGTGATTGAATACTTTCAATTGATAGTGAAAATGAAAGATTATAGAAATGTGGAAAAGTGTAAGTAAAATCAATCGATATTCTATAAAAATTAAAAAAAATGTATCTACTAACTGAGGTAAGGCACAGCAGGAATTTCCTGCTCAAAATATGGAGTAGCCCGACTGGGGTAGTACCTCGACCTTACAGAAAATCACAGCTAAATAATACTGTTTTCAAGCAGTATTGTGTTCCTGTTGGTGAGTAAGGTGACCAGAGCTCCTGGGGGATTGGGGATTGGGTCGGCAACGCGCTTGCGATGCTTCTGGTGTTGCAGGCGTCTATAAGCTACGGTAATCGCTTACCATCAGGTGAGCCGTACGCTTGTTTGTTGACCTAGTGACATAAAAAAAAAAAAATCTACATTTTTCTCACTTAAAAAACCGGCTGATATAGCTAATTTTTTTTTTTTATAATTATGTATAAAAATATTACATACATATATAAATATATAAATACAAATATTACACCCATACTCAGGCGGGAATCGAACCCGCAGCCCACTAAACCACAAACTACACCAACGAGCAAGTTAAAGATTTTTTTTTTTTTTTAAGATTACACTCTTTTTATTTTTGAACACGTATTTCATTAGTACAGAATAAATATCATCTTACCTATCCATTGGAACATAATCCTCCACAATACAGGACGAGGGTTTAGCCTTACTTGTCATGCTGCTCCACTACGCATAGGTTGCCTAACTATTTATCTAACAAAAAAAAGCTATTATTACGAGTTACTTACAAGAATAACCAAGACTAAAGTTTTGATGAAACAAATTCCACGACCTCTTTTAACAGAACTTTCGTACCAAACTCGAACGATAGGGTCTATACTCTATACTCTATAGGGTCCATAGTTACTCTATATAAATATAAAACAAGAGAAAACCCCAGTTAACGAGTAATGAAAACGAAAAGGAGAAATATTGACAATATGAAACCGTGGGACAAAATATGAACGCAAGCGTTGAATTTCATTTGTACGTCATGTCGTCATCGTTCCGGCTTAAGCGGATAATCTGTCCGTACGTAACATGGGTACGACCCTTGTGGAATTACTGTTTTTTACACCAATGTATTGTTTATGTGTGACGTATGACGAAATATCAATATTTCTGGAAGACTTGTTACAAATTTGATTGCACTTAACATAGATGTATTTACTTAATATAAACTTTAATCTTATATATAAAATTCTCGTGTCGCAATGTTATTTACCGTACTCCTCTGAAACGGCTGAACCGATTTTTATGAAATTTAAGTTATAAGGGGGAGGGGATAACGGGTTTTAATAATATATATGGCAAAATAAAATTTACAGGGTCAGCTATATATATAGTAATAATATAGGCTTCACTTGGAGTCAGTCTCGAATGTCAATAAAAACAACTTTGAAACTAAAGCTATTAAATTATATATATAAAATAATAATAATAATTGAATAAGAGATTTGAAAAAGACTCTTCCATTGTAATGTTTGTTACTCTCGACAAGACAGTCTATTGTTCTTGACGTGAAAGAGACCATTTATTATACAACATTTTAAATTTACAGTAAAATGAATACTAAAGGAAAATGAATATAATTCCAGTTCTTTGAGAACCTAAAGCTCCCTTTTGGAAAATATGCTCCACGAACGATCAAATTTAATATGAATGATGATTTTTGTTTGTTTATAACAAAATATGAAATGTATATTATTTCTGTTTATAATTAATATGAAATGTAATTATTTGCTAGACACTGCGTACCTTATGGTAATCTAGTACAAGAAATTATAAAAACGATTTTTTTTTTATTACTCAAAATTAAATAACAACCGTACGGTCCAAGAAAACAGCAATGCCGAGAAAAGAAAGGCTAAATGTCAGCATGTAGAACTTTTGACTGGGTGGACTGATTTCCATGATATTTTATAAATCAAAAAGTGGTACGTGTCATGTAGTTTTATTTTAATTTAATTGAGATCTCAGAAGTAATTTTTGAGTTATATCTAATATAATATTAATGCCTATTTACTAGACTATTTTTTCATCGACCTACGTTGTATTATACCGCATAACTTTTCACTGATTGTATCGATTTTTATGATTCTTATTTCGATCAAAAGCTGATGCTTGTCTTATAGTCCCATTTAAATTTGATAGAGATCTGATGATTACTTTTTGAGTATTCTGTGATAACACGCGTCAATTTAATTTAAGTTGGTTGTTTCATTATGTCAGTTTAATTTGTACGCACTTTTTTCAAAATACAATTCCGCTTTTAGATTACTAGTCCATAAACCCCGTCGAAATAAAAAATAAATAAAACTCAAGCTTCAAATTACTTATAATATACTCTAAAAACAATATTTCTACAAGCAGATTTGAATAACCCGCTGTCTACCTGACAAACCAATATCGGCAAACAATTCCAACCATCATCATTTTCAAGTGTATTCGTTTCAACAACATTATCCAGACAGTACATTCCCAAATATTACGATAGCTTCAAATACGCCTCATTAATGCGCTGTAATATTCACACTTTATGTCATTGGGTTTACCGCATTGCATCAGTTCTGCTATCTTCCCTGTAATATGAAAGGTTCCTCATTATTTACGATGCAAACCCATCGTAGCTTATATATCGTACGCGTATTCGCGCCCTGGGTGATATTCTGAATGTTCTGTGGTTATATTTCGGCTGTAATCAATATTTATTGTTATTGAACGTATTTTGGTCGGACGTTATCTAAAAGGCTGGAAAATTTTCTGTAATACATTGAAGTTGGAACGAAAATACTCTATTGGTTGTGCGCTTTTATCTTTATTTAAAAGTAGGCTAAGGGATATAATATAAGTTTATTAAACTTTGTTGTTTAATAATAATTATTTATTATTTTTAATATTTATTATTTTATAACAGATACAAAAATATATTTCTCATGCAAAACTTCCATTAAATATGTAATGAATTCTGCTGTAGAGAGTCCGCAAATAAACTCAAACAAAAATATTTTCATGGAAATATTGTCATCATTGGATATCGAGCCCGCGACATCTAGTGGAACGTCCGATTTTTGTGACCGTTACGCGTTTCATTGTATTGTAATTTGGCTTTATATAAACAGTTAGTAGACAAGAATGCTCTTTTTAGCAATGTTTGTTTAAAGAAGTTAAAAGAAATAAAATGAAAAACATATTTACTAAGTCTCTTACGTATTGACTAAAGGAACCTTCCACCACGTTTGGCGCCACGTTTCGCTTAAACCGGATATAAAAATTATCATATCAAGAATTTCGATCTAATGGGTATATCATTCCATAGCTTAATTGGCTAGAGCACTGACACGGTCAGTCGAAGATGCAGGTTCGATCCCCGCTGGAACGGGCGATTTTTGATATGATATTTAAAAAATATTTAGAATTCCTAATGTGTGGGTAACACAAAAATAAAATCGTACAAATTAAAGGAACCTTCATTACTATGTAAGTATGATTACATAAGCAATTATTATAAATGAGAATCAGAATCGAAGCTACGTATGGGCGTACCGAGAATTTTGTAGTCTCGATAAGTAATAGGAAAAAAAATCTATTCATTGCAATTTTTCATTTTCTTTCACAATCAACGCTACTTTAATTATAAGATGCGAAGGATTTGGCTAAATCTACCAACTATTTCCTTATTAATATCTAATTAATTAATTGCTTCAAGTCTGGGTGCAAGGGATAAGTGCCCCACTTATGCTAATAAGCCTACAATTGTTAGAAACAGTTACTTTCTCTTACATCGGAACCAACTTGTCGTGAATCAATAACACATTTTACGACTACCTTGATTTGTCACGTTCAAATATAACGCTCGCGCCAAATATCAGCTCTGCAATATTTTGTTTTGACGGACTTCCAAAAAAGAAGGACGTTCTCAATTCGGTTGTATTTTTAACGGACTTCAAAAAAGGAGGAGGTTACTCAATTCGACCGTATATATATATATATATTTTTTTATTTTTTTATTATGTATGTTCGGGATTAACTTCGTCGTTTATGAACCGATTTTGACAATTCTTTTTTTGTTGGAAAGGAAATATCTCTGGTGTAGTACCATGGTAAAGAAACCAGGATCTGATGATGGGATCCCAGAAAAATCGAGAGAAACTCGAAAATCCGCATAACTTCTTACTAAGTGTACCTATTTCGATAATTTTTAATTTAATCGAAAGGCGATGTTTATCAAGTGGACACATTTAGATTTCATCGAGATCTGATTACAACTTTTGGAGTATTCTTTGATAATGCCTATTTACTTGACTAATATTTTGTCTACATACGTTGTATTATTTATCGATATAATTGAAGTCGGTTTTTCTTTCGATTGCCTGCAAACACAATTATGTTTCATGTATTTCATTAGGAATTTTGGCTGGGTGGACCGATTTTGATGATTATTATTTAATCGAAAGGTGGCAATAAAAATATTACAGCAACAGGAAACGGTTTTTTTTGGTTTCAGCACGATATAAATAGAAAACCTAATACCAAATACTGAACAGTGGTAGGGAAGTATTCGCGCACGAAATTTAGACATTTGCTTTTTTTTATCCGTAGTAAAATTTAATTTAAAATTAATATACATTTAGCTGGTATTTTAGCAATAATTAAAAACTATACAAACAAGCTCTGTAAACGCTGTTGATTACAAATAAATAAATTATGATGATGACAACTGTTCAGTTCAGCGGTTAAAAGCTAACAAGTCGACCACAGTTGTATTGAATTCAGAAAATAACCTGTAATTAACAACACGCTTTTGTAACAGGAATGTATTTAGCGTAGTTCAATGTATTACATGTATGCAACTAACATGTTATTAATTTTGTATTAAAACGCAGTTTATATGTATATATTATAATTCAAAAGAATAACTGGGGAGTTTCTTGCCGATTCTTCTCTGCAGAATCTACACTCCGAATCGGGGGTAGCTTTACTTCTACAAATATAATAATTTATTTTTAAAGTTTTAATTTGTAAAATGACGATTCGAAAGTGCTCTTGGAGCCTATTTGAATAAAGCTGTTTTTGATTTTGATTTTGCTTGTCTATGTCTAATTAACTCCTTTAATACACACAGTTCAACATGTAACGTAAATACAAAAAGAGTATTTCTATATTGTTTATAAATAGTCATCACCGCGAAGGAACCGAGACATCGATATATCGACTAATTGAGCGTGACCCATTCGCAACTAGTTCGAGCCCTTCTCGATTGCCGTAATCACTTCGCTATTGCCTCTCATTTATTGTCTAGAGCAAGGTACTGACCACGTTCATAATATGTAGCGAGTTAAACTTCCATGATTAATTTGATGTAACATCCTATTTCAGGACTTTTTTACCATAATATATTAGAAGGAATCAGTCCACCACTCTGCTCCAGATAGTTAGTAGCGTACAATAGTTTAGTAGATAAAAATCAATAGACGCAATTTTAAACATTTGTGACTTTTTGTAATAATAATAATGACATTACATGTTGACATTAAAATATTGTCAACATGATACTTAATGTCAATATTATCGTTTATTCAAGGACTAAGACGAGTTAATAAATAAATTTTTATGAGAGTACTGTTGGTAACAGGTCGTCTAGTAGTAACAACATCGGTCTTGCATGATATTATCACACTTACAGTAAATCAGAACGTAGAAAGTGTAATAAATGTTACTGGTAATATGCTAATATAAAAACTAGATTCCAACCTCGGTTCTCGTCATTTGCATCTTTAGCTCGTTACTGTGACTCTATTTCTTTATTAAGGAGCAAATATTGGGTTATGTGATGTTTTCTTAACTGTGGTGGTGGTTACTTAAGTCTGCTATTCAGATCAAAATGTCAGGATTACAGAATTAAAATATTTGTAGCAGTTAATGAAATAATATACAGTGGCACAATAATACTCTAAGATGTAATGAAAGCATTTTTTTTTCTTATAATGTAAG
Source organism: Melitaea cinxia (assembly GCF_905220565.1). NCBI lineage: Eukaryota > Metazoa > Arthropoda > Insecta > Lepidoptera > Nymphalidae > Melitaea > Melitaea cinxia. Next base: position 552,473 of record NC_059399.1, on the reverse strand, counting down.
TCGCTCCGCTTATGCTCCCAATCCGCTACTTAACCGCGATCACATGGGAATAGCTTTGTTCCGTAGTTTGGGAAACAACTTGAAGTCGACTTGAGCAACATTTGATGACTCTCGTACTTTATTGTTGGGGATATACCCGGATGGATTACGTTTTTTTTTTTATTGCTTATTTATCTTTATTTTACGATATTACTATATTTAATTGATTATATGTTATTTATTAAAAATGATAATAAAAATATGATAAAATGTACTTCGATTTATTATCATTTTTACTGAACAATTTATGCAATATTGCCCTTATTGTCGGCTACAATTTCTTATTATCTTCCATGAGTCGTAACGTGATGTTTTATAGCCTATAATTTTCCAGGATAACTAGGAAATATATTATAAAAGATTTAAAATTTAAGCCTGTAGGTTGCGTTAAAAGTAATGTAAATATTAATAATAAATGTTTTGAACTCTTATGTCATAGCATTTTTAAAATTTTCTCGCATATTAAAACCGGTCTTAAACATATTTAAAGCTACGATTTCTCATTTCAAATAAATGAATTAAAGTTTAACGTACTAATTATTAGTGCTGGGAACTACAGCCATATGTTTGAGCTCTTCTTGAAATATGTGACAATACTATGAGAAAAAAATCTGACAAGATAAAAAATAAATGTCAGCCTTGTTATATGGCAGCGTTATATATTTTGAGACAATATTGAATTTTCGCCAAACCCTATGCCGTTTAAATACAGCAAATCTAATCATAAAATTATTAGATCTTTTTACATTCACAAAAGTAAAGGAAATTTTATGACGATTAAGTAAACGTGATTACTTTTTAACCGTCTTTCAAAAGAGGAGGATTCTCAATTCGATTGTATCTTTTCCTTCAGATCTTTTAAGTGGATGGATCAATTTCAATGATTTTTTTTAATCGAAAAGTGTTGCGTGTCTTGTAGTCTAATTTAAATGTAATTGAACCTATCACAATTTTTTTTTAAATCCGATCCAGTAGTTCTTGAGATTAATGCACTTAAACAAACAAACCAGCTTTTCAGATAAATGCTATTCAAGAAAAAAAAAAGTGGAGCGAAGTGGCTCGGGCTAAGATTTTATAACACAAAGAATATTTATATGAAAATGCTTCAGGGCAAATTTCATACGTCGCTGACAAATTTTATATCGCAAATACGATATAATGATAAGCTCTTTCTTATCAGAGACTTCATTAGAAATAATGAACTACAACTCTTACGAGATTCGAGATTACTTACTTACTTCCAGTGGCGCTACAACCCTTTGTTGGGTCTTGACCTCTTCCACGATTTTCTGCCAGTTGTCACGATCTCTGGCGACCCTCCTCCAGTTCGTAAACTTGCCCATCGTCCTCAGATCCTCCTCTATGCAGTCTTTCCATCTTTTCCTGGGTATTCCTCTCGGTCTCTTTTGCTGTGGTGTCCACTCATATAACGGTTCCAAATATTCGTCTCAGCACTTTTCTTTCAAATATTGCCAGTCTTCGCTTATCTCGCTGCGCTAGTTTCCACATTCCGCAGGTATAGGTGACTACGGGCCTGATAATGGTGCGACGAGTGACGAGTTTCGAGATTATAATTTTTAACGTTGCCATATTAATTCTTACAATCACGATTCAGCCTGTAACATCCCACTGCTGGGCATAGACCTCTTATTCCATGTAGGAAAAGTATTGAAGCTTAAACCACCACGCTGCTCCACTGCGGGTTGGCAGATATATTCCCCATTATTAGTTACGATCGCTATCAAGAAAAGACAGCTTCACGTGTACTTTGAGACACGGTCATGAACAAGGACAAACATCCAAACTAGAAATAAATATTTGTACAAATATAAATGTCCAGCATCCCGGGTGGGAATTGAACACGCAAACCATCGATTTATTCTTGAACAACCCTAATCCGCTAGGGTTTTAATAAGATTTTCATAGTAATATTTTTATCGTGTAATAAAAAACTATATTATTTCTCGAGAGGATGTAATTTTCATAGTTTTCAATATAAATTATAACCAACTAAACAACAAAGTTTTTGTTACGTATACCGATTTTACCCACATTTTTATAACCAAGTTTTCTTATCTATATATGAATCAATTAAGGAAACTTTTTTTTTAAACTGAGTTAGGGTTGACTGTTGTTAACCAGGTTAGGGAGTTGACTGAGGGTACAACAGGAAATTTTCTGATCTAAACATGGAGCAGCCCGACTGGGGTCGACTCGACTTTATATCAAAGCAAAATAATATATTTTTCAAGCAGTGTTGTGTTCCTGTTGGTAAGTAAAGTGGCTAGAGCTCCTGGGGTGAATTGGGGATATGGTCGGCATGCTTCTGGTCTAGTTGCACTTAAGCTACGGTAATCGCTTACCATCAGGTGAGCCGTACGCTTGTTTACAGACTGGATTCAGAGTGCACAGGACTGTATGGAATTTCTAACAATAGGGTAGGTCTACGTCCACCATTTTACTTCTAAGGCTGATGGATTGCTTGTTCATGTATAGAATATTCTTTGTCTTATGCTATACGTAAAATGGAAAAGATCGCTCATTCAGCGTCGCCTCATAAGACCGCCCTTGTACATCATTCTATTTATTTTACTATCTTTAATTGTGTTGGTTTTGTTTTTTAAATCATTATATAATATATATATCTGTTAATATGTAGTATGTTACATTTTTGTATATATATATATATATTTTATTATCTTTTATTTTATTTTTGTTTTGTGTTCTTTTTTATTTATTTTTTTATTTTATATTTCTTCTTAATGAATACTTCTTGCACTGTTTGCCTCGCTATAACATATGAAACTGATTGACTAGAAGAAATCTCTTTCAGAGATAAGTCCATCTTTGCCATAAACCTTACTATTATTTTATGTTTCTATATATATTTTTGAGTGCAATAAAGTATATAATAATAATAATATATAATATGTTGAATATACCCGACGTGCAACGGTGTAACAGCGATCCGTGCATCAAGTTTATTCAGTGAAGTAATTAGGACGGTTGCTCAGTTTGTCAATCATGCAAGCTCCGAGCGCCCTACAAGTCTAATTATTTAACTCCATTCCGCTTTGTACCAGCGACGGGATTTACTTTAATTGGATCGGGGCAATTTTGTTCATATGTTGTTAGCGGTACAGAGACGTGTTTCAATTGTCATTCGTCTGACATATACTCGTGTTCGAAACTGTTCTTATTGAAGTAGTGGAGATGGTTTAATGAATTATTTTAGTGTAGACGAGAGTTATAGAATATCGCGTCTCTGTAACAATAGCATAAGTTTTACTGTGGCAAATTTAGTTTTGAAAGTTCGGTCTGATATTAGAATTATTTTAAAAATGTTTATTTTATTATTTATAGAGCGGAAATGAAATTCATTTTATGAAAAATGATTGAAAATAGATCGGAATATGTTTTTTAAACTGGGTTTATTTCGGTACTTCGGTCTCTTTAGTTTTGTTAACCGGTTTTGTTGACTTTTCTTAATTCAAACCATGGAACACACCGCGTTGTGTGTCACCACAACATGAGTTCGTTAGCGTAAAAAAACAAAAACGAAATAGAAAAAAAATTTCAAAAAAAGTATTTCCAATGTCGAAATTAGAACATCTGATTTAATAATAATAATAATATATTCTTTATTGTACACCAAAATATAAACAAACAGTAGTAATTACAAAAAAAAAGATGTACAAAGGCAAGATTTATAATTAGAATACTAAAATTATTTAAAATGAGAAGAGACCGTTTCAAATGTAACCACTTTTCATTACTTGCTTCTGCCTGTAATATCCCACAGCTGCCCATAGGCCTCTTTCCCTATGTAGGAGAAGGATCAGAGCTTAATCCACCACGCTGCTCCAATGCGGGTTGACGGATACATTCCGTACTATGAGTAACGATCGCTATCAGATATACATGATAACAACCGGGACCGACGGCTTAACGTACTCTCCGAATCACGGTGGGGGGACCCACAAGGATTGCACAAACACCCAGACCACGGCAAACGTCTGTATGGCCAATACAAATGTTTGTCATGTGCGGGGATCGAAACCATTAGCGCAACAGTCATAAACCAGTGCTGTGACCGTTGCACCAACGCATCCTCTTCATTATTATGAAAACATCCACATTTGTCAATTGTATCACTACTTTTTCTTCTTTTTCATCATCATCATCATATTTATTCCTGTCTTGTCTGTCTGAAATTATAACGAGTTCCCAGTTTATTAATACACCAAATACTAATTTCTAATAAACAATTCTAGTCCAACGTTAGTTCTCGACTAAGCCAGCGTTCGCAAACCGCGGTGTTAGTGTTAACTAAGTGGTTAGATTCAGAATAATCTCAAACTTGGAGTTGCTACGATTAATTAGACATCGCTGTGTTAGAACTAGGTTTTAAAGCTATATAATACATCCTACACTCGCAAAATTGGCAACTTCATAATGATTAGCGAACCTTGACTGTTATTTTCACATCAGAAAATTTGGCCTTATAATTAATATATGAAATTAATTGATGAGATGTTATCAAATGATCAAGATTTTTTTTAAATATATAAAACTTTTAACAAATGTCTAACTCATTTGTTTTTCAAAAAAAGTTTACAACTATTTAATTCTCGTGTGAATTGATAATTGAATCTGTAGCGAAGTCTGAGAATAATACTGAATAATACAATTGTAAGATGCGATGAAATTTATGGAACTTTCTAGTAACAATTACATGAAATTTTAAAGTTATTTGGATTACAGTGTAAATTTTCTTTGTTACTGTTATTACTGTGAGCATTGTTGGTAGGCAGACTGTATTCGAATTGATGTGATAATAACAAATATTAAAAAGATATAATGATACTAATTGCGTATAATATAAAAACTTGCTAGTTGGATTAATGAACAAATGAGGGATACTGCTTATTTTATTTATCTATTTTTTATTACAAGCACAAACACCCAGACTACGACCAACGTCTATATGGCCAAAATGTTTGTCACGTGCGGCGATCAAACCCGCGACCGCAAGCGCAACAGCCAGTACAGCGACCGAAGTGCCAACGTATTGTCAATATTATCAAAAATTAAACAAAACAAAACGTGTACACCTTCTCAAAATATTTTCATTCGTTCTATTAACTCTTAATATATATTTGATAATGACCGACAATAAAAGCAAGTCAAACCGGAATAAACCTCTAGTATCATTTACAAAAGAACTATATTTAGAAGACGACATACGAAATACAATAATACCATGATGTGATCAAAGGGAATTTAAATGTTTTTGCTGGAATTGGGGGCTTAAACCGAATCAGCCCTATTCCAATGAATAATATCTCACCTGTCTCCTGTCTAGTCCCCTGGAACGGGGCTTAGGCGATAATCCATAGGATGCGGCGGCTCCTTGAGAAATATAATTTCTTGTTTTACACCTTCGTACCGTCTACGTAATTGTTTATAAATTTCATTTCGCACGCGTTCCATTACAATTCTTTTATAAAACTTATTTTATGTGAATATGGTATACTCAATTTTATAAATATGTATTAAATATTGTGACAAAGTTAAGACGGGTCGATAGCTGTAGGTATTATTACCTTAGTTCGTAATATACCTAATTTACCTTCATTAATATTACCTTAGATTTTTTAACTTATTTAATTTTTTGCAAATGTAATTTTTTTGACGTTCGTTGTATGTGACGAAGTAAATATTTTTATTTCATTTCTTTTCAATATAGTTTGTGGTATTTTATTATATTTCCGAATAATATAACTAAAAAACGAAAAAAATCCGACTTCAACTACATCGACAAGTAATACAACAGGCAAACGAAAAAATAGTCAAGTAAATACGCGTTATCAAAGATTACTCAAAAACTTGTTATCAGATCTCGATAAAATTTAAATATGACCACATGATAAACATCAGCTTTCGATTAAATTGAAAATCATCAAAATCGGTACACCCAGTAAAAAGTTATGCGGCTTTTATAATACAGCGTAGGTCGACGAAAAAATGGTCAAGTAAAAACGCATTATTAGATATAACTCGAAAAGTAGTTGTTAGATCTCAAATAAATTTAAATGGGACCAAATGACGCGCACATCTTTTCGATTAAAAAAAATCGTCGAAATCGGTCCACCCAGTCAAAAGTTCTGAAGTAACATACATAAAAAATACAGTCGAATTGAGAACCTCCTCCTTTTTTGGAAGTCGGTTAAAAGATGTTTTTATGCGCAGTTCGAAACGTGGAGTTACAATTTTGTTATTAATTATCGTGTTTACTTAATATCGTCAATTTATGAGTTTGAATTTATTAAAATTTAAAAAGAGATATGACTTAAGCGTGTGCTAATTAACGACTAAAGATACGTTAACGCGTAGACAGTTTCTCCTACTGTTAATTTCCCGACGGAGGTATAAATTTTACCTGAAATTTTGTTGAGTTATTGTCTTATGAAATACCAGAAGTTTTTATACTTCTTAATAGTATTGAAATTAGAACGTAAAAATTCCTAAAAATATTATAATATTGTAACTTTATATTGCATTTTTATTGGAAAATAACCGATGTGAGAAATACCTTTCGTATAAAAAAGTAAAGAAAAAGTTGTATTTTATCATCCAAACGAAAACACTATAAGAGTCTTATTGTAGGAATATAAGGTAAAGTCTCAATAAATGGCGACCGAATTGTCGAAGCACGTCTGAAAATGAAATTATTTAAAAAAATGTCGACAATATCAGAAAAAATTGAAAAGCCTAACCTCTGTAGATATGGCGTAGCTAATTTAAAAATAGGTACTCCCCATCTCCCCTCCCCTCTTAATATATATACGACACTATAAGAATCTCCAATATAATAAGCGCAGGAAAATGTAAGTTTTTTTATTTATTTATTTACGGATGTACTAAGTATCCACTACTGTTATTATGGTAAAAATTATTTTCTTGAAAGGAGATGGGGACTTTTGGGCCAAAATGTAAAGAGTATGGTTTAAAAAATTGGTCATATTTTTTTATTTTAAAATATAAAATATCAGCTCAATTCTGAATCTGGAAGCAGAGAAAATTGAGAAAGATAGTTTTCATCAAATTATTTGGGTATCGATTCAACTATAATCGATTACAGAATTCAAAAAAAAAAGTTTTGCACTAGTTAATTAACTCAAGGTATTTAGATGTACAATTAAAGCTGTTAACAATAATGTGCATTTAAATAAAGTTACATTAATAGCGAAAATATCAATTAATATCTGATAAACCAAAATGATTATCGATTTCGATTTGATTTAAAATAAATCATATTTTTAATGACAGCTTTGACAACTGACTAACAGTAATACTGTGTCCGTCACTCGTTTCGTGTTTACTGTTTTCCGATGCATTCTGAGTCCATTCCTGATATTTATTTATGGTTTCAAGTGTATATTGATATTTTTAATGAGTTTTCAAACATTCTTCACTAAATATAACAAACATTAGTGGTACAAGAACTTAGTGATCGGATTTTTATATAGTATATTGTAACATAACCTCACTTTTACAAAAAGTCTAATAACTCAACTCTTAGATAGCCCAAATATAAATATTTTTCAGCGAGGCATCAATAAACCTAAATGCTTTAATTGATTCCATTTTCATTTCATTACATTTTGGCCCAAGAATGTATGGAATCGTATCCATCTCCTTTATGTTTATTAGTTAAAAAAATTGTTATCACATTTTTTCTTTCTCTATTGATTTATAGTTTGAGAGGAGATGGCTATATCCTTTAATACCGTTGCCACACAGCATACATGGGTGTCGTAAAAGGCGACTAAGGGATAACACAGTTCCACTACCACCTTGGAACATAAAAAGCCTGATGGCGGGATAACCATCCAACTGCTGGCTTTCAAATACACATACCGAAGACGGGCAGCAGCGTCTTCGGTGCGACAAAGCCAGCCCTGCGATCACCAACTCGTCTACCCAGCGTGGTGACTATGGGCAAAACACATGAGCTCATGATGGGGCCTATGTCCAGCAGTAGCGATAGGCTGAAGTGATGATTGATGAAGGCACAAACACTCAGCCATTTATATTTGAAAACTATCTAACAAATCTAAAAATGTCAATTTTTTAAAGAATTAAATTTCAACGTTTTTAATAGAGGAAATACGAATACATATAACCCTCCATTATTTCACTCCAGACTCCTCAACAACATCAATTTACAAAAAAAAAAAAAATACTGGACATATTCGGACTGTAAATATTTCACGGTTCGATTTTCAAATAACCCCCGATTGAAATCGTATTTTCATATGAAAACATAATCACTCATCGCAGAGTCAATGAACTCGTTGTAGTCACTTCGAGGTGCCTCGCCAGATGTATCTAATAGAAAAATTTACATATCCACTCGAAACTCATTTCGCTTTCCATTTAACTTTAATTTTCATCTGCGAGTGCATTGTAGCGCTCATATTTCAAAACAAATATAATTTAAATAGATTCTTATACGAGCGAACTTCTCACTGATAAAGGAGCGTAATTTATTCATTATACTCTTCAACTGAAGAAAGTTATTATTTCACTAAATTACTTTTAACAGCGTTTGTTAAAAGTTATTTGTAGAATCTATTCTGTTAATACGTATAAATATAAGTTTTATTTAATTAATTTTTAACTAGAAATCCCTCTCGGTATCACCCACGCTAATTATCGAAACTTGTCGAAATTTGAATTTAACGTAAAATTTATATAAACCTTATATTTATTAGAGATTAAATTACAAAAGTTCTCAGACTGGTAGACTATATTTTAATCTAAAAGTTGTCAATTAAGTTACACTTAGTGATTCCACGTTGAATTTGGAAACTTGCGAAACAGATAATAATAAACCCACTTTAAATTAATTTTTAATTATTTATTCACATATCTAGATATCAGTTACATAATCATGTTAAATTTACAAAATTTCACGATTAATTCGTTTTACTAAAGCCGTCTTTATTGTATTTGTATTATTTAAACATACTGAAATCCTAAACAATGGCCTTTACTTCTATTCAAGAGAATAATAACAAGGATTAGAGTTTAGTCTGTAGCACTGCATTACTTTGAACAAACATAATTATATAGATATGTGCACAATCCCTACTGATACTATAAATGTGAATGTAAGTTTGTTTGTTACGCTTTCGTGTGGAAACTACTTAACTGATCATCATGAAACTTTTGTACATCTCTTCTTGGAGATATTAGAAATAACATAGGAAACAATGCCCAAAAAAAATCAATGCGAGCGAAGCCGAAGGTAAAAGCTAGTATATAATAAAAATTGGGAGTTTATTGGTACTATCCTTTATCCGGGACTGTATGGTTAGTGATTTTAAGATTATATTGACTCATTCAAAAGAGTACCTGTTTAATTTCTCGCCGAACGGGATCTAAATTCTCAACAATATCTTAATTACGAATCAGTGGAGATTGACAATAACTGTAATAAATTAATGAAAAAATTAAGAATGACTTGTAAAATGACACTTCTAAAATGCTTTTTAAGCCTACCTAAATTTTTTTGATAACGTTTTTAGATAATACGTAATTATCTCATTATTACTCTCGAGTGATGGAAGTTGTTTTCATATGGTAACTTCTTTTCATATGGTAACTTATTATATGGTAATCCAGTTACACTGAAGCAAATTTAAATATGCTATATTTAGATAGACTCAGTCGGTCTATCTACCGAGCCATATTATTGTTCTTTTTTATAGAAATATTATGGAAAAAAACGAGTGTGCTTTAGACCACACAACTGAAGTAAAACTTACAAAACGTAACTCTCTTTCTATCTTCACTAACTTACATCTGCCCTCAACTTCCGTTTATCTCGGCTGATCATACTTTTCGTAACGCTCTCGTCAAGCATTCACCAGCTTACTCCCCAAGTGAAGCAAAGAAGTTTTACTTCAAAAAGAAGATAAGAAAAAGTAAACACAATAGAATCTACAGGAGATGACTCATAGTAGTTAAGTTTTACGACACGAACGGCGTGTTAACGTAACTCCAGTATATGTGGCACCTCATATTATATTCCTACATCAATGTGCCGAGGACGTGACTTGAAGCATAAGATAAGGGTGCGGTCATACGAAACTGTTAACAGCTTCCAAGGTTTGCTTGGAGATGTATGTATTAACAGAGCAGATGATTGGACGATTAGAAGCATGAGAAGTAGCTAGTTCACACTGGCATAATATGTTGGGCTTAGTAGAGTACGCCTAGACAGAATCGTTAGAGTCAGTAGCACGAGTTTTGATCTAAAATGAAGTTATTACTTTTTTTATTTATGGCCAACAATAACTATGTCAGTTTATTTTATAATATTAATTTTAGTCTATCTTTTTAAAACAAAATACCTTAAAAATTCTTACTACACAAGTTTCTTTGTGTAATTGTTGTTCCCATATACGCGATTTTATTGTTAATTTGTCTCAAAACGCGCATTTATCGTCGACCTACGACGCACAATTTTTTCACAATTACGTGTGTAATCTAGGACTGTTGAATGTCTCGACCTTAGTCTGTATGAAGTATCCAATTCATTGTAAGAGAATCACACAAATTACATCGATATTTTTTATCACCACTTTTACCTATTTCTAAGCAACATAGAAAACCTGAGGCTCGGTTTTTAACTGTCTCTGCTTTTTTTTACCAACACACCTCTTTTCGTCAATGGTCATTCGCTTTTATAACAATATGTCTTTAGTTTGCAAATGTCAAAAATGTCAACCAGTTTCATTGTAGATGAAAAAGTACACCTGCCACTTGTATATTATACATAGGTGGTAGTCCCTGATCAATTTGTCTCACATGACATAAGAACGTAGCAGTAACCCCAAATAGCAACCAATCTGGCGAACTGTAAGCGCAGAAACGTGGAGCGAATACGACGATGGAAACAACTATGTAGGTATTGGTAGGTCGAGAACTGGTTGCAAGACTAAAACCAACATGACAAAGACAAAAATTTAAAATAATTTTAAACCAAGCTTTGAAATATTAAAAAAATTGATCCCCTTGGGCCTGCAATTTTTAGTTTAGCTATAAATCCGATAATTAAAAATCTAAATTCTAAATTCAACGTCTGGTATTTGGACGACGGAACCCTAGGAGGTGATGTGGATACTGTGTTTTCGGACCTTTTTTTAATCAAAAATAAATTTGAAGCCATTGGTTTGGAACTTAATTTTAGCAAATGCGAACTTTTTATAAATAACTGCGACTTAAATTTAAATGACGTAAAACAAAAATTTAATATTTTGGCTCCAAATATTAAAATAGTTAACAGTAATTCCCTTTACCTTTTAGGTTCTCCAATTTTTGATGAATCTATTCCTGAATATATTAATAACTCAATCACTAAATTTCAAAATTCAGTTGACAGTCTCCTTGAAATTAGTCCACATTATGCACTTTGCATCTTAAAATATTGTCTTTTCGTCCCTAAATTTACGTATGCGCTCCGTTGCTGCTCGTTTTGGAATCACCCAGATCTTTTAACACAAGTAGACGACTTAATCAAAATTAGCTTAGAATCGATTCTTAATATGAAAATGAACGAGCAATCTTGGTCCCAAGCATCCCTACCTATCCGTTATGGTGGTTTAGGGATTCGCAAAATTTCCAGTGTCGCTTTACCAGCTTTTCTATCTTCTGTCCATAGTTCAGCAAATCTCATAGGTAAAATTTTAAGGGCATCCCCTTCAAACTTTGAGATTGCTGGTTTGGAAGAAGCTAGAAACGCTTTCTTAATTGCATGCCCAGGTCAAAATTTTCCAGTTTCTCCAAATTCACAGAGGAGCTGGGACGACATAAACTGCAAATTGACTTATGACAATCTTTTAAGCTGTAGTACAGGCTCGGCGCGTGCTAGGCTTTTGGCCGTGGGTACGCAAGAGGCCGGCTACTGGCTTCACGCGTACCCTTCAACAAATACAGGAACATTTCTTGAGCCTGACACGCTCCGAATCGCAACCTGTCTACGGCTTGGGGTTCCGGTCTGCGCTCCTCATAAATGTCCCTGTGGCAGTGATGTCGATAAGCTAGGACATCACGGTCTGTCATGCCTAAAAAGTGCAGGCCGCTTCTCGAGACATGCCGCACTTAACGATATCATACGCCGGTCCCTTGCCACCGTAAACGTGCCAAGTCTACTTGAGCCGACTGGTATTGCAAGAGACGATGGCAAGAGACCGGACGGTATGAGTTTGATTCCATGGAAGATGGGTCGGGTGCTGGTATGGGATGCAACCTGTTCAGACACGCTAGCCCCTTCCCATCTACATGGAACAAACAACAGAGCTGGTGCGGCTTGTGAAGCGGCTGAAAAAACAAAAGTAGACAAATACAGGGGTCTAGGCTCCGAATATGATTTTGTCCCATTCGGTGTCGAGACCCTTGGTCCGTGGGGTCCTAGTGCTATAACACTATTTAAGGAAATAGCAAAAAGGTTAGTCGACGTCACAGGAGACCGAAGAGCTGGCAGCTACTTCGGACAAAGAATTAGTCTAGCTATTCAAAGGGGGAACGCTGCCAGTATCTTCGGAACCTTGCCTAAAGGGACTCCTTTTAATAATATTTTTTAGTTATTATATTATGTGTATATATATACTTAAGGTTTTTTTTTTTTTTCTTTTTTTTAGTTTAATGTAATTTATCTGTTAAATATAGATTATTTTATTTGTTAATTATATACCTAATATTTTATAATATATATTTACATATGAACTATAATACACCTACATTTTAATATGGAACAAATTAAGCTCTGACCAACCAAGGCAACACCTTCTGTATAACAGATGAAGACATATAATAGTGGAGCTTTTTTTATACGACCAGAGTGGCAAGCAATAGTGTACAGACTACTAGGTGATACTAAGTGGTTACCGTGGCTTATAGACACCTGCAACATCAGAAGCATCGCAAGCGCGCTCCCCACCTTACCCCTGACCACCGAGGAACTGTGGCCACTCACTGGCTTACTCAAAGCGGGAACACTACACTGCTTGAGAGAAGTTACTTAGCTGGTATATTCAACTGTTACCTGACTGCTTTCACTCATAATCATTTGTAGAATATACAAATCTCCACAAATAAATCTCTCAATCTACATATTCCGTAAACAATCGTAATCAACAACACTTTCGTCCTCCGCTGTCTCCATTGCCGCACGTTAAATAAGTTTGTAATATTATCATTGTTTTCTCGCCCCGCGTCCCGTGAGAGCTCCCCTCATTTGAATACGCGCTGTTTATTGTTCCCGACTTTTTCTTCGCAGTTTCGAGAATTATCGAATAATATTTCTCTTGGTTGAATGTGCGGGTATTATCTTGGGATTCCGTGTGAGTACACCGCTCGAAGGATTATTTGATTTGCTGTCACGCTGTATATCAAGAATAAACGACAATTGCAGGTTCGCTGATGTTGTTATGACGGCTGCGAAATAATTTCACGTACAAGTGCTGTTGACGACTTTATTCGTTTCAATGTTTTAATATTTATAGAGAATGTGACTGTTTATTTTTCAGTTGTTTTTTATGATTCTCGTAAAGTTATACATGAGTTATACGTAATATACAACGTTTTTGAACCAATTTTTGCGTTTAGCAGGAGTTCTCTTTAGGTATGAATAGACTAAAAAAAATACACAAACATTACAACATCATGGATCAGTGGTGTCCCCGTCAATCTCAACTGGTCGATGTCCCCGTCCGCGTAAAGCCAACAAATTTTTTATTTTTTTAGAATATATAATAGACAAAATGGTCTTTATCCAGTAAAATTATAGCTACAAAAATTTGCTAAAGTTATCATAACCAATCATTATAATAACGACGATCAAACATAGGTTTACCACTGTGATAAAATTGAAATAGCAGACTCGTATTGTTAGACCCTCTACAGCGAATAGTTCATACAAAATTAATAATTCATAAATGCTTGCGAGAGCGTTTCACACACGATTGGGTCGGCGCGACTGACCATCACGCCCGCTGGCGATATCAGATCCGACTGCACAATATCTAGGAATTGAACGCGATGGCTTATTGAATCAAACTCATGAAAAACAAGTCAGGCAACTAACGCATATTTAAACCAGCAATTTATTGATTGATTAATTTTGTAAGCATTTTGTTTTTTCGTCATATTTCTTCATTACTCTAATTGTATTGAGTACTCTGATGTAGAAAACTATATATAATTTATAACCAACAGATGTACCGAGCACGCCACCTAGCACATTGTTCGATAGTCACCTACTCTCACTCAATTACTCGAGTTATTTTGACGTGTATAAAACGATCGGTGCAACCACGGCTAAGGCAGTCTTGGCTCTGGCTTGGCACGGTGCACTTGTTGTATCCTACTAGTAGCTTAACCTAGACTCTTTCCATAATTAATTTATGCAAACGAATTAATTGTTATATAACGATCTATAATTCGGCTAGGCAGGGCGGAGAACTCGAACGGTGAAGGTGAGCGTTGATACGCATCTCAAAAGGGGCCTCCTTAAACCTACACCTTGGACGCAAGTCCTAGGCACGGCTCTGAGTTACTCCCTCTGCCACACGACGGACTCGGCACCCGCACGGTGAAACCATTGAATACTCAGAAGTTCGTATCCCCCTTGTTACCGAATAACTATCCCGCGTTCCGTACTGCGTTACCCATCTGTTAAGTGATTCCTGTGCTACAAGAAATTGGTGATATCATAAATTGTGTTTAGTTGTGCCAACATTTTTCAATAACAATATTTCTTCTTCATATAGACCAAGTTAGTTTCCGATACTGGGATATTTGAATACTGAGCGATCTCAAATGAATTTCATTGAAACATTTCACGACTGAACTAATATATAGCAAAAGTTTTTCCTCCGAGCGATCGCTTCGCACTAATTCTCTACTGTGTGTGCTATTAGTCACCTAAAATACCGACGGTTTGCGGGTTCGATTCCCGCTCGGGATTAGTATTTGATTTGTACAATTTTTTTTCCGGTTTCGATGTCTGTTCTTGTGGGTCTCCCCACCGTGCCTCGGAGAGCACGTTTAGCCGTCGGTCCTGGTTGTTATCATAAATACCTCATAGCAATCGTTACTCATAGTAGGAAACATGTCCACCAACCCGCGGTGGAGCAGTGTGGTGGAATAAGCTCCAATCCTTCTCCTGCGTAGAGGAGGCCTATACCCAGCAGTGGGATGTTACAGACCGAATGCGTTAGCAAGCATAATTTTGTGATAGGAGGTATGTTTTAGTACAAATATTTTTTGGTAGAATGAGTAAACAACAAGTCTGCAGCATCTACATTCCGAATCGGTGGTAGCTTTACTTCTACAAATTTAATAATTTATTCTTAAAATTTTAATTTGTAAAATGACGATTCGAAAGTGCTCTTGGAGCCTATGAATAAAGCTGTTTTTGATTTTCATTTTGATTTTTAAACGTTTCAAACATATTTATGCAGGTCAAGATGTCTTTAATTACTTCCGTGTAAAAGTTTGTAGATTTTGTCCTAGTATTAAATTATTAATACACAATCGCGTTATTCTAAATCCCAATGAAGACACTGCACAACTAGTAAGCTTAGCAAAAAAGTCTGAATTTTGACTCGAATTTGTTATCCTTATGGAGTAAAACTATCAAAGGGAACCTCACATTTTTCGTGGAGATTTTCAAATAAAAATATCACTACTATTTCGGTATTTCCTGCAGGATTTAACGAAAATTTTTATTCGTACCAAACTTGTACCGACAAATTTCAAGCGAAACAAAACAAAAATTTAGCCGAATCGATCAAGCTGTTCTCAAGTGCTTGATTTTATCACGAATTCGTTGGTGCTCTTTGAGTTCTGTTTTGTTGATCGAATTCTTCTGTTTTTTTGGAAAATAGTTTGAAAATAAAAAATAAACGAGTTGCTTCATTTACAGTATTGTCACGTGGTCTATGTGTAAATGACTATACGTAGACCGAAACTGGCTATCGCATATATCTGTTGGTACTTTGACTGTAACCCATCTCTTAAGTTTTTCCTCAACTTAGCACATCAGTACAGAAAAATATTGTGAGGTAATTTAGGTACCTATATGTAGTGAATATGTATGCATACACACAAGCTTCGTCATATTTTTGTTTTTTTTTTCCTTACAACTAGGTCGGCAAACAAGCGTACGTCTCACCTGATGGTAAGCAATTACCGTAGCTTATTGACGTCTGCAAGGCTAGAAACATTGCAAGCACATTGCCGATCCTACCCCCGATTCCCCCCAGAAGCTCTAGTCATCTTACTCACCAACAGAAATACAACACTACTTGAAAGCAGTATTATTTAGCTGTGGTCTTCTGTAAGGTCGAGGTACTACCCCAGTCGGGCTGCCCCATTTTTTTGAGCAGGAAATTTCCTGCTGTACCCTACTTCAGGTAATGAATAAATAAATCAAAAATAAACAAACCGTCCTAACAGATTCACAACGTGAGATCCTTACGAATTGAAACAGTAAAATGCTCAGATAAGCAAAAAGTAAATACAAAAAAGAAGAAAAGGGACAAAATTTAGAATATATATAAAAAAAGATAAAGTACCTATCTTCAATAAAATCCAAATCGAATTTAATAAACACTCTGCAGCGACATTAACTCGAGCATTTCTTTAGGTATCATTGAAATCGCTTCCACTCTGAATGACCGTTCCTATTGAATTTTTGTCAAAGGACTATATACTTGTTTACAGATTCTGTTTACAATGGCCGTGCTCCGAAGCGATTTATTCCACTTTGTCCGTCGCAAACAATACCCGGTTATTGGTATCAACGTCACTGGATATCGTTTAATAAGCTATATTATTAACAGCGAGCGCTTTGAATGAACAACGAACGTTTTACATCACTGTTGTTATGCGGATGTTATCTGTAGCTACTGGTGTTATAATAGGAGGTTGTATATTTCGTTTTTTAAATTAAATTTAATTGGTATTTACGTTAATGTATTTGATATCTATGAAATTATCCGTTTTATTTACTAGATTTACAATTGATTTTATGTCATTAGTTGAATATATGACAACAACACCTACGTTTTTTTTTATGTCACTAGGTTGGCAAACCAGCGTACGGCTCACCTGATGGTAAGCGATTAGCGTAGCTTATAGACGCCTGCAATACCAGAAGCATCGCAGGCGCGTTGCCGACCCGATCCCTAATCCTCCCAGGAGCGTTACTAAAATCATTTTGTGTTAAAACTTTGGTTAAGTTTCAATAAACGAAGATATCGCTACATTTATTCAGACATCTGATTCTAACTGAGGGCACAGCAGGAAATTTCCTGCTCAAAATATGGAGCAGCCCGACTGGGGTAGTACCTCGACCTTACAGGTAATCGCAGCTAAATAATACTGTTTTCAAGTATCAGTTGAGCTCGTACGATTGTTTGCCGACCTAGTTATATATAAAAAAAATCTGTATACCAAGTAATTAAGAAATGAAACCGACACTTTATTTAAATGTATCTGATAGTTTTCCCGTGACGCGACAGACTTGTTTTAATTATTAAATGTATAAAAATATGTATAGGAATATAGATAGAAATTATTTTGTGTTCGTCTACCCATTTAGACATGATTTGCGATAACAGCGCTAATCGGTGAGTGAAAAAATTGCACTGTTTAATAGTTGGTTTATTTAGCATTTAATGTTGCTTAATCCCGAAGTTGTCATTAAAATATACTATATAAACAATGTTAATAAAAGTTTCTATTGCGTGTGTTGTAAATTTGTTTTTAAATAGCTAGGCCGTTGAGTTAAACAAAGTGATTTAAGCATAACGATGTACTACCTTAATGTTTAAATAATTCTCATTTTTACGTACCATTAAAATTAGAAATTTAATTTTTTGTATCTCATCATCACTGTAAAAGAACAGCGTAATTAAGTTGAGTACATTTACTACACACAGTACATTTAGCTCTGGCTCCCTTTTTTTCTTCTGGCACAGCATTACTGAATTCCTATTCAGCTTTGATAAAAAACGAATTGAGTGACAATTTAAGTTATTTTACGTATTCATCAAATTCTCACTTTTATTCGTGACAAAATATACGTAATTTAATCATAATAAAATCAGAAATCGACAACGAAAAATGAAAAACAAAAATACGAGTTCAATTCTCGAAACATTTTATGAATATTTGTATATAATAAAATCGTTTACATAATAGTTTCATAGTTCGCGCAAATTTTGCAAATATATGCAAATAAGGATGACGCGGATATTATTGTCAAACACACACGTACTGTGGGTAACGCGACCGCAGGTATGTGTGTGTGCGTAATTGTAAAATTCTCGTTTTGGCTTCCTAACGAGCCACTGTACGACCAGCGAAGTTAAATATTTCAACATTTTAATTAAGAAATCGTTATTATATTTAAAACGAATTTATATAAATATAAGGGTTTAAAGAGTGCGTTGGTGTCGCTATTACAGTACTATCTGTTTTATTGTTGGTCGCTGATTCGATCCCCGTATAGGACAAATATTTGTGAGCCAAAAAAATGTTTGTCATGATCTTGGCGACATAAAGAGCAATTCACATATTAAGTCTATTTTTCTTCATTCTGCATAAATGGATGAAGTGATTGGCAACATTTGAGTGGGTTTAACATTGAATAGCTACAAATACTTTCGCGTTTGTTTTCTTTAAATATATGTGCGGAAATAAATAATTTGTAAAAACAATTATCTTTGACAAGCTTCGTTAATCGTAATTATGTTAGAGATTGAACGAAATACTTTTTTTGTAATCAAGTTATTAAGTTCGTGTCGATCGTTCATGTGACACATTACTGTCGACAGGAAAATAAAACATTCTTATAATGTATGGTGAGTGGACGCTAGGCAATTAATAGAAGTGATTAATTGTTATAATTTAATAGCCGCATTTATATGTCATAAAGCCTGATAAACAGAATTTTTATTACCAAAATTTCGTCTTTAGATTTTTCAAAGCAAACTTTCGTCCTAAATGTAACAGCTCAAAACATATTGCGTAATTAAGAAACGCAATATTTTATTTGTCATCATCAGCCAATTTTTAAATTTCAGTAACAATAAAATACCATGTAAATCTTAACCTTCCATCCTTATAAATCCCTGAAGTTCCTTTTTATCTGACGTGTTTTATTCATACTCTACCTCGATACCAAATTTGAACTTCATAGATACAATAGTTTTCTTAAAATTTAACGACAATTCGTGAATGTATCATTTCTCTTGCACTTTTTATATCCATTTGTCGCATCGCTGTGAAATAGTAGATATCTAAATAACAAATATAATAAAGTAATCTTGACACAAGGCTTTGCATAACACATTTATAAATGACACATCTCGCTGCATTATATGCAAATATGTCACAGACATCTCCGGGGATCGGTTCTCTTCTCTCTGAGATTCAATTACGTACGTAATGTACAGACTGATTACCGACAGAGACATTTACCTTTATATATTTATTTATTAATTATATATTGTATTTAAAAAATTTAAAATTTGTAAGTATTTCTTGTTAGTCACTCTATTTCTTAAGTTCTTAAATAAGGTCTTCATTATTGTTAGTATAATTAATTTAATTGTAGACGTTATCGAATTTCCAATCAATTGTGAGAAAATTAATTTTTACTTTCCCATTGTTCACTGTTTGTAGAGCTAAATGGTTTTTAAGAGTTTCAAATAATTCAAATATTTAACCATCTAATAAAATAGATAATTGATTTTTTTTACAAATATTAGTGAAGACAGTAAGTTAACGTTAATTAATTGCATTTATTAAATAAAAGAAAAAAATAGAATATTGTCCAAAAATTAAAAAGTATACAATTGTGTTTTATTATTATTATTATTATTTTTAAAGTTTCATTTAAATTCATACCAGTAATATTGCTTAAAAATTTATGAGATGATATAAATTTTACAAAGAAGACACTTCAACAAATAATAGTTTATAATTTCATTACAAATAATTTAATTATAATTATTAATTTCAACAAATAACTACTTGTGAATTGCACATATGTATGAAATAGGTCCTTTATAGGTTATTACAGGCTGACCCGTATGAAATATATTTGAACTAAATTTTAATGATTGTTTAGTAAATAATTGTTAAAGCAAATACTACCTGCAGTTCATTACTCTACATCCTTCGATATCTCGACAGTACCAGCGCTGGTTCCGGTATCTAAAGTATACAAAACTTAATGAATTAAACTTCGACGTGAATTGAATTTTAAAATGTTTTATTATTAAATAATAGTAATATTAAATAAATAAACGACTCACACTCAACGGCCTTACTAGGGTTGACTCCTGTGTCGGGGGTCCGGAAACACAATACACAAGCACAAACACTCAGACCCCGGCAAATATTTGTATGGCCAATACAAATGTTTGCCATGAGCGGGGACCAAACCCACAACTGCCAGCGCAATAGCCATAAACCAGTACTGTGATCATTCTTATTCTTCTTATTACATCGTCGACAAATATTTTCACATAATCAATTTTATATTAATTGTAATTTAATTCTACTGATATCGCTTTCGCTCAGATTTTACTGTAGAAATATTGTCGTGTTCTAGGGTTTTAACTAAATGTAGTGTTTGTGTGATGGTAAATGGTTACCGTAGCCTATAAACGCTTCCGACGAGGCCTCCGTCCGCAGGTGACGAACGGGGGTGCGTAGGAGGCGCTACTTAATGCGCCTCCAGTAAGGCCCCTGTGCCCGTGTCGGGCCGGGATGGGAACCCGATCCTGCTAGACACAGCGAGGCCAGCCTGTCGCTGGAGGGATCCTGTTGCCTGCAGATCCATGACCTTCCAATTAAAGCGGCTGAAGGCTCCCGCAGATGTTTTGGTCGGTATTGCACCCCCAAGTACTGAAGCCGACATACGGTCTAGGAATACCTACTCGGGCATCCTAGATATCACCCGTAAATGGGATCACCTGAGATATCAAAAAAAGCCTATAAACGCTTGCAACATCAAAAGCATCTCAAACAACCAGCAATCGACATTGTCGACTCAACCTCAATACTCCCCAGGTGTTAGAACACCTCTTGTAATGATTTACTGGAAGCTCTGGCCACCTTACTTACCACTGGACTACAACACTAATTGAGAATAGTATTATTTTGCTGGAAACTTCTGGAAGGTGGACACACTTCCCTTATCGATAAAGATACTTTGTAGTAGTTCCTCAACCTCCATAAATTCGATAGTTTAGGATTTTTCTTTATTTTAATTGATAATATACAAGTCTAGAAGCAGATATTGGACTACACGAACTTCTTGAACTTTCTGCCTTAAAGCTATCAATAAAGTGGAAGCGTGTTTACAATAGATAAATAAACAAACGCAACAAGCCCAAAGGACGTCCATATACCTTATTCAATAAGGATTCGTACATTTTTACATACATAAAGTGCAAGCACATAAATGCAACGCTATAAAACTCTGAAGGACTTTAGAATCACTTGAAATTCTGAAAAGAAAATCGTCAAAGCTCTATATTGCCTCGTCCGATTACGGCCATTGAAATCGCGGATCATCGTTTTCATATATTTTATTTTAAGAGGAATGTAAAAACAAATTTCTCATTCTCACTTGATAGTAATCCACAAATATTTTTTTTATTTTTTTATATACATACACATAAAGCATTATATAGGTACATTACAATCAGACTAAAAAATGAAATCGAACTTAGAGTAGAAAACAAGGTCAAAGCTATCTTCACTAACGAGCCAGTCAGACAAAGTAGATTGTAATCATTACTGTTTTATTTTAGTTTTACAGAATATCTGTATCATTGGTCACATTTTTTAAAAATATCAGTCGCCT
Organism: Melitaea cinxia; assembly: GCF_905220565.1. Taxonomy (NCBI): domain Eukaryota; kingdom Metazoa; phylum Arthropoda; class Insecta; order Lepidoptera; family Nymphalidae; genus Melitaea; species Melitaea cinxia. Next base: position 530,473 of record NC_059399.1, on the reverse strand, counting down.
TCCACGCTATTACGTTATAGCCACATTTATAAAATTAGGCGGTGAATACTTAAAATATGCCATTGTTTCTCTTAACAAACAGAAGCTTTCTTCAATATAAACTGACTCAAGTATAACTAGAATAATTTCATAAGCCATTCATTTTATCACACAATTAACATTACTATCATTTGTAGATTGTTTACGATACTGCACTTTCTTATTATGTTTTTTAATATCAATTTTCGCTATCATCGTTTGACTGGAAGCGATCACTTTTAGAGTTAAGTCCACTGTTGCTAACTACAAATAAATAAAATTTAAGTGTCTGTTTGTAATATTAAAATAACCAATTTTTACTAAATGCCTACGGATGTATACACGGTACATATACCAAAAGAACATTTTTTACAATTTTTGTCTGTCTGTCCGTCTGTTTGTCTGTCTGTTTGTTCCGGCTAATCTCTGAGACGGCTGGACCGATGTTCACTGGCAGATAGCTAATGTAATAAGGAGTAACTTAGACTACTTTTATTTTAGATTTTTTTTTATTTTATAAATCTGCAAACTGAACAATAACTATTTTGTTCAATTCCACGCGGACGAAGTCGCGGGCACAGCAAGTAATAAAATATATATAAAATATATACTTTATAGCACTTAACAACAGAATATACAGAAAATTACATTTATAGTTGATGGCAAAGGTGGACTTATCCCTAGAAGAGATCTCTTCCAGTCAACCAATGGCCATGAGAGAGAGTGTCATATAGCGGGGAACACAGTGCAAGAAATAACAATGTAGAGAAAATAGTTGAATAACTGTAATGTATTACAAACTTATAAGTATAAATACATACACACATACATACATACACACATAAATACATACAAATATATAACATAATATGTATTTAAATTGAAATAATGACACATTAGCCAATCAGTTGTCGAGAGTACAATCCGCCGATACAGTATCCACACACGGCACGCTAGAGCGATGTATGAGCAAGAAATGTTTTATTCATTACGAACCCACTGTTTGCGCCTAAACGGAGAGAGTAAGTACAAAATTAAATTTGGCATGCAAACACCATTCCCAAGTTTATTTGCGACATTGAGATGGCCCTTAGCGTGTAGGTTTCACCATAACATTTTAATTAAGATATATAATGATGCGTTTATCTATAAGGCAAACATCAAAAATAAATGACACACATACATAAATGTATATAGCGTCGTAAATGAATTGAAATAATTTTAATAGTATTATGTATGTAATGGTGATAAGTTTATGTTTACGAATCAGATAAATCCGTGTAGCAAAAACCAAGTTGTGGACACTTTAGGCAGAACAGAATATAAGTAATAAGTTAGTACAAGGCAGCGTATGATTAGACATCGATGATAATAAGAGAGGTCATATATACACACATACAGACATTTCTCGAGGTGTGTCATTTTTTGAATTTTACTTCTACTAAAAAATGTCTAGAATTCCCTAATATGTGGGTAACACAAAAATAAAATCGTACGAATAAAAAATAGCAGTGTCGTCTCCTGTCAAAGATTTTTATTGTGATATGAAATTTTGAATAGTTACGGGTTTCTGTAAAGAATTCACTATAGACGGCGCCACGGTCGCGTAGAATCGAATATAAAATCATCATATCAAAAATTTCGATCTAACGGGTACATCGTTCCATAGCTTAATTGGCTAAAGCACCGACACGGTCAGTCGGAGATGCAGGTTCGATCACCGCTGGAACGGTCGATTTTTGATGTGATATTATTATTTTTTTTTAATTTTACTGTTTTCAGTATGTGTATTTTCGATAAGCGTTTACCGTAGACTGCAACTTCAGAAGAAGAACCAGAAGTTCTTCTCTTCGACGCCTTCGACTTTACCCTACCTTTACCAGATGTTCTAAGTTAAGTAAGGTGCTGTTACCACAGAAACACAACGGTACTTGAAAGCAGTATTATTCTTCGTCAATCTTTCAGCTTCGATTCAGCTTCGATTTTCTGAAAGTTTGTGGTACTTCCCCAGACAGCTTTTCCAGAATTGAGCAGGATATATCTTACTGTTTCTTACCTCAATCATTTATTCAGAAATTTATTAAATACATTAAGATGAATTATGACTTCAAGCAGAAGTTATACAATTAACTAAATATCAGACACAAATCCCTGAGGTCACCAACCCGCCAGCGTGATGACTATGGGCAAATCTCGTGATTTCACGCCGTTTTTCGAACGAACTTGTGGAGGCCTATGTCCAGCAGTGGACTGTATTAAGCTGAAGTGGGTGTGTGTGAGTATACAGACACAAATACACTTTTAAAAATCAATGAATATAACTTAATAATGCATAGACATCTACCTATGGTAACAAATTAATTTTAGGTCTGGTTCAGATTCTTATGCATCTCAATAAGTAAACAGGTCAATTTTTTTAGCCATATTGATCGACTTGTTTGAATGATTGGGTTTTATAGAAAGTTAAATTAATGATGATGACGGCGCATTGGCGCAGTGGTTACAGCACTATTGCGCTAGTGGTAGCGGGTTTATGACATGACAAACAAGTGTATTGTCTTGTAGATGTTTGCCGTAGGCTATTCGTTTGTGCTTGCGTATTGTGCTTGATTCTGGACCCCCGACACACGAGAAAATCCTAATGGGAACTGTTGAGTGAGAAGCGTTTATTTGTTACTTTTTTCACTTTCCCTCTCAAACGTCACATGACGTATATAAATAAAAACGTTTAAGGGTAAATTGAGACGTTTTAATAGGCTAAACTAGACCTATAACTAATAAGGCCAAACATTCAAACCAGAAAAATATATTTGTACAAATACAAATGTCCAGCTTCCCGAGCGGGAATTGAACGCGCAAAACCGTCGGTGTTGTAGGCGAGAGTATAGAATAAATCTAAGAATCTAAATCTAGAAATAAATAGTAAATAAAACGCATTTTGATAAGATCAGCATGTACATTAAATTAGCGAGCTCCGAGGGCGCGGAACATTTGCACATGAAGCTTGACAAAGTTGACGTTTTTTCTTAAACAACCCTAGCCCCCAAACCGTCCGTGAATTAGATGACGCAACACTACACCAGAGCGCTTGTTATGTAAATGTGTAAATATTTTTATTAAAATGTATAATTTAGACCATAACATGTGCTACGTAGCGAAGCTCACATCTAATTGCCGTATATTTTGTCGTAGCACTCGTAGCACAGATGTAGCGTAATGCTACGTAACCACGTAGCGAATGTGTTCATTTCGAAAATTTCGCATTTTGTGGCATTTACATTTTGAATAAAGAACTTCATTTATTTAAATATTTTGTTTTATTATATTAAGCAAGAGTGGTTTGGTCCGTTCTTTTAATTCTTAAAATACATTATTTTTAGTATTGTTGATAGAATAAATTTATTTTTAATCAAATCACAGCTATACTTTATTGGAATATTCTAAATATCTCAGATAATTTTGATCAATAATGAAGTTCCACATTACCGTAAATTCAACTGAATATAGCATCTTTTATGCATAAACCTAGTATAAATTGTCGACATTCAATAAACGAAACAATGTTCGAAGTATTATGCTTAGACATAACGGAACTTAAATGATTATAAGATAAATAATTTATTGAAATGGGTGATAAAATCGTACCTAATTTGAAATAAAAAAAATAATTACATAATCATATAATCTTACAAATATCCTACAAACGACGATTACAACAATTCAGATTTAAATCGATGAATCGTACGAATCGATGAATAGCATCGATTAAGGCTGATCGGCTATATCTATTTGAGACCACGCACGACCGATAGCCAGAATTCCGACTACGGCGATCAAATTTGATGTTTTCTCGGACAACAGCCGGTCATGAATCATTTATAAATGCAAATGTATCACTCTGCGATTATACACGTTCGGCTATCTTTGACGTATTGAGCCGGGGCCGGCGCTACACGATTTATTTAAATTCGTGACGTGTACTATGTGTTTGTTTGCTCGGTTATTTCGAGGTATGATCGGGAAAAGGATTGAATTTTAATCACGTTTTTTTTTTATTTGGTTTTTGTAACGGTCTTTCATTGTTTTGTTCTATTGTGGAAATACGAATCGGTATACAATGTATTTAGAGATTTTCATTATTTGTTTTTTATTATTGATTTTTACGTACCAATAAATATCTGTTCACATTCCTGCAAGATTCCACTGCTGGGCACCTACATGTAGCCGAAGGATTGGAGCATAATCCACCACGCTGTTCCACTGCGAGTTGGCGGATATGTTCCTTAGTATGAATAACGATCGCTATCAGATATTTATAATAACAACCGATACCGTCGGCACAAGGTGCTCTCCGAGGCATGATGGGGACACCCACAAGAACAGATATCCATACTGGAAAAAAATATTTCTAGAAATACAAATATCCATCTCGGGCGATAATCGAACCCGCAAACCATCGGTATTTTAGGCGGCTACTCATACCACTACACCAAAGCGGCTGTCAAATATCTACACAGTGAACTTTAACTCTTGCCTACAGCTACAACTATTATTATCCTCCAACTTTATCCATCCATCTTGACCACAAAAAAGGCGGAAAATCATGATATTATCGTAACGTAAACATATTTTCCAGTGAACAGCGAGCGTTAAACGAAATACAATAATTAACATCGGTTCACAAACTCACTGCTTACAAACTTCGAGAATATGTTACTACGGTTTGAGAATCTGTGTTTATGTTAATGACGCGAAGTTAAGCGAGTACATTGTAAATTCAACTTCCATTTAAAACACCGCGCTGATACATAAAGAACTTCGTGAAGCACATTGACTTAGCTTCGAATTGCTCGGAATTTGATTGAAACATTATTTAGATAGTAATGATACCATTTTTCGTACACTGAATTAAATAATATAGAACAGTAATATTGCAAAGTATCATCATCATCATCATCATCATCATTCCAGCCTATTGCAGTCCACTGCTGGACATAGGCCTGCACAAGCTCGCGCCAAAAATGCGTGAACTCATGTGTGTTGCCCATAGTCACCACGCTGGGCAGGCGGGTTGGTGACCGCAGGGCTGGCTTTGTCGCACCTAAGACGCTGCTGCCCATCTTCGGCCTGTGTGTTTCGAAGCCAGCAGTTAGATGGTTATCCCGCCATCGGTCGGCTTCATAAAACTCAAAAAGCGATATTTTATTTATATAACTAGCTCGGCAAACAAGCGTATGACTCACCTGATAGTAAGCGATTACCGTATGTTATAGACGTCTGCAACACCAGACACATCGCAAACGTACTGCCGATACTATCCCCTATTCCCCCAGGAGCTCTGGTCACCTCAATCACCAACAGGAACACAATACTGCCTGAAAACAGTATTATTTAGCTGTGATCTTCTGTAAGGTCAAGGTTCTACCCCAGTCGGGCTGCGCCATATTTTAAGCGTGTAGTTTCCTTCTGTGCTCTACCTTAGGATATCTTATAGACAAACTTAATCAAAATCAAAATCAAAAACAACTTTATTCAAATAAGCTTCAAAGGCACTTTCGAAACTTTTTAGCCCCGTTATCATTATTATCTGTGGTTTTGTTATTTTGTAGTTTTTGACACATGATGTGTATACGTAACGTATGTAATATAATCTTGTTTACGTTAATATTCTCTGTAGTAAGCAAAATCAGAGAGAGGAAGAATATTGAAACTAGCCATTAGTTGGCACGTTGTTTGCGTTTTCAATTTTTTTTTTATACGATTAGGTAGGAGAAACAAGACTAGAGAAGTACCTCAACCTTACAGAATCTTAATAATACCAGACTCCAGAAACGTTGTTCTTCTATGGCGAGTAAGGCAACCGAAGCTCCAGCATCAGACCAAGTTAGAGAATCGATCGAATTAATCAGGTTTTAAGTAAAATATTTGCAGCTATAAGTACCTCAATTTCATAATGTCCTACAACTTAACATTGTTGATATATTAAATAAATAAAATAAAAATTATAATTATTAATATTAAATATTTTTCAAAACAATTGACAACATAAATAAACACTTCTATATGAAAAGTCCTCAGACATCCCGACAATTATTCCCGTAGGTATCGCTTCTTTGGAAACATCGTTCTAACTTATATTGAAAAACTTGGAACAATCCATACAATTTCAGCGAGTAATTGTTCGAAAAATACGCGAAAAAATATATCCAACACGCGCGAAATTATCAACTTTGTCTTTAGAATTAATGAGTACTTATTTACATAGGAAAGTTTATATATATTTGTCTCGTAGCTTTCATTTACATAATAATACACACTGAGTCATTTCGTGAAAACTGTTGTGTGCTGGGTATAACCCTCTTTCCCACATAGAAAAGAAACCTATGCCCAGTAGTGGGACGTAGAGACAAGAAAGACAGACAGACGAAAAGACGAAAAAACTGCAATTTACATTTTATTATAAAGATTCAAAAAACAATGCTATATATTTTTATTGGATACAATTAATATTTTTATTCCATACTCATTTCAATAATTTATTAAATCACATATAAAAATAGCGTTTCGAATAATTTCTTATCGCATCTCATACTCATGAATGTTAAATAAGGTTTTGTAAATTTGACCTACTTGGCACATATCTGGTTCCGATTGGGCGTTCCGGGTTTGATTTCCGCTTTGCCAACTTCGTTTTGATTACGCTCTAACTATTTACGCTGTAACAATTATTTCAGTTAAGTCAATTATTGTTTTAATACATTTATTTTAGATACTGTCTTAAGTAGAGCAAGAATTGATACACATGCATGTGTTAAGAAAAAGAAAGTAAAATATAAATAAAAAAACAATTTATAATATATTCATACTTTATTAATCTAAGAATTATTATTTGATCAGTGAAATTAAATACTTTTATCTTTAAGAAGCGTATAATGAATTAAATATCTTGTAAGAATTTATTCTTAATATTATTACTAAAGTACTTATTCATCATAATTATTTATATAACATAACAATAATACTTATCTTTATCCCGAGAGCTCCGCACCAGTCGACGTCTCAAACGAGAATCCCCAATCGAGTCCGAACACTCGTTTTATAGACGACGACAAAAAAGTATAGTCCTACCCACATGATATGTTATCAAATATTACATTTCTTTATTTACACTTTAGTATACACCAAACAAGAAATAAAATAAACAAGCAACGTTAACAATAATAATGTGAAACAACTCTATAGACATACATACATTCCTATATAGATAGATACATTATAAATTAACTATTTCATTACTTAATATAAAATAATCTGACACATGCATGCATCCTAAGTATATGAATAAAATACGTACACCAATATTTTACCTATTCCATTGATGTTTTAATGACGGTTCATACATTCTTAGAATCTTTTCACAAGCCCTTCCGCCGTCCCTGGTGATAATTGGTTGTATGAAATCAATATAAAGTGACAATGCCACCTTTTGTGCTTTTTTAAATATTTCTTTTGCAAAAAAATTAATAAGGACAACCTTGAAAGGAAAATAAACAACAATACAATATGTAATATTTTATTTTTATACAGAGAGACCAGACGACATCATATAGGAATGATTTAAAAAGAGGTACAATTCTAAGACATTCACAGTCAGACGAACATGGCGACATGATGATAGTACTTTTTTTGTAGATCTAGAATAATATATGTGTTTTTCATAAGTATAAAAATGTTATATAAAGAAGCTTTGTGTACAATTTCTTGCAATTATGTATTATAACTATATTAATCGTTGCATTCAACTGTATTGATTCCCAAGTGTTCTCTGTTCTATAATCTGGATGCGCCGCTCTGACTAACTCAAAGTCTAGAACTAATTGCATAGTTTCCACTCGCATTGGTTTTGTTGCTAAATTGTTATTAGTCTGATGGATTCAAGAAGATCTTGCTAAGATATTTTGAGATACTGATTTATAATTAATAGTCTAAAGAAAATTTGTTTCGTCTATACTACTAAAGAGGAAAGATTTGATTGTTTGTTTGCAATGAATAGGCCCCGAAACTACTGAACAGATTTGAAAAAATTCTTCCACTAGTGGGGAGCTGCACTATCCGGGTGACATAGGCTACATTATATTTTCAAAAAAAAGTTGTTAATTTTTTTTATTTTTTCTTAAACACCCGTGAGAAGCCGGGGCGGGGTACTAGTTAAACATAATTTAATGAGAGATCGTAATAAATACTAAGCCAAGAGTGAGTTTCTTTTTTATTTATTTTTTGTTTCACGCCATCTATAGTAAACGAAACCAGAGATATGTGGGAAACTCAAAATTTATTTATGTACACTATATTTACATGTATTACACATACATTACACACATATTACACATATTATCTATTAGTATTTAATTTGTAAAATATTATATATATTTATTTAGCAAGCATATCCGCATGATAACCGTAGTATATAGCGGGTTTGACATTAGCTCTTACTGTCACGATTTTTATACCGACCATTTATTTTATCACTATATAGGAACAATCGAGAAAGATATTTACCGCGCATGATCGAGAATTAGACAGTTATTACGCAGGCATCTCTAAAATAATCTTTCACTTAAATTTGAATAACGATATAACATAATTATCTTAAATAACGTATAGGCAAGGGTAGATTATTGAAAACGGCCTCAAGTATCTATAATTTGAAAAATTATACAATAGTTAGAAATTATGTATGTATATTTTTAGTACATTGAAATACACATATTTGTTAACCTACTTATAAAAAAAGTCGCCTGGAGTCCCTTCAGATATACTGCTATCGAGGCACAAAAAAGGCTTACTAGTCTAAGAAAAAGATTAATACCATATCAAATGTTAAATAAAAAAAGCAAATAACGCCATCTATCGGATTCCTACTGGGTTGGGAATTCTGATAGATTATTAGAAACGTAAATTACGAGAAACGTAACGGTGTCATTCGTTCACTAGATTTTACGCCCCATATTTTTTTCATATTGGGGGGCCTTAAAGCGATTCTTAAGGAGGTTTTCTCAAGGGCCTGTTTCACCAGCTGTGGAAAACTCTAATTGACGGATGACGATATCCAACAAATAAAAGTTTTTGGTGTATTATTCTTTTTGACCATAAAATTTCACTGTATTTATGAGATATTTCTATTCGCTAATATTTATCTAATACTTGTACTTTATCGGTCTTATTCATAAAAAGTTATGGAACACCTAAAGTGTTCTATAAGCTCGCTATAAGAACATTGGCAACAAATTGTATTCATAACAGCATTATAACGCTAAACAGTTCTATAAATCTATCACAAAGTTATAGAGGGCAGAAACCTACTATAACAGTACTATAAGATGCAAGATGGCCGAACTCACAACAGCTGATTAATAAGAAACTGGCGTTTGACACACAAATTGTTTGTCAATGTTATTTTGTAAAGTTGTTTGTTGTAATAAATTAACAAAATAATAACTTTAAAAATTGCATTATTAAAAATGCAAGCTTTACACAGCTTAGATGTATTGAAACTATTGAACTTGAAAATAGCACGCGTCGAAGAAAAGTGTACAAAAGCAGGAAAATCTACTGCGACTTATATAATTAACTTAGTACGTGATGATCTCAACTTAGATAGAGATTCTGGTACATCACCTGAAATCCAAGTTTTAACGGCAATAAGATGTTGGGGTCGTCGAGAGGTAAGTTTTTACAATCTGAACAATATATTATGTTACTAAATCATAAACGAAATTATTGTAGGTACGACATGTATCCTTGTGTAAATCCTATATTGCCATTACAGGTTCAAGAAGACACTGGAGACCACCATGGATTGTCGCAAGCAACCACCAGTCGGATTTGTACCCGAGTTGCACGTGCACTTGCACGACACTCAGCTTCAAGACAAATTGCACGACGACCGTTGGTTTGAAACCACTTGACATTCCGTAAATAAAATATGCCAAAATATGCTTATAAGCTAATATTGACTATGATCAGACGTATTTGGTCACTCGATACATGATCGATACACGTTATCTGTGGTCGATTCAGTAAGTTCGTCAAGTTTTTTTTGCGAACTCCACAGTAATGGCAACATTTTTGCTTATAGACGCTTATTAGTTAACCCTAGATCACTAACCTTATTTTACAACGCTTATTACTAACCTTCGTCGTTGCGACTACGCCGTATAAAAGGGAGGCTTCTAAGGGTTTATGGAATAAAATATTCATACCTGTTTTACTTATTTATTACAATAATCATTTGAGAACATGTTTATAAGTTTTTTATTTACTAAAATTACATTATAATTACTTTGACACTATTTTAACTGAGACCGGATTTTTTACGCATTTGTAAATTTTTGTTTTTTTAAATGCTTAAATTTTATTAACTAAAAAAACAAAGACTTAAAAATATCTTAAAATATCAAAATTAAGTAGTAAAATCAACAAAATAAAGAAAAATTATAGAAAAAAACTAATAATTAATACATTTGTGACAAATGTTAAGTTTGTGTTCGCCACGCAAGGATTTATTGCACTTGGTGCAATAACTCTTCGTCATTCTTCGCCTTGTGGAGGGGCAAATTGCACAAATTTTTCTTTTTTCGGCGATAGGAAGACTAACTGAATCTTTTCTTTGGTCAGTCTCGTATGTAGAAATAGAACTACTGGTTCCTGGCATGGGTTACAATTAAATCAATCATACTATCAGTTACAAAAAATAAAAAGCAAGAAAGCGGATCTACTTAGTTCGTTTTTACAATTACACATGGTTCCATGAACAATATTTTTTGATGCTGTTCGGCTTCATGAAATCTGTTTCACTGATGACCATTTGTGTTTGCCTTTTCCACGAATAATATTACTTGTTGGTGTAATAATTAATTCGTGTGACTGATTTGAAGTACTAGCTCACGAGTCTTCAATTGATGAAGATGAACTTTGCCTGGATGTCTTCAGTTGAAGGTGGTTGTTTTGTTACAAAACAAATTTCTCCCTCACCATCTGTTTCATAAGCCGAATCACCGTCAAGGTGGTCTTCTTTCTCACTCTCAGAGGCGTTTTCTTCGTCACTATTATTATCTAATAACAGCTGACGAATCGTATTTAAAATAAAAATATATTCAAATAAAAATAATGTAGGTCCTTACTTCAACGTAGGCAAATTAGGTACAATGTTTACAAAACACCAAAATAATTATAGCACCAAAAAAAGAATGAATAATAATACTGCAAGAATAACGTTAATACTAACCTTCGTCGATTCGACGACTCATGGTGGCTGGAATGGCGGACACAGGGCTCCTACACAAAAATACACCCGTGTGCCGTGCGAGCTGTAGGTCGACTGAGATTAGCTGGAATCTGGAATGCGTACGACGACGCACTCAAAATTTATAGCACTTTTTTCAAGTCCGCGTCGTCGTTTCGACGAAGGTTAGTGATCTAGGGTTAAAGACGGTTTATATAACTGTTATGAATAGACAATTTTATCGAACGTTTTATAAGCTTATCGAGCATTTTAACTAATGAACGTTATAATCGTTCTATAAGCTTTTTTTATGAATAAGACCGTATGTCTTTAAGTCTCTCTAAGTGTAAAATTGCTATGTAGACTCAACCCAAATTCAAAACATTACTTGTATGATAGGAGCACAATACATAAGCACAAGGCCCAGACCACGGCAAACATCTATATGGCCGATAAAACTGTATGTCGTGAGCGGAAATTGAACCCGCGACCGCCAGCGTAACAGCCAGTGCTATGACCGCTGCGCGAATGCGTCGTCAATAATAAACACCATAAATAAACGCTTCACGCCACTCAACGGCCGCCACTTGAATTATTTCCTGTGTCGGGGGTCCGGACACACAAAATTCACAAGCATAAACGCCCAGGCCACAGCAAAAATCTGTATGGCCAATACAAACGTTTGCCATGTGCGGGGGTCGAAAGCAACCGCCAGCGCAACAGCCACAAACCACTGTTGTGACCGTTGTGCCAACGCGTCAGATGTTTGTTCGTAAACAAAAAAGTGCGTGCGTACAAAATACACATGTCAGAAGTGAAACTTCTTTAGTAAACTAATTTTTAAGTCTCGTTTACATTTATACAAATGTATTAGATTTCCGTTCCAGCGCCATCTAGTTAGTTTGCAATATAATGCTATCGATATTAATGTAACAACCTTCGTAGTTTCTATAGTACACGCTAGGTGGCTCTTCGTGACGCTAATATTATTATTATTGCGTTTCATCCGTAAACATTTTACCCATGGCGCCATGAGCCCCCAGGCGCATGAGCCTAAAAAAGTTTCACTTCAAAAGTAAGCCGGCATCAATTTACGTGAACAAGTAATAAAATGAGAACACCATCAACGTTATCGAAGGCAATTAAAAATTCATTATAAGATATAGCTCGTAAACTGTTCGTCAGATCTCGTTCAAATTTAAACGGCAACTTGACAAGCACTGGTTTTCATAAATAAAAAAAAATAAATAAATAAATAATAATAATCTTCAAAATCGGTAAACAGACTAAAAAGTTAGAAGGTGACACATTATTACAAAAAAGGCAATGTATTATAGTCGTATTGAGATTCTCTCCTTTTTGAAATCGATTAATAAATAGATAATTGTGAAATGTGATGATATGAGTGAAAAAGAACCAACTTCAGTTAAATCTGCAAGTTTTACAACGTAGGTAGACGAAAAAAGGCAAATTTCGATTTAAAAAAAAAAAAAAACTACCAATCCATCCAGTAAAAAGTTTCGAGGTACATTATAAAAAAAAAAATACATCCGAAATGAGAACCTCCTCCTTTTTTGGAAGTCAGTTGAAAACATAATTCAATTTACCGAGTCTCACATAAACGTTAATAACACGCCGAGTGAAATTTTATGTTTTTTAATTTCGATCGTTTTACGCGACAGTAGTCATTTTTATCTGTTCAAAGAGTATCTGGATCACGAAGTTCAGGTGAATGGTTTACTGGCGCGACTTTTAAGGTGTTCAAGAACTTTAAAATCAATTGTTTATGTATTTTTAATTTCTAATTTTAATCCGCTATTGTTCAAATTGTTCCAATATTAAATTACTGGTATAGTCTTGATGCTTTTACATATATATTCGAAATTTGAATATCACATTTTTTCTTTCTCTATTGATTTATAGTTTGATTCAGTTCGTAACATTCCACTGCTGGGCATAAGACTTTTTCTCCATGTACCAGATGCCGTACCGAATCTACTACGGTCATTTGGGTTGGAGGATATGCCCCTTACTATGATAAGTGATTGCTATCAGGTGTCTAAGATAACAAGGACAGACATTCGATCTGGAGTCGAATATTTGTACAAATACCAATACCCACCCCGATCGGGATTAGTACCTGTGACTATGGGTGGTAAGGTGCCTACATGCACTATTCTTTAAAAATACTCCAATAAAAATAGGTTGTATGAACTCTTTTAATATCAAAATTGGTTTACTGAATAATATTTTTTTTTCACTTAATCACGCAGTTACGTGCAGGTCAAGTGAATAAAAGCATAATAAAACAGGAATGATAAAAAAATTTCTTGCAAACGAATTTTTATTTCCTGACTTTTTTGTGTATTCAAGTTGATACGTCAGGAAGGATTTAATATTTGTTGTATTCCAATACATTTTATCGAAATAAATTCTTTACAAAGTCCATTTTGAAGGTTTACGAATTTTTTGGGACAATTATTTTATTTATTCTTCATTGTACCAAAAAAAATGTAATTTTTAAAAGAAAAGGTACAGAAAATGATGTACAAAGATAAATTCTACTACATTATATTACAAGCGACCAGCAACTTTGTTATATATTGCCCAACTAAACAAAATACTCTTAAAGAAATTTTTAAAAGACAATTTGCGACAAATAGCTGAATGTAGCCTGTAGCTATTTTAGCTGGCTACGGCTAAAAGCCGGCGGGGCGGGCAGCTGTCGTCCCGGCAACGTTTTGTCCCATCCATGTCAATACATTTTAGCCTGTGATACGTTTCTAGATTAAAGTTTTTGTAAGCCTAACTTTTACTTCATTTACGCTCGGAGCGAAGTGGGTAACATTGTTTGATGTTTTTTAATTTATCTTTTTATAGTTACTGTTTTCGGTTGTAATAAATTTGTTTAATAATACTACGTTCACTTTATGATCTCCATTTTTTAAATGGTTTTATTTAGCTCACCCCGTTTGTTTTATTTTTTATTCTTGGGTCAAATTTCATCATTACAGCCTATACAGTCCACTGCTGGACATAGGCCTCCACAAGTTTACGCCAAAAATAACGTGAACTCATGTGTTTTGCCCATAGTCACCACGCTGGGCAGGCGGGTTGGTGACCGCAGTACTGGCTTTGTCGCACCGAAGACGCTGCTGCCCGTCTTCGGCCTGTGTACTTCAAAGCCAGCAGTTGGATGGTTATCCCGCCATCGGTCGGCTTCTTAAGTTCCAAGGTGGTTGTGGAACCTTGTTATCCCTTAGTCGCCTCTTACGACACCCACGGGAAGAGAGGGGGTGGCTAAATTCTTTAGTGCCGTAGCCACACAGCACGGGTCAAATTTAGTAATTCAAATTTCATCATCTTCCTGTCAACCGATTAATCTGAAATTTTGTGTACACTTTGGATTTTGGTGACAATACAATTATGTTTATTCATTATCATTATAAATTCAAGATGGCCGTCGCTACAAAATGGCGGATAATTTATATTCTATTAATCCCATCAATATGGGTATCAAATGAAAGGGCTCAACAAGCAGAATACAATATACTATAAAAAATTGAAATCCAAGATGGCGGCCGCTACAAAATGGCGGATAACGTAGGTTTTATCAATCCCATCAATATGGGTATCAAATGAAAGGGCTCAACAAGCAGAATACAATATACTATAAAAAATTGAAATACAAGATGGCGGCCGCTACAAAATGGCGGATAACGTAGGTTTTATCAATCCCATCAACATGGGTATCAAATGAAAGGTCTCAACAAGTAGAATACAATTTACTATGCAAAATTGAAATCTAAGCTGGCCGCCGCTACCAAATGTCTGATAACAATTTTTTATCAATCCCACCAATATGGGTATCAAATAAAAGGGCTTGACAAGAAGAATACAGTGCACTATACAACCTCAATATTTAAGATGGGCCTTGCAATAATGAAGCACTAAATGAATTAAACAGAAGGCGAAATAAAAACTAAAAACTAGAAAATAAAAATGGGTAAAAAAACTTTTTAAGTTAAACGGTTTTATGTTAAACATACATTGCAATGTTTAAGATAAATGTACTAAAAACCAAAAAATAAAAAATAGATACAGTCGTGGGAATTATAAACATATGCATAGACTAGACTAAAATAAAACCGTGGGGCATGTCAATTGTCTACAAATTATCGACTTAATGTGCGATAGAAGAATCGTTTAATTCGTTGTTAAAATAGGCAGTTGGCCCGCAGACGGTGAGGAAATTACTTACTATTTTCTTGCTCATGGAAATTCCAATAGTTATACACTCCATGTAAATAAAAGAGATGTTTCAACTAGTTTATCGTTGGACATTCACACTGCTGGCTGGCGAGGAATCGTTTCACTGCTCGTAGTTTGTCTTTAATCGACAAAACATATGATAAAAGTACTACTCGCTCACCACTATGAAACCCTAAAACTCGCTTATAATCGAGCTTGCTAGCTTGTTTCCACATTCTAGCCCTACTTATCACACGTCCATCTTTGTCGGTTGAACAACTGCCTAATACTAGACTAGTGTAACATTACAAAACAAACATTTTAATCAACGATTGTAGACAATTGACGTGCCCCACGGTTTTATTTTAGTCTAGTCTATGCATATGTTTATAATTCCCACGACTGTATCTATTTTTTATTTTTTGGTTTTTAGTACATTTATCTTAAACATTGCAATGTATGTTTAACATAAAACCGTTTAACTTAAAAAGTTTTTTTACCCATTTTTATTTGATATTTAGGCCATACAGTTTGGTATCGTGAAAGTCTGTCAATTTTGAAAAACAAACTTTTGAAGTAAAACTTCTTTACAGACGATTTACTTGGGAAGTAAGCTGGTGAATGTGTGATGAGAGCGTTACAAAAAGTGTGATCGGGCGAGGCGAACGGAAGTTGAGAGGGAGGTGCGAGCACACATTTTTTGTCTCTCTTTCTCTCATAGTCAGTTTCGTTTCGTATATCAAAGACACAGTGCAGGTCTATTGTGCAGAAGTTTTACTTCAGTCGTGTTGTCTAAAGTACACTGGTTTCTTTAATATTAGAATTCATTAGAACTCATTTTTTTTTTCTAAGAGGACTTCTGATTATTCATGTGTTATGATAACGATTATTTGTTACAATGCTTTGAACTGAAATACATTTTTTTAGAGGTACTCGTATTATTTTTTTTATTAGGTTTTTGGTTTCTGGCTGAAAATATCAACATCTACATATTTCACTAATACCGTGACTCTATTTCACAGACAAACGTATATAGTAAACGTCAAATAAACATTATAGAGCATCATAACACAAGTAATATCTCAAATGCATCAAAATGAAGCTTAGAGAAAATTCTAGAATATGCTAGAGTTTACAGAATATCTAGTGAGGACTGGGGTGTCTTATAGCAACTAAGAAATATTGAGACTTTTCCCAAGAGATTAATAATATTATCAAACTGAATATTTTGTTTCTTGTTGTATTTATTATTTTTTTCACTCTATCATCGTTACAGAGTGTCTCCTAGAAAACTTTGCATCACACTGCGTTTCCATCAAATAACAAACCTTCAGCGAGGATAACGCCATGTGGGTCTTCCGATATAAATAAAATATATATTTCTTAAAAATGCTTGTTATCTTATCCACTAATGATAATCTTAAGCAAGACTTGAAAACAAGCTATAGATTAATAAAAATTGTGATCGTAAAAAAAAATAATAGGTAAATACTATTTGCAGAATATGTCCCGTAAATAAGTGATAATATATGGTAACCCTGTTCCAGCGACTCTAGATATTTATTGCCAGCCATCATCCCTACTTTTATAGCTCACTCGGCGAATAGATTAAATTTACATTTACCTGAATGATAATATTTGAAAGTGCTGTTTTAAAACCTATAACAGATAATGCTAAAACATGTTTTAGTGTTTAGAACCTGTATGTTGTAATGTTTAAGGCATTTTAATTTTATATCAAGTATTACCCTGTTATTCTGAGATACAGCCTCTCTTACTAGTTGTGATAACAGGTGAGCTATAATATTTCTTTTAATAATGTGAACTGTATCTTTTCTTTCTGAATAATAAAATAGTATTATCCCTGTATCGTTTATATTATTTATCAGTCAACTAGGATTAGAAATGAGACTATCCGTGAGAGAATAAAAGTAACCGACATAGCCCACAGAATCAGCAAGTTTAAGTGGTAGTGGGCTGGTCACCTGTGTCGCAGGACTGATGGCCGATGCAGACGTGTCCGATAGTCCGCAGTGTGGAACGACATTCAGCTCGTTGTATCGATGATCTACGTAAGATTGCCAGTTAGGCTGGATGAGGATTGCGGAAAACCGAGATGACAGGCGTGAACTTGGAGAGGTCTGTGTCCAACAGTGGATTGCAATAGTGTGAACTAACTGTATGACTGATATCTACATTTTCGTCAATTCGTGAACAAGACATTCGCAGATAATGTCGAAATATTGCACTCCAATAAATGAAAATAAAATAAAATGGTAAACATCCCGTTTTTAAATAATTTTCGTTACTTTTTAATTTTCGAAAAACAAGGCTAAAGATAGAAAATAAAAATCTCTCTATTTTCGTAAGGGGTTCTATGTATGTGAGGTCACGACAATACAATGTAGGGACATTGCATGCCTTAGTAAGACTCAGAAATGTAGGTGAAAAACTTTTCATGCTTTCGATGTTGAGAAAACAAAATGGCACTGTTCACGGCGCCATTGTTTATACAAAGGTGAAGAAGTGAATAAATTCCTAAACGCTGTAAATGTAGTGGGACGAAAATAATATAGCGTAGGGTCCTATTGTTTACTTTTTGCTCTGGAAGCCAACAATGATGAACCCGGTTTCCATTAAGTCAGTAATATCCAATACTATATACTCTGTAAGATCACAGCTAAAACTGCTATCGAGCAGTGTTTGTTCCTATGGTGAGTAACCAGACCTCCTAGGGGGATTGGGGGTAGGGTCGGCAACGTGCTTGCGATAAGTTACGGTGATTGCTTACAATCAGGTGAGCCATACGCTTATTTACTGAGATAGTTGTATAAAAAACAATCTATAATCACTTGCTTACCCAAAGCTCCTTTTTCTTTTTCAAGCGACATTTGATGGTAAAATAAAATACTTTACACCCATCCATAAAAATGTAGACGATTTGATTACACGGTATTAAAGTGGACACCTGTTGCCTGCAGTACACGGTTTATCAAGGTTTGAATGAATTTTATATTCGTTTAAGTTCACGCTTTTTTGCGTGGTAAACTTTCTCCACATGCTATGGTTTCTTTAAGAATGCCTGTTTTAACCTCAGAAGCATAAAAGATTTATTCAAACGCCAATATATCTGTCTGAGTGTCTGTGGCATTTCTATGGGTTGTTCTACGTGAAAGCATGTTACCGTGCGGTAGTTCTATCTTTGAATAGTAACTATTTTCCAAAATGGCGAAAGGCATTTTTAAATTAAAATGGTTTATTGCGTAGGTTTTCTTTTTTTTAATTTTTATCTAACTACATTTAGGATATCTAATCTATAAAAATAGTTGCATGAATTTTAATAAATGTCGTCGATATGAATTTTGCTACTATACCCAAAAATATTTAATATCAAACTTATAAATAGTTTTAATCATCCATAATGAATTAATATTGTGACCGCAGCCACAGTAGGCGTATATATTGTATTATTATGAGTTCATGTTTTCATAAGGTATTTATAAATAGTTCATCGAAAAATGTCATTGTAAAATAATTTAATCGTCATTTTAATTTTCATCGAAATTAAATTTTGAAAAAAATTCCTATAAAACAATGTTTTTTGCTCAGGCCGATGACCGGCAGCAGTGTCTTCGGTTTGACAAAGCCAGCCCTGCGGTCACCAACCCGCCTGACCAGCGTGGTGACTATGGGCAAAACACATAAGTTCCCGACATTTTTAGCGCGAACTTGAGGAAGCCTATGTCTAGCAGTGGACTGTATTAGGCTGAAGTGAGTGAGTGAGTGAATGTTTTGTGCGGCAGAACGTATATACGTATATAATATTTATTATGGAAACCACAACAAATAAAACTAATTAAAAAACCGACGACTTGAATATAGTTTTAACAGTCGGTTAATAATCAGCACGAAAAAGAAACACAATTGCGATTGCGATTAGACTTTAACAGTAGGAAGCAGAACAGACCTTAGGACTTGTTTCGCCTAAAGATAATTATTTATTATCGTGCGAAATTGTTTCAAGTCTGATTTTTATAATTCATTTTTATTTAATAATTAATAACCAGCTCCTAATGTAAGTAGCACTCAACAATTTTTGCACTTATTACAGCTAATTAAATATCTTGCATAAAACATCTACCTTAGTCTAAGTGACAGTAGCTGTATTTGCATTAATCATTAGCATCGCTGTTTCATGGCATCTTGAGCGAATGCCATGTGTGCGTTGTACTGTTTAAGCACAGTATGTTTGTTCTTACTCTATATAGATACAGTTATCACTTGTGAAAGTACACTTAAGTACAATTTGTAAGTTAATAATAATAATCGTGTTTAGTTGCAAGCGTAAGTTTCCGACTGCAGTTACATCGACCAGTAAATTTAAAGTTTAATGAGACCACATGACAAGCACCACCTTTTAAAAACAAAATCGTTTAAATCTCTCCACCCAGTAAAAATTAAAGAGGTAACACATAAAAAATTTACAGTCGAATTGATAAGGTCCTCTTTTTTGAAGTCGGTTAATTCATCGTATGCTGATATGTAGGTATATTAAAATGCCGACTTCGATTTCTATTGACTGTACTCATACAACAAAGGGATATGTTATTCTTAAATTTTTAGCGCTGTGTATCTATTACACATATATTATCAAAGTTTAACGTGTATAAATACAAGCAGATAGCCACGTGCCGATAAAAAACTTATTTAAGTTTTTTTTTTTTTTTTAAGTACTGATACAACAATGCCTTGAAATATTTTTACGAGTAATTGACACTTTTCCTCTAAAATAAGATGTAACAGTTTCAATTGACTTTTTATAATAAAATTCTGTGTAGTTTTTGACATCTTAAATTTGAGATGAAGATATACTGCCATTGATCCCATTTAAAAATTCACCTTTATAAATTATGTAACCAATTTCAAATATCCAAATATAATTTTAACTATGCCATTATCGCAGAACCATTAAAATGTTCTCGGTAAGATTCAGCCAAACAAAATACGGACAACAATTAAATGTAACAAATAGTTGTCGACAACAAAGTAGACAACTTCGAAGAAGTTGGGAGTATAATGCGCAAAAAGTCGACGCTTTCAGTTGTCAAAACTCCCTGTCAAGTTTTCAAGTCGAAGACGTTAAGAGGCGGCCAATTGGCGAAAGTGAGGAAGTTTTATCTGATTTTAAGATTTTCATTACGTGAGATAGATTTAATGGCAAAATAGCTTTCATTGAGTAGATATTTAAAACACTGTTGGAAGTTAAAAATTAGTAAATGTTTAGTTCGTTCAGTAATAAGAACGATTAGTCCATGATTGTTATATTTTCTTCCAGGTATGTGATGATATTTGATAACTTTATTTTCATCTTATTCATATATGTAGTATTGGGTGTTGCCAGTTGTTGTTCTAAGTAACTACACCTTGCTAAAAAGCGGCCTCGCGAATTAAGCTTTGGCTTTTATACGCTCGTAGTTTCAGAGATACTTAGCTTATGTATCAATTTTTCAGGGATTTAAGCTAATTTTAGTTTAAAATTCATAAATACGTGATTCTACTCATTTATCGCATTTGTTGAAATAAAATCTTGCATAAAATCAAATCGGAAATAGCTAATATGCATACTATAACTCATTTCGATGAGTATTTGCTCACAGATTGTGGATAATTGAAACTCAAATAAGTGGGATCCAGGGCCGTCTTCGTAGGCACGTTCCAATTGGAAAGTAATCCCACGCCAAACATTTGTATGTCTCAATCGTGATATCCGTACCACGATAACTGACCAGTGAAAAAATTACCATTCTCTAATATTCCATTGCGTTTTTTTGTTGCTTGCAATTAATTTTATTTGTAGGTTGAAAGGCAATGGATGTGTATTTTTTGCTTCGAAACGGTGTAAGTAAGATAATTGGGACGCAGGATATTTCAGAGTGGTTACGAAAGGAAACACGGCCCGGTCGTTTTGTGTCATTATACGCGGATGTAAATATTTACTTTGAACGTTAAGCGTAAATTAAAATTTTATTATAATGGTTTCATTCTTCGCCTCGCTTTAATATTCTTTTTGTAGTTCAATATCAAAGTTGAGACTATGAAACCGTAATGAGATTAGGTGCTTATTTATATGATAGGAGTTACTTGAACGACTTTTTTTTATTGAGAAATGTTAATAATGATTATAAGGTTCGTGTATTGGAATTTTACAAAGAAACTTTTTAATGTAGGACCTATCTTTATACTAGCGGCAGCCATTATTGGAATATTTGTGTGTACACCCATGCACAGTACAGTATGTATGAGTATTGTACATTTTTCTTTTTTTATTTACTTTATTGTACACCTATACAAAATATGTTAGTCGAAAGACGAACTTTTCATTATAAAAAGTTTTTAAACAATATCTTTTATACAACTTTTATGTTGGAAAATTGTATTATAATTTGAGATTCAAACTGTGAAGTGAGACATATTGACTAGGTCAGCAAACATGCAAAAGGCCCTGATAGTAAGGGGTTACAGTAGTCTAAAGGCGCCTGCAACACCAGAAGCATCTCAAGCACGTTGCCGACCTTACCCCTGACTCTCCCTTAGAGAGCTCCAGCCATGTTATTTACTTCTATAACCTCGTTACGTCAATAAGGTTGATCATGTACTTTAAATAAAATATTAGTGAAGATTCCAAGTCTTATAATTTTATAATAGTTCGGTAAATCAAAATGACACATTTTCTTTCAAAACTAATCAAATTTTCATCAATATATGGTGCATTGAAAAAAAAACTTACAAATAAAGTTAGTACTCGAAGTTGTGAACTCGATAAGGAAATAATTCTGCCAAATCGGTCGAGTCGTTTTCAAGTGACACTCCTCCAAAGCAAAGAATGTACGTAACATTTTTTTATATATATAACTAGGTCGGCAAACAAGCGTACGACTCACCTGATGGTAAGCTATTACCGTAGCTTATAGACGTTTGTAATACCAAAAGTATCGCAAGCGCGTTGCCGACCCTATCCCCAATCCCCCCAGGAGCTCTGGTCACCTTACTCACAACAGGAACACAACACTGCTTGAAAGCAGTATTATTTAGCTGTGTATTATTAATAGATGTTACAAAGAAAAAATAAAAATTATAAGAGAAAGATAATTATTATATAAATATAACCGACACAATCATAATATTATTAAAAAAAGATACACTGTTTGACTTGAACAATAAATAATAATTGGTAAAAAATGGAAATTATCAAATAACAATAAGCATCATTGTTTAGTACTGTAATGAAATGTAGCATGTTTTGTTATTTTATATAATTCATCACAACTTTACTGATAGTTGCGAAATTTACCTTCGTATTCTAACGATATTTTTTCATTGTCTAAAAACTGGGATAAAACGACATTTCCTAAAAATAAATCCTAGCTAGATTTATTTATCTCCCCGGAAATTCCCTGCATACTAAATTTCATGAAAATCGTTGAAGCCGTTTCCGAGATTCAATATATATATATATATATATATACAAAAATTTCTTGTTTAATAGTATAAGATAATATTGAAACTGTTCAACGAAATATTGCTACTCGACGATAGGTGTCGTTGTACGTATTGAAATCGCGCTATCGTTTGGTTCTACGGTTTTGATATATACGTCTCCATTTAGAATTGTATCGCGTATCGCCTTTATAGTTTCAAATAAAGGACCTACCCTTTCAACGGCGTATTTATTTTGTAAATCCCGTAGCCTAGTTGAAGTTTTCTTAACACCTGGCGGGTAGTACAAGAATTAACTTTAGATCAAAAATGAATCATCCCTACTTCCCTACTAATATTATAAATGTGAATGTTAGCTTGTTTGTTATGTTTTCACGAGAATACTTAAAAATTCTTGGAGGTATTAGAAGTAATATAGGATACATTACAAAAAAATAAATGCAAGCGAAGCCACCGGTAAAAGCTAGTCAGGATATAAAAAATATGTGTACAAAAATGTATCCACATATAAATAAAAAACGTACGATCGAATTGAGAATCTTCTCCTTTTTCCCATATCCCTTTTTTGAGTCCATTAAAAATGATAAATTTTTGTCTTTCGTATTTTAAATCAGTTTACTAGAGTAAAAATAAATAAAATTAAAATTAAAAATATTTTTTTAGAGAAACCAACTTGTAAAATTTAACATAAGAACATGAATGTAACCTATAACGACACAATCTAAACTAAAACTAACTACAAGACACTTAAATGATTTAGCACGCTAGTTATTTTAGGACAATAGGTTCTTATTTATGGTTACTAAAACGTACTTACATCAATATTATTATCAAAGACAAAGTATGTAGTATAAAAAAATATATACAATCACACAATCCAGCAGATTAATAAATATCTGTATAACAATAACCACTGTTAAGACAACGCAATATGAACACAGATTTCCACAATGGCACTCATATCAGCCATTACATACGTAATAAACCTAATAGTCCATAATGTAATCATCTAACAACACTGCATTATGCTTAAAATTTAGATACTCGTAAATTAGTCGCGTATGTTATGAATCTTGGTGATGTACGGTCTGCGGACGGCGTTGTATTCACGACACGTCCCTGGGGACTGACGGTTTAATAAAACATGTAAACTTGCCCGGGGTGTACTAATGTATGCGTAATCGGAGTCCCGCAAGGCATCCTAGGCCCACAATTATTCCTGATTGTTCATGCTGGTGATTTTACAGTTGAATAGAATTACTATTTTGTAATATGTTTGTCAATAAATTGAGTGTATATTGAAGAAAGGTATTGTACTAAATAGAAAAACCTACATCATTTTAAATATAGTACGTCTAGAGAACGAGGGATCGAAAATGTTGTAGCAGCAGCTGTTTGTTGTTCCATCGAATCTACCTACTGCTACTAGCTACTAGCTGGTTCGTCAATTATATGGATGCTTTTGGTAATTATTTGTGTATGAATTACGTTTACTTCCGAACAGACAAATTCCATTAGACAAAGAATTTTCATGCATTAAGGATTGTTGAATATAATTATGTGGATTTAATTGTTTTTAACGCTCAAAACACAAAAAAATGTAAAGTAAAGTTAAAAAAAGTAATTTAAAGTAAAACGAGAAGAAAAGAACCACTCGTTGGCACATAAAATAACAACATTATATTGCCTACTAAATTTAATTTGTTAGTTATATGCTCTTTTATATTGTTTTATTCAATAAAATATTAAGCACATAAAACCGAAAAAAATATTCATAGTGATAAATTTAAAAAAAAAATATTTGGTGACATTTTGTCCATTTATTCTTTTTTATGTATATAAAATAATAGTTGTATAAGGTTCAATAGTCCATAAAATTTATTCAAAATTTTCAGATACAAAAATAGCGCAATATTTTATGTAGTTCGTCTTGAATCATTTTCAGAGTCCTTTTTGTTATGATTTTCACAATAAAGAGACCATTGACAGCGAACGACAGCGTCGATATCGTGAATTCATGTTTACTAAGAATGCAAATCGCCTGTATTGTCTGTAGCTAAAGACGTTACGTTAAATTTAGTCTGATTTTTATATTTCTAGTTTTGGTAATAAAAAAAGCCATATTTTAACATACCACATTTTTTAATTGTTATTTTAGAATTGTTTGCTTTCGCAAATTTGATTCTAAATCTGAATTAATATCTATAATATCTGAACTAAGGTCTCAACAAATCTGACTCGTCTAATTCTAGTAGAATACATATTGCCTTGAAGATCATGTTTAGCCATTTTTAATTCTTAGTAATCATTATAAACATTTGCAAAAATTGTAAGACTTATCAAAACTGTAATAAAATTTAGTTAATAGAAAGTATAAAATATAATCCAATCAAACAAAATTTAATCTTATCTTATGATTAAAGACCTTAAATCACCTCAATGCAAAGACATGAATGTCATCTGCCGATCATAAAAGTCATCAAATTAACAGTTATGTCAATTATCATTACAGTGTTAAGGTTCGTAGTAGAATTATTTATTGTGGGGAAACGTTATTAAGTGTAAAAATAGTAAGATGCATTCCATAAATTTTATTTATACGCACTTAAATATATATATTATGAAACCACTATCATCACCACATTGTTTTTTTTTAATCCTCATTATCCTAATAAGTCAAAAATGTCTCTATTCCAATCCCATTTATCCGAATACAGAAATTTGTTGCAAAGGTTAATTAAAAGTTTACGAACTCATACCCGAATGTAATATTTTATTTGTAGATTACGAGTATACCTAGTTTAATAATATTAGACGTTAAATTTTTAATGGGCGTTAATTTGTGCGTCTTCGGGGAGGGGTGTACCCCGCTGGGAAATTAATACCAGGTGGGGGAAACCGCGTAAGCTTCACGCGCTGTTTCTTGTTAGACATCATATCTACAGACTACGAACTTAGGAACAATTATTTAATGTAATAAATTTGTGAGTATTCTCGTGCTTCTTATAAATAAAAAAATAAAAGCTTCAATTCTTAATTAATATTTGTTTGTACACATGTATTTCTAAGACAAAATAAAAGTAACCGACATAGTCCACAGACTTGGCAAGTTGAAGTGCCAAGGGGCTGCTAACCTGTGTTGCAGGAGATGACCGCTGGAGCAGACATGTCCTGGTGTGGAGACTGCGTGTTGGCAATCGCAGTGCACGACGTCCTCCAGCCTACTAGACCGACGACGAAGATTGCCGATAGAGGCTAGATGAGGATTGTGAAAAACCGGGATGTCTGGCGCAAACTTGGAAAAGCCTATGTCCAGCAGTGGACTGCGATAAGCTGAACTGACTTACTGACTTACTTATGTATTTTTATTATACCGTAGTGGTCGAATCATTGCCCTATCAAACAAATAGAGGTTACAGCTGCATTCTACTCCTGTACAGTAAAGAAGCCACATATAGTGTAATAGAGAGAAGAGAAATATAGTGTAATTCGGTTCACATAATATATATTAACTAGCTGTGCCCGCGGCTTCGCCCGCGTTGAAATTAGTGTGTCACAAAGTTTTCCCGACAAACTTCCAGTGAAGCTCTCATCAAAATCGGCTTAGCCGTTCCGTAAATCTTCCTCTTGCCAATGGTGGAGCCCTCTCTCCAATGGTGAAACCGCATGAAAATCCGTTCAGTTGATTTTGAGCGAATCGATCACATACGCTTTTGGGGACTTTTTTTTTATAATACACTAACTGTTGTCCGCGACTACGTCCGCGTGGTTATGAAGATATGTATATGCATTGTTATAGTTTCGGAGATTTCGTGATGAGTGAGCCAACCTACCATCCTCCGTTTTAACCCCAAAAGGGAGTTGATTTCTAAAGATACATTATTTGGACACCTTCTCATCATCTATAAGGTATATATTTTAAATTTCAAGTCTCTTACTTCAAAAACATGGGACTTTCACAAAAACTTCCAACCCCCGTTTTACCCCCTTAGGGGTCGAATTTCGTAAAATCCGTTCTCAGCGGATATTTACGCCCTAAAAAAAAACCTATCTACAAATTTTCAAGTTTGTAGCTGTTATAGTTTCGGAGATTTCGTGAACAGTGAGTCAACCTACCATGCCCCGTTTTAACCCCAAAAAGGAGTTGATTTCTAAGGATACATTATTTGGACACCTCCTCACCATCTATAGAGCTTACATTTTAAATTTCAAGTCTCTTACTTCAAAAACATAGGACTTTCATACAAACTTCCAACCCCCGTTTTACCCCCTTAGGGGTCGAGTTTCGTAAAATCCGTTCTTAGCGGATTCCTACGTCTTATAAGGAGCCTATCAGCCAAATTTCAAGTTTGTAGGTGTTATAGTTTCGGAGATTTCGTGATGAGTGAGTGACCTTTCGCTTTTATATATATTATTATTATTATAGATTTAAAGCAATACTACTAATAGACAATACAAGTAGTATCGATAACATCGTTAAGGTAACAAGTTATTCCAAACTGTTAACCTATAAATATTAAAATGAATAATTTTATAAAACATTTAAAACGCCGTAACAAAATGATTGGTGTCTTTTATCTATTTGAGGAGCTTAACAGGCCTCGGGGCCTGACCTTTGTATTCAACAACTTTACCGTTTCAACACGCAAATTACGATTAAAACAATTTTATTTATGACCAAGAGGATAGCGCTAAGTTTATGCTTAAAGGTAATTGTCTTGAACTCAAAGTTACATTAACAGCGGAGGTTTTTTATTCCCAGGGTAGTGTAAATTTGTTTTCGACTACCAAAAGATAACAATATATGAGAAAACAATGTAAGTATTAAGAATGATTATTACCGTTTTGAAGAAAATATCTTTACGTGATTTTGGGTAGTAATTATACATTGCTAATATTTTAGTATTCTCTATCTGTATTATATTATACGATTGAGAATGTAGCGTCCCACTGCTGGGCATAGGTCGGAGCTTAATTCACTACACTGCTTCGCTGCGGGTTGGTGAATATATTCCGTATTATGAATTACGATTGCTATGATGTGTCTATGATAACAGCCAGAAGCTACTACTTAACGTGCTTTCTGATACACGGTAGGAAGACCAATCGGACAGACAGACCGGAATGAAACGCTTGTACAAAAACAAATATTAATGAAGAGCGGTGGTCGACCCCGCAATAGCAGGTGTGTGAGCTTCGAACTAGGTACACCTCTTACCGGAACGATGTCACGAGCAATGTCTCATGCTGTGATGAGCAATATATTATATCAAACGCATGTATCGCTTTTCTAAAACAGAGAGATACAGAAAATTAGTATAAATTCCGCAATTATCAGTAAATAATGAGTTCTTAACTTGTGAATTGTAAATACGTAGTATTGTAAAAGAATTTATCACACAAATAATAATAAAGTTAAACATTTAATTTTCAGCATGTTTGCGGGTAGCGCAACATTTAATACAACGATTTCATCGGTCGCGTCCTAAACCAAGTACAGACGGTAAAATAATTCATTTTATAACGCTATTGAATTTCATGGACCTGTAAACTGTACTTTATATCAGCACGATTCGATGTTTACTGATATTTGTCGTTTACTACCCGACTGTGTCGTCGAGCAGTGTAATTGTCTTTATTTTATGTCTATTGAAACTGGAAACATGAAACACTTTTACTTTCACGGGTATTCTTCTTCATTTTTCCCTACTTAATTTTTATAAATTGTGAACCAAAAAGGCTAATAAAAAGTTTTCTTTCTTTCTTTATGGCGATCGCGGTAACTTCCGTAAAATTGGTCGTAATAGCCTTGAAAGCTTAGAAACTTATATAGGCGTGTGAAATTCTGACATAAGAACTCTTTTCAAATCTGTATGTCACCGTAACATTGTACATATTGTTATAATCATCCATCTAATACGAACCATTTAAACAATTATATTTAAGTCGTTTCGCCGACGATATTACTTGTCTAAGAAAAAAATTAATACCATATCAAATGATAAATAAATGAATCAAATAACCCCATCTATCGGCTAGATGGCGTTACGAGAAACGTAACGAGGTAATTCGTTCAGTAGATTTTACTTCTCATAATTTTTATTAACGAATATTAACTTCGATTATAATCAAATCTAATCTTCTGTTATTCTAAAAAGTTTGACAACACAACTACAATAACTTTTTTTTTATGTCACTAGGTCGGCAAACAAGCGTACGGCTCACCTGATAGTAAGCGATTACCGTAGCTTATAGACACCTGCAACACCAGAAGCATCGCAAGCGCGTTGCCGACCCAATCCCCAATCCCCCCAGGAGCTCTGGTCACCTTACTCACCAACAGGAACACAATACTGCTTGAAAACAGTATTATTTAGCTGTGATCTTCTGTAAGGTCGAGGTACTATCCCAGTCGGGCTGCTTCATAATTTGAGCAGGAAATTCCTGCTGTGCCCTACCTCAGTTAAAATAACAAAAGAAGTTTTGTAACAATTTGCAATATTAACAGTTAATAAACAACGATCTGAAAAATATAAAATATAATAATAAACGCTTAGGTTCAAGGGCCGCTACTAGAATCCTATGTCTGGTCTGGAAACATACACGGTACACAAGCACAAACGTCCAGAACACTGCAAATAGTGTAGTGTACACAAACATTTGTCATGCGTGGTTATGATCCCTGAAACTGCAAATCGGGTCAAAGATAGTCTCATATGAACTGTAAACCAACAATTGTCGCATATAAATTGTTTACCAAAATGAGTTGTGCAGTCCTTGTGGGTCTCCCAACCGTGCCTCGGAAAGCACGTTAAGCCGTCGGTCCCGGTTGTTATCATGTACACCTGATAGCGATCGTTACTCATAGTAGGGAATATATCCGGCAACCCGCATTGGAGCAGCGTGGTGAATAAGGTAAGCTCTGATTCTTCTCCTACTTGGGAAAGAGGCCTATGCCCAGTAGTGAGATATTACAGGCTGAAGCGGGTATTAGACAAAAAATAACATAAACAAATTATAAGTATTACATTATTCCTAGCCGAGAGTGTCGCGTAAAACACGATAAGCTTAACCTCCTGCCTACTTTCGTACTTCGTATAGTACATAAGAAATAAAAAAATCAAGTTATTTTCTTTTTCAATTATTTTATCTAATATTCTTACTACTGGCAACATTGGTTCATGCAACAATAGAAAAAAAAAACAACAACAAGTTGCAGCTGTCATTTCAGTAAAAAATGGCGTCGATGGAGTCATGTTCGGGTCAGCACATGCGTGGAGGTAAGTCAGTCCACTTGGATCTTAATTAATTGTTTGTAATTATAATATTTTTTATGGTAAATGGTAAGTAAAGTAATGAAGTCCATCTCCCGAGAAGTATTTTTCTGTTCTGGTTCATAATAATTGAGACACAAACCTATATATTTTTATGTACTTTCCAAAGCACAAAAGTAGATACTGCATAGTTGTTGTGTTTTACTACATCTGTACTTTGTGAAGTACTTAAAAGATTCCTTTTTTTTTCAGGGATATTCGATGACCAAATTGAAGATTTGTTCAATGATTCGGAAATAGACTTCTCTGGGGATGATTCCGATGAAGATCCAGGGTACACACCACCAGATCTTATACAGCAAACTAACCATGAATCAAGTAGCAGCTCTGATGAAAACGATGATGGATTAAAGATTTCAGCGGCTTCTCCAGCATTTTTTGTCAACTCAGAGGTGATCCCTACCACAACAACATCACAAGTAGGATCAAGAGGACGCACGAGGTCTACAATTAGTCATCCACGTGGGCGTGCAAGAGCGCGTACAGGCTGTCTCAGTGCTCGTTCGTCACCATCACTTCGACGAAATATCAGCAGGCAAGAGCAGCAGGAAGACAACTGGGCATCGGATCAATTTGTGCCTGAAACCCTAAATTTTACCGTCCCTGCGTATTCTCATGTAGACACTACCGACTGGGAATGGCATAAATACTACGATCAATATATTAACGACGAAATTCTTTTAACGATTGTTGAGAACACGAATAAAACGCACATTTTAGAGACAGGTAAATCACTTAGGCTGACCCTGAAAGAGTTAAAAATTTATTTGGGCATAACCATGATTATGTCTGCGCTTCAATACCCACAAATAGATATGTATTGGTCACCTAAATGGAAAGTTCCTGCAATAGCTATGGCTATGAATCGCAACCGATTTTATTTTTGATTTATGTGTTGTGGATGCTTGGTTGCAATATCGAAGGGAAGCGACACAAAATTTAACCCTGGTCAAAACCATAATGCAGCTACGACAATACAAGTTAGAGCTAGGCACCAAATTCATAACTGACAATAAGAACCAAAGCGATGAAGAAATCGACCGAGTTTACGAGGAGTTGGAGCCTAAGCACAAGAAGAGGAAGGTTCTCATAAAACCCATACCAACCCTTGAATGTCGTGTGTAAAAAGCCGCACATCTGCCTGAGTATGATACTTCAAAAAAATATCGTTGCAGAAAGAGTGGACGTGACAAACGAACCACTGTTTACTGTAAAAGTTGCGAAGTTTTTTGTGTTTCAATCCGAACAGAAACTGCTTTTCTGAATTCCATGAAAACAATACCTAGAAGATAACTTTACTATTGTTTTCATTATAAAAATCTGATTATTCTACTAAGTAATTACCAAAAATTTATTTCTATGTTATATTTATTTTGAAAAGTTTATGTTTGTTTATAATTAAAAGAAATACTTTTTATGTTTTTTTATATTGTTTATTAGTACTTATGTCACTATTTCAATAATTAATACACCAAAATTATTATAATTGGAAGTTAAAAAGATATAAACACACAAGAAAAGTCAAGTTGCGATTAAACTGTGTAAGCTAAAATGTTTCTATGGATCTGATGTGAGATATAATGTGATTTTTATAAAGAATTTATATTTGTTTGTATAATAATTGTTTTGTAGTTGAGCATAAACATTAAAAAGTACTGTGTGGCTACGGTACTAAAGAATTTAGCCACCCCCTCTCTTCCCGTGGGTGTCGTAAGAGGCGACTAAGGGATAACACAGTTCCGCTACCACCTTGGAACTTAAAAAGCCGACCGATGGCGGGATAACCATCCAACTACTGGCTTTGAAATACACAGGCCGAAGACGGGCAGCAGCGTCTTCGGTGCGACAAAGCCAGTACTGCGGTCACCAACCCGCCTGCCCAGCGTGGTGACTATGGGCAAAACACATGAGTTCACGTTATTTTTGGCGTAAACTTGTGGAGGCCTATGTCCAGCAGTGGACTGTATAGGCTGGTAGTGGAACTGTGTTATGTATCGCCTCTTACGACACTAACGGGAAGAGAGTTGGTGGCTATATTCTTACTGCCGTAACCACGCAGCAAAAATGAACATATAAGAATTAACTTTTTAATATATTTTTTAATTATTTATAATTCAGATTTATTTAACTTAATTTTTGACATTTTGTGAGCTATTTCCTTATTATTATTATTATTTTGTGTGTACTTATATTTATTAATTTACATTAGGATTTTTTAATATATTTAAAAGAAATACTTTCAATATTATTACCTAATTAGTGGTCGTTCACGTTTTATTTAATGCATTGTAGCTTATATTCTGATATTTTGTATACATATACAGTACTAGCTGCTGCCCGCGACGTCGTCTGCGTGAACGCTAAACTGCACTAAAAATACCTACGATTATACCTTTTAAAATAACATTCATTTTCCCGTTTCTTCTTTAAATTTCATATCCACAGAAAAATCTCATAGATGGCGCTGCTTTAAAATTGTCTTGTCTACTTATATTCATTTAATTATGTTTATCGGCGTAGTTACTTATATTGCGTGATTTTTATAGTGTGAAGCTAGCTTATATAGCATGGTTATTAACATAATAACAACAACATTCAAATATTCGACGTTAGATTAAACGTTGTTACAGAATGCGTTGAGGAAATAAAGGTTCACTGCTCGTTCCCGGTAGGTGATAGCATGATAATATGTAGCCTATATGTTGACCCGACTTCTTAATAATATTCGTGCCAAATTTGAAGTAAATCCATGCGGTACTTTTTGATTTTATTCCGGACACACATACAGACATACAGACAAAAATTCTAAAAACTATATTTTTGGCTTCGGTATCGATTGTAGATCACACCCCAAGTATTCTTTAAAAAAAAATTCAATGTACAGTTTTGACTTTCCTACCAGTTTATTATATGTAAATATAGATAATAATTTTTTTTTAGTGTTAGCATACCCGTAACTTCTTTAATAGTTAAAAGCAAATATAGCGAGCTGTGCCCCGCGGTCACCCGCGTTAACTTGAGGAAAAAACACACTGTATTTTTAAACATTACTGTGCAACTTACGCTCATGCGAGGCACGACGCGACGTCGTTTCATTTGATTTTACATTATCTCCTAAATTAGGCGTTTAAATTTTATAAAAAGGAAAGTTTATCTTCATTAAATTACATTGTTGATGAAGTATGTTTCATTCGTAATGATTCATAATCATGGGTAATAATAATAATTCAATAAAATTATTTTAACATTTTTTTTGTGATCACTAATTCGTTACAGAGTTATTTTAAAACTATGATTCATTGAAATCAAATGATGTCAAGAACATTTTTATTCACAAAGAAATACTTGTAATCAAGTACGTATTTATTTGGATAAGAATTTATAGATATAATGTTTATAAGAGAACCTTGGCAAATGACGCATTATTTTAAAACAAACTTGATTACCTTAAAAAGGTTATATAGGTATATGAGTCAACCATAAAATATAGACTTATTACAGGAATAGAACACTGCTAGAAAGCAGTATTATTTAGCTGAAATCTTCTGTAAGGTCGAGGTACTTCGAGGATATTTCTGCTGTGCATGCCCAGGGATATTAGACAGTCACTCAAAAATCCTTGTAGGTAGGTACCGAACTAGTTAAAAAAAATGGGACTGGCAACAAAAAAATGGTACGCCTGTGCTCCGTTGCAGCGCTGCCAACACTAATATATAAACTGTGCCGGAAATTGCAACCTAGTGAAAAAACTGAGAGCTCCGTATAATATTTGATATATTTCATATGCATCTCTAAAATTTGTCGGTTATTCTGTATTGTCGGTCAACGGCCAGTCCTGGTATTTTTGCATACCACCACGTACCACGTACATGGTATGTGATACTAGAAAATGGTATGTATACCATTAAAATGGTACATCTGACATCCCTGTGCCTGCCTCAGTTAAAATTACAGTAATAATAAATTTTATTTGCCCATCTCCATGTTTACTGTAGTCACGCGTATGTAACAGCGGTTTGGTCTCGCGGCTTATATTACTCCTAATTGCTGTTATTTTATATCATATATAGCGTGTTCGTTTACCTCCCGCTAACCTCTATAACGCCTTATAGTAATTTTTTATACAACTTTATTAAATATATTAAGTATTATATTATGTTATACTTCTGATAATAATTTTGATCTCAGTTAAGGGTAGATTAAATAGGAGAATACGCTTCAGCCTGTAATATCTGGGCATAGGCCTCTTTCCCCGTGTAGGAGAAGGATCAGAACTTAATCCACCACGCTGCTCGAATGCGGGTTGGCGGGTATATTCCCTACTATGAGTAACGATCGCTATCAGATGTACATGATAACAACCGGGACCGACGGCTTAACGTGCTCTTCAAGGCACGGTGGGGAGACTCACAAGGACTGCACAAATACCCAGATCACGCCAAACACCTGTATGGCCAATACAAATGTTTGTCATGTACGAGGATCGAACCTGCAACCGCCAGCGCAACAGATACAATCCATCGCTATAACCGTTGCGCCAACGCGGCGTCAATAGGAGAATACGATATAATAAATAAATGTAATTGAAACTACAAAGTTTAATGTCGCTATGACAGTACAGTACAATATATTATAGCACTTTATTTCTCAATTTATAATCAAGCATTATTATTAGGTTATTGTTGTCAAAATAAATTTAGTACAGCAGGCTTCACGCCGTCTACTAGTCGTAAAATTACGGGTACGAGAAAAAATAAAAATGTTGATTTATAGTTATGCGTTAGGGTAAAACGGCGAGCGGTCAAAACGCCATAAAACCTACAGCTCACGGTACGGAGCGACGGATAATAATGTAAAGTGTCGAACCCAAATAAATAAATATCGAATATCATTGCGCTTTTTTTCACATTACCTATACTTTTTTTTTTTAATTTCGTAATAGGCGAGTATTGTAATAAGTGAGATTTTGAAATATTCAGTGTAATGCATTGTCAATATTAAATTAAGTTAATTTGACTGATAGACAGAGTTCGATCATTTTCATAATTCCCGCGCATAAAACACATACACAAACATAAACACATAAACAAATACACACATAAGCAAAACGACTAAAAACAGAACATTATAATATTGGCAGTCTAGAATTTTATTCCGATCTGCAAACGTCAGTTATGTTACACTGAATTTAACGCAGTTATTCGAGCTCAATTATCTTCGAAATACCGAAGCGGTTATTTAAAAGTGCAACTTATTATTTTTTCTTTCCGTTACGGTAGAATCAACATTCCGAGCGGTGTAATAGTTTCCTGAACTAGGAAAATATTGTAAGAAAGTAGTTGTAAAAGTTAAATAAATAACTTCAGTTAAGACTACTGTTGTATCTGTCTGTGAATGTCTCATAACTAAGCGAGTGAATCGTCTGAGAGGAAAAGTTCTAACGTAACTTGCATTTATTTATATTTACTAACATTAACTCAACTTGTAAACGTCTTAATAAGGCCTCCATCTATACAAATAAATAAAATTGGGGTGTCTGTTTGTAATATTAAAATAACCGCTTTTTAATAAATGCATACGGATATATACACGGTACATTTACCAAAATAACATTTATTTGTAATTTAATTAATTTTGATCTGTCTATCTGTCTGTCTGCCTGCTTGTTCCGGCTAAACTTAAAAACGACTGAATCGATTTTGACGGGACTTTAACTGGCAGATAGCTGATGTAATAAGAAGTAACTTAGGCTACTTTTATTTTAGCAATTTATTTATTTTATAACTCTACAAACTGAACAATAACTTTTTTATTAAATTCTACGCGGACGAAGTCGCGGGCACTGCTAGTTTGGTATAAGATTAGTAAAATTTTATTTCTTACTTTGATTGACGATAGATGTCAGTATCTGTCACAGAGAAGCTTGCCTGTATTCGACCTGTGTATTTCAAAGCCAGCAGTTAGATGGTTATTCGCCATCGGTCGGCTTTTTAAGGACCAAAGTGGTAGTAGAACTGTGTTATCCCTTAGTCGCCTCTTACTACACCCACGGGTAGAGAAGGGGTGGCTACATTATTTACTGCCGTAACCACACAGCAGATATGTATATGTACTAATTTAAATTCATATTGAAAATTAAATTACCGAACAACAAATTCATATTAAGTATTCAAATTTCATCCTAATACTATTTAAACCGTCAACCCAAACTATTTTAAGAGATTAACTTACAAAGTTACAAAATACCACACACAAATTACATGACATTTATAGTACACTAACATATATAAGAAGCGTCAATAGATAAATACGTTTTATGTTAGACCATTTAAAGAGGAAGACTATCGGTAATTTTTTCCATCAAATCATCACATACGAAACACGGTCACAGCTGCACTATTAAAACTTGATTATCTTTTCGTCCAGAACAAGTACTTAGATACATATAATTATTGATTAGTCATCCAGCCCTGGGGGGATTGGGGATTGGGTCGGCAACGCGCTTGCGATGCTTCTGGTGTTGCGGGCGTCTATAAGCTACGGTAATCGCTTACCGTCAGGTGAGCCGTACGCTTGTTTGCCGACCTAGTGACGTAAAAAAAAGCCTGTGTGTCTAATATTTAGGTAAATAATAACTTAACTACAATAAATACTCTAAATTACTGAAAAAAACGAGTGCGCTTTAGACCACACGACTAAATTAAAACTTACGAAACGTAACTCTCTCCCGTTCTATCTTCAATAACTTATATCTCCCTCTCAACTTCCGTTCGCCTCGCCCGATCACATTTTTCGTAACGCTCTCGTCACGCATTCACCAGCTTACTCCCCAAGTCAAGCGTGTTTAAAGAAGGTTTACTTCAATAATTAATTTTTCGTTGTGTATAAACGATAATAATGTTTTTTTTTGAGTTTATTATTTAATTACAAACGTTAAATTAAAAAGAATAAAAGATTTAACTAAAAAAGCTTCATACAAAGTATTCTCGTATGGGATTATGAAGCCAGGCAAACAAATATTGCGCCGTTTCATTAAAATACAAGCCCCGAAAACGTCGCCCTTTCGAATGGTTTCGTACAGAGCAACAAAAACAGAGACTAGTGATCATTCAGCCTGCAACATTCCACTGCTGGACATAGGTATCTATCTCAATTTGAAGGGAAGTTTAATCCACTCCACTGCGAGTTGGCGGATATATTCCCTAAAATAAACAATCGCCATCTTGATATCCATGATAACACCAGAAATTGACAGCTTCTGGTGCTTTTCGAAGCACGGTGGGGAGATCAACAAGGACAGACACCCACCCGGAAACAAATATTACCATATATACCATCCCGAGTCAGAATGGAACTCGCAGCCGCCCGTGTTCAGCTTACAAGACTCACCGCTACACCAGAATATTCAGTATGCGAATAATGCAAATGTACGCAGAAAATTTTCCATGCTAATATGATTGAATATCGATATCAGCTAATGAGTCCAAAAACTAACGAACGCACCAATAAATTAATTCGTGATTATTAACGTTGTGATGAGTTTCAACATATTACATATATCGAATACTAGTGACTCTGACTCCATTCGCATTTAAATATTATAATTTATGTAAATTATTTCTCAAGGGAACTAAATAATAGAAAAAATTAGTACCCAGAGTCAGAGCATGTTGAATGTCAAACATGTAGCTATCATCAAGATGCGTGGTCAATTTAAAATTAGAAATACATACATAGAGAAACAGACACAATAAATAGCAAAATACGTCTTGACTTCAATATTGAAATTAAAGTGCTCTTCAAAGAAAGTCTTTGATTGTAATATACCAAAAAAGTCCTTTTTAAGACGATCACGGCACTGGTTTGTGGCAGTTGCGCTGGCGGTTGCGGGTTCGATATCCGCACATGACAAACATTTATTATTATATTAGTGGCGCTGTATTGTATGCAACATGTTACTAATTTTGTACTAAAACACAGTTTATTATATATATTATTTTCAAAAGAGTAACTGCGGAGTTTCTCGCCGATTCTTCTCTGCAGAATCTACATTCCGAATCGGTGGTAGCATTACTTCTACAAATATAATAATTAATTTTTAAAGTTTTAATTTGTAAAATGACGATTCGAAAGTGCTCTTGGAGCCTATTTGAATAAAACTGTTTTTGATTTTGATTTGATACATCTATAACATGGTGTACAAATTATCTATAAAAATAATACACAAATGTAATTATTTATATATTTTTACAATTTATTCTAAGAAACGAATATAAAAAGATTTAAGATTAAAATTCGCATTTAATCTTGAACGCGAGAGAAAGAGATTTTAATCAATTTTCTATACATATATGTCAGCCTTATAATGCGTGATTACTTTTGCAAGCGTCTTACTAAAGATTTAAAAATACACTCATACATTCTTAGGTCTTGAGGTATTTTTAAACTTATTTGTGTAAAAACTCCTATCTTTTATATCAAGATATATTCTAAGAACAATTTTCCACAACTTTAACTCCACTTGCTGAATTTAGTAAAAACATTTTTATCGCACATAACTTTCAATGTATATATGAAAGAATAATATTATTTAAAGTTTAAAAAATAACATAAATTATATGCTATACTAGCTGACCCCGCAAACGTTTTTTGCCATATATGTTGTTAACCCGCTTAATCCCCCCCCCCTTATAACTTAGGGGTATGAAAAATAGATGTTGGCCGATTCTCCTACCCGATATGCCCACAAAAATTTTATTAAAATCGGTCGAGCCGTTTCGAAGGAGTTCAATGTTTAACACCATGACACGAGAATTTTATATATTAGAAGATAATAATTTGATTACATTTTTACGGGCAATGAAAAACGTCTGCCATTAAGTAGTCTGTGGATAAAAAAAAACCTATGTTTTATGCATCAGACGAGTCAGGTGTCTAAATTAAATTCAGGCGCGAAATAACACTTCAGTCGTCCTTAGACTCGAAGATGAAATGAACTTGTATCTACATATATCTCATTGCGATCTAGATGTTTAACGACTGACGTTCCTTGTAGAAATCTATTATAATGAAATAGCTATAAGAAAATCATAAATGTAATTACAATTTATTTACTTTGTACGATAAAGTGCTACTGGGAATTAAGTTCGACGTTCCATTTTTTTTTTTATATTTTGTGAAAACCAATTAGCAAATAATAAAAGTATTTATTATTATTTAAATTAACGAATATTAATAATTCTATTCTTGTCTTTATTACTATTTGGTCGCGCGTATTACGTAAATATGTAAACCATTCATACAAAATAGATAATTCCTAAAAAAGTAATTAATAAAAAGCAAAAAACACGAACGCGACAAACAACCACTAAAAAGAGATATCATCATCATCATCATCACTATTGCAGTCCACTGCTGGACATAGGCCTCAACAAGTTCGCGCCAAAAATGGCGTGAACCCATGTGTGTTGCCCATAGTCACCACGCTGGGCAGGCGGGTTGGTGACCGTAGGGCTGGCTTTGTCGCACCGAAAACGCTGCTGCCAATCTTCGGCCTGTGTATTTCAAAGCCAGCAGTTGGATGGTTATCCTGCCATTGGTCGGTTTTTTAAGTTCCAAGGTGGCAGTGGAACTGTGCTATCTCTTAGTCGCCTCTTACGACAACCACGAAAAGATAGGGGGTGATTTAATACGTAATATAAAACGTATTTATCATTTATAATTTATTACATAAATAAAGACTTATCTAAAAAAATTACAGAAGTATTTTGAAATGATATTTTATTCCATTTCAGATGTTATCGTAACATGATT
This sequence comes from Melitaea cinxia, assembly GCF_905220565.1. Taxonomy (NCBI): domain Eukaryota; kingdom Metazoa; phylum Arthropoda; class Insecta; order Lepidoptera; family Nymphalidae; genus Melitaea; species Melitaea cinxia. Next base: position 490,276 of record NC_059399.1, on the reverse strand, counting down.
AATTATTTTTATCTTCACGAACCAGTGATTTTCTTGTCCTTGATATATTTTTACTACAATATTGTCGTTCGATTTCAGCTTCCTTCACTCAAATGCAAGTAAATAAAATCCATGTTAATGCTTTGTGGGCTTTATGGTTACTCTCCACTATTCGGTGGAAAACCTCTCTTAAATATTAAAAAAATAATAATGAAGTGCACGCCGTAACCCTACGCAAAGAGTCCCTATATCTGCAAAATAGTAAATTTATTCGTTTTATATTACCAATATAAATTTATCTGTAATAGGATATTAGTACGCTTCATCCTATTACATCCCACTGCTGGGCATTGGCCTCTTTCTCCGTAGACAAGGATCGGAGCTAAATCCACCACGCTGCTCCACTGCGGGTTGGTGGACATATTGCCTACTATGAGTAGCGATCGCTATCCGACGCACGGTGGAGAGACCCACACGGACAGACGACGAGATGGGAAAGAATTATAAATACAAATATCCGGTAATATTGAAGAATTAGTTCATTTTATGTACAATCTGCGGTCTTTAAAATGAAAACCTGTAAACTGTTATAAGACTCGAATTTTACTTCGAAAAAGTATTTAAAATACATATTTTATAATTATATCTTCCTTTTCCTTTCCTTCCTTTCCCTATCGTACTTAAATCTATGCCATATTATAACGGAAAAAAAAGCGTACGGCTAACCTAATAATTACCGATTACCTCAGCTTATACACGCCTGCAACACTAGAAGCATCCTAGCACCCCCCACAACACTGCTTGTAAACAGCTGTATATTACTTAACAGTGGTCTTCTGTAAAGTCGAGGTCCTTCCCTACTCGGATTGCTACAGATTATAAGCAGAATATTTCTGGCTGTGGTAACTAAATTGTACTTATTCGAATTTTAATTTGCGTATTACGATTCATAAAAACAACTAGTGTTGCCCAAATTCAGTCTTGGTCTTGCAGTCTTGGTCTTGTTCTTGCGTTTTTGCAAGACCAAGACCAAGAACAAGACCGCGTATTTTTAGCAAGACCAAGACCAAGACTGACCGTGCAAGACTTGAGCAAGAACAAGACATAGCCTGCAAGACTCTTGCGTCTTGCAGCTAGGACTTAGCGCTATTTCACTGAGTAGTTAGGTGTAACAGTTCGGTGTATAGGTAGGTACGCTTAGGAATTCTATGAGACGCAAAAAACTGTATCAAAGAATATGAAAAACTGGACCTATGCGCATTACGACTAATACCATAAACATAGCGAATAAAAAAATATCTATTAAAATCAAACTGAGTGCATGCATAGTTATGTTTTAACCATCGGCACTTTGATAATGCGGCATCAAAGGTTTTGTACTTACTTCTCAAAGAAATTTGCCGCTTTTCGGAAGTACATGGTTATGATACACGCGCCGGCGGCTTCTTTTGAAATCTAAAACAATCGTTGCCGCCACGCCGAAATCATAACATTTGACACTATTTGATTGCCGCCATAGGGCGTAGGTATACTCATGCAAAATAATTTCGAATTTTAAGAGTACCTACAGGTGTTCCAAAGAATAAATAAGTTTCAGAGTGCTTAGAATGAAAATGAATACATTATACTGATCACGCAAGTAGTATTATGATTAGGATAAAATGGTAAGGATAGGTAGTAGATGTCATATTAATTCATTCTAGTAAGTATATATTATAATATTGATTACATACATTATAAGTTGAGGGTTCAATCTCTTTCTAGACAGATAAGTATTGTTCTTTAAAATACAGTCAAGTTATTGTAATTAATTTGTTTTTTTACATGTTTTAGCAAATGTAAGCTTATAAATCATAAATGTTTATTAAGAAACAGTTACTTCCATGGAAAACGACATATAGGTCAGTTGATTTTTCGAATTTCTTATCAAATCTTCAGTTATTTATTAATCTGCTTGATCTTTACTATGGCTATGTTAATTCAAGCTCACAATGTTCCAATTCTAATACGTTTTTCTAAGATTTAAAGTAAACTTTAATAAATAGTAATAGACTAATAGGTAATTGCAAGACTTGCAAGACTCTTGCTGCAAGACCAAGACCAAGACCAAGACCAAGACTGGGAGCGCAAGACCAAGACCAAGACCAAGACCAGGTGTATTGGCGCAAGACCAAGACCAAGACTGGCTAAGTCTCGTCTTGTTCTTGCATTTGGGCAACACTAAAAACAACCCTATGACACAAACAGAACTAAGGAATTTGACAAATATCGTAATAGTATTTCAATGACATATTTGTATACAGAACGCTAAATAATAATAGAAAAAAAATTGTAGTTAGAGTGATAACATAAACAATAAAGAGAGAGTGTTATTTGCTTATTCACGGGAACACTTATACATTATGTATGAAAAACTCGTCGAGTGTCGTAACGCTGTATGGTCATTTAATTTTGATAAATTCGTCGTTCCTATTTTATGGTTAAATCATGTTCTTATTACGTATTAAAACGAAAAGTGTATTTCAAAATTATTAAAAAATAAAATGTTATAATATTTTACCGTCAATTTTTTTTATAATTTAAATAATTATTTAAATAATATTGTGCTTCAAATCTGCTTTAGGCTTCTTTGTACGTGAACAAGCTTACAAAGTTAATGCACGTACGTAACACAACACCGCTGTTATAATACCAAAACAAAAAAAGAAAAAATAAAACGAATTTTCCCACATCTGTGACCCACCTAGACTGATTTTCTGCTATCGTAAACCTATATTTCAAATATCACTAAACGCATAATAGCCATTTTTGAAATCATCATATATGAAAATAATAAGAAAATAGTTAAAAATAAAAATAGAAATCTAGAATAAAGAAGAAGATGTGTGGTTACGGCAGCAAAGAATGTAGCCACCCCCTCTCTTCCCATGGGTGTCGTAAGAGGCGACTAACTAGGGATAACACATTTCCACTACCACCGTTAAACTTAAAAACTGCTGGCTTTGAAATACACAGGTCTAAGACGGGCAGCAGCGTCTTCGGTGCGACAAAGCCAGCCCTGCGGTCACCAACCCGCCTGCCCCGTGTGGTGAACACACATGAGTTCACGCCATTTTTTCGTGAACTTGTGGAGGCCTATGTCCAGCAGTGGACTGCGATAGGCTGAAGTGATGATGAGTGATGAATCTAGAATATAAATTCTACCAATCGTTGTAAACTTAGCCATCCCTTGCATAAAATACAGCGTATATAATTAAACTATCACATAACAACCGCTCTGGTGTAATGGTGCGTGTAGGCGCCTGAAACACCGACGGTTTGGAGTTTCTATTCCCGCTCGGGATGGATATTTGTTTTTGTGCAAATATTTCTTTCCGGTTTGGATGTCTGTCCTTGTGGGTCTTCGTGCTTCGGAAAGCACGTTAAGCCGTCGGTCCCGGTTGCTATCATATACCCTGATAACGATCGTTACTCATGGTAGGGAATATCCCCGCAGTAGAGCAGCGTCGTGCATTAAGCTCCAATTCTTTCCCTATATGAAGAGAGAGGCCTATGCCCAGCAATGGGATGTTACAGGCTGAATTTTGTAAAGTAGCACATATTTAAGAATATCGCTTCAGCCTGCAATATCCCACTACTAGGCATAGGCCTCTTTCCCCATGCAGGAGAAGGATCAGAGCTTAAATCCACCACGCTGCTTCAACACGGGTTGGCGGATATACCTACGAGTGTATACCTGAGTAACGATCGCTATCAAATGTACATGATAACAACCGGGACTGACGGCTTAACGTGCTCTCCGAGGCACGGTAGGGAGACCCACAAGGACTGCACAAACACCCAGACCACGGCAAACACCTGTATGGCCAATACAAATATTTGCATCTGCGGGGATCGAACCCACAACCGCCAGCGCAACAGGCACAATCCATGGCTGTGACCGTTGCGCTAACGCGATTTATTTAAGAATATAGCGATTGGTTTAAGAATATATTCACAAATATTGTTCGCTGAACTACATAGCACAGAATTGTCCAATGTAACATAAGTTCCCATTCATCACCAAGGACTACGATCAACTCTGTACATATCCGCTGTAAATATGTTGGCATTACATCATTCCTCGAAAACAAAGCTCTAGGATTATGAGTTTTAAATAATTTGGAACAAGACGAAACGCGTTTTGAGTCTTTCAAGTCATGCAGACTACGTCCTGTGGAGGCATTGTTTGTATTCCCCAGCATTTGCCTGCCTTAGTCCTTTTGAACTTGCCTTTAGTTTTCATGAACAAATCACGTCAAAAACAGAATCTTACTTTTGAATTTTTACTTTGCGCATTTGTTTTATTATTTGAATGTTACAATATCGTAGACGAAATATTATTCTACTTGTCTTCACATACCAAATTTTGCTATTGTTAGAATTGATATGGTGGTAATCATTACACTATTACTTCTACAAGATCATCAATATCTAAATACCGCACAAGCGAAATAAAACACGTTATTTTCTGCAATCATACGGAATGTCAACTAAACTTATAACTATTCGGGTGTCTACCTAGCATTTATTATTTATGTATATATATACTAGCGACCTCTGTCGGATGGTTTCAGTAGTTTTGCAGTGTAACCGACCAAAAAAACTGGCTCTCCATTTATTAGTAAGGATTTATATGTACTACACATATAGCACTCACACGTGTGAGACACACATATATTGACTATTCATCATCATTACAGCCTATACAGTCCACTGCTGGACATAGGCCTCCACAAGTTTAGACATAGATACCACATATATTATAATATCCCTGAATTTGGTCACCAACTCGCCTGCCCAGGGTGGTGACTATGGGCAAAACACATGAGTTCACGTTATTTTTCGCGTAACTTGTGGAGGCCTATGTCCAGCAGTGGACTGTATAGGCTGTAATGACGATCCCTGAATTTGTGAAAAATATCTATTAACGTTGAGTAAAAAAAACAACCATTAATTACATAAAATCAGTAAATTAGCCAAAGTACAACTTAAACATTTATCAAACCCCTTAAATATCAAAGACATTTTATGCAAACAAGAAAGTATTTGAAGAAACTTAAGCATCGCATGCCTCGAATGCCTTTTTAATTTGATTTTCGAGTAATAAAAGCATTCCGGTATAAATGCTAACTTTTCAAAGAAGACAGTAGGCACTGATAACATGCGATTCCAGTAACCCAAGCAAGTGCTTAACTCTCAAGAATTCTCGAGAATTGGAAGAACGCCAATCGCGATTCGCCGTTGACTATTTAATGTTCTATTGCTCTACCGGTTACTTACTTTTGATAGTTCAGTTTATCCTACTTTTACATTTTGAAGAAATTAATTTTTAACCGTAATTTCGTACATAATAATCGCTCTTTCAGCGATAAGACCGCCTTTGTACATCTTTCATTTTATGTTTTTTTTTTATTGTTTCTTTTAATGGTGTACAATAAATATTATTATTATTATAAAAAATAAATAAAATAGCCTTAACTATATTACAAGAAAACTTTAAAAAACAGAAGCTACCTTGTGTTAAATGGACATGTGCTTTGTGCACAAGTTAATGTTAGAGGCAGAAACATGCAGAGAACATGCTGTCTTTCACATTTGCAAATGCTTATATTATTTTATAGTAGGTATGCATATAATAATTTATATTATTATTTGTCTGGCCTTAGCAAGAAGTCTTCTTAAAGCGTTGTATATTGGAACTTTGGAACATTGGAACTTTCTACGAGCGAAAGCATCTGTAAAGCATGGAGATGTCTTCAGACATTATAAAACAAAATAATTGCTGTTCTTACTACAAACAAAACCTAATATCATTTGTCATTTTCTTTATATAATCAAGTCGATGGCCACTCAGAAACTTTCAGAATTATTTACTTTTTCACCGACGACCTTTGTTATCTTATAAATCACTAACCTATCTTTAAATCCACTAACATAAGTCGTATTTCAAGTATTTTTATTAAAAGGTTCTCTGAATAACGTAATCCATTATATACTTAGCATTATTAATTCTGCGTCCCTCGAACGATAATGTCCTTTGAAGTTGAGAAACATAAAAATACAGTCCGGAAAAAAACTCATAAAAGTTTCCGATGATTAAATTGATAACGCGGCTTTTGAAGAAAGATTGGCCTAAACAAGACTCTAACAAAGCCTTTTCGAAGAACCGATAGATGGCTTAGACGTGAACCCTTTCAGTTAGAAGAGAGATCAATGAGAGGTGAACGGAGTCAAGGTATAAGTTGAAGCGATTTGAATGTTAATGAATACTCAGATAAATTCAGTAGATAAAATAATCTATATTGGATTCGTTGAATGGGCGAATGTTTTCCCGTATTAAGATTTTTAAAATATACAAAAGCTTATATTAAAGAGCCACGATCATAATCTCGAAATGATACGTATTCTATATAATTTATACATGATTACACATGTTTGAATACAAATAAATGTCTTAAATGGAACTTTGTAACAATTGAAAGTGGTCCGTACTTGAGCATTTAACGGCGTTTAATGGTGATGAGAACAAGCAGTATTATTCCGGTAAAACCGAAGATAAAAATTATCATATCAAAAATTTCGCTCTAGCGGGTACACCGTTCCATAGCTTAATTGGCTAGAGCGCCGACACGGTCAGTTGGAGACGCGGGTTCGAACCCCGCTGGAGCGGTCAATTTTTGATATGATATTCAAAGATGTTTAGAATTCCTAATTGTGGGTAACACAAAAATAAAAATCGTACATATTAGTCCGGTAGATCACATGCTGCTAAGATCGGATGCCTTAACCCAAAGCCAAAATATTTTGTCTTCGACACACATTATAAAGCAGCGTCATTTTGGTAACATAAAGTCCCGTGTCCCTGTATTATTATGATCTAGGTCTAAAGCTAAGAACATTAAAAGGCTATGGAAAAAATCTCATAAAACATGGACAAATGCAGACCAAATTCTCATACCGAGTTATGAGAATCTATAAGATCTGATAGAAATACTAGTAACAAATTTAATGCTAAAGACTTCCGCTGATAATTGTTCTAACTGTCGTTTGGAATGATATTGTATTTTAAGCCAGTCAACAATAAACGATGGTTCGATTTACGATCGATTAGATTATCAACAAAAATATTTCAATAAAATTATGTGTGAACTTATATACGCAAGTAAGAAGTATACTTCATTGGCTAGCTAACTTCACGTTGCTAATTTCTTTTTCGTTAACTAACTTCATTGTGTCGGTTTTTGTGACGGTGTGCGTGTGTATCGTAAAAAGAAGTATAACTTTAAAAAAAACATCAACAATAGGTAATGGAAGTTAATATACATCTCCATTCACTTACAACCGATTCACTCAGACATCAGATACAGTCGGGACTCGCAAATAAAATCCTTACAAAGTGAAAAGCTGACGGAGCTCAACCACGACCGCGTCCAACTTTTAATGTTGTGCGGTTTACATTTCGCGCCGAAACAGCCTGATTTATAACTTTGATTTATTGCCACGCCATAAGCGCTTTTGTTTGCTACGTTTTGATATCTGTTAGCAATTTAGATTTCCAGCACAAATGGGAAGGGTCTTTAACCGCGACAAATAACAAATCCCTTTACTGATAATTTTTGACATTTTTAAATAGTCAAAATATACAATTGTTTCACGTAGATTTAATTTATAATGTATATCTGCTGCACTGCTGGACATAGGCCTCCTAAAGTTCGCGCCAAACATCCCGATTTTCCACAATTCTCATCCAGCCTCCACCGGCAATCTTACGTAGATCGTATTATAATGTTGAAAAACTGCTGTATCAATTTGGATAATACACCAAATAAAACAAGCATAATATGTGTTTAACTAAGTAACTTATAGATTCGGTCTGACTTAGAAAGGTACATTTGAAGTATGAAAACCAATAAAAAGTAAATGTTCATTACGAAAAAAAAATATACAAAAAAAACAATCAACAAACATATACAAAATCCCAATCGTATTAAATGGATAAAGCGATCTCGATTACAGGGAAAAAATACAGCAAAAATATTAAAGATTCGTTTTATTTTAAGCCGACCATTTGATTTTGTTCCCGCATCCGTAACTTAGATTGAATCACAATAAATCTGTCCCGCACTGTAACAGGCTGTAAATGTACCATACGTTGACGATCTTCTTCTGTTAAGACGAAGTACATGCCTTCCTTATATTTAAACTTGTTTCGAAATTTCTTGCAAATCACATAGATATAGTTTATCGCGGAGAACAAAATAATATTTTAAAGAAAAAACAACAATAAAATAATTGTTTGCTCGGAAATGAAAAAAAAGGACTTCAATTACATTGACAAGTAACACAACGTAGGTAGATGAAAAAATAGTCAAGTAATTACGCGTTATCAAAGATTACTCTAAAGTATTCATTGGGTCTCGAGCAAAATTAAATTCAACTATAACAAATATAAGCTTTCAATTAAAATTAGAATCATCAAAATCGGTACAAACAGTAAAACGTTATAAAATATATTATTTATATATTTATACTAGTTTACTGCAAAACCTTCTCAACCCTTTGTGGTACATTACACATTTATTTATTATTTATTTATTTATTTAAGAAAGACATGTATTATCATTACTGTTGGGGAGGTTGACTTCAATAATAATGTAGCATTTCTTCTTAAATTAACTTTAATTAATTTCAGATAACGTATATACAAACTTTTACCAATGATTGAACATATGATTATAAAGACTAACTTATTGTCGGTAATAATGTGAATGCGTCTGACTTGACGTTTCTAATTTTCCAAGCTACCCGCAGTCGCCGGCGCGGTGGGGGAAGGTTCCGTTGAATTCTTAACATGCCCCCCGGCGTTGAAAGGCTTGTCTTTCAACCCTTCGTCGTTGACTGGTAACGGGCAGATACGGTTAAAGCCTCTGCGAATCACCCCGCGTGCGGTTTTAACGTCTGCGACCCTGACGCACCCATCAGTTCCAGGATACACCTCAACAATGCGTCCCAAACGCCACTTCATAGGCGGAAGACCTTCTTCTTTAATCAGGACTAAAGCTCCCTTTTGTAATTGCTGTCCCTTAGAGGTGCGCCATTTAGTGCGTTGCTGAAGTTCAGCAATGCATTCTTTGTGCCACCTGGCCCAGAAGTGTTGACGTAGCTGCTCGAGTCTTTCATATTGCGTCAGCCTATTTGTGTTGACATTTACAAGCGCAGGTGTAGGCAAAGCGGTCATCGGTCGTCCTACCAAGAAGTGCCCTGGAGTCAATGGCGTCAAGTCAGTTGGGTCAGTCGACAGCGGTGTCAGGGGACGTGAATTGAGTATCGCCTCAATTTGGACTAGGACAGTGTAAAGGTCCTCAAAAACTAAATGAGCGTTCCCTAACACACGATGCAAATGTGATTTTAAACATTTAATGTTTGCTTCCCAAAAACCAGCCATATGAGCAGCGTATGCTGGTATGAATTTAAAGTCTATTCTCTCATTTGACATTTCACGTACAATAGAACTTGCGTTTTGGTTGAGGAACTTATAAAGTTCATTTCGGGCACCGACGAATTGAGTTCCATTATCAGAAAATATGGTAGCTGGTCTCGAGCGCCTACCAATGAAGCGATTTAGCGTGGCTAAGAAAGAGTCTGTACTTAAGGAGCTAACGAGTTCGAGATGAACGCATTTGGTGGCGAAGCAGATAAATATGGCAATGTACACTTTTTCGGTCTTGCTACCGCGACCTCTTTTATTAAGTGCTATTAGGGGACCCGCATAGTCCATTCCTGTAGTATAAAACGGGTAGCCAGGCTGGAGGCGCTGCTCAGGTAAATTGCCCATTATTGGACGGGCTATTTGTGCATTTAGACGGAAGCAACGTAAACATTTATGTACCGTGAATCGGGCCAGATTGCGACCCCCAATGGGCCAAACTCTTCTCGAATTGAAGCAAGCAAAAGTTGAGGCCCTGCATGCATTAAACGTAAATGTTCATACTGAAATATTAGTTTGGTTAAAATGTGTTTCGACGTTAGCATGAGTGGATGCTTTTTATCGAATGTAAAATTACCATTTTTGATTCGACCCCCTACTCTAATGAGACCCTTTTCATCCACAAACGGACTTAAAGAAAGCATCTTGTGTTTTGGTGGTAATGATTTACCTTGTATTAAATATTCATACTCATCAAACGATTCCCTCTGTGACAGTTTAACAAGTGTGTTAAGCGCTGATTGCTGTTCTGACGACGAAAGTGGACTCTGGGTTTTATTCTTACTTCGACAAACAGTTACAAAGCGTAAAACATAAGCCATTGTATTTTTGAGTTTGGTGAGACTTGAGAATCGAGAAAATGGGAATAGTTCCCTTGGTTCATTAGCAGTTAAGGCTACATTGGACCTCACCTCTGGCAGTTCTGTGGAACTTTGATCAAATGATCTATCAGGCCACGATTCTTCTGGATCTAATAGGAATTTTGGTCCATTGAACCAAAGATCCACCTTGTCCGATTGAAGGACACCAATGCCTCTACTTAATAAATCGGCGGGATTGCTAGACGTAGGCACGTGTCGCCAGAGATATGATTTTGCGATTTCTTGGATGTCCGCTACCCTATTCTTAACGAATGGCTTCAACTTATTGGGTGGTGTTTTAAGCCAGCCTAATACCACGGATGAGTCCGTCCAAAGAAAGCAACTATCTATATGTAATCGAGTGGTTTTTAAAACCTTTTCTAGCAGCTTGGCAGCTACCAATGCTCCGCAGAGTTCAAGACGAGGTATCGTCACCGTCTTAATGGGTGCTACGCGTGTTTTTGAGCACAGGAGACGAACTTGTGTAGTTCCATTAAAATCTACGGATCTGACGTAAACACAAGCGCCATAAGCATCTTTAGACGAATCACAGAATGCATGAAATTGAATGTTGACTGGACTCTGGCATACAACATGCCGAGGAATGTTGAGATTGTCTAATTGTTTTAGGTCGGTTACAAATTTGAGCCATGATTTGACAATATCTGACGGTAGCGGACTATCCCAATCTAGCTTGTGCAGCCAAAGTTTTTGCAAAATGATTTTACCGGCGATAATGAAAATACTTAGCAACCCGAGTGGGTCGAATATTTGAGAAATTGTGGATAAAATCACTCTTTTCGTAGTGTTGGGGACAGTTTCAGTTTTAATGTCGAACTGAAATACGTCGTCTGACGGTGCCCACTTCAGGCCTAGAGTCTTGGATTGCTGGTGCTCACTCAAATCAACGACGGGTGAATCTCTGTTTGGATCTGACCCATCGCTGCAAACAGGAAGATTTGATCGGAATTTCCTTAAATTGAAGCATCCCGACGATAGTTCCTGTGAAATCAGAGCACGAACCTCCATGAGACCTTCAGCTGTTTCATGCCCCGTCAGCAAATCATCAACATAAAAGTCTTCACTAATGACCTTGCGCACCAGTTCATTGTCACATTCGTCCGCTATTTGCTTAAGGCAACGAACTGACAGGAACGGAGCCGAGGCTGTGCCATACGTCACCGTGTTGAGCGTATATGTCTGAAGGGGTTGAGAGGGGTCGTCGCGCCAAATTATTTGTTGTAGGTGACGTTGATTTTCGTTCACGAGCACCTGTCTGTACATCTTTTCGATGTCACCTGCCATTACATAACGATGTTGTCGAAATCTAAGGAGAATAGAAAACAGGTCGCTTTGTATCGTCGGCCCTACCATCTGAAGATCGTTTAGGGATAGGCCGGAATTTGTAGGAGCACTGGCGTTAAAGACGACTCGCAATTTTGTCGTGGTGCTTTCATCACGCAGGACGCCGTGATGTGGCATGAAGTATGAATTTTCATGAGGAGCATCGATGTCACTTAAAGCCATGTGACCTAACGATAAATACTCCTTCATAAAATCGACGTACATGGCCCTCAATACGGGCTGCTTTGCGAGTCGACGCTCTAGTGCTAGGAAGCACGCCTTAGCGCGTTCAAATGATTGGCCAAGTTCAGATTCATTTCCTTTTAGAGGAATACCTACTGAAAATCTACCGTCTACATTACGTGACATGTTTTGTACGAAGTGTGCTTCGCATAATTCTTCTTCATCGGTATATATCGATTTTTTAGTGGAAGGAACTTCTTCGATTGTCCAGAACTTGGCCAACTGATCTTGGATTTCATCAAACTTGCTAAAGTTGCATGAAATCTTATTTGACGTTTGTTGTCCAGTGGGTCCGGAAATAATGTACCCGAACTTCGTCTCTTGCAACACCGGACAATTTTTGCCTAAGCTTATTTTGTTTGCGCATAGCAAGTCCCAGAATATGTCTGCGCCGAGCAATATATCGTAGCTTGACGGACTAAAGTATTCTGGGTCTGCGAGTTGAATACCCGAAGGAATGTTTAATGTGCCTACATTAAAGACTTCATTTTTAGTTGAAGTTATGTTTGGCAATACCAGGAATGTGATGTTAGTTTTAAATGAGTTTACTCTGGACTGTATTATTGCATCGCATCGTTTGTTGACTACCGAGACCAGGTCGTTGATGCCAGCTACAGTGGACATGGTATCCTTATGGTTCAGGCCTAATGTTTTAAGGAGTGACTCCGTCATGAAAGATGCCTGACTCCCGGAATCGAGAATGGCTCGGACTTCATGAGGTCTACCATGGATGTCAAAAATATTAATTAATGCCGTGGCAAGAAGAACCCGGCCGGACTGCTTGTTGATTGCTGACATGTTCTTGACAACATCATCAGTTGACTTCAGCACCGGCTGGGTTGGCTGCGCCGCTGATGTAGGTGCCAGCAGCGCTGATGTTCTTGGAGCTGTCGTGTCATGTGCTGCATTATTTAGGCCATCGTCCCTATGTAGCAAAGTGTTATGCATGCTGCCGCACTTCCGACAAGGACCTAGCCTACACACACGCAAGTTATGCCCTGCTCTTAAACAATTACTGCACAATTTCATTCGCCTAACAAACTGTTCCCTACCAGTAATGCTCATTTGCGCGAATTCATTACATAAATATAAGGGGTGCTCCGATTTACAAAGATGACATTTGTGTTTTTTATAACCAGGTTGCACCACTGTAGCTAAGCCTCGAACATGCCTACTTGTACCCTTCGATAACGACTCGTGTCTGTTGTTGCTTGTGTTGTTACCTAATTCGATGGTTTCCAATACATCTGCCCTATTTTTAAGGAAATTTGTGAATATTTCTAATGTTAGTTTTGTGTGTGTAACTTTGTGCTCCTCCCATTCACGAAGCGTACGCGCATCTAATTTTGTTGCCATGATGTATATAATTAATGTGTCCCAACTGGTTACGGGTTCCCCTAAAATTTCTAATGCTCGTAGGTTTTTATTACATGCATCTAAAACCCTACGTATGGATGAAGCAGATTCCTTTTTTATCACCTCTTCATCAAAAATAGCCTTAACGTGATTTTGCACTAACAGCCTAGTATTATCAAACCGATCGCATAAAGACTTCCACGCTAAAGTATAGTTGGACGCAGAAAATTCCAACGCGCGAATGACCTGAGCAGCGCTGCCTTCCAGGGAAGCCCGTAAATAATGGAATTTTTGTATGTCACTAATTGCTGTATTCGAATGGATGAGAGATGTGTAAACGTCGCGGAACTCAAGCCAGGTTTCAAATTCGCCACTGTATTTAGGAATTTGGATGGTGGGTAGTTTAACATTTGCAATGCCCTTCTTTATCTGCTTCACCGTTTCACCATCCTCGTTATCGCTGGCTAAGGAAAAGCAAGTCTCAGAACTACTATGGGTATATTTACGATGACGTCTATGTGTATGTTTATGTTTACCACATAACTGTTGGGCCCTAGCCATCGCGGAATAATATTGAGATTCAAAATCTGACCTTTGTACCGCATGTGTCTGAACTTCGATGCTCGTTTGTGTTTCCTGGAAATCCGCAAACATCGCTTCAATGTTAGCCATTCGCAACTTTAATTCCAAAATCTCCACTTGACTGCAACATACAACATCTTTATATGTATCAATGTACGTGAGAAATTTCGTTAAACGACCCTTATAAGTTCCTCGTTTCTTTACTAACTCGTTCATAGTACCCATCGTAAAATATACAATCAAAATTCAATAAATTATTCGTTAAATTCAAAATTCAATAAATTATTATTATATTAAATAAATCAATAATTATTCACAAAACAACAAATATAAGTATTTACTTAAACTATCGTTTCAATAGCAAGTAAATGTAGTGATTGAAATTTAATGGAAATATACAGAATGATTCAATAAATTACAATAAGCAACGAAAATATTACTATACTATTAGTTTTATATTTTATCCAATGAATTTATTACTACCTACACATTGATTTATAAAAAAAAAAAAACCTTTTTATAAATCAATGTATCTACAACAAAGTACGTTGATTCGATTGAATAGAATTGATTAATAATTAATTAATCTTTGTTCTATCTGATTCGCACCAGTCGAATGAGATAAACCAAAGAATTAAAGAATTTATTTACGCAAATTACGAAAGAAAAAATTAATAAAATTTTAAAATTTATATTAAATGTATAGAATATTAAATATTAAATACTAAATATTAAATTTTAGAAACATTAAATTTATAATTATTTATTACGCTAATTATCATTAAATGATACAAAAGTCAATCAAATGAGTGAATAGAATTTTTGAATATTAATTTAACTTATTTAATCTTTTACTTATTCTAAATCCAATCGAATTAATAAGCCCATTAACATAAATTACATCCGAGCACTAAAATAATTAATTAGGAATTGTATAAAAGAAACTTGTAAACTACCTACAACGGTGAACAAACAAAGAATATTCACTGTCTATTGTTCTATGCAGCGCCCGGCCGCTTACGTTACGATTAGATGCACGAGTTATTTTTAATAATATACTTTTAATAATACAATATTGAAAGAAAATGATTGGGAGGGGTTACGGTTTAGGGACAAAGCTATAATAAAGGGCAAAGAAATGGATCGGACTCACTCAGACCGCTTGCTTATCAATCTTGGTATAATTGCTTATTATCTTTGTAGTCACTGGTTCATTCTGTCACGTCACCGATTCTGGGCATCCATAAAGAGATCCTCTTCGTAATGATTAATGCAGCAGAAGATCCTGGTTAGTCCCAAATCCTTAGGCGTGGCGTGATATCCGGCTCGAAGGACCAACTTTATGTTGGGGAGGTTGACTTCAATAATAATGTAGCATTTCTTCTTAAATTAACTTTAATTAATTTCAGATAACGTATATACAAACTTTTACCAATGATTGAACATATGATTATAAAGACTAACTTATTGTCGGTAATAATGTGAATGCGTCTGACTTGACGTTTCTAATTTTCCAAGCTACCCGCAGTCGCCGGCGCGGTGGGGGAAGGTTCCGTTGAATTCTTAACAATTACATTCAGTCATTAATTCAAATTAAACTCTTTGAATCTATTGACACATGTAATCCGGACGAGCACTGTATTATAACACATATTTCATTTCACGTTGTGTTATTCATAATCACATTGATCGTACACTTGGTGGAGACCCACCCTAGTGGAGAAGAGTAGAAGTGATACGAGATTAGAATAAGATCAAAGTCAATAGAGTTACACCGCCTCATTTCACGTTAAAAATTTGTAAATCCTGTTATGTGTGTGTCACAGCACTAATCGTAACGTCGCAGCTCTAGTAACTAGTTATCATGTCATCTAAGATGGCGTTTCGAACCACTAAAATACAATTATTCTTGAATTAGATGTCATTAAATATCTTCTTTGTACCAACAACATTATTTAATTGCGTATCGCTGACCAACACTATACAAATTCCACGACACTTCTATTATGGTTAATGTTTACAGTACTCGAATAATACACTTCCGCATTTATAACAATACAGTTCAATATATCCCGTTTTTTAAACCCGTTTGACAAATCGCTCGTGTCCGTCCATCGCTCAGTCAATATTGACGGCGACTTTATGACACATAAAACTTTTACGTCCTGTCGCTATTGTCGAGCGCGGAATGAATTATCGATATACAGACATTTTTGTCAATTTTTTATATCTAACAGGCGATATTAGAGCGACACTCGATTTGTGGTTTTACAGCCAAAATAATTACACACACTTCAGTCTATCGCAGTCCACTGCTGGACATAGTCCTACACAAGTTTGCGCCTAAAAACGCGCGAACTCATGTGTGTTGCCCATAGTCACCACGCTGGGCAGGAGGTTTGTTGACCGCAAAGCTGGTTTTGTCGCGCCAAAGACACTGCTGCCCGTCTTTAGCCTGTGTATTTCAAAGCCAGCAGTTGGATAGTTATCCCACCATCGGTCGGCTTTTTAAGTTCCAAGGTGGTAATGGAATTGTGTTATCCCTGAATCACCTCTTACTATACCCACGGGAAGAGAGGGATGGCTATATTCTTAATACCGTAACCACACAGGTTAAATAAATAAATCGAAAAGGTAACCATAAACTTAATAATCAATGTTGCAAACAATATCATTTCTAAAACAAAATAATTACGTTGTGACCATATTTTTGTTTGATGTTATAAATATAGACCTTGCCTTGCTGATGTTAAACATTTCAAAAATGGGCGAAAAATGTCTAATTTTACGTAAGATTAGACAAATTCAATCAACGTACGTACAACAACGTACGTATTTTTCGTTCATGTGTGTATTTTTAAATTGTAAATGTAGTTTGAAATAAATAAATATCTCAAACAAAAAAAAACACTTCAATTATTCAAATGGAACAAAGTGATAAGGCACAAAAGCCTTAAAACAAAAAAAAACGTGTGGTGTCGTGTGACACCAGATAGGAACTAAGTTCCTTATTATAAATTATTAATTTCAAGTTCTATTCGAGGTAATAAGAAAATAATTATTCGGATACCTATACATTTTTTTTTATTATAATTTTTTTATCGATAATAATCAAAGAACTACTTTACAAAAATAATCATAAAGTATCTAATTATCGCATCACATAAAAATAATAGCAAGCTGCAATAATAGTCATCACGTATATATACTACATACATTAGGCACTATATAGCGATCATACATAGATTATACATAAAAACTTTTTTTTTACATTACGGCCGTTTTTCCCCGGCTAGGAATGGTTTCCTAGCCGGGAAAAAACGCAACGCCCCATAAGGAACTTCGTTCGAAAAGAATCATCAGTCTTTATACCCAGTAAGAAGCTATGAAGTAACAAACATGAAAAATACACTCGAAATAAAAACCCTTAAAACCTTCTTTTTTTAATATAATATATAATATATAAATATCTACACAACACACACACGGTCGTCTGTTCCTAAAGTAAGCAACTTAATGCTTGTGTTACAGGTAACAGCCGACTGGTATATAGCTACATTTTTTGAAATCATCATCTCATCAATTTAACATAAATACAAGCATTAAATAGCGTTGCAATAAATTTTCAATTACCGAGTCATACACGCTTCATACAACCGAATACCTATAAATTAAAATCGATATTGGAGATATTATGTTCAATCAGCTATGAAATCTTAGACTAATAGGTACCAAATTAATTTTGATTCTTATGACAACAACGGTAAATTAGTTCGGCATCGAATTTAAATTGCGTCTGAAATAGCAGGTCGTTAATAATGAGGTTTGATCAGTCGCTTGATAGAATTGAACTTACAGCCTGTTATTTTAAGAATAAATTAATATTATAAATAGTTATTAATCTGTATGTATAAATTATACTTGTAAGTTTATGTATTATTGTGTAGCTATTACCTATCTTTATTTGATGCTAGTTTTTACATCTATCAAAAATTTTTTCTTTTATATCTTGAAGATGATTGGCGGATAAAGCTGTATCGCTTGAAGTCTGCTTTTTATTAGGGTTCCGTACCCAAAGGGTAAAAACGAACCCTATTACTGAGACTTCGCTGTCTGTCCGTCCGTCCGTCCGTCCGTCCTTCTGCGTGTCACCAGACTGTATTTCAAGAACCGTGATAGCTCGACAGTTGAAATTTTCACAAATTATGTATTTCTGTTGCCGCTATAACAAGAAATACTAAAAAAAAAAAATTAAGGAGGGGCTCCCATACAACAAAATTTTTTGCCCCTTTTGGCTCGATATCAATAAAGACATCAGGTAGGCACTTGAAATATTCACATAATACTCAACTGTATTTACTTTAATAATAATTAGTGAAATTAAAATAAAACATACAAATACTAAAATAAACATACAAAAAATATAAAATATAAAATTACAATAAACATACAAAAAACGCCAAATAGGCACTTTGAATATTCACAAAATACTTAATTGTATATTTACTTTAATAATAAATAATAAAATTAAAATAAAAAAATATTAAGACAAAAAAATATTCTAAATATCTTTCCCTAGTCAAAGGTACGGAACCCTTCGTTCTCGAATCCGAGTCGCACTTGGCCGGTTATGTTATTAAATACTTGCGTAATAAAGTTTGAATAAAGAAGTTTGCGATACCGTCGTGGGATTACCGACTGTTGTGCTGGCGGTCATGAGATTTAGCGCAGTACAAATATTATAGTATTTATTTATATAAATAATATTAGATAAAATTGTATCTAGTCAAACTTTGCCCTTAGATATAAGGGTTTTTATATATATAAAACTATTTACACTTAAAATTAAGAACGAAATAAAAGATGAGAAACATGTTGCCGATTTGGAGGCTGTTATATTTCTGATTCTCACAGAGTATATTATTACATTCCTGTTTCTTAAAAACAAGTCCAGGAATTAATTAATCTCTATGTTTAGTCCTCGTTCTTAATACTATGAACTGCCCGGTGGCAATGCTAAGTCAGCGGAACAGTTTCGTAGTAATCTAAGACGGCCGGCGTGCATGCATAACTATCTATTTAAAATATCTTTCAATTCAAAGAAAATAAATATAAATATCAGAAATGTCTGGCAACCATCACTCGCCAATTTCATTAACGTAAAAATTAAAAAATATATTTTTAAACTTTAGGTGTCGTAATCGTAGTAAATCAAAAAAAACCATACCGTAAAAGTTTCAAACGCTTATCGAATACGACAATTTAATTTGCACGGATTATAATATCCGGATTGTTTCATATTTTAGTAGCAACTTTACATAAAGTTCTCCCGAAAGGGTCAGATTCGTTTACACGCTCCGCTGGCCCGATATCCCGGTAGATTTAAACAAAAACAACATTCCTTACAAGGATCAGAATTTTTATTGCCTACAGATAGACGCTTACGTAAATATTACGTATAGGCGTGTGAGGTGACGTTTTTAAGGCGGTACATTTCATAACATAACATATACACTTATAAATAGAAAAATGAACATTTAATCAACATTATAAATTATATTTAAATTTAAAGAGGATTTAATTGGTCGAATAAACTTGTAAGAAAGTAATTTGATAAATTCCTAATTAAATATTTGCAAAAAACTTCAACAAACAATTTGCTCACAGTCCTTCAACTTAGAGAGCTGATTAGAGATACCCTTAAAATCCTAAAACAAACTTTCTTAAATACATTCTATAATATTCTCGAAAATACTTAAACAAAAATATAAAAAAGACACAAACACAATACAAACACAAAAACAATTTTATCAAATATTAAAAATTTACAAGCGATACGACATAGACACAGCCGTTAAGTAATATAAAACACAAGGAGACACTTCCATTTGTATGCAAATGCATTTGTCGACATCCGGCTACGTGTCTTCGTAGCGTCATTACTAATATCTCTGACAGTTAATTTTTGAGGACATATTTAAATGTCTCGGGGTGAGCTCCGCACCGTTTTCCTCGAACTGAGCTCATTTAACTACACTGATATATCGTTCCAGAAACGATTCTTGTAAATGTAATTTCCAAAGAAGAATGTGTTTTATTTTATTAGGATGAAAAATATGAAAAGACTTTTCGTTGAAAAGTGGATGGGCAATGCTTTGTTTTCAATGGCTTTATTTGCTAAGAAGAAAAATATAAACATTTTTAATGTTATATCAAAAATACCGACCGTTCCAGCGGGGATCGAACCTCCGACGATTCGATTTCCAACCTCCGAGTCACCGTGTCGGTTCGAAATCTTTGATATGATGAATTTTTATTCGGTCTTAAGGAACCGCGGCGTTGCCTATAGTGAATCCTTCACAGCACCCGTAACTAATCAATTTTTCATATTACAATGAAAATCTTTGACATAAGACGACACCTTGCCACTTTTCATTTGTTTGTATTATTTTTTGTGTAGTACCCACACATGAGGAAATTATAAATATTTTTGCGCCGCGGTTCCATAAGACCGAATAAAAATTCATCATATCAAAGATTTCGAACCGACACGATGAGTCGGAGGTGCGGGTCCGATCCCCGCTGGAACGGTAGGTATTTTTGATATGATATTAATTTTTTTTATAATCTCCTCATGTGTGGGTATTACACAAAAAATAATACAAAGAAAAATATGGCGATAGTTCATTGTTTCAAATCTTGATCAGAAATATAGTCTTCAATTGTTATAATTAAAATTAAAATCTCGTGCACACTAGGTCCTGCGTGTTTCGGAAGATTTCATTTTATATTATAATAATTATTTATTTAAATACACATATACAAAATAAATTGTCACACACTTAATTATATAAATTATACTAAATAATAACACTTTTATTTTAATGTACTAAAATAAATAATTAGTTAAGGATGTGTTTTAACTAGACGTGACATAAACTACTGCAAAAACGATCATTATAATATAGCCATAATTTAGTTATTCTGTTCCATAAATATGCGTAGCTTTATCACCGTTCTAGCACCTAGACGCACAAGCGCTTGGAGTGTGTGGCAGAACACATAAAGTCACCTGTTTATGTAGTGAACTTACTTTCCCATTTTACAATATAAATTGTTTCTTAATAACCTTGACTTAGAAGATAAATTCTCCGCTAATCTTAGTACAGACTAACAAATATTAAAATACAAAAAACTATGGTAGTTTTTTTTTTAATAGTGGTAATTAATTACTGGTGCACTTTTTTAAATTCAAAAATAATGAAATTAATGTAATCTACTTAAAATTCTTAATAATGTTATTTCGATAACACATTGCTTTATTTAGCAAAAGATTTGTTATTATTTTTCCTTTTTAGTTTTAGAATAGAAACTATCTCAGCGTAAACAACAAAGGTGAGACGCAAATAAAATGGCCGCTCGCTTGAGCTTCAGGTGTTATGTATCTACTTATTTATGGGCGGGTTTAAATGAAATAAATTATGTATTTTAAAGTCTCATCCAACCTTTCTCTGTCGTAAAAGGCTCACTTTATACCTTGCATACTTAAATCATACATTTTTTAGGGATAATTCATGTCAACGAAAATGTTAAATTGCTTTTTAGGACTCCGTACCTTTAACCACATTCTAAATAACTCTTTCATACAGTCGTAGCCACCTGAAAAATACATGGATATATAGATACATGGGTCGTAGCCACCTGAAATATACCTATACATGGTGATACCTCCAGGGCGGAAGGTGCCTAAGTTACTCACTTGGGCTACTACAGTTAGAGGTGACAAATATTAAAAATAATAACATTTTATTTTATTAAATACTAGCTGCCCGGACAGACTTCGTTCTGTCAAAAGTTAATAGAAAAAATTAATATTTTTTTTTTTTATTATTAGAACCTTCCGTGCGTTTTAAGGAAAACAGAAAAAAAAATTAACTGAATTGGTCGAGCCATTCTCGAGTTATCCGCTTAGCAACATTCATTTTTATTAATAGAGATTATTTCATATTTTATCATCTTTAAAGGAAACAACGTGTGATATAATTAAAACTTAAATGTCGCTTATGTTTGTCTATGTTTATTCTGTAAATCAAAAGCAAAAATCAAGTTAAAAGTATTTTTTTTAATTAATACTAGCTGACCTGGCGAACTTCGTATCACCTTATTTTTTTCTGAAATATAATAATAACATAATATATCAAAATAAAATATAGTAACTATCTTTTAAGTTGGATCAAACTGCACACGGTGCGCAAATTTGACTAAAATCGGTTAAGTAGTTTAGGAGTCCATTGAGGACAAACATTGTGACACGAGATTTATATATATTAAGATTAAATTAATAAAAGTGTTGACAGCTAACCGCATTAAATTATATGCCCAATTGCCTAGTCTCGTTTTTAGTATTCAAAAATGGATTTAGGAAAATAACGTTTTTCCAGTTCTATAGATAGGCGATATAAGCCAATTTTAGAAAAGGGAAAGAAAATAAAAATAAATGTTATAAGGCCTGCGGTTGTAACATAATGCGGCATTTCTTTAGACTTTCTTAGACTTTAGAGATGGCTTTGTAACACAGTGCTATCACTGAGACACGACATTTTAACAGGACGGTCTATAAAACATTAAATTAAAAAAAAGTTATCATCAAGCTTAAGCAAACAATATTATAGAAGTAATTATCGTAGCAATAAATAAAAACGGAGATAACACCAAAAAGGGGCGTCTGGTGATAATTATAAGAACAATACAACAAATTAATGTTAGATTGATAAAACTCCATCAGCAAGTTTAAATCTTCTTGAATTTATTAAAATATAAAGTCCCTGCACTCTAAGCGAGTGTATTCAATGAGGGCCGCCGGGAGTAAACAAGAATTGATCGCGTCATTTATAACGCGCGATTCAGATAGCCCGCCGACGCGCCTCCATTACTCACCGCCGCCGGGTCCCGCGTCAAACGTCTCAATGCCGCTTCAGACTAACTAAGGTGCGGTTTTTAAGCGTTTGTCAATATATCTTAAATGACAAAACGTTTTTTAAAATGTAATTATAACTTTTTTGTGTGTATCTAATTACTTGTATTACTTACTACTAAACCATATTAATCATCTTAGATATGTGTCAAACGGATGATGGCAAAAAAATGTTATTAAAAGTTAGTCTGTCAAAATAGTTCTTGTAATAAGCATAAATGCCATAAGCTTAACGGCTCCCAGGAGGATTGGAGTCCTGTGTCTGGAGACATAATCAATACAAACACCATCAGACCGGAAAAAACCAGATCTAGAATTTGACAAACAGCACCTACACAACAGGATCGAACAGATGGTATGGATGGGATATAATCATATATTATTTAAGCAGGTTTAAATGTTTTCTCTGGAAATAATGAGGCAATGACACGTGATAGTAAAAGTACAGTTTGTATTTGATAAATCATATATTTTTTGTTACTATTTAGTAATCGTCAAATTTTGCTTGTGCTGGTGTAGACAAAGACATCATTTCCTTTTGATTTTTTTTTTCTTTAAATTAATCCGAATGTAACAAGTGTTCATGCAAAACAAAGCCAAACAACTCTACAAACTACGCTAGACAACTGCCACGCGTCTAAAACGCTTGCAATGTGAATACACTCTTAGATAGCCCCTTCCTCCTGACACGGGCTATCAAATATTTTTCCCTTTATTGTTTTTTTATGCTCCTTGGGAATCAGTCCTCGTTCGTACCTCTTGTGCGTTATGTTCGCGATTATTGAGCGTACTTCCAGCTTGTTTTTTACCTTGGACTCTGGAAAAAATATTGATGGACTGTCTTGTCATATCTACGTGTATTCGATAAAGGAATAATTCGGATGGAAATTAGGGGTGGCATTTACGAAATATAACTTATATAAAGCATTTCATACGCCGTGTTGGCGCAACGGTTACAGCCATGGATTTTACCTGTTGCGTTGGCGGTTGCGGGTTCGATCCTCGCACATGACAAACATTTGTATTGACCATACAGGTGTTTGCCGTGATGGAGCAGCGTGGTGGATTAAGCTCTGATCCTTTTCCTACACGGAGAAAGAGGCCTATGCCTAGTAGTAGGATATTACTGGCTGAAGCTTCTAAGCTTCTAAAGTATTTCATATAAGTTGTTCACTAACTTTTCAAACTCATTACATAGACTAGCAATGAAAATGTAATCATTATCAATTCAAAAGATTTCCTTGGATTCGATAATATTAATTTTTATATTTAAATACCTGTACCAGTAAATTTCGCATAGTAAAATAATCACAGAGAACGAGGCCACTTGGGCAAGGACTATGAAGGCAGGCGCCGCTTGCCCCAGCGCTAAGGCGCGTGGAGTCCGCCCCGAGCACTTGGGCCTGTAGCCGCTAACTCTACCTCGAACTGCTGATGTATGGCCGCGCTCAAGGAGACGCATTAGACTGTAAATATAAATAAAAAGTAATGTGTAATAAATATAAAGTAAGTTTTATATCTTTTAACAAAAGAAAATTATTAATATCGATAAACAGACCTCCAGACGAAAAACTGCTTATAGGGACTCCGTTTTTGTGCCATTATGTAGACATGGGCGGGCGACATCATCTGCAACGACCCTAGCTCGCATAACTCCTTATCTTCAAACGTCTTAGATAGGACCTGATAAGCCGTATAGGGTTCAGTGTGATACGCATAGTCTGTAAATAATGGTAACACGCTCCCGTGAATACGTTCAGTAAAATGGTTCAAGTAAACGCATAAATATGTATTATAACATTTTATTAGCCCTTTTGTATCTTATCTTGAATTATGTTCAATTGAAAAGACTGTGGCAACATTTCTGGTGTAAGTTGTTGCCTTAACGCCAGTGATTATAGGTTCGATTCCCGGTTGGGGTGTAAATTATCTACCAAAATCAAAATTGTTTCTTAGTCTGGATATATACCCTTGTGGGTCTTTGTCTATACTTTAGTCAGTACTGGGGTTAAGGCTGATAATTAAATGGTAATTTTGCAGCCGATGTTTTAGAGGATTGGGTGTTGACATTTTAGCATTGTATTTTAATCTTAAACCTTAAGATATATATTAGTATATTAATCAACACATACGGCGTTATTGTTGACTACTGTGTATTAAAAAGGTAAAAAACACAACGAAAAAAAATTACAGAATATAGGGTACATATCATGTCTGATGCCACCGCGCTTTATTTTCATGAAAAGAACTTATTCGATGCAATAATTTACTGCGTTATTTACGTATTGCCTTGACTATATTCAAAAGATTTTTTTTGGAAATGTATACTTACAAAAAAAATATATAAGAAAAACCGGTCAGTGTCGGACCATGTCTTATATTTTCTAGGCGCTCTGATGACTGGCGGCCTGGAGTGCCAATGTATTAAAAACCACTCGCGGATAAGGGATAAAATGCTAAATAATTTTAAAACAAATAACGGGCAATTACAAGCCCGTGGATGTTGTACAATAAATAAAATAAAATAAATGTTAAAATCTCTTATAATTGCACTGTTTATCAATTCATTATTATTTTAATTTACTATGTATCAATACGAATGTATGGTACAGATAATTTTTTTGATTCTGATCTCAAGTATGTTGTAACAGTTATCTATAATATCTATAATATATATAAACGCGAAAGGTCATTCATCACGAAATCTCCGAAACTATAACACCTACAAACTTGAAATTTGGCAGGTAGGCTCCTTATAAGACGTAGGCATCTGCTAAGAACGGATTTTACGAAACTCGACCCCTAAGGGGGTGAAATGGGGGTTGCAAGTTTGTATGAACGTCCTATGATTTTGAAGTAAGAGACTTGAAATTTAAAATGTATGCTCTATAGATGATGAGAAGGTGTTCAAATAATATATCTTTAGAAATCAACTCCCTTTTGGGGTTGAATCGGGAGATGGTAGGTTGACTCACTCATCACGAAATCTCCGAAACTATAACATCTACAAACTTGAAATTTAGCAGGAAGGCTCCTTATAGAGTGTAAACATCCGCTAAGAACGGATTTTACGAAATTCAACCCCTAAGGGGATAAAACGGGGGTTGGAAGTTTGTATGAAAGTCCCATGATTTTGAAGTAAGAGACTTGAAATTTAAAATGTATGCCTTATAGATAATGAGAAGTAGTCCAAATAATCTATCTTTAGAAATCAACTCCCTTTTGGGGTTAAAACGGGGGATGGTAGGTTTACTCACTCACCACGAAATCTCCGAAACTATAACACCTAAAAACTTGAAATTTGGCAGATAGGCTCCTTATAAAGCGTAAACATTCGCTAAGAACGGGTTTTACGAAATTCGACCCCTAGAGGGGTAAAACGGGGGTTGGAAGTTTGTATGAAAGTCCTATGTTTTTGAAGTAAGCTACTTGAAATTTAAAATGTATACTCTATAGATGGTGAAGAGGTATCCAAATAATGTATCTTTAGAAATAAATTCTCTTTTGGGGTTAAAATAGGGGATGGTAGATTGACTCATTCATCACGAAATCTCCGAAACTATAAGAGCTACAAATTTGATATTTGACAGGTAGGTTCCTTATAAGGCGTAGACATCTACTAAGAACTGATTTTACAAAACTCGACCCTTAAAGGGGTAAAACGGGGGTTGGAAGTTTGTATGAAAGTCCTATGTTTTTGAAGTAAGAGACTTGAAATTTAAAATGTATGCTCTATAGATGATGAGAAAGTGTACAAATAATGTATCTTTAAAAATAACTTCCCTTTTGGAGTTGAAACGGGGGATGGTAGATTGACTCACTCATCACGAAATCTCCGAAACTATAACAGCTACAAATTTGAAATTTGGCAGGTTGGTTTCTTATAGGGCGTAGACACCCGCTAAGAACGGATTTTACGAAACTCGACCCCTAAGGGGATAAAGCGGGGGTTGGAATTTTGTATGAAAGTCCTATGTTTTTGAAGTAAACGACTTGAAGTTTAAAATGTATGCTCTATAGATGGTGAGGACGTGTCCAAACAATGTATCTTTAGAAATCAACTACTTTTTGGGGTTAAAACGGGGGATGGTAGATTGACTCATTCATCACGAAATCTCCGAAACTATAACAGCTACAAATTTGACATTTGATAGGTAGGTTTCTTATAGGGCTTAAACATCCGCTAAGAACAAATTTTACGAAACTCGACCCCTAAGAGGGTGAAATGGGGGTTGCAAGTTTGTATGAACGTCCTATGATTTTGAAGTAAGAGACTTGAAATTTAAAATGTATGCTCCATAGATGGTGAGGAGGTCTCAAAACAATGTATCTTTAGAAATCAACTCCCTTTCGGGGTTAAAACGGGGGGTGGTACATTGACTCATTCATCACGAAATCCCCGAAACTATAACAGCTACAAATTTGATATTTGATAGGTAGGTTCCTTATAGAGCGTAAACATTCGCTAAGAACAAATTTTACGAAACTCGACCCCTAAGGGGATAAAACGGGGCTTGGAAATTTGTATGAAAGTTCTATGTCTTTGAAGTAAGAGACTTGAAATTTAAAATATATGTTCTATAGATGGTGAGGAGGTGTCCAAATAATACATCGTAATCTATATATATAAAAGAGAAAGGTCACTGACTCACTCATCACGAGAACCCAAAAACAGCTGGAAGGTCCATCCATCTAGGATGGATAAAGATGAAATTTGGCAGGGAGGTAGATTGTAGTTAGTAGATAATAGTAGTAGAGTAGAGAGATTTAGCGATATTCCACCGCTAAGGGGGTTTAATTGGGGTTGATAGTTTGTATGAAACATATACAGCCTGAAAATAAAAATAAAAATGTGGTGTATAGAGAGGTTTTATAAAAACAAGTATTAAATTATACTAAATTGTGCCTTTTAAAAAGTTACTCAGTGTGATAAGCATTTCAAGTGACTGAAATAAAAAAAAATGCGTTAAACATCTTAATAGTAATGCATATCTTCATAACCACGCGGATGTAGTCGCGGGCAACAGTTAGTGTATTATAAAACAAAGTCCCCAAAAGTGTATGTGATCGATTTCCTCAAAATCTACTGAACGGATTTTCATGCGGTTCAAGAGGAAGGTTTACGGAACGGCTAAGCCGATTATAATGAGAGTTTAACTGGAAGTGTGCCGGGAAAACTTTGTGACACACTGATTTCAACGCGGGCGAAGCCGCGGGCACAGCTAGTTTTATATATAAGGCACTTAACCTTAGGAGGACTCAAGGATGTTTACACTTTATTGGCCCATAGCATGAGGTTATAAACACTTGATCCGTCGTCATGGGTTTGTCACTTCATTGTGTAAAGAGTATTATTATGTTACAACCGTTTTACTTTTCTTGTATAATATTCTTTCTGGCGAATAATAAGTTTAGTTGGTAAATAAATCTATGTAATTTTTTTTACATAGCTTTATTTACTAAATAGTTTGACACGCGTTGGCGTAAAGGCCACCGTACTGGTTTGTGGCTGTTGCGCTGGCGATTGCGGATTCGATCCCCGCACATACAAATGTTTGTCACATTTGTATTAGCCATAATAATGTGGTCTGAATGTTTATTGCAGCCCTCGTGGGTCTCCCCACCTTACCTCGGAGAGCACGTTAAGCCATGGTTCGGAGGGAATATATCTATAAGGACAAATATCCAAACCGGAAACAGAATATTTGTACAAACACAAATATCCATCCTGAGTGGAAATCAAACTCGCAAACTGGTACACAAGAGCGATTGTTACAAATATTCACTTCGGACGAAAGTCAAACCTACAAACTTCGATGTAGAATTTTATCAGCCACGTAGGAAATAATTATTTAATTATCAATCAGAAAATAAAATAATTAGTTATCTTACCCCCAGTTCTAATTAAGTTTATTCCAGCGGCTGCCGCCTGTAAGAGCGGTGTCGTCCGCTTCGCCATTGTCACCTTCTTCATTCTTAAATAATCTTCCTTCGGATTTTTATAGCCGCTATAGTAAAAAAATCCGGGATTCTAAGGGTAATAAAAACAAGCAGTAAAATGTTATCAATAAATAGTTCCACATAAAATTGAACTCCTCAATCTTTTTGTTATGAGCGTATCTAAAATTCTTACATAATTTAGAGTATAAACATTGAGAATGCACTGTTCGGTTTTCAAACCAACATAATGGACAAACTACTTAAAAGGTTCTGCTACCAATAAGACGGATTTTAGCTGTACATTTTTAGATGTGTCTCAATTTTCTTAATATTTGGTTCGTAAAAGGTTGATTTTAAGGGCAATTTTTGTCTTTGAAAAGGCCAAGTTTTTGCTCGTCATTATGCAGTGCCAGTAAATAACGACAAATATCACATCCTTGATTGGTTTATGAACATAGAAATACTATTGACAATCCTCTGATGAATAATCTTTTAATCCTTTGATAACAAATGCAAGCTAGCAAGATGGTCTGATATCATTAAGAATACAGTCGGGGGCAGCTTACACCGTGCAATACATGCTGCTTACGATCGCCTTCAATGAAAACTTATCATTCGCGTTCACGATCCTCGTTATTGAGGGAACGAAGAAGAGAAGATTTCTTTGTTACTAACATCAAGCCATCCTCTGGTGTAGCCGATATCTTCAAACACGAGCTCCAAGTCACTGTTGATCAAGGCATCCATGTCGGCGAGCGTGGGAGCTGCGGCATTGAGCAGCCAGGAGACCACGCTGCTGGTGTAGTAGTTGTACAGAAGCATGCTCATCAGACCAACTACTAGGAGAATTAAACGACGACCTGCAAAACCACTTTTATAGTGGTGCGAGTAGTCACCTAAAACACCTACGGTTTACGGGTTCGATACCAGATCGGGACGGATATTTGTACAAATATTTCTTCCCGCCTTGGATGTTTGTCCTTGTGGATCTCCACATCGGGCCTCGGAGAGCACGTTAAGCCGTCAGTCCAGTTTGTTATATTATAATATATAAAACCTAAACAATAATAATACCTAACAGCAATCCTTACTCATAATAGAGAACATCAACGCCAACCCGAAGTTAAGCATATTTCTTATCTATTTCCTTCCATTCTGGATGTCTATCACCATGGGTCTATCCATCGTGTCTCGGAGAGCACGTTCATTTGTCAGTCCCGACTATAATCATAAACATCTGATAGCGATAGTTACTCATAGTAAGGAATCTGTCCGCATTACTGTTGTGGATTAAGCTCCAATCCTTTTCCTACATGGAGAAAGAAGGGTATGACCAGCAGTGGAATGTGGGATATAACAGGCTGAGTCGTAATTTAATACTGCTCTCACGCAGTGTTCTGTTTCTGTGGTGAGTACGGTGATCAGAGCTACTGGGGAAACGGGGAATGGATCGGCAACGCGCTTACAATGCTTCTGGTGTTACAGGTGTCTATATTTTACCTTGACTCGAAGTAGCTTCCTCGAATAACTGAACGCCATCTTCATAAGCTGCAACCATACAAAAGTATAATAAGCGACATCAAATTAAAATTAAAGTGTTAAATAAGTCAAAAATGACTCTCAAAATGATCGCGGTAACATCCGTATAAGTATAAATAATTGTGTTTGCTCGCAAACGAAAAAAAACCGACTTCAATTACATCGACGAGTGGTATAACGTAGATCGACGAAAAAATAGTCAAGTTACTGCGCGTTATCAAAGATTACTCAAAAAGTAGTTATCAGATCTCAATAAAATTTATATGTGACCACATGACAAACATTAGCTTTCGGTTAAATTAAAAATTATTAAAATCGGTACACCCAGTAAAAAATTATTGCGGATTTTCAAGAAGTTCCCTCGATTTCTCTGGGATTCCATCATCAGATCCTGGTTTCCTTATCATGGTACTAAACTAAAGATATCTTCTTTCCAACAAAAAAAGAATTATCAACATCGGTACACCCAGTAAAAAGTTATTGCGGATTTTCAAGAATTTCCTTCGATTTCTCTGGGATCCCATCATCAGATCCTGGTTTCCTTATCTCGGTACTAAACTTGGGATATCTCCTTTCCAACAAAAAAAGAATTATCAAAATTGGTACATCCAGTAGAAAGTTATGCGGTATAATACAACGTAGGTCGACGAAAAAAGCGTCAAGTAAAAACGCATTATTAGATATAGCTCGAAAAGTAGTTGTTAGATCTCAAATAAATTTAAATGGGACCAATTGGCACACACCACCTTTCGATTAAAAGAAAATTTGTCGAAATCGCTCCACCCAGTCAAAACTTCTGATGTAACATACATAAAAAAAAAAAAAAAAAATAATAATAATACAGACGAATTGAGAACCTCCTCCTTTTTTGGAAGTCGGTTAAAAAATGTTGATAGTGACAGTCATATATCTTACCTTGTTGACAAATAACAGCGTAAACACTAAATGCCGCATACAATCCTGGCTCCTCTCTCGCTTCTAAATATGAACTGATGGCCAGTATTATGGTGCAAGCCACACAAGCTATGATAGTACACCACCAGACGCCTGGTGATAATGGTGTCAGGAATCGGTTCTCATAACCTCCTACACCTTTTTCTATGATTAGATAATAGAATTTTGTCCTGAAAATATTCACATGACCGTAACTTGTATAACGTTTAACATAAAATTTTTTTAGAAAAATAAAGATGTTATAATACACATAATTTCGCCCAGGAATTCGTGTGTGTGCCATTCACACACAGCTCAAGTAAATTTTTGAAAAGTCGTAGGAAGGCCGGCCGTTGTGATTTGTTCTATCAACGATCATCACGATCTCGTGAAAAGGTCGTAAGTGCCATGGAAAACGCGTCGCTTACGCGTTTTAGCAAGTAATATATTCTATCTCATTCTCTCCTATACATTTATGATATATAAGAAGTTTCACTTCAAGAATCTATCCATTCTTTGATTACTTATCAAAAAACTACTATGTGTTATACCCACAGTATATTTATAATTTTGTAATGATTGATGTTAATGTCTCGACTTCAATCTAAACACTGTACTAGGGTTATTAAAATATCCATTATACATATAAAGTAAAGATAAAATGGAAAATGAGGGTATTTCCGATATTGAGGTCAAAATAAGTGAAAAAATAAATATTTTAAATTAAAAAAATTAGTGTGTTTGAAACATAAAAAGGTAAGTTTCCGCCAAATTTTGTAAAAAAAAATTGTTGTAAAAGATAACAAAAAATGTTGTAAAAGGTAAAAATAAAAAACAAAAAACTTGATTTTTTGAATTTTTCACGTGAATTTTGAGGTTATGTGAAAAAAAATGTGAATACAAAAGATCTTCTCATTATCTACAACTTTGCCATTGGATTTTTTCCATGGGACATGTAGTTTAGCCAAAAACCGAGGTAAGCCGTTTTTTACCCTTAAGGGGGAGGGGAGCTCCCTTCCTTTCATTTTCGTTGTATTCTCTTTCTTTTACAATGGGTTTCATCCTACTATAAATTTTTTGGTTTCAAAAGCTAAAGGCACTGGTCTTTATGTGACAGTTGCGGCGTTCAATTTAAAACAAAGATAAAATATGGCTAAAATGGCTTAAGCTGCAATTTTCACGAAAATAAATATTAATGTCTTACTCGAGCGTGGTCGCCGACGGAAAGAATACATCGACCCAATCCAGCCACTGAGTGAATATCCGAGCGCAAGTGCACGAAATGTCTTGTTCGCCCCAGTACAGGGAATTGGTGACCGCCTGCGAAATAAAATTGAATTTTATATCGCTAGATGAGGTGCATTCTCAGCGTTTGTATATACTGAGAAAATTACGTAATGAATATTTTAAAATAAAAATAGTTGACATACCAAAGTTGAGTTCCTTGCAGGGGAACCGATCCATCGTCCCGCGATAGTGTAGTTAAACCTAATCATAAACACAGAAGAAAAAAAAACTCTTCGATTACAAGTTTTTCAAACGTTCTGATAGTTTTAGAATATTAATACATTTCAATGCTGATAAAAAAGAAATATGATGCATATAGTTAGTAAACTTATAGATATTATTTATATATTTGTCGGCACTTGCGCTGTCGTAGGTACGCAATTAGCAAGGAATTTATAAACAACAGATGCACCGATCACACCACCTAGCAGCACATCGTTCGATAGTCACCTACCTTCACTCATTATATTACTCGAGTTATTTTTTTTAAAAAGGTTCTTTATATTCATTATTTTTTGGTTTTCTTTAATTAAATTTTTTGATAATGGTCAAATTTCGACCTCTGCGCGACCACTAGTAAAACACAAAAGTATAATATTTAACTACTAACATGCTTTCATAGGTAATAGCTACTTCTAAGTTATATACAAAAACATAAAAGATTTTTAATTACAGAACTTACAGAAGATCACAGCTAAATAATACTGCTTCCAAGCAGTGTTGTGTTCCTGTGGTGAGTAAGGTGACCAGAGCTGATGGGGATGCTTGTAGTATTGCAGGCGACTATAGGCTACGGTATACTCTTACCATCAGTCGAGTCGTACGCTTGTTTGCCGACTTAGTTGTATAAAAAAATTGACGTAAACGTCTGACGGACAGCTAGAACCAAATCGCAAAACTACGAACTGTTCCGTGTTTAAACTACTAATTTTATTTTAACTAATATTTTGTAAACAGCTTCATAGTGGAATTCAATGTATGTATACATAATAAATATATAAATAAACGGTTCACACTCAACGACCCCAATAGAGTTTTCTGTTGTGTCGGGGGTCCGGAAACACACACTATACACAAACACAAACGCCCAGACCACTACAAACATCCATATGGCCAACACAAATGTCTATCTTGAGTGGGGATCGAAACCGCGACCGCCAGCGCAACAGACAGTGCTGTGACGTCGTCAAAAGTAGTTAATTTAATGTCTCACATTTTTAGTGATTTGTCATTATCGAGTTAATGGTTATATATCAATAATATAAGAAAACAAATTGGTACCTAAAATTATGCATTTCTTTCAGCACCCATAGTTGCTGAGTCACGATTTTCGTCATCACCGACACGCCGACTGTGTAGCCTAAGTCTGATAACATTTCTGGCTTGAACACTTTAGGACGATCAAGAATCTGGAAAAAAAAAACGTAAAGTAACATGTAGATTCAAATAACAGACTATTCTATGCTCATTTATTATAGAACCATATTTTTTTATTCATTTATTTAGCAAAGTGATCTTTTCGGCGAATTAATTATTTAATTTTTTTAACCGATCTCTTTTATGTTTTTAAGATAAATAAAGCATTTTAGGAGTTCGTAAAATTGAGTGTTGATTATTTTATTGAAGCAATAACGTCCCGAAGCCTATTTATTTATTTTTCAGTAGAATATCTCAATTAAATAAAATATTACTAAGATAACAGACTGACTTAATTAAATAAAATATATTAACCAATTTAACACGAATATTCTCCATTAAATTTACTTGGTATTCGTTAATCCTAAAATAGTTAAAAAGTTCATTATTATTTAACAAAAGAGAGGAGAGAGAGGGAGAAAAGATAAGATATTACTTATTCAATTAAACCAAATATTTCAAAACAACATAAATGAAAATTCACATTAAAATACAGAGATTCCTTACCGCGAGAAATTTATATAATATTATAAAATATAACTAAAGCACGAGAATGTCGTAACATTATTCAACGCACCACAGATATGGCTCGCAGCGTCAAATTGTGGAAATCCCAGCGATCATAATATTTGAATCCGCTCAACGAAACGTTCAGACCTGAAATTGTGTAACGCGAATCAGCACGAAATTTCGAGGCTTTGAATATTTTATTTCGGTATTATTCACCTTTCCCGGGACGCCAAGTGCCTATGTGTTTCTTCTCCAGATCATTGCCCTGAATCTTGCCAAAGTTAAATACGTCAATTAGGTCATATTGTGCCCCTGAGAGGAGAATTAGTATTGATTCCGTGCACATTTACTATTTAAGCTAAAGTTAAGCACATTATCAGAAGAACTGTGATATAAAATATTTAATTTCTATTAAAAAGCTACTTAAATATGCTTGTAAATTGTCATATCGTCTTCCCTTGAGGAGAGACATTTGTCTAATAACATGCCGTTTATAGATTTTTGTTGTGCGCTTGCAAAAATACTTGTGAATATCGATGTTTTTATGAATAAGTTGGTTTAATATATTACTTATATACATAAAAAAAGTAGCAGAAAAGTTTATTAATAAACAAAATTTCATAACAATCATCGAGATAATTTTATGTACCCTACACCATCTTGGTAATTAAAGTGAATAGCTAGTAGCTAAAGTAGCTATAATTGAAACCTTACCCTTATTAATAGCCACTACAACATCAGCATCGACACTGAGATTCATTCGTCGTAAAACATCCAAGGAAGTCGATACACTCGCTTCACTCAATATTTCGTTCTCCAAGATAAGCCACATGTGAACTGAATCAAAAAGCGTTGCTCTCGACGCCTGGAGATACCATAAAATATATATTGTATATATATATATATAAATATTATTATCGGGGAAGAAATAATAAATACAGCTAGGATTCATTTTTAGAAAATGTCGTTATATCCCTGTTTTTAGACAATGAAAAAATGGCTACAATATACGCACTTGTCAATAAAGTTGTAATAGCTCAGTTAGGAAATCGGTCGGTCGCGACCGACCGAAAAGACCACAGTTCAAATCCTTAAATTTCCATATCGATTATTAGTTTTTCTTTTTTTTTTCTAATTGCACTCGTTATTTTTTATTTAAATAACCAGTTTTTATTTTTGATTATTATGTCGGTAAAATCGAAAAATAATATTCATATTTTATTATTATTAATTTTTAATTATTTTTTTATTGATTTTTTTTACTTATTTATATTTTTTATTACTGTCGGTAAAAAAAAATATTCATTATAATTCTTTTCATTACTTTTTCATGATTATTATTGATTCAAAAAAAGAAGAGCTTACAACTTTGACTGACAGTTTGATAAGCTTATATAGATTTCCGGAAAGCTACGTCACCGTTTCTAGAACGATCTGGCTTCCATCACAACCCCATTCCAGCAAAACTCCGACAGGAACGAGCCACTGTTGCAAGTTTTTCTTGATAGCAGCGTCATCTTTATCAATCATCTGCATTGAAACTCTCATACCATTCCGTATCAAATCATAAACTTGATTTTTGTTACCTGAAAAACAATTTTAACTTAGCAACATAATTGTAAGCTATAAATTTTATTGTAATTCTACTATACTTTCTGGTTTTTAAAACTCTTATATTTGAGACGAAAGGTATAAAGGAATAGTATAAAGCGTAAGCAAATTAATAAATACGTGTGGTAATAAGGATATGAAAAATAAAAACAGGAAAAAAATTTAACCTCAAATATATGAAAAAAAAAATAAAAAAAAATATTATACATTAAAAATAAAAAATAAAACGAATGTGCTTTAGACCACACGACTGAAGTAAAACTTTTTTAGTTGGCCCTACAGTAACATACAAAACATAATTCTCTCTCCCTTTCTATCTTCACTAACTTATATCTCCCTCTCAACCCTCGTCACGAATTCACCAGCTTACTTCCCAAGTTAAGCGTACGTAAAGAAGTTTTACTTCAAAAATTAATAAAAAAAAATAACATAACATAACATAAAAATAAACTTTATTGTAGACCAAAACAGAAATAATACATATCAGATTGATTTTAACAAAGTATCATAGGATTATTGAAATTAAAGGGTAAGGCTTTAGATTAAAAACCGTCGAATTATCTAAGCTCAAAATTTGACCGTTTATCAGCATAATTTCGTTACAAAAAAAAAATAACCCCAACCTATCTAACTTTAAAATGACGGTTCTTAATCTAAAGCCTAGCCAAATTAAAGATTAAGGATATTTGAAATTACAAATTCTGACAAATTACGCCAATGAAATACATATAAATTATGATTACAAACAACAACTCACTCATCTTAGATCCGCACGTCAAGTAGCTCACATATGGAACACGCTTGCTGCTAAAGTAGTCAACTGCGACACTTGTCATCGCAGCCCACACACACATAATCATAACTAGGAACATTAATAATAAGCGCCCCATCATCTCTTGAACGAACCTTTGTCAATGTGTTGAGCAATATTACTCTGAAACTAATTATAATTGGCCCTTAATATAGAAGATAATTGTAAATGTTTGTTAAAGAGAAAAAAACCGACTTCGTTATACATCGACAAGTAATACAACATAACTCAAAAAAGGACTCGTCAGAATTCGATCATATATAGGTAATATGACCACACAAAAATCACAGACTTACGATAAAAAAAAATTATCAAAATCAGTGAAGCCAGTAAAGCATGAACATAAAAGAAACAAAGTCTAATAAAGAACTCCTCCTTTTTTCGAAGCTGGTGAAAAATTATTACTAATAAATACATAATTATTCATTTCTTTAATTACAACATTACAAAACCGATAACATTAAGTGCAGACAGATCATTTACTTTCCACGCTCACAGAACTTGTGACAACTTAAACACACGAAAATCATTTTAATATTTTTTACGTTCTGACAATTACATATACGACAGTCACAAAATTTTATTTATCAAGATGTTTAATCCAAAAAAAAAATTCGCACTTACTTTTATACTATATTAAAATCAGTTATAAATTTTTAAGCTCTCATGACTACTTCCAAAACTAACAATACTGCTTTCAAGAAGTGTTGTGTTCTTGTGGTGAGTAAGGTGACCAGATCTTTCGGTCTATTACCCAAGGTAACCACTTACCATCAGGTGAGTCGTACGCTTGTTTGCTGACCTAGTGGTATAAAAAAAACAATTTTTTTTTTCTCCAAACGGGACAATTCAATTTTTAATTTTATTGAAATGAGCGTGAGGTATTTATTTTTCACAAAAAAATTATTTGCTGTAGTAAAAATTAAATTAATTATTTAATCAATATTTTACCTCCAAAGTAACAACTCCTACCCAATTCGTATAAAACAGTACAAATTATTTATTTATTTATTTACTTATAAGGGATGGTACACAGCACAGAAAAAAATATAAAACAAACTAGAATGAAATATAATCAAAAAGGCCAATTACGACGATCCATCCGTTTAAAATTTAAATTAAGAACGTGAAAAAAAAAGGAAAAACAAAAAAAACAAACTAGTTTTCATATTAAACCTATAAATACCTTTTAATAACATAAGTGGCCTGTGAAGGCAGGCGATCAACAAATGACTGCAAATGTTCCGTCCGCTCTGCCATATAATCGCGGCGCTTAACTTGTCGCTCAATGGCCCATGAAACAAACATTAGAATAAATAAAGCCTAACGAGTGCATACATATATTGTATATCTATATAAAGCTACATAGAATCAACAGCTATTCATTTTTTTTAATTCTTTTACCATTATCTATTAAATTTGATAAACATTTTTTCAGTCATTTGAAATATTATGAACAGTGCATCTGCTTGTTTATTATTATTAGGTTTAAGACTATTTGTTGTCATTAAGACAATTACATTACTTACATAAATTCACCATTAAAATTAAAACAAACAACAGACATTCGTTGTCGTACTTACATTTTCAATGGAGAAAATAACACACAAATCATTAAAAACAAACCAACCAGATACCACGGATCAATTAAAAAAACAAAAACATCACCACGATTTGAAAACCACTATTATTCCATTCTACATACTCAGACAGATATTTTTGTAATAATATAATAAGACAGTCGCTTTTTTAACCGACTTCAAAAAAGGAGGAGGTTACTCAATTCATATTACTCATTTAATATATATATATATATATATATATATATATATATATATATATATATATATATATATATATATATATATATATATATTTTATGTGTGTTCGGGGATAACTTTGTCGTTTATGAACCGATTTTGATAATTCTTTTGTTGTTGGAAAGGAGATATCCCTGTTGTAGTACCATGATAAGGCAACCAGGATCTGATGATGGGATCCCAGAGAAATCGAGGGAAACTCTCGAAAATCCGCATAACTTTTTACTGGGTGTACCGATTTTGATGATTTTTAATTTATTCGAAAGCCGATGTTCATCATGTGATCACATTTAAATTTCATCGAGATCTGCGGGCTTAGCCAAGTTGACAATCTACAATCGATAACGCTATTAGAAAACTAACCAAATGTATAGGAATGACATCATCTCAACGTAAAGTCACGTGATCATAACAAACGAATAGAAAATTCGTAGACAAGTTTACTCGTTCAAAATGTTACAACGTCGAACGGAATCGTTTCTACAACGACGATCACTACATCCCATACAAATGGTAGCCATGTTACAGTTTTGACAAGCGTCAGCGAAACGATATCGAAATTTTTGAACGATAGTTAAAAGATTGCCGAAACCCAGTAGTAAACGTTAAAAAATGGCGTCCTTTATGATAATATGAAAGAGTTGTGTTAGGACCGAGAATTATTTATTTACGATAATTTTGAACTATATGCAGCATTTAGCCATGATGATTTTGGAAGAGCCATGCTGAGTTATTATTGAATAGATTATAGTAATTTTAATTAGTAAGATTTTATTTACATTGTCTAGTTACAAACTTTTATTCTTTTTTTATAAAAATTAATAAACGCTTTACACTCAACGGATCCCCCAGTAGGACTTTCTCCTGTGTTGGGGGTCCGGAAACACACACAATACACAAACACAACACCCAGACCACGACTAACATCTATATGGTCGATATAAATGTCTGTCGGGAGCGGGAATCGAACCCGCGACCGCTAGCGCAACAGCCAGTGCATTTACCATTGCGCCAACGCGTCGTACTTAACTTCGTACGTCGTACGTAACTTTATCTAGGTCCTTCATATTTAATTTATCATTTACCTACATATGAGTAGTTAGTTTTATGTTCAATGTAATGTACCTACTTAAATATAAAATAATTAATAAAACATTATTATTATTACAAATAAGTTTATTATTGTTTTATTAAAACACTGATGATATTCGTGGCATGCACAGTTGAAAAGAAAGGATTTTTCAGTCATTAATACTTTTTATTTACAATTCACTCAAAACCTACATTTTAGGTATTATTTGTTACTTTACATAAAAATCAATTAGCTACAGTTATTGTACATAAATATTAGTTTCATTATTACATTTTAAGTATAAATTAAAATAGGTTTTGTTATATACAAACAAAAATTAATTGTTCCTCTGATATTGCAGGCAATTTGAAATTGTATATAGCCCTCAGCTGAGACCACTATCACTACATTAGACATTTTAAGGAATAGTGTTTGTCGGAGGTAGCGATGATGGTCTCAACTTGTAAAAAATGGTAAAATTTGCATCAAATTGTCTAGTATCAACTAAACGACTTAAAATTACATTTTGGCTTTCTTCCATTGCTATCCTTCGCAATTCTAATCACAACCTTTCCTTTTCTCTTCGTGGAATTTTGTTCCCTTTCCATGAATTCCAGTAAAGCTGCGAACTGTACTGGGCTTGCTCAAGATCTATATTCCATCATATAAACCACTTAATTTTTAAGATTTTATTTTATTTTATTTAGGACAACAAACAATTGCATAATAAAAGTTTATCAGCGCCGTTATCCACATATGATATTATATACATGGTAGCACAATATTTCTGAAAATGTAAATTACAATTTAAGAGAAAAGAGAAAATGAATAAAATTAATGAACATGACAGCTAACGAAACGATAAGAACAAGTCCTAACCAATTCTTAAAATTAAAATTGCAAAGATTTAACACCTAATATTCTTCCAAGATTTTTTTCATTCCTATTCAGAATCATGTTATCATAACATTTCGAGTTTTTCTAGACACAGTAATGTTTAAAATTAACACTGTGATATAATAATAATAAACCAAATATAAGAACTTTACCTTATTTCGGTTACGCATAAAACACTTAATAAGTTAATAACAATTTCTTCTTCAGGATTAATGGCTTTCAATAGTTCTAATAACAATTTATAATTTTATGTATTACGACGTTGTGACTTTGACGTTAGTTTGACGCTCGTAAAAACGCTCATCATAGACTAAAGTATTAGTTTTTTCTAAAGACGTTGTATAATGAGCGTTTGACTCAGTCGTGTCAACTTGGCTACCAATTTAAAATGACTTACGCCGAGCCGTCAACGATTGTAGAAAGACGTTCGATACGAAACGTCTGTAACTTGGCTAGGCCTTCAGATTACAACTTTTGGAGTGATCTTTGATAATGCGTATTTACTTGACTATTTTTTCGTTTACCTACGTATTATTATTACTCCGTGTCGACACGGTCAGTCGGAGACGCGGGTTCGAATCCCGCTGGAGCGGTCAATTTTTGATATGATATTCAAAAAAAAAATTATTTATAGTTTTACGTATGAAAGTACAGGTACTGTAATTATATAATTGTTTTATGCTCATTAATTAAGTTTCGCAATAGATTTTTTTTAGTTGATATTCGAAATTTAAAAATTTAATAACACTTTTATTATTTTATTTTGTAGGACTTGTATTTTGTCCAATCGTGTTTTGACAGCACTTCCCTAGATTTCGATTAGATATAATAAAACCTTATTAAGGAATTATAAATTGTGAAACGTAGTTTACGTGGTATGCACCGAACATTTATCCGTAAGGAGGCATGGAGTGATATTAATTAAATGAAAAAAAAAAATAACTAAAGATAACTGTAATAGTTAACTGTATCATATTAAAAAAAAAGACTTTATAGGCATGCAAAATCCATCATTATAATTTTATAGTAAAAAACGCAACTTTCTTAACGGCGACATGGCGAAGACGGATCAAACATTCTTTTCCGTTGATCTTTTGTTAAGGCATTTAAATACGCCATTTATACTGTAGAGAATAAAGCTACGTTTATATTTTTATATTTAAAATTGTTACCACTTCTATTACAAACCATTAGGCGTTCTAAAACACGGTTTCTAAATATTTGTCTATTGCGAACGATATCATTTTTATAGCTACGAGTATAGACATACATATAGATATACATTTGACTTTTCACTTTCTGTGCGTAAATTATTTTTTTTTGTGTAATTCTTTAGTTTACAAAATATTATTATAACCGATTGCTGTGTGGTTACGGCATTCAAGAATATAGCCACCTCCTCTCTTCCCGTGGGTGTGAAGAGGCAACTAAGGGATAACGCAGTTCTACTCTCATCTTGAAGCTTCGAAAGCCGACTGATGGCGTGATAACTATACTACTGCTAGCTTTGAAATACACAGGCCGAAGACGGACAGCAGCGTCTTCATGGGTAAAACACATGAGTTTACGCCATTTTTGGCGTGAACTTGTGGAGGCCTATGTCCAGCAGTGGACTCCGATAGGCTGAAGTGATGATCTATTTCTTATCTTTTTCCTTTTGGTCTGGATGTCTGTCCCTGTGAGTCTATCCACCGTGCCTTGGAGAGCATGTTGAGTTGTCTGTTCCGGCTGTTATCATAAAGACCTGATAGCGATAGTTACTCATAGTATGGCACAACAGCGTAGTAGGTTAACCTTCTCCCACACGGAAAGAGGCCTATGCCCAGCGGTGGGATCAATCAATTATAACTGAATAAGAATAGTGCTGTGTGGCTACGGCACTAAAGAATTTAGCCACCCCCTCTCTTCCCGTGGGTGTCGTAAGAGGCGACTAAGGGATAACAAGGTTCCACAACCATCTTGGAACTTAAGAAGCCGACCGATGGCGGGATAACCATCCAACTGCTGGCTTTGAAATACACAGGCCGAAGACGGGCAGCAGCGTCTCCGGTGCGACAAAGCCAGTACTGCGGTCACCAACCCGCCTGCCCAGCGTGGTGACTATGGGCAAAACACATGAGTTCACGTTATTTTTGGCGTAAACTTGTGGAGGCCTATGTCCAGCAGTGGACTGTATAGGCTGTAATGATGAAGAATATAAATAAAATCATAAAATATTATATTAAATAAACGTTTCAATCCTTAAATCGATTACACAATTATAAAAAAAAAAAAAAAAAAAAACAATTAAAATGACCGTAAATAAGTATCGTAACATCGATATTTATAAAAATTTCAACAAATATTTAATTGAAAAGCAAATTAACATTTTAATTATATTTTAAATTGTATTTTAAAATGAATATTGTTCGTTTTATAGCTCGTTCTGCGAAGAAATTATACAACACTCGGACAATGGATCCCTCGGCGAAAATTTAAACTTTCAATAGCATTCATTTATAAACTTAAGCCTTTTGTGCAGACAACGACGAATTATAACACTCTCTGTTCAACGGGGACGAATTAAACTTACGTACAGATGACTGAATGAATGTTACTCTGAGGTACTGATATTGAGGTGAGGCACAGTAGGAAATATCCTGCTCAGAGTTTGAAGCAGTCCGACTGGGGAAGTACCTCGAACTTAAAGAATTTACACACACATCTAAATATTACCGCTTTCAAACAGTGTTGTGTTGGTGTGGTAAGTAAGATGACCATAGCCATTGATTGGAGCTATGTTTGGAAACGTGTTTGCCATGCTTTTGATTTTGCAGATGTCTATTAGCTACAGTATTCGCTTACCGTCTGTTTGCAGACCTAGTTCTATAAAGAAGACT
Organism: Melitaea cinxia; assembly: GCF_905220565.1. Classification (NCBI taxonomy): domain Eukaryota; kingdom Metazoa; phylum Arthropoda; class Insecta; order Lepidoptera; family Nymphalidae; genus Melitaea; species Melitaea cinxia. Next base: position 446,694 of record NC_059399.1, on the reverse strand, counting down.
AGTTATCTTCAAGTATTAAGATTATGGGATAATTATATATCTGGTAATTACAGATATTTAATATATCTTACAGGTGCATAGTATTTATTACAAAAATAAAGTAACAATATAACATAACAATACACTTTATTGTACAACAAAATAGAAATTAAACATATCACATTGATTTTAACAAATTATCATATGGTTATTACAAATACAGATAAATTTACAAAAGTTAATAGTGAAACACTAAAGTGCTAAATTGATCTATAGTTCTAGACTTACTCCAAATGTTTCACTTATTTTAATGTTAATACAACTGAAATATAAATATCTATTCAATTACTTTCTATTCAAAAAATTTCTTGTTGTACATACATGACATAATCATCGTATGATAAATCTTTGTAACTCTAAATACAATAAAGATACATAAACTTAGCGTTGCATTAACTTATCCGATGTCCGCATACTTGATGGTACAAACATTGTTGCAGTAAGGCAGAAAATAACAAAGAATACAAACTAAGTTCCATTTCACAACGTGTGAGGATTAGGAACCTGGCTAAATTAGCATAGAAGAATGCAGTAAGGACTACGTAGTAAGTGTGAAATTTTTATCTTGTTGTTTTGTTATGTATGAAAATATCTCTGCTCGTATAAAAATAAATGATAAAAAACCGCTTCACACTCAACGACTTCCAGTAAGATTTTCTCTTGTGTTAGTGGTCTGGAAACACACAATACACACTCACTAACGCCCAGACCACGACAAACATCTATATGGCCAATACAAATGTTTGTCATGTGCGTGTATTGAACCCGCGACCGCAACATACAGTGCTGTGACCGCTGCGCCAACGCGTCGTCAATACAATAAAGATGAAAAATACTGATATTCAATGATTCTGCATCCATCTTTAACCGACTTCCAAAAAAGGAGGAGGTTCTCAATTCGACTGTATTTTTTTTTTATGTATGTTACATCAGAACTATTGACCGGGTGGACCGATTTCAACAATTTTTGGGGTGGTGTGTGTCAATTGGTCCCATTTAAATTTATCTGAGATCAACAAACAACAACACTTTGACAACTACTTTTCGAGTTATATCTAAAAATTCCTTTTTTACTTGATGCTTTTTTCGTCGACCTACGTTATATTATACCGCATAACTTTCTACGATATTTCTTTTTTTGTTGGAAAGGGGATATCCCTAGTTTGGTACCATGATAAGGAAACCAGAATCTGATGATGGGATCCCAGAGAAATCGAGGGAAACTCTCGAAAATCCGCAATAACTTTTTACTGGGTGTACCGATTTTGATATTTTTTTAATTTAATCGAAAGCTAATGATTATCATGTTATTTTTCACATATAAATTTTATCGAGATCTGATGACTACTTTTTGAGTTATCTTTGATAACGCATAGTTACTTGACTATTTTTTCGTCGATCTACGTTGTATTACTCGTCGATGCAAACACACTTATTTATACTAATAATAAATTCTTTTTTGGTATAGAAACGCTAAAAACACCTGTAACATCAGAAGCATCGCAAGCACGTTGCCAACCCTACCCCCAAACCCTCCCCAGGAGCTCTGGTCACCTTACACACCACAGGAACACAACGCTGCTTGAGAGCGGTATTAAATTACAATTCAGCCTGTTACATCTGATAATGGGTATTTTCTCCACGTAGGCAAAGGAGCTTAGAGCTTAATCCACCAAGTTGCCTTAATGCAGTTTTGTGGACATATTTCTTACTATGAGTAACTATCTCTATCAGGTGTTTATTATAATAGTCGAGATTGATAAATCTGTAAGGTATTGGCAAGTACTATTGTACTACTTAAAATTTTATACAAGATATTTGCTGCTGTAAAAAGCTGAAACAGATATGTTCTTTACTTATACGAGCACTTTTTTTCCATTACGTCTGTCTAGACAGATATAACGGCGCATAAAAAAGACAGTACGAATGGATTAAAATGAAAATTGACACGAGTTGAGTTCATACTACGAGAAGACTTTACTAAACAATGGACACTTTTCGTTTCGAATTATACATAGTTTTTGGGTGATGAGATGAATTCTACGTGACATTGGCGAAATCATATGTGTTCATTTGGCACCATTGAAAGCCATTTTAAGAAGTCTTCTTCTTGAGAAGAAGAGATGAGATTAAACCAAAACGAGTACGTAATTATTACTAATTTTTACTATATACGGCCCAAATAAAATGAAACCCAGAATGCACTAAAATGTTTAAACCTTACGACTGATATTTAGCTGACGTTACTATTTCATCTTAAAGGCTAAATCAAGGCAATAACAATCTCAGTGAACGTTCTTGGTATCTTTAGCGTCTTATTTTAAAATAATGACCAGGAATTTTATTTATACTCCTATGGTGACAAACAAGCATAAAGCCGAACCTGATGGTAAGCGGTTACTGTAGCCTATGAACGCCTGCAACACTAAAAGCATTGCAAGCGCGTTGTGAACCCTTCTCCCCATCAAGCTTATTTTTTATAATATACTAGCTGTGCCCGCGACTTTGACCGCGTGTAATTTAACAAAAAAGTTGTTGTTCAGTTCGCAGAGTTATAAAATAAATAAATTTCTAAAATAAAAGTAGCCTAAGTTATTCCTTACTATATCAGCTATCTGCCCGTGAAAGTCCCGTTAAAATCGGTCCAGCTGTTTCAAAGATTAACCGGAACAAACAAGCAGACAGACAGACCGACAAAAACTATAAAAAATGTTATTTTGTTATATGTACTGTGTATACAATGTATCCATATGCATTTTAAAAAAAGCGGTTATTTTAATATTACAAACAGACACTCCAATTTTATTTATTTGTATATAGATAATGATGAAAAATAATAAAGAACAATATATACAATATATCTTTAAAATGTCACTTTCCACGACGGAAGTACAGATGAATGGACAAATGATATCACAGATAAAATTAACCATGCGTAGCTCGCACACACATTAAGCTCCGATAAAGCCTCCCACGGCATTGGTAATGCTTGATGAAATATAATGTTGCGATAGCTTACTGGAAAATGAGACAAAAATACCCGACCACAGTAGCACTTAAGGCTTAAAATAAAAGGCTAATGACCTTGACATTGCGTTCACCTTAGTAAATAAGTAATATTGTTTTCCTGTGGTCAGTAACGTAGCCAGAATTCCGTGGTATGTGTTGCGTAGACAGCAGGGATAGCGGTCCTTAAACTTCAGTAACCGCTTACCCTTAGAAAGACCTTACATTCTAACACCACCTAGTGTCTGTTGCAGGTATCTGTAAGCTACCGGGATGAGGTGGAGAATGCTAGCGCGACCCCATCTCGCCCACCCAGGCGGACGACTATTCACACGTGGTGGTTCTTTAGTCAGCAGGAGTCTGGCGCCTCCTAACCGGAGGTATCTATAAGCAACGGTAATCGCTTACCGTAAGGCAGAGCTTACAATTAATTTAACCGTTGTGATTTGTTTTATCGGCGTTCATTCACGGTTGCTTGAAAAGAGTCGTAAGTGTCATGCAAAACGCGTCGTTTACGCGTTTTGAGTAGTTATGTATTCTATCTCATTCACTTCTATACATTTATGTTTATTTTCCTGCAGACATTTGCGTTTTGTCAAGTTTCAAATCACAACAATTCTAAAGATGTTTGATTTAAAAAAAGTAAGCAAAGTAGCGTACCACAGCTTGTCATATATTGCAAAATGTACACAAATAGCTTGAAACGACAAACTCTGATTAAATAGAAATCCGATCGACTTCACATAATAGCCATGTTTTACTTGTCAATCAGTGTTTCGTCCGATCGTAGCTGAAAACTATTTGCATACATTTGACACGATCGCGAAACGGTTCCATTGAAAAATATTGGGAATGGATTTAAGTCGAGTATTCCTTTCGTTTTTTTCGAAACGGTGATGTAATTGTCGATAAATAAAAAATGTTATTTATATTCGTGTTACTGATTTGTACCAGAATAATATTAAATCTGCCTCATATTAAAAAATCGTGTCTTGATTTATAAAAAAAAATATAAATTAGAATGCTTATGTTTTATAAATTTAAGAGTTGCGGAAATTTTAAAAAGAATTAATATATATATATATATATATATATATATATATATATATTAATTAATTACCAGAATGATGCATTTCATAATTCATTAAATTAAATTTATATGCTCTATCTTTTTAGTGATAGCAGTGACAACTAAACATTACAAGTTCATCATCATCATCATCATTCCAGCCTATTGCAGTCCACTGCTGGACATAGGCCTCCACAAGTTCGCGTAAAAAAAATGCGTGAACTCATGTGTGTTGCCCATAGTCACCACGCTGGGCAGGCGGGTTGGTGACCGCAGTACTGGCTTTGTCGCACCGAAGACGCTGCTGCCCGTCTTCGGCCTGTGTATTTCAAAGCCAGCAGTTGGATAGTTATCCCGCCACCGGTCGGCATTTTAAGTTCCAAGGTGGTAGCGGAACTGTGTTATCCCTTAGTTGCCTCTTACGACACGGAAGAGAGGGGGTGGCTATATTCTTTGGTACCGTAGCCACACAGTACAGTATTTCAGTGACCTAAATTAAAGAAAATATGCTTTCAATATTAACTCATATACTATACTGATAGCGCCTTGTGGTATTGTCAATTTATTACTTATTAGTTACATTATTAGTTCCTTATAGGTTTTTACTAAGTAATTACTAATATTAGAATATAAACTGGACTAATTTATTAAAACAGTCAAATATTCAATATTACTCAGTAATAAAAGGTGATCAAAGTCCCGCCAATTATAAATAAAAATTAAATTGAACGCTGTACAATTTCCCGAACTCCAATTAGAAATGACATGCAATTTAAAGTTCCCTCATTCAATTACTCAATACGGAATTGTATGAGGCGCTTGTTTGACGGTGGCTATAAAAGAAAATGGCGCAAACAAGTACCGGCCGACGAGCTCCCGACGACGTAACTGGCTACACTGCACTCTCGCCGCGGCTCACACCGATACCGCTCGATATTTTTTAGCAAATATTATTCCTGAATTTTCAATTTTAAAATTACAAATCTCAACAATTTAATGTTCATTGCATTCATAATTTCTTATTTAAGTGATAGACAACTAAAAAAAAAACTAACTTTAACATAAAAATGTTACTTGATCAAACATTTATTTATTTATTTATTTATTTATTTATTTATGCATAAAAAGTGGTAGATATTTATTTATTTCTATTTATTCATTTTTATTTTTTGTTTGTATTTTGTTTTACTAACATAGTTCTTAATTAATTATATTGTACTAAGCAACTATGAGCCTATGTTGATTGACATTAAAAGATTTTTATTTTTATTTTTATTTATTATTTTATAAAAAACTTAAAACTAACATTACAGTGAACACAATGCAACATATTATGGCTCTTACCATATAGAATTTTACAAGTGACTGTCTCTTCCCGTGGATGTCGTAAGAGGCGACTAAAGGATAACACGGTTCCACTACCACCTTGGAACTTAAAAAGCCGATCGATGGCGGGATAAGGATATATGGTATTAATCTTTTCCTTTGACTAGTTGACTTGTGCCTTTTTTGTACCTATTTAGACGATGTGAAGGAGTAAACTCCAGTCGTGGAGCTGACACACACACTTTGTTAAGTTTAAGTATATAACAAATATTAACAGCATCACATCAATAATTTCACATATTCGTTTTTCACGCTATACTGTATATTTATACTCTCTCAATATAACATATACAATAGCTTCAATCAAAATACTTAGACTTTGAAGTAACCGAGTTAGAAAAAAACTTAAAAAGAACATCAATAACGTTATAAGAAATTATTTTCCTTCGACCAAAGAATCCAGCCAGCAGTTCAATAGATAAACGCCGATTATATAACAATCTGTAATTATTAACTGACTTCAAAAAAGTATTCGAGGATAACTTCGCCGCCTATGAACCGATTTGGATAATTCTTTTTTTTTTTTTGTTGCAAAGGATGAGCCAAGATCTGATAATGGAAACCCAGAGAAATCGAGAGGAACCCTCGAAAATCGTAGTGACGACTAGTGCGTGTTAATTTTTCTTCGTCAACTTACGTTGTATTACTTGTCGATGTAATTGAAGTCGGTTTTTTTCGTTTGCTAGCAAACACAATTATTTTTACCAAAAAGTATATTGTAAATATATGTTTACTAATACAATTTGAAACTAAAGCTATTAGACAAAACTAAAAAACTATTAGACAGCATTACTTTTGACGCACATCGGCTATTCGAGAATATTGGTCTATAGTTTAATGCATTCTGAGGACTTTCTTGCCGAATCTCCTCCGCAGAATCTATATTCCGAATAGCTTCATTAAAAGAAAAACGAGTGTGCTTTAGACCACACAACTGAAATAAAACTTACAAAACGTAACCCTCTCTCTTTCTATCTTCACTAACTTATATCTCCCTCTCAACTTCCGTTCGCCTCCCGTCAAAGTCAAGCGTGCGTAAAGAAGTCTTACTTCAATCATTAAAATTTTAATTTGACTTTAAAGATGACGATTCGAAGGTGCTTTTGAAGACTATTCGAAAAAAACATTTTTGAATATCATATTAAAAATTGACCGCTCCGTCGGAGACGCGCGTTCGAACCCCGCTGGAGCGGTCAATTTTTGATATCATCATCATCACAGCAGCCTTTCGCAGTCCACTACTTATAGACATAGGCCTCCATAAGTTCACGCCAAAAATGGAGTGAACTCATATGTTCTGCCCATAGTCACCACGCTGGGCAGGCGGGTTGGTGATGGTGAATTTTTGATATGATATTCAAAAATGTTTAGAACTCCTAGTGTGGGTAACACAAAAATAAAATCGTAGATATTCGAAAAAATTCATTTTGATTTTTATTTCGAATACAACCAAGTGCAATTCGAACATAATCGGTGTAAAAGCGAGCTGAGTACAAAAGTAAAAGGGGGAGCGTCGCAGGACAATATATATGCTAATTCTCGACCGGCCCGTCATCCCGCCGGGCAGGTTTTTTAGCCTTTAACATTTTCTGCACTACGTTTAATGTTTACCTTCGCGATTAGCACGCCCCACTTGAAATTAGTGCTGCTTCTGGATCATTGCGGTCTCGGTCCTCTATTAGCCGATTTTAAATTCTTGCTTTTAGCTAAGATTTTTATATGCGAAGATATCCCTGTTAATGCTAACCAGCTCTAATGTTACGGATTATCATAAAATGCTTTTAGCCGGATAAAGGTATCGTCTTTTAAAAGCTTAGCTTTGCTGTCGTGCATTTTGACCAAGTGTATTTTAATAATATTTCGCGTTTAACTGTGCGGTTTTTAATATAATAAAATATTTTTTAGATAATTTATACAATAGGTGTAATATTACGAAATGGTAAAGTACGTTTTTAAAAACGGTAATTTTAATATCTACAAATTAAATTATAAAAAATATTATTCCTCTAAAAGATTTTTTTATCTGAAAAAGGTATCATTCACATAAAAGATCGTGTGATTTCTCATAAGAACTGAACAGTGAACATAAAAGCGATTGAAACCGTATGTTTTCTTGGATACTTACAAATCTAACGAATAAGAAATATCAAAGGACAAATCTTTTTATAAATGTTTTGATGTAAAAATGAAATTAAACAATACTTCGTTTTATAAATTAGAGAGAAAGAGAGAGACAGGAGGCAGTTTCCCAGCTGTGGGACGTTCACTGGCTTTTTTAATCAGACAGTTCGGTCCAGACACCAAACAATTTGAAATTTAAATATTTTCAATAATTTTTCCATATTCATTTTTTAATCTGCAGTGTGGTGTCGGCCAATAGATTAGCACCACCCCCTTTTTTTCCGTGGGGGTCGTAAAAGGCGACCGAGGGATAAACCTGGCTCAAAATCATCAGGGTCCTGGAGAAGGAAAACTTCATTTTTAACCCGGAATGGGGTCTCTGTCAAGCATTCGTGGCATAGCTCTAAAATTCGAAAAACTCCTGCAGACGAACTTGCTCCACATTTATCGACTCGTTGTTCCTTTGGGCCTAGCCAATGAGGTCGAGTGGGTGGCGCAGAACTTAGGCAACTCTACGTATTCCTGAAGAGTGTCCTAGGCGACACAGTGTCTGTCTGACACTGTTTAAATCGTCTGCAATAGACGGACTAAGGGCAATGATGATGATGATTTTCTAATATATAAATTGAATATTCTTTGATTTCAAAATCTTTATTATTTTTATTACGTGAATACGAGGAGAGTGTTTCTAAATATTTAAAAAAGTATCCATTCATATTTTCTTAATACTGTTATTGAAACTCTTAAACGCGAGTTGGTTAAACGGTCGTTTGACCCTTGCTCTTAAAAATTGTTTAGACCACAATGATTTGCAAATCAGGACGTGTTTGGACTTGTATTGTGTGTAGATATTTTCACGACCACCAACAGAGAAGTTCTTCTTATTGAAGTACTGTTGAGAGGTATTATTAGCTAAAAAATCCGCTAAAAACCTAAATTTTTAATTTGGCAACGAATGTGTTAACTATAATTAATTCATTACACCTGTGGCGACATCTATCGCGCGAATATAGTCGTTCGTATTTCGCGCGATAGATGTCGCCACACACCAAATTTATTTTATATTGTAAAAATACGTATAATATATCATTAATGGCGATTTCAAAGCCTTGAAAAAGTAAATTTCAATTTTGATATTGTCAAGTTGTATTAAAATCCGTATACTACTCGGCCGTGTTTGGGGTCAAGCTACTGATTGCAGACAAGGGGAATACGTTACAGTTGTGACTTGAGTATTAATTGTAGACAGCCTTCAAAAATATTTTAAAATGTCCTAATTGTACTGAACTTGAAAAATTTATATTGACGATACCGACGATAATAGACATTATAATGGCTTTGGTCATGTTAGAACACTATTGCAACTTGATAATACTTGTAATGAAAGTAATCAAGAAAACACGAAAAGAACACAATCATCAAACAATAAAATCATTCATATCGCCGACTCGGTACAATTAGGCGAGCGTGTTAAATATTGTTAAAGGGAGCCCATTTAGTAAGTTAAGCCCTTCCGGGTTGATTTAGATGGGCGCAAATTGCGACGGGACCGCTACGTGTGTCGCCGCCATAATTTATACAAATTTGCCGCATTTATCGTCGCTTAAGGATTTTGTTGGAATTAACGATCATTGTGTTCACGAGCCACACGACCGTTCGTAAGTTTCGTACAAATTAAACTCACTAAGCCGACTGTGTATTGTATGCTAAAAAAAATATATTTCTTTACGCAATATTAAAAACGTGATAAAGATCTCAGAAAGTCTTTTTGTAACAAATTAAATTTTTGATCAATTTAGTGATAACTGATGACGGTATAAATTTCAGTTAATTTTTATTGCAATGATTACAGATTAAATTCTGTAAGTTTAGGGTAAATATTTGTAAAAACATTTCCCATAATTCATGTGAAAAATAGTTTTAATTAAAGATCTAGGTTTTAATTATAATTTGTTTAATACGACTAGGTCAGCAAACAAGCATGATGCATGCATCACCTGATGGTAAGCGATTAACGTAGCCTATAGGGGCCTGTAACACCACAAGCATGGCAAATGCTTTGTCAATCCTACCGTCAATCCCCCGAGGAGTTCTAATCACCTTACTCACCAACAGGGACACAATACTGCTTGAAAACAGCATTATTTAGCTGTGATCTTCTGCAAGTTCGAGGTACTAACCCCGACACAGGAGAAAATCCATCTAGGGGCCGTATAGTCTGAAGCGTTTATTTATTATTTATTGTTTATAGTTTCAAGATATAGACATTTTTCAGATAGTTTTATTTTTTTAGCTTTAACCTTTATTAAGATAAGGGCTGTTTTATATAACTAGGTCGGCTAACAAGCGTACGGCTCACCTGATGGTAAGCGATTACCGTAGCTTATAGACACCTGCAACACCAGAAGCATTGAAATTTACCGCATTATCGACCCTATCTTCAATTCCCCCAGGAGCTCTGGTCACCTTACTCACCATCAGGAACACGACACTGCTTAAAAACAGTATTATTTGATCTTCTGTAAGGTCGAGGTTCTCCAGTCGGGCTGCTCTATAGATATTTTGAGCAGGAAATTCCCTGCTGTAACCAGCTTTAGTTTAACTTGAATTTTTTCTATTTAAAATATTAATATAGACATTAATTTAAGTGTAATCTTGTTATATATGCATAATTCTTTATAAGAAAAAAATACATCATCAGTTCAGCCTAATACAGTCCACTGCTGGACATAGGCCTCTAAAAGTTCGCACCAAAAATGGAGTGAATTCATGTGTTTTGCCCATAGTCACCACGCTGGGCAAGCGGGTTAGAGACCGTTTTGTCACACCGATACATGAGTTTTAATAACTATTAAAATTTTATATTTTTATTAGTAATTTGTAACAAAAATATCACTTTATACTTACGAGTGCTGCCTAAAATAAATAAACTTGGTTTCCATTTTGATTTAATATAGATTTAGATGATGTGAAGCACCAATTAAAGAAAGGGGGTCGAACAATTTGAAAAGTGAATGTTCCATGTTCCACTCGTAAGCGCGTTTACGTCCCGCTTGTCGACAACAGTGCAACAAATCGCCAACAAATTGCGGCTCGCTCCGAGATTACAGGCTGAGAGCATTATCTTGTCGCGTTTCCCGCTTCTGTTCTTGCCACACACATATCTCATAATATACATATATAACAATATACTAAAATTATTATATCTGACTGAAATACATACGAATTTATTTACATTTCAGTTTGCATCTAATTATTCGGATTTCATAATACTTAGTACCTAGAATGTACCTAACTATGTAAAAATCGTGCGTACCTATAAAGGTCTATATATATTACAATGGTACTCGTACCTTGTGGTAATTAGCACTTGTTTAATTGCTTACGCTTGTCTTGCAAATCACACAAATATTACAGTTATTAGATTGAATTAAAAATCTGTAAAACCCAACAAATGATTATCGTATTTAGCGTTTCTAATTATAACTTATGTATCACGCATACAAAATAACATTCTTCATAATTTTTGTCTATCTGTCTGTTTGGTCCGTCTAATCTCTGAAACAGCTAGACCGATTTTGACGGGACTTTCGCTGGCAGATAGCTGATTTAATAAGGTGTAACTTAGGCTACTTTTATTTAAGATTATTTTTATTTTATAACTCTAGAAACTGAACAATAACTATTTTATTAAATTCCACACGGACGAAGTCGTGGGCACAGCTAGTCGTTAGATAAATACAGGAATAGACTACAGATTATTATAATAAGTATAAAATGTTAAAATAATAATTAATTTATTTAAAGTTACGATATACAAGTATAAAATTATAAATGAAAATAACTTTAGCAGTTGTCTCTTTAATTGTTTAATGAAAGCAAAATTTTTTTTGTTAAAAAAGCTATTCACACACGTAGTGTAAGTGCCAGCACTACATGGAAAGTGTTAATCCACGCCAGCCTACCACGTCATTGTTTTCATTTGAATATATCAAAACATTACGCAACAATTTTCATGGACAAGGTCGCTGCGAAACATTCCGTTACTTTTAAAATACTAACGTAAGGTCACCTTATTCTATATGAAAATGTGTTTTTGTATTTTTACTTATACGGTCAAATCGAAAGAAATTTATTTGGAAATATAATTTTGTGTAAGGTTACCACGTGACGTTGAGATTTTCAGGTTTTTTTTTTAAATAAATAGAAATTTACAACATACACACACATTCGTCTGTTCCTAAAGTAAGCAACTTAATTTTTTGTATTATTATTGAATTTAAAGTCACTATCTTAAACTGGAGACGAGATAAAACGAGTTTTATTCTGATATGTTTCTCACTCAGAATTTAATATGTATATTATTAATTTTGTCAATTATAATAATAATGATTATTTTTTATGTATTTATTAGTTTATAATAAGGTTATGTATGTGTGTGTGTGTGTATTTGTGTGTGTGTGTGTATGTATGTATGCATTTATGTGTATATTGAATTAGCATGTAAGTTTATCATATAACTGCACTACCTACCCTGTCTCGAGATTATATTAAATTTTTCCTTCCTTTGTTTGGGTTGTCTGGAAGAAATGGCTAAATAGCCATAAGTCCGCCCATTGTACTTCACAGTCTGTAAATGTTTTTTTAAATGTGTTTATTGTTTAAATGTAGTTGTGGTGTCCAATAAGGTATAAATAAATAAATAAACTTAATGCTTGTGTTACACGTAACAGCCGACTGGTATACAGGCTACATTTTTTTAATACATATATAAATAAATAGATATACAACACCCAGACTTGGATTGGAAATCGAACCTACAAGCCCCGGAGCAGAATACACACAAGTCACTTCAAACTGCGCCAACGGGCTAGTCAATTGAATTGTGAAATAATGAATTGTGACTGAAAGGATAAGTAAATATTGGCATATAAAAGTAGATAAAAAATCTTTTCGAATAATTTTAAGATAAAAGAGAAATCATGTCAAATGTCAAGAAATGATACAGATAACTTTACAGCGGAAGTCCATTAACAAATGAAAAGACGAATTTCAAGAAATATCGTCAGATTTTTCATGTCACTAGGATGGGGAACAAGGGCAGTTGTCTCATGGTTGCTATCGTAGCTAATGAACGCCTTCAAAACCAGGAGTAACACAAAATTGTTGCCGGCCCTATTGCCGCTTTCAACACAGTACACTCCCAGGAGTTCGGACTACCTGAATGACACCTACACAGTCACATGATTACAACACTATTCGAGAGCATGATTATTTGGCTGGGATCTTCTGTAAAGCCAAGTACTTCCACGGAGTCTGCTCCAAATATCAAGTAACGTATTTGCTGTGCCCTACCTCATTTTAATAATTTTAGGGCAAATCAGTAATTTTTGAAGTTTATAAGAAGAGTATAAAAGTCATTCAGGAGTTGTGGAAATCTTATCCTTAAAGTGGAATTCACTTTTTGTTATATAACTAGGTCGGCAAACAAGCGTTGGCTTACCTCGTGGTAAGCGATTACCGTACCCTATAAACCACAAGCATCGCAACGTGGCGACTCTACCTGCCATGAGCTCTGGTCACCTTGTCCACCACAGACGCACAACACTGCTTGAAAGCAGTATATTTAGCTGTGATCTTCTGTAAGGTCGAGGTACTTCCCTAGTCGGGCCGTTACCCATTACCTATATATCCTATCTATCCTACCTCAGTTAAACTATAAAATTAACTTTGAAATAGATCCTCGAACTCGTTAATATATTCACCAAGTCCCGGAAGTCGGTCCGACCGACCGATGAGGTACGAAAACACTTGTGAGTTTGAAGATATTTCCATAAATATTCAATAATATTTGTATTATACGTTTTCCTATTATTGTTGCAGTTCTCTACACTATCTTCGATTCGTACGAAAATACGTTATATATAAATATTTACATAAACTTTCACGAGCAACTGTATTAAGTATCTATCGGTCAATTACAATTTAGCCTGTAATATACCTGTAATATTCCACTGCTGGGCATGGCATTCACCGTGTAAGAAAAGAATTGGAGCTTAGCTTAATTAGGAGACCTACAATGAGTAACTATCGCTATCAGATATTGATGGTAACAACTGGGAACGACAGCCTAACGCGCTCTCCAGGTCCCGGTAGGGAGACCCACAAGGACTGATATCCAAACCGCACAGAAATATTTGTAAATAAATATATCTTTCTATTATTATCTTTCTATCGCAAACCATCGGTGTGTAGGCGCTAACTTGAAACGCGTAACATTACATCAAGGCGGTTGATCGAGGCAATTGCCTTTCTCGTATTTTATCAACGCTACGTATATAGAGTTGCAAAAAAAAAACAATAATGTAAAACATTTAGTCACAACGAATATTTAAATTTCGGTTTAATTAAACAATTAAATATTAAAAGTCGGTAATAACATACATCATTTTATGTTAGTAAACAAAACGTAACTTCCCTATAACAAGTATTATGTTATCTATACATATAATAAAATAGTAGGAAAGTCAAAACTGTACATTGAATATTTTTTTAAAAGAATACTTGGGGTGTGATCTACAATCGATACCGAAGCCAATATAGTTTTTAGAATTTTTGTCTGTTTGTCTGTATGTATGTCCGGGATAAACTCAAAAAGTACCGCATGGATTTACTTCAAATTTGGCACGAATATTATTAAGAAGTCGGGTCAACATATAGGCTACATATTATCAAGCTATCACCTATCGGGAAGGAGCAGTGAACCTTTATTTCCTCAACTCATTCTGTAACAACGTGTAATCTAACGACGAATATTTGAATGTTGTTATTATGTTAATAATTGTGTTTGCTCGCAAACGAAAAAAAAAACCGACTTCAATTACATCGACAAGTAATACAACGTAAATCGACGAAAAAATAGTGAAGCAACTACGCGTTATCAAAGATTACTCAAAAAGTAGTTATCAGATCTCGATAAAATTTATATCTGACCACATGATAAACATCAGCTTTCGATTAAATTAAAAATTATCAAAATCGGTACACCCAGTAAAAAGTTATTACGGATTTTCGAGAGTTTCCCTCGATTTCTCTGGGATCCCATCATCAGATCCTGGTTTCCTTATCACGGTACTAAACTAGGGATATCCCCATTCCAACAAAAAAATAATTATCAAAATCGGTACATCCAGTAGAAAGTTATGCGGTATAATACAACGACGAAAAACGCGTCAAGTAAAAACGCATTATTAGATATAACTCGAAAAGTGGTTATTAGATCTCAAATAAATTTAAATGGGACCAATTGGCACACACCACCTTTCGATTAAAACAAAATTTGTCGAAATCGGTCTACCCGGTCAAAAGTTCTGATGTAACATACATAAAAAAAAATACAGTCGAATTGAGAACCTCCTCCTTTTTTGGAAGTCGGTTAATAACCATGCTATATAAGCTAGCTTCACACTATAAAAATCACGCAATATAAGTAACTAAGCCCATAAACATAATTAAATGAATATAAGTAGACAAGGCAATTTTAAAGCAGCGCCATCTATGAGATTTTTCTGTAGATATGAAATATAAAGAAGAAACGGGTAAATGAATGTTATTTTAAAAGGTATAATCGTAGGTATGTTTAGTGCTGTATAGCGTTCACGCAGACGACGTCGCGGGCAACAGCTAGTAATAAATACAAATCGTGTCCTGATTTGGCATTCTCTCGGATATTATACGCGTGCGTACATTTCAGTGTTTCATTTTTATTTACATAGACAATATTCAACGTTTAAACAACATAAATTCATTGACATTCATCATAGCTCCGTGTAAGTACACGGTGCGCGTCGTCGCTACCACCGACTTATCCTTACAAATGACCGTAACCCGACTTGCATCCGCAGCATCCGAGACCGCATGGAGATGGGACTTGTGAAACATATCGAAACGTTTATATCGGGGTGAATTAGTTTAAAAATGCAATTATATTTTCATGAGACATTTTTAATATTTCATCAATATTTAATTTAATCAATTAAGCTATTAAAATGCTGTAGAATAATCTCGAATCATGTAAATCTTTTGAAAAATAGTATATGTTGTATAGCGTTCACGCAGGCGACGTCGCGGGCAGCAGCTAGTGAACTATAAATATATGGTGTGGTATATTAAACATATTAATATCATTGTTTTACAAAAACTCTGGAGCTCATAACAATAGATTTAATCGAACAAAAATAAACCATCAACCTCAAAGTCTAATTAAGATCGGGAAGCCACGTATTTATGTATGTATAGCTTCAAGCAAGTATTAAAAAGTAGAGTGAGTTTGCTTCACTCGAAGCTAGCCCGCTCCACTTACTGACAGTTGTACGACAAGTGACGGCCGATTACGCATTGAGAGCATTGTCTTGTATAGCGGAAACCGCAGTAGCAGATCCGCAGGCAGACGGCATACGGCCATTTATTTTTAAGCTATACAGTAAGCTTAGCTTAAAGTTTCAGATAAAGTTAATATAGGTATTTTAAATAAAACGAAATGATACGGTGGTTGAAAACTGTTAAAGAATTATTGCAGAAAATCGATACTAATAAATGGAGCGCCGATTTCTTTATTCGGTTACACTGCAAAAACTATTTAACCGATCGGTATAATACTTATACCATTAGACGCAGCGCATTTCGGAGAAGGTTGTAATATAAGTTATATGTTGGTGATTACTTATCATATAAAAAAATATGGAGAGATAGAGGTCGCTAGTGTTTATACAGGGTTACAGGAAAAGTCGTGCTAGATCCGTTAAGGGCGTGAAGTACCCATCATT
The DNA here is from genome assembly GCF_905220565.1 of Melitaea cinxia. Lineage (NCBI taxonomy): Eukaryota > Metazoa > Arthropoda > Insecta > Lepidoptera > Nymphalidae > Melitaea > Melitaea cinxia. The sequence goes on along the minus strand of NC_059399.1, from coordinate 430,248 downwards.
TCTGACGTATTTCACTATGAAATACTCTACCCTAAACTTAACCCTTTTCGGGATATTCGACGATTTCGACGAAATTTAATTTTGTTTATTTTGTCTGTCTCTTCATTTGTCTCTGCATTTCTACATCTCTAATAAGATGCTTTACGACGTCAATCATTAAAATAGTGCATAAGTTGATTGAAAAGGCCGTAGTAGACAAGTGAAAATTAAGAAATTAAAAAAAAATATTATAAAGTTTATTTTTCTCTAAGGGATATCTAAGAAAAATATTATGGCAGTTGTTCGGCAGATGTGTTTCAAAAAGAAAAAAAGTTTTAATAAATTTACATCAATTCGTAGTAATAAAGAGCAAAAGATTCTTTAGTATTGCTTATTAAAACAAAACAGACCTCTTCCAATCAGTGATGTATTTGGAAGATGTGTTGACAAGGTGGTTAGTGAAACTAGCGTTTACGGCCGCAGTAGCGGTTTTGATTCCCGCTCATAATATTTGTTTGTATGACACCATGTTGTCTTTGCCGTAATCAGTTTTTGTGTAATATAAACATGTATTGTATGTGCTTATAGACCACTGATACAGGATTTTCGCTCTTTTTGTAACAGTCAAACTCTTAGTTACAGTTTTTTGTTTTTTTTTTTTGACACAAGAAAAATATTACTGATACTTATAACGTTAAATAATGCTAGACCCTCATAAACGTTACCTTTATCACTGCATCACTCGGAAATTCTAAAAAAATTAAACTCACTCAAACAGAACCACGTGAAGGCGTACACTCAACGAAATACCGTCAAGTGAGAGGAAAAAGTTAATTTCCCAAAGCATTATAAATTCATGAACTCTTTGTGTTGCCCAAAAATAAGTTGTTTGTTTCGCTTCAAAGTTTTTTCCGTTCAAAGCCAAAGTAATTGGGGCCACGATACAAATTCAAATTCTTCGTTTTATTGTACTGTATAAAGCAACCTTATGCATCGCCTGAACTAATATTTACTTGATAAACCTTTTTCGGCTCAATCTTCATCGAAAAAATTGCGCTACGGTACATCGTTGCTTCGTCTGTGTTTTAACGGATTTTGTGGATAATTAAGCATTACTTTTATACCTTAATATTTAAGGTATAGAGCTTAATTTTGTTGCACATCTCTTACACTCGTATAACAAGGCGCGGTAAGGTCCAATATGTGAAACATTACACTCAAAACCTTCGACTAGCCCGTTGGCGCGGTTTGTAGTGACCCTGCTTTCTGCTCCGAGAATTGTGGGTTGGATTCACATCACGAGTCTGGCTGCAATATATACATTTATTTATATATTTATATATGTATTATTCATAATTATGTTTATGGAAATAAAAAAATATGTGGCTAAACATGTTGTCTGTTACCTATAACACAAACATTATGTTGGTTACTTTAGGAACAGACGACCGTGTGTATTATGTTGATATTTAAAAAAAAATTGAAAAAAAAACTACAGTAGAACGAATAAATAATTACACCTCAAGTAGTGTTGTTTCTGTGGTGAGTAAGGTGACAAAAGCTTGTGTGGTTTCGTTTTGTTAAGAGCAGTAATACGGTCGGCCACTCATTTGTGACGATCTAACTATTTAGATCCAAGTTTTAATCGAAAGAAATCGTATTAAGCGGATAAAATCACTGACATATATTTATTTGTTTGTATTTATAATATATTTTTACTGTATAATAAATAAAACTATTATTAAACACTCCACTGAAATGGTAATGATTTTAGTTAGATAATTAATAAGCGCTTATTTATTTATATTATCAAACGCAGTCACATAACCTTGAAACTAATGTTACCAAGAATACTTAGAACACATCTGAATGATTTACACTATTTATAATAAAATATAGGGTGTAGAAATAAGACCTATATTATTTGGTCGCGTATATTTTGTCCGTAACATTTACTGATTCAACTCTCAATTTAAGATGTCACAAGATGTTCGAATGGTTGCCAAAGGAGATATGGTTTCTATAATTTACATCCGATTTTAAATCTATTTCCAAAAGAGGAGGAGGTTCCCAATTCGAATGTATTTTTATAAAGTATCACTTCCTGTATTATCCCACTGATGGGCATAGGCCTTTTTCCTCGTGTAGGAGAAGGATCAGGGCTTAATCCACCTCGCTGCTCCAATGCGGGTTGGCAGATATAATTTTTAATGTGTGTTACCTCAGAAATATTTACTCAGTAAACCGATTTCGATGATTTTTTTTTATTCGAAGGTAGTGCTTTACACGTGGTCCCATTTAAATTTGATTTGAGTTTAATTACTTTTCGATGTTATTAAGTTATTAGTCGTTTTTTTTTTTCGTTTGCAAGATATTTTAAAACTTAACATCGCTAGATCAAATTGAAATAAACTATACGTTCATTATGATCCTTGTGTTTCATTTGTAAAATATAATGCACTTTACTTGCAAAAAGTGGCCTATTTAAACTATCACCGCCATGTCTTTACATTGAGTCAACGCTGTGTGGCTACGGCATTAAGAATATAGCCACCCCCTCTCTTCCCGTGGGTGTCGTAAGAGGCGACTAAGGGATAACACAGTTCCACTACCACCACGGAACTTAAAAAGTCGACCGATGGCGGGATAACCATCCGACTACTGGCTTCGAAATACACAGGCCGAAGACGGGCAGCAGCATCTTCGGTGTGACAAAACCAGCCCGCGATCACCAACCAGCCTGCCATGCGTGGTGACTATGGGCAAAACACATGAGTTCATGTCATTTTTGGCACGAACTTATGGAGGCTTATGTCCAGCAGTGGACTGAATGATTGATTGATGATTGAGTCAATTACAAAAATAACTCGTTTATCTCATTAAATCCAGTCATTCTGTATAAAGTTATATAGTAATCTATATGGTATAAGAAAATTTAATAACATTTTAATTTCCCCGTGTAGGAGAAGGATCAGAGCTTAATCCACCACGCTACTCCAATGCAGGTTGGTGGATATATTCCCTACTATGAGTAACGATCGCTATCAAGTGTACATGATAACAACTCGGACCGAGGGCTTAACGTGCTCTCCGAGGCACGGTGGGGAGGCCTACAAGGACTGCATAAACATCCAGACCACGGCAACATCTGTATGGCCAATACAAATGATAGCTCAAACATGGCCTATAATTTATCCGTAAACGATTTTTTTATTTGTGTGTTTCAGTGATTACTTAGTAACAAAATCCCTTCGACTACCCAACAGTCATATTTTCATAAAAAATTAAAATAATGGCATCGTAAAAACGGTACAGACAAGGCTTCTTCCGCGTTTATAAATAATAATGTATTCCGCGCAGTAAAAACAGAAATCATCCGTTACTGTCATTCGTAACACCTACAGAGGAGCTCTAGAAGATTTGACGTCGTGTCAGAGCCAAAGTTCTTGTGAAATGTAATAATTTCACTCCTAAACACAGCATCTGCCATTAAGAATTCAAAACGCTGAGACCTTATCGAGAGCAATCGTGAGATATCTAAAATATAAAATTACGTAAATGTCACTCATAATTGCTTGTTTTGAATTAATTTAATGATTATTCCAGAATTAATTAATTTAATGATTATTCCAGGTCTTTATCTCATACTGAACATTGCATGTGATGATACTGTGTCTGAGTGTAACAGAACTGTAAGATGTTCAGAATTTTCGAAGTGAGACTTCATAAACGTTCATAAACGACGAAGAATCAGTTATATAGTTGTAGTAGATTAAAGGCGCATGAGAGATAAAATTTGAGAGATGACGCGGCAACGTGTGACGCGTCAGTACCTGGATGTGTGACCGCCTGGTTTATACTACGTTGAATACACCGGTTCTCGTCCGATCATCGCCTGGAAACACCGCGTGACGATGGCTTTCTTTTTTTTAATTCGTTTTTTTTCAATTACTTTTTTTTAATTAGTTTGCCAAAAAAGTTTCACTTCTGACATGTGTACTTTGTTGGCATTCAATTTTTTTTTTTTTTTTTTTTTATCTAACAATCGATCTCGTCAACTAATGTATTAAAAACATTATTACAAAATCGTACAAAGATTGATTGAATAAAATTAGGTTCACTTATTTAATCCCTTTATTGCTATGATTGTTTTACAACAAACATTCCTATCAAAACGTAAAACAAACGAAACAATAATTTTCGACTCGGAACAAACAAAATAAATAACAATAGAACAGAAAACCGATACCAAAGAACATAAACAAACTTTACAATTTTTAATACGGTAAATTGAAACCTCCCGTCGGGAGGGTATTTTAAAACAATAACGGCGGAGTGATTACCGTTTGATTCGCTGTTTGCTTTCGATTCCGCCGTGAACAATCTATTTGTCGGGAAACGCTTGCAGCAAACTGAGAGGAGATTTAATTTTTCCGTAAATCCATTTTCCCGACATCACAATATAGACACCTTATTTCCAGCTGAGAAATTATAAAGCATAGCAAAGACAGGGCATTTATTAAGGCGCTCGTGATGTTGCGCCACTAAATTAGCGATTCACCAACATATAAATGACCATATTTTTAATAAATTTGTAATGAATAAGTGTAAAATATAAATTGTTATCGATGTTTTTGGCGACTACTCACATCACTACACCAGAGCGGTTGTAAGAATAATAAAGTAGTCCTCTCTATAGAATAGTACAACTTAATAAATTAAAAGTAAATTTAGATTAAGGTGATAGCTCACACATAAAAAAACAATTACCATATTACATTTCTCGTACAATTTACAAATACAAAAAAATGTATGTGCCCTTCACGCACTGCAGAAGTGGAACCTCTCAAAATTCGTACGAAGTTAAGCCGTTGTGACTTGTTCTATAGACAATGAAAGATCGTAAGTGCCATACAAAACGCATCGCTTACGCGGTTTATGTTTTTATTAAATGTATTTTATCAATTCTCTCCTATACACTTACGTGCCAATTTTGTTATTTCCTTACGCATTTTCGTTTCAAATCACAACGATTCTAAAGAGGTTTCATTGCATAAAACAAATTAATATATTTAACAATAGTTAACGATCAGTATAACCTTATTTTTAAAAACCTTATTAAAACTCCTATTAATTATTTTCTTATCCGCATGTTTAGCGCCTTCGCCCAGGGCTGTGATAGATCACCCGCCATTACCATCCGGTGCGAATTCTGCATCTGCTTAGAGCTTGGATCTAGTTTATTTACATTTGTTTATAAGTCGTTCATTGCTAAATAGCTATTAATTATGAAGATCACGGGGCGGTCAGACGAGCTACATCGATTTACAATGTGTGGCTGTTGCATAACAATATGTTAGTAGCATTAACTCTAGTGAAACTTTAGAATAATTTAAGATAAATTTAAAAAAAAAAACTTTACGTTAATGATATTTACTCAAAATTAATAATAATTAATCTAAAGTTAAATCCTCAACGTACTTAATTAATGTTAGTTTATTTTCATAATTTATCTGAAATAGTGATTAAAAAAAAAACAAATATTATATTTTGATTTAAAAAAAACACAATATGACAAGCGAATTCACGCGCAATATGAACGCTTGTGGACGGATATAAAACGCTTGTGGATGAAAGATAGCAGATTTCACAAATGACTTAATTTAAACGTGCCGATCGCAGCGGCGGCCATTGAACGACTCACTTAACGACTAACAATATACCTTACACTATACTAATATTTGCTGCTTGCTGCGTGCTGTGTGGCTACGGCACTAAAGAATTTAGCCACCCCCTCTCTTCCCGTGGGTGTCGTAAGAGGCGACTAAGGGATAACAAGGTACCACAACCACCTTGGAACTTAAGAAGCCGACCGATGGCGGGATAACCATCCAACTGCTGGCTTTGAAATACACAGGCCGAAGACGGGCAGCAGCGTCTTCGGTGCGACAAAGCCAGTACTGCGGTCACCAACCCGCCTGCCCAGCGTGGTGACTATGGGCAAAACACACGAGTTCGCGTTGTTTTTGGCGTAAACTTGTGGAGGCCTATGTCCAGCAGTGGACTGTATAGGCTGTAATGAATGAATGAATACTAATATTTAAATTTTACTAACATACAGATTTTTGTACCACAGTACAGATTATGTATATATATAGATTACAGATAATATAATGCGTCGCTTACAATCAGTGTCATACAAAAACATACCAAAAATAGTATGATGAGAAAAACGTTTCCTTGTTATAACAATAATTTTTAATCATCTAAATGCCAGAAGGCAGTGACGATTAATTGTGAGAACAATAAAGCTATTTTTACAAGGACTACGTACTTTATAAGAACGAAAATACTCTCCCGACAAAAAGAGACAAGTGACAGCCATTACCAATTCATTTAGATAATTTATTAGTCTACAAAGAATATCGCTTTAATAATAAATGTACTCACTTTGTGAATAAAAAACCTCTTTGAATTTCCTCGATTTTATCAACGATTGTCAAAATAAGAACATGTCAATCAAAATCAAAATCAAAAAAATACTTTTTATAAATAGGCTTTAAAGGCATTTTTGAATCGTCATTATTCAAACTATAATTGTGTTCGTTCTCAAACGGTAACAAAACTGACTTCAATTACATTGACGTACTACATAGTTAGTCGATAAAACAGTCAATAAAAAACACACTATTAGTCAATTATTTACGCCTATTTATTTAAGTCAAAAAATACTCATCAGATCTCATTCACTTTTAGGATGACATTACAAGCACCAGCTTTCGATTAAAAAAGAATTATTAAAATCGATACACACACACACACACACAGTAGAGAGTTATGAGATAACACACATAAAAACTTCATTCGAATTGAGAACCTCATCCATTCTTAAGTCAATTAAAAATAAATTTGTTTTAAAGCGTGTGTACCACCGGTTTCAAGTGTAGATTCTGCAGAGAAGAACTCTGCAGTTACTCTTTTATATTAACTACTAGCTGTAGCTGCGTGCGTTACCACGCTATTTTTTGTTATTTTTTTTTATTTTTTTTTACCAACTCGAGAAACTTTTGTGGGCCCATGCACAACACTATACTGAAGATGATGACATGATCAAATGCATAGTTTACGATTCTATAAAGGGCATAAAAACATTCATTTTTATGTATATAGATATAGCACAGCTGACCAAAGCCCGAGAGAAATATAAATTAAATAGGTTCGTCATGATCAATCATTAACTTCGCTCCAGCAGCGTGGCAGTCGGCCAGCTCCGGTGAATTAAACACTGCATTTGCCATACAAATGTACAGCTGTACGGATGTTATACGAACGGGATTTTGAACTTCAACCCCTTAAAATACGGTCCATTAAAACCGGTGTAACAGCGTTTGTAAGCGAGTTAATTTCATTCATTAATCATTTTCTATATATGTATGAGCTGTTCGAAGGTTAATTTGAAAATTCAGCAACAGTATTGCAATATTTTCATTCAATTAGTTTATGTTTAGTTATTTTTACGCCTATACATTTAAATTGTTTACTTTATTTCATTTTTAATTTATTTTTTTAAGGAACAGTACCTACAGAGTAACATTCATTATTTGGTTTTCAGATTTAAACCAACAATACTCTACTAAATAGTATAAAGAAACAAAGCTTTGCTATGCAAAATGGGTTTAACAAAAGTTTTGACTTGTAGTGTACGCTTCGCCTGCAACAGCCTGTAATATCCCACTTCTGGGCATAGGCCTTTTTCTCCATGTAGGAGAATGATCAGAGCTTAATCCACCACGCTCTACTGCGGGTTGGAGGAAATATTGCCTACTATGAGTAACGATTGCTATCAGGTTTACATGATAGAAACCGGGACCAACAGCTTAACGTGCTCTCCGAGTCACGGTGGGGGCACAATAGTGTATACTATAATAATAAATATCATATGTCGATTTCTAGTACCTTAAACAATATAGTTCAAAAGCCTTGTATGATTCGGTTACACACATTTACACATTATCATTATTATCATTCTTTCTAGACACCGTTTCTGATAATATTTTCTAATGACAATATATACAGAACTACAATAATTGCTTTAATCTTTCATCATCATCATCATTTCAGCCTATCACAGTCCACTGCTGGACATATGCCTCCACAAGTTCACTCCAAAAATGGTGTGAACTCATATGTGTTACCCATAGTCACAACGCTGGGCAGGCGGGTCGGTGACCGCAGGGCTGGCTTTGTCGCACCGAAGACGCTGCTGCCCGTATACGGCCTGTATTTCATTGCCAGTAGTTGGTTGGTTATCTCGCCATCGGTCAGCTTTTTAAGTTCCAAGGTGGTAGTGGAACTGTGCTATCCCTTAGTCGCCTCTTACGACACCCACGGGCAGAGAGGGCTGGCTATATTCTTAATTGCCGTAACCTTAACCGTTTACTAGAATATTAATACACTAGCTGAGCCGCGCGGTCTCACAGGTGTAGTTTCCGACCTCGTAGGAACTTCGGGTCAAAAAGTAGCCTATATATTATTCTAAATCTCTAGCTAACTACGTACCAAGTTTCATTAAAATCGATTCGGTAGTTTTTGCGTGAAAGAGTAACAAACATACATGCATACATCCCCACAAACTGTCGCAGCTATAACATTATTTGGATACGTATTTATTTTTATTGCTTGTTTAATTCAGATAAGCTTCTACATTACCAGAACTAAATAAATACTCCCGCTAATATACAGCAAACAAAATATAACTAAGGTAGGGCACAGCAGGAATTTCCTGCTCAAAATATGGAGCAGCCCGACAGGGGTAGTACCTCGACCTTACAGAAGATCACAGCTAAATAATACTGTTTTCAAGCAGTATTGTGTTCCTGTTGGTGAGTAAGGTGACCAGAGCTCCTGGGGGGATTAGGGATTGGGTCGGCAACGCGCTTGCGATGCTTCTGGTGTTGCAGATGTCTATAAGCTACGGTAATCGCTTACCATCAGGTGAGCCGTACGCTTGTTTGCCAACCTAGTGACATAAAAAAAAATATGAAAATCGATTCGTAAGGTTTAAGCTCCTTAAAAAACAACCTTTATATATATAAAGGTTAAAGCTAATACAAGTGTTTCTATCTGAAAAACGTCCATATTGAGACTGAGAACAATTAAGCTGGTTTACAAATACGTCAATAGCCTCTTAGTCAGTCGATAGCTCTAGAGTAAGTCAATGATTGAAACATCACTCGACCGCCTTAATTCACTTAGACCTGCTAATTGGCGTCTAACTAAAACGTTATCTGTCTTTGTCTGCTATTACAGGCGGATTATATTAATGGAGAATTAAATGCTATTTCATATTGATGCGAGTAATCGCTATATCGCTTCCCAATAATTCTAGGATTTCAATTAATGATAATAATGAAATATATAGTATACAAAAACAAATATATATTTTTTACATATTTTTTTAAAATATAACCGCAGAGTTTCTTACAGGTCTTCTCTGTAGAATTTGCATTTCGAACCGGTTTCTACCGGTTCTTCATTTTTAAAAATATATATTTGTAAATTACGATTCTAAGGTGCTTTTGTAGCCTTTTTGAATAATACTATTTTTGATATGGATTTTGAATCAGTAATGTAAATAGCTCAACCTACCATGTCGAAGAAACTCACACGCATACCCCAAAACGGAAGTTTAAGAACTACTACAACACAATTATTGTTTAATAATTAACGTTAATATTTAATTATTCTTCGTTGAATTTTTTAAATTACACAAGGAAAAAACTTAAAAGAAAAGGGCGAAGACGATTTTAATCATTAATAGTGATCTTTATCGACACTTTTTACCCCTATCAATAGAAACATAATAAATTATACGAACAAAATATAAAAACTTAATTTCAGAAAAATAATGTATATGAGAAAATTTTGAAAATCAATATTCAAATAAACTAGCTTTTCCACGCGGTTCCACACGTGTTAATTTTAGGAAAAAAATAATCCATAACCTTCCGCGGTAAATGGACTATCAAACACAAAGTATGATTCTTTTTTTCAATTCGAACCAGTAATTCCTGAGACTGTAAAGAATATAGCCACCCCCACTCTTCTCGTGGGTGTCGTAAGAGACGACTAAGGGATAACACAGTTCCACTACACACCTCGGGACACCGAGGTCGCTCCGGGAAGTCGTCGGCAACACAAGGGGTCTGCTAGGCATCCTCAAGGAGCTAGGCTGGCATGAATGAGGCCCCCAGCCTACCACGCAAAATAGGCGCACTGAGACGTCGAGTTGCGGAGCATAGCCCGTGGAAAATCAATCACAGTTCCACTACCACCTTGGATCTTAAAAAGCCGACCGATGGCGGGATAACCATCCAGCTGGCTTTGAAATACACAGGCCGAAGACGGGCAGCAGCATCTTCGGTGCGACAAAGCCAGCCCTGCGGTCACCAACCCGCCTGCCCAGTGACAGCCCAGTGATGACTATGGGTAAAACATATGAGTTTACTTTTTTTGGCCCAAACTTGTGGAGGCCTATGTCCAGCAGTGAACTGTAATAGGCTGAAATGATGAGGGCGCTAAAACAAAGTTTTCAGCTTTATAATATTAGTAAAGATTAATAACAGACCTGATCGCTTCCATCAGTAGTTCTCCATCTAAGGCAGAGCCAGTGTGGATCCCACTTTACAGTCGCCAGCATTGAGGAAGCACACCGACGGACTGCGAAATAGCATCCCATCTATTACCGAGTATACTCGCGAGGAGCTATTTACTGCTAATACTTTGCAGTGTGTTCGGATATTAGAGGCTTTGATGTATGTAGCTATGTCTTGGGTACGTTTAGCCCAGATCTTTGTGAGGTTAAATTTTCTACTCTATAACATTAAATTTAAATTTTTCAATCATTTTTCCAGACACCATTTCTTCCGATAATATTTTCAAATGAATTATTATATTATATTTATTACTAGCGACCCGCCCCGGCTTCGAACGGGTGCAATGCTGATACTAAATATACCTAAATATATATATATATATATACACATATGAATATTTTCTTAAAAGAATACTTGGGGTGTGATCTACAATCGATACCGAAGCCAAAAATATAGGTTTTAGAATTTTTGTCTTTTTGTCTGTTTGTCTGTATGTATGTCCGGGATAAACTCAAAAAGTACCGCATGGATTTACATCAAATTTGTCACGAATATTATTAAGAAGTCGGGTCAACATATAGGCTACATATTATCATGCTATCATCTACCGGGAACGCATTCTGTAACAACGTGTAATCTAATTTGTGTTAATAACCATGCTATATAAGCTAGCTTCACACTATAAAAATCACGCAGTATAGGTCTATAAACATAATTAAATGAATAACTAAGCCGATAAACATAATTAAATGAATATAAGTAGTCAAGACAATTTTAAAGCAGCGCCATCTATGAGATTTTTCTGTAGATATGAAATGTAAAGAAGAAACGGGTAAATGAATGTTATTTTAAAAGGTATAATCGTAGGTATGTTTGGTGCTGTATAGCGTTCACGCAGACGACGTCGCGGGCAGCAGCTAGTAATAAATACAAATCGTGTCCTGATTTGGCATTCTCTCGGATATTATACGCGTGCGTACATTTCAGTGTTTCATTTTCATTTACATAGACAATATTCAACGTTTAAACAACATAAATTCATTGATATTCATCATAGCTCCGTGTAAGTACACGGTGCGCGTCGTCGCTACCACCGACTTATCCTTACAAATGACCGTAACCCGACTTGCATCCGCAGCATCCGAGACCGCATGGAGATGGGACTTGTGAAACATATCGGAACATTTATATCGGGGTGAATTAATTTAAAAAATGCAGTTATATTTTCATGAGACATTTTTAATATTTTATCAACATTTTCATGAGACATTTTTAATATGTTATCAACATCGGTCACCAACCCGCCTGCCCAGCGTGGTGACTATGGGCTAAACACATGAGTTCACGTTATTTTTGGCTTAAACTTGTGGAGGCCTATGTCCAGCAGTGGACTGTATAGGCTGTAATGATGATGATGATGATCAACATTTAATTTAATCAATTAAGCTATTAAAATGCTGTGGAATAATCTTTTTACCGAATCACGTAATCAATTTGAAGTATTTGAAATCCATTGCCGATTTAAGATATACGAGTAGATTCTGCTGAGGAAATCGGCAAGAAACTAAACAGCTAAGTCTTTTGGAAAATAGTATTCTTGCTCGCTCGCTACAGCCTGTAATATCCCACTGCTGGGCATAGGCCTCTTTCGCCATGTAGGAGAAGGAAAAATGGTATTAATGTTAAATATTTGAATTAAGAGCACATTATCCTTCAATTAAATCGTCATCTTCCTGCCCTTATCCCACTTATGTAGGGTCGGCACAACATGTTTTCCTCTCCCATTCCTCTCTATTATTCGTCACTTCAGCGCTTACTCCTTTCTTTCTCATATCCTCACTCACACAATCCATCCATCGCTTTTTCGGTCTGCCGATCGCTCTTCGTCCTTCGACATTCATCCCTAACATTCCTTTACCAACATAGCGTTCATCCCTCCTCATTACATGCCCATACCACGCTAACTTATTCCTCCTCATTTTTTCCGTCACGGGTGCTACTTTCAAACTTCCAAACTTCTATTCCTTCCATTAGATAAAGAGGTTGAAAATTAATCCGCCACGCCCATTAATAACTTCTTCGTTATCGTTACTTAAAAACTACTAAATTCAATTTGTGTGATTCGAAATCGAAAGATATCTCGGTTCGTCCAGTAGATGTGATTAAATGCAAGTAATGGTAAAGCTTTAGATTAGGTAAAACCGAATTTCGGGACCGTGGGGGGATGGGGGGGAGAGGGGGGGAACGCTACCCCTGGTACCACTGTCACACCTCGGAACCCCATGGTTATGGAGATCATCGGAGCATCACTCATGCTCCGTACAAAAAAAAACCGAATTATGGGGTTTTTGGGTGTGGAGGGTGGAGGGTGTAGGGGAATCTATACAAGGTAACACTGTCATACCTCAAAACCCCATGGTTATGGAGATATCCATGGTTAAAGTTTTGAGGTTAGAAGAAGAATTTAAAGCTATTATAATACCTTTGAGCTCGTACTGTTTGCATTGTGTGACAAATCGACACTTTTAAACAAAATAACGCGTCAGACATAATATTCTAATAAAATTAGTAACATTGCGTGCTAGAATATAGGTTTAGAAATTCGAAAAATACCCAAAACCGAATCGGAGCACCCCACTGTCCACGTGGTCTTGGTCTGTCCTACCCCTAGAGTGTTTTTTTTGTGCCGCGGAGGCGCGAAGGGAGGGCAGCCCTCGCGCGCAAGGGCGGAAGGGCTGCACTTCCCGTAGCGCCGGAGCCAAGCGTTCCTCTAACTTTCGAAATTCTTCTTCTAACCTCAAAACTTTAACCATGGATATCTCCATAACCATGGGGTTCCGAGGTGTGACAGTGGTACCAGGGGTAGCGTTTCCCACCCTCTCCCCCCCCATCCCCCCACGGTCCCGAAATTCGGTTTTACCTAATCTAGATCTTAGCCACCATCTCAAAAAATAATATATCTAAAAAATTCAATGACATAGTATTATCTCAAAAGAGGTTATTATTACACATTTTTTTTATTAAATAACTTACGCAAACAAGCGTACGATTTGTCTGATGGTAAGCGATTGCCGTAACTTATAGACGTCTGCAACACCAGAAGCATCGCAAGCGTGTTGCCGACACTACTCTTGATCCCCCCCCACACGAGCTCTGGTACTACTATTACTATATACTTATACTACCTTACTCACCAACAGGTATACAAAATTGCTTGAAAGCAGTATTATTTCGCTGTATTCTTCTGTAAGGTCGAGGTATTTCCCCAATCGGGCTGCAACAGATTTTCAGTTAAAACAATCACTAACTAATCATGAGAAAGCCTAAGTCTAAGAATTTAAAGCAAATGGTTTTAAGAACTCATACCAATAAGGTATACTCTCGTTCGTTCGTTTATTTTCAAGCCGCGCATAGGTTTTTTTCTACAAAATTGTAGGTGTGTAAGAGCAATCTTATAAATTATTAGTTATGTATGTCCACTCCTAGGATAAATACAATTATGTTTGCTCGTAAACGAACAAAAACTGACTACAATTACATCGATAATTAATGCAACGCGGGTAGACGAAAAAATTGTCAAGTATTATTAGCAATAACTCAAAAACTACTCGTCTGATATCAATTAAATTTAAATGGAACCCACATGACACGCACCATGTTTCGATTAAAACAAAACGTCATCGAAATCGGTCCACTCAATCAAAAGCTCTGAGGTAACATACATAAGCAAAGAAAAAAAATCCAGTCTAATTGAGAACCTCCTTCTTTTTTTGAAGTCGCTCAAAAGTCATCGCACTGTGCAGTTAGTTGATCAACTACATTAATCTATACCTAAGGTTATTTTCCCGCCTGCCCAGCGTGGTGACTATGGGCAAAACACATGAGTTCACGTTATCTTTGGCGTAAACTTGTGGAGGCCTATGTCCAGCAGTGGACTGTATAGGCTGTAATGATATAAGGTTATTTTATAATGCTGAACAGACAAAACATATTTCTGAGCTTATTTTTCAAATATATACAAAGCTACTCGTCTCGACTTGTCTTACACACGAAGTATTGAGTAAGAAGACGAGAACTTGAAGCGACAACAAAGAATACGTAAGACGCGTGAGATGAAACAGCGCAGCGACTCTGGAGTTAATAAGACAAAGTGTCTGGGTGTCGCGCGTCACTCGCCGTGGCAGCGACAAATGACGTTATTTAGTGTTCTTGAGCACCAACTAGCGCTAAAATATAGCACACAGATGGACTAAATCCATGCATGTAATTTAAAAAAAAAGCTGTCAAGGTGGAATCAAATATAAAGACTTGCATTTCGACATGTTTTTTTTTTGTTAATATTGAGCTACAAAACGTCAATAGTTATAGAAAGGCTTGGTGCCGAAACTAAATTAAACTGAATTTTACAGACAAATAGAAATAGTCACGTTTTATTGAATATAACCTAGAACAAAACATATAGTTAACATATACATATAATAATATTTATAAAGCCACAAATAACTATTTGTTACCAAGTGTTATGTAACATTTTAAAACACTACTCCAAAAAATAGTATCATATTAATGCTAAAAACATATTGTAGAGACTCAGGCTATTACTAACTCGTCTAAAGGTTCAACCGCGTAAATTTCGGATGTTACCTGCACGCGAATATAAACGTTCCTCGTGAAATATTACAAGTGGTAGAAAAGGCTGCGTCGAAATTTAGAAAGCTGAAAAGTTGATACAAAATGCATTAACAAATACATATTGCGACTTTGCTTTAAACATTTTGGATATTTTTTCAAAGTCGTTCTCTTATAGACATTCATCATTCATCATTACAGCCTATACAGTCCACTGCTGGACATAGGCCTCCACAAGTTTACGCCAAAAATAACGTGAACTCATGTGTGTTGTATAGACTCTTGTATAGACATTCAGTAGTCTTAAAAATAAAATAAAATAAATAAATTTGAGGCAGTTCAAGAAATTTGCTTAAAACTTCTTTCTCTTTTGTTAGTAAAACTTTATATGCCCACTTTTTCACCAAAAATAGCAGTTCCTGTCCCAAAATGAATACACTTTAGACTGTAATATCCCACTGCTGGGCATAGGTTGGCGGATATATTCCCTACTATGAGCAACGATCGCTATCAGTTGTACATGATAACAACCGGGACCGATAGCTTAACGTGCTCTCCAAGGCACGGTTGGGAGACTGCACAAACACCCAGACCACGGCAAACATGTTTGTCATGTGCGGGGATCGAACCCGCAAAATGGATACTTAAAATTTGTAATTTACACAAAGTGAGTAAGTTTCGCTACACGTTTATAAATACATGATTTCTAGTGAAACGATTAAAAACCACACCGTGAATGCTATGAACGCGTTTCCGAGAGACTTTGAAACATGAAAATGTTTATATCCGTAAACCTCAATATACTTCGAATTCATGAAATTTCATTACTTGAAGACGACTGAATATTTTGTGTATATTTTAATTATTAAATATTATCAAACGGTTGATTTAAAATGGGTAAGATTGGACACGCAAATACTCGAACAGCAGCAGTGTCAAGCAGAACTTAACTGTAGTCAACTCGTCAACTCTAGGAGTCCAGACAAAAGGAATACACAGTACTAAGTGTCCACCGTACTCGCCGCCGTCTCTGAGTGATAATCACCAAGTTGGCGGCGGCTCGCTTATTTCGAATAAAGGTCTGCACAAAGAGAAACTGTTTTCTTTTTCTTTAAATATATCTATAAAAATAAGAATAAAATGCTAACAAAACAAAAAGATAACAATATATTTTCTTACTAAAAATACATCGTAACATACATATTAATATATAACACACACTCACAGTTTACTTCATGTTAACACACACAAGTAACTCTCACAAAGAAATAAAATAAATTCTTTATAGCTACACTGTTTTTCTTTGAAGAATACATTAACAATTATGAATAAAGTTATTTAATACATTACCAAAATATTATATCAATTACACGCACACTTGTAAACATGTACAAAAGTCTTGCACACATGCTCATGTGAATTATCCGACCAAGAAGAAAAGTAACGTTTGAACGCTGTGTTTTCACGACGTAAAAACGTCACTTCGAGACAGTGGCAACTCGAGTTGCAAGTAAGTAAATACTACAAGTAATACAAAGTACAATGCCGGCCGACGTTGACTGACAGTTACCTTCAGCACGTTTTGCACCATTTTAGTTAATAGTCTGAAAATAAAACTAGCGACGAGATGGCAACAACGGAGCTTAACGAATACCTAATAACTTTAAACAGGCTACTTTATTCAGTTGAGAACCTAATATAATTAATAATAGATCTGTTGTAATTACAAATGAAAAGAGTTCACTCAAAAGTTAATATAAATGAAAGTTATATTCGTAAAATATTTAATGAATTCCTGAAACTTATTTCTGTGAGAGAATAACTTCGCTCTTTTAAAGTTATAAAACTGAATATTTAATCAATTTATATTTTATTGTGAGCGTTTTTACTAATTAAAAATATTAAAGTACTTTTTTTATTTACTTATGCACGAAACCGTTGTTGTTCGTACGAATGAGTCTGATTTATTTATTTAAATATATTTTATTTTTATAAAATGTAGACCCCTCCCCCGGCTGTGACGCAGTTGTGGCACGATGACACGAAGACACAGGTACGACGACAGGCTAAGCATGTGATGGCACGGAGACACGACGAACGGACAGGGAAGAAGGATAAAAGAGGGACTTTACGTGGAATCTAGCGAGGTGAATACAGAGTCTTACTGGACCTGAGGCTGTCTGAGAGCAACTGGAGAAAAGACAGTAGGAACACTCCATGGAGAGCGTCCACGAACTGAGCGCGATAGACTAGTATACCACCAGAAGTACTTTTCCTCATTTTGACAATTATAACTTTGATAGAGTGATGTACGTAACTCGCATTTGCCGAGCTATTTTTCTGAACTCACACTCTCAAGTCTTGTATTAGTTACAGCTTGTACGAAGATAGATGTAGTTTAAGATCCAAGTTTAAAATTTGTTGCAAACTTCGTCACGATAAGTGTAAGACAGGCGATCTCTTGTGAGTAGACAATCGTTGATCTTCTCGTACAGACTGCATAACTCTCTCAGTATTTTCTTCGGTCCTAGATGTTCTAGGACGACCTATTGTTTGTGATTTAAGCGTTGAACACATTGAACCAGTCTCTTCAAAACGCTTTACCCATATTTTAATTAAATTAGCAATCGCAGCTTCACTAACTCGCCGTAATTCATATTCAATACAATATAGTCACCTAGTAACAATGTATGAACGACAGTTCTCGTAAAATGCGCGATGCTTACCATCAAAGTGACTCATTGTGTCTAAAACTCCATGAGCGTTCCTACCTAATGGTAATATACATGGCCCGCCTACGCGCTTTCTACCCCACAAAAAAGATGATGCAATAAACACGTTCTATTGTGCCAGTCTGTATTAAAACTATCTCATCTAGGTGAAGCGAAATATTTGCAAAATTTTATTGAAATGTCATACCTGGAACACTACATAGTTTTTTAGACTAAACGACACAAAAAAGTCACAAAAAAATATAGTAATATTAACCAATATGTTTCGTATTAGAACCATGCTGGCTAAGCGAGATCCCGGATCCCGGCGATCCCAGCGATCAAGCTATCCCGCACCCCGTGTCACGTCCACCGGTCACCAAGTATTAAATATTGAAAACTAATATCTTTGCCCGCCGCAGGTGGACGTCGACTCCGCTTATACGGCCCGACGCGAAATATGTCCCTTTCTATTGACTTTTACATTTGCGACGGTTAGGTTCGCTCGGTTCGAAGATTGATAGCCTGCCTCGTTACGACCGAACTTAAAAGTCAGACATGGATAGCGGAGTAACATTACGTTTGAGTGTTTTTATTTATTCCAAATGATATATTTATGAAGTCTGTTTTTCTTATAAATTGAATAAACTGACTCGATGTCTGAGTTTAATTAAATAATCGATATTATTTCTTTTTATTTATTTACTAATTGCGCGCAGGAAAGAGAGAAGAGAGAGAAAGAGAGAAGGATTGCGCGTGAGGGAAAAAAGCCTATTGCCTTCCTCGATATCTTCTTCCTCGTTACCTTAATGATGAGGATCGCGACCACGAATAATATATCTCCATTGAAGGCGATCGTAAGCAGCATATGTTCCTCGATATAAGGGCTATCCAACACAAAAATAAAATTCATTTCACACACATATCACCTGAGATTAGTGCGTTGAAATAAAGAAACCAACAAACTTTACAGCTTTAGAATAGTCGTTTAGATGAGCTGATACGGGGAAATAATTACGGACTTACTAATATATTTTTTCGTGGAAATGTCGATTTTTTTTTTACATTCTATAGAAACTTTGTCCTTGCGACAATAAATAAAAAGATTATAAACTTGGTGTAGTCGCTCAGAAATTATTCGAGAACATGACTTTCTGATATTAATTTTCATTTATATAGATTACCAGTTCATAGAAATAATATCAGCAGTTATAAATATTACCATAACAGAAAAAAGTATGATATATAAATGTTACTGGATAGAAAAATACATATTGCACAATGACAAGAGAAAAACACAGGAGACTTCAATAAAGTTTGTCAAAAGACTTGTGGCTGATAAATACACAAAGATTTTATATCTTAAGAAGTTTCAAGGTTTGAAAATACATAGCATACGAGATAATTTTGACATTGGAGTAGACGAGTCTTAATATGTCTGAAAGTCACAAAGTATAAAATGACTAAGGTTATATAAATGACAGTGTGATCTAAGAAACTTTTGGTTTTCACTTGTATATTGAGTTTTTCTAAAGACTAAGTTCGTTTTTTTGTTGCCTGTTTATAGTAGAATCTAATTATATAGTTGTGCTAGCTTCACATTTTATTCATCCACCCATCCATCAGTAATTAAGAGTCCACTGCTGGACATAGGCTTCCCCCAATGCTCGCTACTCCATCCGAGCCCTCAACCTCTGAATCCAACGGCTTACTGCTTTCTTCTTAAGGTTGTCAGTCTACCTGGTTTGAAGGTGGCCTGTGCTCCTGTTCCCGAGACGAGATCGCCATTCGAGAATCTCCTTCTCCATCGGTTATCGGTTATCTTTGCAATATGACCTGCCATTGCTACTTCAGCTTACAGATTTGGAAAGCTATGTCAGTGACGTTCATACATCTACGGATTGCATCATTTCAGCTTCACATTAATTAGAATTATTTTAATTTAAAAAAAAAAAACGTTACTTGAACTAAGAATTTTTTAATGTCATTTCGTTTCATTTATTTCCAGTCGCACTTCAATCATTTAAAAACTTTTATTTATTTTTTTATTAACAACAAATAAAAAAATGTTTTTAAAAGTGTATTTCTTTTTTTTTCGTTTATTTATTTATTTTGTTTTCGAGTTACAATACACGAACAGAATGCACGATATGTAGCTTTTAGTACGAACACAATGCGAGACCAGAAAATATATTTTACATTTTTCAATCAAGTATTTTATTCTTCATTTTAAAAATACAACATCAAATACATATTCGCCGTACAACAATTCGTATGCACTATCGAATTCTATTTTCAGAACTTGAACTTATGGATTGCTCATACAATCATATTTATTAATTTCATTTGCTTCGTCAGTTAGTTCAGCCTATTGCAGTCCACTGCTGAACATAAGCCTCCCTAAGTTCGTGCCAGACATCGCAGTTTTCCGCAATCCTCATTCACCCTACACCGGCAATCTTACGTAGACCGTCGGTGCAAAGGGCCGGAGGACGTCCAACGCTGCGTTTGAAGACGCTGTCTCCACTCCAGGACACGTCTGCTTCAACTGCCATCAGTCCTGCGACACAGATGACCAGTCCACATTAATTTTAAGTAAAATAAATTAAATGCTAATATAAAAACTAAATTTATCTCGATAAGTGCTTTAAAAGATTATTATATTAAGATTTAAATTTTATTTGAAACGTTTATGTACATTGTTTGGTATTTCATATATATTTTTTAATGCAATTTTATTTAGTGATTTAAATGAATTAATTACGTAGACTATTTGAGCACGAGGTATGTGTATATGTGAGTGTGTTTGTCATTATGTATGTATGTATATTAAGCACCGCGCTTGGAACAAGGATTTATTAACGAAGATAAAGTGCTCATTTGCCGCTCCACGTCTCGTGAATTCGTAGCACGTCGTAAATGCACCTACAGCTAACCGTCGATTCGTTAGCTCCTGCAGTACGCTACTAAAACTTGCCCGGAATCCTTGAATCCCGGGAATTCAAGGATTGTGCAGGGATCACAACATTGCTGGGCTCTTCGACTTATCAACAAAATTTAAACCAGTTCCTATTGTTTAAATTTACAGTACAGTGTAGCGGAATATCTTCGCTCTAACTGGATTAGGTTACTTTTAGTAATCAGATTTTTTTTTTACAACTAGCTGTGCCTGCGACTTCGTCCGCGTGGAATTTAACAAAAAAGTTATTGTTCAGTTCACAAACTTATAAACTAATAAATTTCTAAAATAAAACTAGTTATTCCTTATTACACCAGCTATCTGCCAGTGAGAGTACCATCAAAATCAGCCTAGCCGTTTCAGAGATTAGTCGGAACAAACAGACAGACAGACGGACAGACAGACCAAAATTGTAAAAAAATGTTATTTTGGTATATGTACCTAGTATGTGCACTTAGTACAATTCGGTTATCTTAATATTACAAACAGACGCTCCAATATTATTTATTTGAGTTATTTTTATGTTTAGATTATTGTCCAAATAACTGCATCAGTTTCCTAAACGTTTAAAAAAACTTTAGTATATTATAAAAGCCATATAAAAGCCAGCCAACCATATTTATATAGCCCTTTTTTGAATGAATTGAGATTTTTTTTACTATTTTTCGTGTAGTATTGTAATCTGTGTTAAACACTCTAAGTTTTGAAATTAACACTAATTATGTACTGGTAGTATCTATGTTACTGGTTGTAATATTGATTAACATAAAATCAAATCAATCTTTGAAGTTGTTGTTTCATTGATATTTTAAAATATTAGTAAATAATAAAATGTTGTCTTACACTGCTTTCTCAAGGCTTTAAATAAAATTTATGATCTAAATAACTCTTTTCCAATAACATTACCAACAATTATTTATCAATGATTTTTAAACATTAAACGTTTCAAAAAATGATTTAAAAGTTTAAAGAATTTTAATAGAAACCATTAAACGAGTAATCTTGTTAAATTTACACCGTGTAAATATAACAACCATCTAACCTCCATATCAACATGTAATAAAATTAATTTTCGCGATATGAAAGGCAAACAATGAACTCAAACAGAGAAGATGATACGTACAAGGGTTGGTTCACATTCGTGATGATCAAGCGTGCTAATAACGTAAAAGAGTTTCAATAAAAATCTGATGTGTAAATATTGTATTAAATATTAGTTTACATATCTTATTTTTCTGTTTACGTTTTTAATCCATCTTCTAAATTCTATAAAATTTTACGATAAAAGACTCCGGAACATAATACTTGGCTATAGCATGAGCGTTAATAGTTACACCCTCATCATCATTCATCATTACAGCCTATAGCCAGTCCACTGCTGGACATGGCCTCCACAAGTTTACGCCAAAAATAACGTGAACTCATGTGTTTTGCCCATAGTCACCACGCTGGGCAGGCGGGTTGGTGACCGCAGTAGACTTGTTACTCACTATAGACAGCGCCACGATTCGCTTGAATCGAATATAAAAATCATCATATCGAAAATTTAGATCTAACGGGTACATCGTTCCATAGCTTAATTGGCTAGAGCACCGACGCGGTTAGTTGGAGATGCAGGTTCGATCCCCGCTGGAACGGTCGATTTTTGATATGATATTTAAATAATTGTGTTTGCTCGCAAACGAAAAAAAAACCGACTTCAATTACATCGACCAGTAATACAACGTAGATCGACGAAAAAATAGTCAAGCAACTACGCGTTATTAAAGATTACTCAAAAAGTAGTTATCAGATCTCGATAAAATTTATATGTGACCACATGATAAACATCAGCTTTCGAATAAATTAAAAATTATCAAAATCGGTACACCCAGTAAAAAGTTATTACGGATTTTCGAGAGTTTCCCTCGATTCCTCTGGGATCCCATCATCAGATCCTAGTTTCCTTATCACGGTACCAAACTAGGGATATCCCCTTTCCGACAAAAAAAAAGAATTATCAAAATCGGTACATCCAGTAGAAAGTTATGCGGTATAATACAACGTAGGTCGACGAAAAAAGCGTCAAGTAAAAACACATTATTAGATATAACTCGAAAAGTAGTTGTTAGATCTCAAATAAATTTAAATGGGACCAATTGGCACACACCACCTTTCGATTAAAACAAAATTCGTCGAAATCGGTCCACAAGGGCAAAAGTTCTGATGTAACATACATAAAAAAAAAAAAAAAATACAGTCGAATTGAGAACCTCCTCCTTTTTTGGAAGTCGGTTAAAAAATGTATCGAAAAATAATACCAGCCCGCTACGCGCCGTTGAATATGAACCGGCCCTTAAACATATAATTATAAAAAGGGCAAATATAAGTACTCATTTTACTTTTAATTTCATTTATTGAATTGTAAGAAATGAGAGTCGAATGGAAATTCACTCTGTTTGTTGTTTAAAATGAATGAATGATATTTTGTTAGGTTTATTAATGTTACGTTACTTTGAATATGAGACTTGAGCTAATACAAAACATGAATGATATTGAAAATTCCCTGATTTTTATTATAAAAAGAACTTGTGATTCAAATATGGGTAGCATAATTGTGTTTGCAGGCAAACGAAGAAAAAGCGACTTCAGTTATATCGACAAGTAATACAGTGCATGTAGACGAAAAAATAGTCAAGTAAATACGCATTATCAAAGATTACTCCAATAGTTGTAATAAGATCTCGGTGAAATTTAAATATGACCACATGATAAACATCGTCTTTCGATTAAATTAAAAATCATCAAAATCGGTACACCCAGTTAAAAGTTATGCGGATTTTCGAGAGTTTCCGATATCATCCTCGATTTTTCCCTCATTCCCCGAACATACATAATATATATATATATACGGTCGAATTGAGTAACCTCCTCCTTTTTTTGAAGTCGGTTAAAAACAGAAGAATTTTAGCCACTTTTTTCAAATGAGCTATTTTTTTGTTTGCTATAAAATATGTGAATAAAATAAAGATATTTTCACGATACACAAAACGAATTCGTCACGTCATTAGGAAGTTTGACGGCTTAGCTGGTTAAAATTCGGTATGTATCATACTCAAAATACTATCGTCAAGAAACCTGCACGATTTGGAAGAAATTTTAAGAGATGTTTACCCAACCACCCGCAACAAAGCAGTCTCCTCCTAAGATATCTCATATCTTTCTTCTGAACTTCAATATGTTTACAGAATCCTACACAAAGATAAAATAACCAAAGTTATAAGATAATAAAACATCTGAAATTAATTAAACACTGTCAACAAGATGGCGTGTTCTACTCAAACACGCGAAAAATTAATTATCTAACAAGCAATCTGCTTCTTTAAGAGATATTTTCTTTTGCTCGCTTTTCATAGATTGATTGTTATTGATAGACCGTCGGAGTGAAGAAGCACAATTATAAATATACTTTTGTAAATAAGTCAATGTAAAACATTTCGAAGAAGTAAAAAAAAGATCGACGCGGAAAAATACAGTTAACTTAGTATACAATGAATTCAATGTAATGTAATATTTAATATTTATATTACCAGCTATTGCCTGTAACACAAGCATTGATTTGTTACCTTAGGAATAGACGACCGCGTGTGTGTTAATATACATATAAATATTACGCTTCAGCCTGTAATATCCCACTACTGAGCATAGGCCTCTTTCCCCATGTAGGAGAAGGATCAGAGCTTAATCCACCACGCTGCTCCAATGCGGGTTGGCGGATATATTCCCTATTATGAATAACGATCGCTATCAGGTGTACATGATACCCGGGACCGACGGCTTAACGTGCTCTCCGAGGCACGGTGAGGAGACCCACAAGGACTGCACAAACACCCAGACCACGGCAAACACCTGTATGGCCAATACAAATGTTTGTCATGTGCGGGGATCGAACCCGCAACCGCCAGCGCAACAGGTACAATCCATGGCTGTGACCGTTGCGCCAACGCGGCGTCAAATATTTAATTACTATTATTATTTATGTCCAATTTAAAATAAAAATAGGTTTTAACGTTTATCAAAATCAAACATTTCTTTATTCAAGAAGGCATCAATAGTTATTTTAAATTGTCACCAAACTACTTTCGATTTAAAACATATATTTATATTATTTATATTTGTTTGTGAAATGTATTAATTATTAAAAAAAAAAATATTAAAAAAATATATAATTATTATCTAATTTGCTTTCATATCTGAATGCTGTATCACCTACAAAGGTGCACACATCAGAATGAATTTGCATTTTCTATTACGTAAATGTTATCATGTGTGTACTGCTAAATAAAATAAAATATATTCTGCAAATAAAAACAGACAAGTCAACAGTTACTATTTATAAATAAAATTTACATAAAAACTATTTAAATATTTAAAACACCAACAAGAATGTGTATAATATTTAATTACTTTCAAAATACTAAGATATTTCACAAAGCGTATTAATTTAATTTAAATTTCATACACAACGTTGCAATTAAAATTTTCGATGATATAATTTAAAACGGCTTCAATAGAATAAAGTTTTAATATGCTCCTCAGCTCGATATAAAATATAGTTTATAACGGAATCAGATTAACCATTGTTCCTGAAATTATTATCACGTGAAGCTTGGTACCGAAGCGTTAACCGTTGCGTTGCGGGAAAATTACCAATTATTTTGTTATTAACTTTAATTTAAAACGTATCGTTTGAACACGCAATTAAAATTTCTAAACATGCCCGTATATTACATGATTAAAATTTCAAATTATGGTGGCTCTGTGCTACATTACGACAATATGTCGTTGTAATTATTGGTAATAAAACGCATGAATCAATTAATTAATTTCTTACGGTCTATTACTGTGGGGTAATGCTACAGATATTAAGACTGTATTTATCTGGCAATAAAACTTAAATTAAAAATTAAAAAACAACCCCGATACAATAATCTCACTTGCCTTTAAAAAGTTAAAAATAATTAAAGAAACTCAATCTTAAAGTACCTAAATATGTACGAGTATTAATCATTCTAAAATAATTGTGTTTGCACGCAAACGAAAAAAAAACCGACTTCAATTACATCGACAGGTAATACAACGTAGATCGACGAAAAAATAGTCAAGCAACTACGCGTTATCAAAGATTACTCAAAAAGTAGTTATCAGATCTCAAAGTTATTACAGATTTTCGAGAGTTTCCCTCGATTTCTCTGGGATCCCATCATCAGATCCTGGTTTCCTTATCACGGTACCAAACTAGGGATATCCCCTTTCCAACAAAAAAAGAATTATCAAAATCGGTATATCCAGTAGAAAGGTATAATATAACGTAGGTCGACGAACAAAACGTCAAGTAAAAACGCATTATTAGATACAACTCGAAAAGTAGTTGTTAGATCTCAAATAAATTTAAATGGGACCAATTGGCACACACCACCTTTCGATTAAAACAAAATTTGTCGAAATCGGTCTACCCGGTCAAAAGTTCTGATGTAACATACATAACAAAAAAAAAAAAAAAAAATACAGTCGAATTGAGAACCTCCTCCTTTTTTGGAAATCGGTTAAAAATACATCGCGTTGTGGGACCGCTCCTAACATAATTATACCAGGTTTTACCCGCGGCTTCGCTCGCATTGATTTTTTTTTAATAAAAAGTATCCAATGTTACTTCTAATACCTCCAAGAATATGTGTACAAAGTTTCATGATGATCGGTTAAGTAGTTTTCACGTGAAAACGTAACAAACAAACTTACATTCATATTCATAATATTAGTAGGGATAATTCACTTTTATATTAGGTCCTATTCAGGAAAACTTAAAAGTGTTCATAAATCCTCTTAACGAGAAATTTTTTATTTTGATTTTTGACATGTCCTCTTAATTAGCCTTTGAACGAACTCACCTTTTTGAATGAAATAAAGAGGAACAAGTTCTTAGTTAAAATGGGTCAACGTTGCATCATTAATAACATTCTCCAGCCAAGCGTTGAATTCGCTGCCGTATGGACGATGATATCCCAAGGGAATCGAATTTGCCTTACAAGCGCTGCAGCAGCTGGTTGGTCTGTTGATCTATTGGTTAATTTTATATTATCAATCAATATTAACACCATTCTCGATGTCCAAGTCATACACTATTCAACTAACCACATATTTTAAAACAGATGGAACACATTACTGTTATATTTTGTTAACTTTACAGAAAGTACACAGTTTATATGAAGATCATTTAACAATCCGTGAAAAAAGTCGCATTCCTTTTATAATTTATGAAAGTAAATTTATAATACAATCTAAAACAAAATTTTGTATAATTTTTTTTGTTTTTTTTTATTTTTTGATTTTGATTTTAATTGTAGCTTTCATCATCATCATTACATTATAAAGTACGTAGTCCTTGTAAAAATAGCTTTATTGTTCTCACAATTAATCGTCACTGCCTTCTGGCATTTAGATGATTAAAAATTATTATTATAACAAGGAAACGTTTTTCTCATCATACTATTTTTGGTATGTTTTTGTATGACACTGATTGTAAACGACGCAATATATTATCTGTAATCCATGTATATACATAATCTGTAATGTGGTACAATAATCTGTATGTTAGTAAAATTTAAATATTAGTATTCATTCATTCATTACAGCCTATACAGTCCACTGCTGGACATAGGCCTCCACAAGTTTACGTCAAAAATAACGTGAACTCATGTGTTTTGCCCATAGTCACCACGCTGGGCAGGCGGGTTGGTGACCGCAGTACTGGCTTTGTCGCACCAAAGACGCTGCTGCCCGTCTTCGGCCTGTGTATTTCAAAGCCAGCAGTTGGATGGTTATCCCGCCATCGGTCGGCTTCTTAAGTTCCAAGATGGTTGTGGAACCTTGTTATCCCTTAGTCGCCTCTTACGACACCCACGGGAAGAGAGGGGGTGGCTAAATTATTTAGTGCCGTAGCCACACAGCTAGCTTTAGTAGCTTTGATCCTTAATTATTTGAATTGTGATTTTTTAAACCTTTTTTTTTTATTTATTTGTTTCATAACGCCCGTATTGATTTTTGAATTTCTTTATTGATTACTTTTTTTTCTCTCAATGGCTGTTAATCAATTTATAGTAATGTTTTTAGTATTATTATTAAGTTTTTTATATGGAACTATTAATGTGAAGCATCTCTTCTGAACTTTGTTATATGTTCTTTTTTAATATCGGAAACTATATTTGCTTAAGTGATACTATTGTGTTTTGTATTTCTGTATATTAATGTAACACAGTTTGTTTCCAAAATAAACTAAAATAAATAAAAAATAAAATAAAAATAAAACTTGTGTCAACTTACCACATCGCAAGAAAATATTAATTGTTAACAATCATATTGTTAGTTCTGATGTACCATGCTTTAATACAAGTATATATCGAGTACTCTTTTGTTTATCATAAAAATTTAACGTAAAACGAACCGTGATTTCTACATTATTGCTTACATTAATTTTAATGATTACTGTGATAATGATTGCTTAGATTAATTTTAAACATCGCTGTTACTCTACAAAATGATAACAAAACGCAAACAATATACCAACCACATTTCTACGTCAATCTCCTTTCAAAATATATTTCTGTATTTTGATGTAAATTCGCCTACATACCATTATGATATTTTTAGTTCTATCTATTCAGATAACCAAATAGTTTATTCGAAATAGATAAAAGATAACCATTTGAACGGTTGCCCTGTGAAACTTCGCATCCCGCTGTGCTCATACAGTCAGGCGTGTTCGGACAGAGATGGATGTGAGAGGTTGGTTAGGATGCAGTCGTAAATGAAGCTAACCTATATGGAATTGATTACCAGAGGTGGGGCTTGGTTTCCTTAAAGGTGAAAGTCTAAGATAACATCAGCTCTATGAACTTAAATCGTCATCCAATTAATAATAATTGAGACAAAAATAAATAGTGTAGGATAGTTACATTGACGTCTTTATAAATTGAAAAAAGCTAGAAGGCAAAAACTAGCTAGCTTTCATCAATTTTCATTCAACTATGTCGAATGAAGTGCTTAAAGTTGAAATTAACAGTTGAATATCGACCTGTATAACATACTATCAAAAATCGTAAACGTTTATCTACATCTCAAAAGTCATACAGAATTCTAAAAATCGGGATATTTATCAGAAAGTCTCATACACTACACACTTCAGCCTATTGCAGTCCACTGTTGGACATAGGCCTCCGCATGTTTGTGCCAACATCCCGGTTTTCTACAAATTTCATCTAGCCACAACGGCAATCTTACGTTGATCGTCGGTCCAGCAGGCCGGAGGGCGTCCCACACTGTGTTTGCCAACACATGGCCTCTACTCCAGTACACGTCTGCTCCATAAAGGCTCATAAAATTACTAATACTTTTAATTTAAATAAGCGTTTGACATATCTCGATAAATTAGACATCTTTAAAATTTAGATTGAAATCTTACACACTTCAAAACAGATAAATAATAAAATCTACATACTAAATGCTATATACCAGAATATATAACGTAAACTATATAATAAAGAAAATAATATATATCAACAACTAGCTTCAATCGCCTCGCTCAGCCGCTCAGACGGCGGCAACCAGCGCGCTGGCAGCTCCCGAGAGTGCAACGATATTTATTGTACACTTAACGGGTACAATAGAAAACAATTCATAAAGCGCTTTCATGGCGCCGCAATACCGCTTACAAACGTGAAGCTTTATTCTGAATGTACCTTGATTTTTTCATTTCAAGCAGACAATGTTCATTCAGTCCTGCTTATTTACCATTATACACATTATTTATCGATGGAAGATATTTTACAAATCACTTCCTTGAACGTTTTACGTATATTTAAAATGTAAAGGTATCTTAAATGTATGAATATTATTTGAAAAGCGATTCTTTATAATTTTTGTATGTACATTATATCAACGATGTCGAGAACGAAATGCGTACATGTCAAGTATTTGTTTAGTAATATATTAACTTTACTAAGATATTCTTTATCACCTTCTTGAGTAACGTGCACAAGATGCAGCATTTCCATAAATTCTGGATCAGTTACCGAGTTAAGCTAATTATCAACAAATCTTAGAACTGATTTTTTGTTATCTCAGTAATCGTAATAGACTTAATACTAATTCATGACTAATTTTGATCGCTACATTTACAGTTCTGGGTATATTATGTCAATAAACTCTATAGATGTAATAGAAATAATTGCCATCAATTAGAAATTTGTTGAAACTAACATTGGTGACATGTTCTGGTGTACTTTCGTGCCGACGAATTTTGTTATGAAATTTATTTTGTGGTCTCTGATAACGAACGATATTCTTATTAGAAAAAGTATCCTTACTGGTAATAATAGAGCAGTGTTGGTAATAGCACTTCGACCTTTCTCATAGGGGAGTGGAACATTTTGAGGCTGTTTTAGTTCACTTCAGTTCATTGTGTTGTGTGTTATTATTCGCTTCAAGATTATATTATTGATAAAGATGGTTGGGTTTAGTGGCGCCGTGTTTCATGCAAGACTTGACCCAATTTTTATTGTGAATCACACGTAATAATTGTCGTAATTTAAATATATATAGTTTATATCAGTACATATTTTACATTTACACACGTACATATTATCGTGATTATTTATGTTCGACTATTTTTATGTATTATTATATGTATACGTATTTATATATATTGAATTTATCAAACACTATTATTATTCATCCTTTGAATATTCATATTGTACACTTTTTATCCGTTGCTGCTATATGTCCTGTGTACAAAGGTTATCTGGAAGAAAACGCTCTTCAGCGTTGAGATCGACTTTATGCATCTCTGTTTTTATTTGTCAGTATGTTTGTTTGTATTTTGGTGTACAGTAAAAAATATTAAATCGATTAAATGCTTGGCACATTTTCAAAAGAGTAACTGCGAAATTTCTTACCGATCTTCTCTGCAGTATCAACATTCCGAATTTAAAGTAGCTTGAGTTTGACTACAATTAATTTATTTCTAAAATTCTTTTGAAGCCTATTTGGAAAAAAAAAATAATTTCGTTCAGTTTATAAATAATTGTGATTGCAGGCAAACGAAAAAAACGACTTCAATTATATCGACAAGTAATGCAACGTAAGTAGACGAAAAATTAGTCAAGTAAATACGTATTATCAAAGATTACTCCAAAAGTTGTAATCAGATCTCGATGAAATTTAAATGTGATAATATAATAAACATCAGCTTTCGATTAAATTAAAAATTATCAAAATCGGTATACCCAGTAAAAAATTATGCGGATTTTCGAGTTTCCCTCGATTTCTCTAGGATCCCATCATCAGCTCCTCGTTTTCTTATCACCTTACCAGGGATTTCCAAACCTTTCCAACAAAAAAGAATTATCAAAATCCAGAACCAGATCCTTTCCAACAAAAAAGAATTATCAAAATCGGTTCATAAACGAAGAAGTTATCCCCGAACATACATAATATATATATAATGTATGATCGTATATATATATATATATATATATATATATATATATATATATATACACGATCGAATTGAGTAACCTCCTCGTTTTTTGAGTCGGTTCAAAAGAACTTAATATAGCCTATCAAAACTGTCTACAAAAGTCAAGTGTATACACAATAAGCTGCTGAATAAACTAATTCTGGTTCTTTATTTGAGCACATAATGTCCCAGACACGTCGTTGCGATAATGTTGATGAGTTAAGTAAATACCTCCTTGTTTAGCGAAGCGACTCCGGTGACCGCTTAGGTTCAAATTGTGTTGGTGCGTGTCCTTGAAACTTTAAGTCATATTTTTAACTTATTTTTAACAATATGCGGAAAGGACAGTTAATGAATGACCGTACCTCGTTTTTTCTTTTTTTAATCATAGGTTAAAAAATATATCGACCAATAAATTATCTAAGCTACAAGAACTTCATTTAAAACACCATTGTTACAACAATAATTTCTTTGGAAATATTGTTTTTACAACCTACGCCCAAACGTATCGACCACTAATCATACAACGTGAAAAAACCAAACAACCGTAAAAAAATTAAAAATGAAAAAAAAACGCGAAACAGAAAACTCCGATCCAATAATTCAGTTGACAACGGAGACAAAAGACTATGTTCAAATAATATCGTACTAACGTTTTACGAACGGACCGGACGGGGCCGGTCCGGACAAACTGCACGTAATTTATGGGCCGCGCGGGAAATTAGCGGCGCGTGGACTCACACGTAATGAACGTATTGTATGAGGGCTCGCTTACGAGGTGAGTGGAATGATGAGCCGGTCGTTTTTGAGAGACGATACGATTCGTTGGCGACTTTAAACCGACCTATTTTGGTTTTAAAGTAGGAAGTTCTCAATCTACAAAACTTTTTTATGTGTTATTTGGGAGGGTGGACCGATTTAGATATATTTTTTTAAATCGAAAGATGGTGTTTGTCATGCCATTTAAATTTAATCAAGTTCTGATAAGTACTTATTAAGTTATCCCTAATATAAGTAGGAATATAAAGCATATTTACTTAACATTTTTTTCGACGATGTAATTGATATCGGTTTTGTGCTACTTGCTAAATCTTTTTTTTTACTTATGTTTGAAAAGATCATATAGTCTTTGTATGTGTGTGTGGTTTGTGATGTGTGTTAACGGACCCCTGCTACAGGTGTGTTCCTATTTTGGTCATGTAAAGTCATACATTTACTTACTTTTTTTAATATATTTTTAGAACATTAGTGAGGCACAGAATTAAATTTTTTTTAACTATAAGCTGGGAAATGCTTTTACGCTATAACCTATGATAGTAATTTTAATCATCGTGTATAAATCACTGATACATTTTATAATCGGTAACGGAGCTTACTGGCAGAGAATGCCTGCAGGGATTAAGTTCGCCTTTTGTTCCAAATGTTTGATATATTGGTCAATTAAGGATTTTTTTTAATCCAACATCGGGGTTTAAGCGTAATTAAAATGTAAATGTTCAAAGCGTATATGAATATATACCTTATTATGTACATGATATCTTGTATGGGTATTACTGGAAAAATAATAATAACAAAATTGAAATTATCAGTCCGTAAGATTCTCCATTTTGTCTCTGTAGGACCCAGCCTACATTATTCAGTATACGGCTTACACTATACAGCTATAGCAGTGAGCTGTCACCTATAACAAGCATTAAGCTACTTACCATAGGAACAGACAACTGTTATAATATTTGTATATATATAATAAAATATTACACCCAGACTCAGGCAGGAATCGAACCCGCAACCCGCGGAGCAGAAAGCAGGGCCACTACAAACTACGCCAACGGGCTAGTCAAATGGATATTAATTTATTTACTATGCACTCCAAGCAAAACAGTATTTGTATTTAAGTAGGTATTTTATTCAGTGTGGTTTTATTAAAAACTAAGAAAAATCAAATTTTGTGAAGAGAATTTAATTTTTTATTGTAATACTAGCTGTGCCCGCGACTTCATCTGCGTGGAATTTAACAAAAAAAGTTATTGTTCAGTTCGCAGAGTTATAAAATAAATAAATTCCTAAAATAAAAGTAGCCTAAGCTACACTTTGCTGTATCAGCTATCTGCTGGTGAAAGTCCCGTCAAAATCGGTCCAGCCGTTTCAGAGGTTAGCCGGATCAAATAGACAGACCGACAGACAAAAATTTAAAAAAATGTTATTTTGGTATATGTTTCGCTTATACATCCATATCATCATTCATCATTTCAGCCTATCACAGTCCACTGCTGGACATAGGCCTCCATAAGTTCACGCCAAAAATGGTGTGAATTCATGTGTGTTGCCCATAGTCACCGCGCTGGGCAGGCGAGTTGGTCCTGGTGGTGGTACATCCATATGCATTTACTAAAAAGCGGTTATTTTAATATTACAAACAGACACTCCTATTGTATTTATTCGTACAGATATTCTCCAAGACAATTGTGCGACTTGTGGTAACGAAGCTACAAATTACATTTTTCACATATTGTTTGGGTAAAATCAGTACAATTAGGCATGTTACATCTGTTACTTTGGTCAGAAAACCCGGCCACTGGGCTGGCCACCAAGTGATCTGGTCGAAAATCTTCTACTGGTGCAACCCAAAAAATAATTTTGGTCTTCGCCTTTTTATTTATATTTTTTTCCAAAAGCAGCTACTTATAAACGAAAGGTACCATAAGAAGTTAAGAAGTTATTTAATTTATTTAGTTTGTGTAGGTAGGGCACAGCAGGAAAATTTCTATTCAAAATGTGGAGCAGCCCTACTGGGGTAGTACCTCGACCTACAGAAGATCACAGCTAATTAATTTTGTTTCCAAGCAGTGCTATGTTCCTGTTTATAAGTAAGATGATCAGAGCTTCTAGGCGATTGGGGATAGGGTCGGCAACACGCTTGCGATGCTTTTGGTGTTGCAGACGTCTATTAATTACGGTAATCACTTACCATCAGGTGAGCCGTACACTTGTTTGCCGACTGATTTATATTCAAAAAAAAAATACATATCACCCAATACGTCCAGATTTTTCTGACCTAATTTTGTTGTATGAATTTATCATGGCTAGGTCACAAAATCATACTTTCTTTGATTCATTGATTTTTCGATTTCTGTGCCAACGATTGTTAGAGTACCTTTTCACTTTCTAGGTCTACATTAGCACCAAGAGATTCGGTCTTCAGCTTCTTACCTTTTTTATAGGAAACTTGAAAATATTCATTTCCCTATAAACCTGCATCTAACCTGCATTATGTTCCTCACATTGCCCCATCTTGTCGATCATTTCCATCTAAGCTAGCTTATTTGATCATTAGAACCAGTCAATCTTCGACTTTTAACTTGAAATATCCATTTATGTCCCATATAACAAACATCTAATACAATACTCAACTTTAACCATTGAACCATTTTAAACTTCCTTTAAACTAATTTTGTGTAGTTTTTATTTTCTTTATATAATGTAATACAGATGCAGTCGTATACATACGCGCACACACAAAATTACCCACCCACACACACTCACACATCCACACACATACACACACACACACACACACACACATACACTCTCACACACACATACGTATACATTCATATTCATTTTTCCTATTATATTTTAAATTAAGAATATACTTGAACTTTAAATATACCCGTGACGTAAAATCGTGTCGATCTCGTATCGCAAAGTGAAAAGGCTCGTGCTGGAGTAAAAATGAGAAGTTAGTTGTCACCTAATAGGGTCGCTGTCGGGAAGTGTAATAAATAATGTCCGCAAGCGTCGCTGATTTATGTTCAAAGGGGTCTTTAGTTATCACTTGTTATATGAAGTGGTTTACTTATAATTAATATTATAATAACGCAAATGTTATATAATATATTGAAATTCATGTCGTTTTACTTAAGATTTATCTTTTTTTAAGTAAAACCTCTTTACGCAGGCTTAACTTGGCTAGTAAGCTGGTGAATGCTTGATGAGAGCGTTACGAAAAGTGTGATAGGAAGAAGCGAACAGAAGTTGAGGGGGACATATAAGTTATACATTCGTGTAGATGGAGGAGGTAATGAAGTTTTACTTCAGTCGTGTGGTCTAAAGCAGACTCGTTTTTTAATAATAACAGGTTATCAGTAACGAGTTATTAATGTCTGGACGCTGATCAATGATCTATTTTTCTAACAATAAGGAGAACTAAAGCTATCTATATCGCGCTGTTCCACATCACATTGATAAATAGACACGTTTCTGTATTTTTGTTTCAATTTCTTTATTAGAATCATACAGCACATAAAAGTATTAAAGATTCAGCTTTCAGCTTGAGGTCGCTGATCTGGCTGATTCCAAAATAAAGGAACACAAGAAAATTCCTTACAAAACATGCACGAATTAAATATTACCGAATTTATTAATTTAAATATGTAAATAAAGCGGCAAATCGCAAAGTTTTAATAAAGCACAATAACACAAGCATATTCTGTTATATTTTTAACCGGTTTCAAAAGTATATATATATATGTTCGGGGATAGCTTCGTTATTTATGAACCGATTTTGATAATTCTTTTTTTATTATATACAGAAGATATCCCTGGTGTGATACCACGATAAGAAAACCAGGATCTGATGATAGGATCCCAGAGATATCGAGGGAAACTCGAAAATGCGCATAACTTTTTACTGGGTATACCGATTTTAATTATTATTTTATTATATACAGAAGATATCCCTGGTGTGATACCACGATAAGAAAACCAGGATCTGATGATAGGATCCCAGAGATATCGAGGGAAACTCGAAAATGCGCATAACTTTTTACTGGGTATACCGATTTTAATTATTACCCGACTGCCAAGGAAGGGTTATGTTTTTCGCGCGTATCTTGTATGTATGTATATTTGTATGTAATATTCTTTACTACCTCATATTTCCAGAACTACTGAACGGATTTACATAATTGAGGTATCGTTAGGTTCGTCTTAGCTGCCCAAGTGTTCTTAGATAGGTGACATTAAAAAAAATCAAACATGGCGGCTGCACGAAGCCATTGTAGTTAATGAAAAAAAAAATTTTTTCTCGAATACTATAATATGGGTATCAAATTGAAGGGCACAATACAAGGATTTTAAAAAGGTATATCATGATTATTATTACCATAATACTAATAAAGAAATACAATATTAAAGTTTAAAAAATGTGGACTTTGCTCTTTCCCACGCCTATGCCATGCCAAACTCGCCTCCTAGGCGACGACAACTTCGCGGTGTATAGCCTTTCTAATAAAATACAATGGTTAAAAAAAACATACAATTAAAATTACAAATAAAAATTAAGAAATGTCACACCAATTTACAATTACATTAATAAAATCAATAACAAATACATAATACCAAATACAAACAAATAATTTTAATGTTAATTTCATTATATTAAAACTAATATTTGTTGACTTAAGCAGTCACCTATTTGCTAAAGGTGAGGCTTACGTTGCTTTGAGCAGAGTGAGATCTTTCTCCGGGCTTGCTATCAGTTCTCTTGACCCTAAAAAATTACTTAATCAACCACATGATGTAAACTGTTTTAATGAATTGAACAGATTACGTAATTTGTCTGACTAAAAAGATATAAATAAAATAATAATTAAAAAAAAAAACAAAAAACCCGCCTGCGTGAAGAACAACTAATAGAAAATCAACTGAAAAAGCTGGAACAAGATAAAAATTCAATATGCACACAAAGTCAGCGAAATAAATAGAAACAATATCAATTGAACATTTTGTGCTGTACATTTAAAATATATTAATACGGTAGTCCTTTGAAACTTTATGCAACGTCGTAGATAATGTGCAGTCGGAGGCATGAAATTGAAGGATAAGTCAAATCATTCTCTCTTTGTGCATGTCTCCGACTGCATGTTATGTACGACGTTGCATAAAGTTTCGAAGGACTACCGTATTAATATATTTTAAATGTACAGCACAAAATATTTGATATTGTTCTATTTATTTCGCTGACTTTGTGTGCATATTGAATTTTTATCTTGTTCCAGCTTTTTCAGTTGATTTTCTATTAGTTGTTCTTCACGCAGGCGGGTTTTTTGTTTTTTTTTTTAATTATTAATGTAATTGAAAGCCGATGTTTATCATGTAATCACGTTTAAATTTCATCGAGATCTCATTAAAACTTTTGGAGTAATCGTTGATAATGCGTATTTACTTGACTAATTTTTCGTCTACCTACGTTGTATTACTTGTCGATATAATTGAAGTCGGTTTTGTTTTTCGTTTGTCTACAAACACAATTATTATGATATCTCAATTAATTCGATTTTCTTTGAGCATTAAATATTTTAGAATATGGATTTTGTTTCGACTCGAAGTTTATATATATAAATTACTAATGATTTCAATTAACATGATTGGTGATAAAACAGAGAACTCTAACATATCCGAAAAAAAAATTTTTTACGTGACTTTTAATCTGGAATTTTAATTCATCTGGTATCAATACGTATGCTTTTATTATCTTGCACGGAATAAAATAAAAAAAAAGATTAGACAGCTCAAGCGTAAATTCAGTGACATTATTCGAATTAAACTTTTTCCATTCCGTCAATAAAGTCATAATTTCTTGTGAAAAATGGATTCACATACAAAAATCATAAATTTATTATTTAAATAAAGGACGAAATATCATTATGTATTCAAATAAAAAGCAAGGCACGCAAAAGAAGCAGCTAGAGCGGGTAAACAGCGCAGAGCAGCGCAGAAACACGGCGACAATCGTGAAAATGCAGGAGCGATCCGCGGCACAACACATCGGGAGCACGCCCCTGAGTCGAGACGAGAATGTACGAAGAATACGATACGGCATTTGTCCAAATATTACACGTATTAAATTTATAAAAATTAGTGACTCATACTAGATTTAGACTAGATAAGAAATTTGACCGTTTTTATATTTAAAATTATGAGGATAATTTTAAATAAATCAGTTTATAATTGTAATACGGTAAAATAAGAAATGCATGTTTGTGTTTTTATATCACTAGTTCGGCAAACAAGCGTACGGCTCACCTGATGGTAAAAGATTGCCGTAGCTTATACACACCTGCAACACCAGAAGCATCGCAAGAACGTTGCCGACCCAATCCCCCTCCCCCACCCCGGACTCCGGTTACCTTACTCACCAACAGGAACACAATACTGCTTGAAAACGGTATTATTTAGCTGTGATCTTCTGTAAGGTCAAGGTACTACCCCAGTCGCGCTGCTCCATAGTTTGAGCAGGAAATTTCTGCTTAATAGTAACTATCAATATAACGCTTTCTATTCATTTTAAGATTTATTGAAAATTATTCACTTATTGTATGAAATGTAAATGTGTCTTAAATCTAACTACTGGTTTTTTTTTGTTCCAAAGATTTAGAAAAAAACCCTTAAATAGCTTAAAATTTGTAAATACAGTGACAAGTAAGACAAACATTCTTAGCTCTAAGGATAAGATTATTTTTTACAACAATGAGGGAAGACGAGCGGACGCGGTCATCTGATTTTAATTGGCTACCGTTGCCCTGACATTTGCAACATAAGAGGAGTTGCGGTGTATTAGCGCTCTAATGCGTATTCTGGCTTATTACAAGACAAAGGTATTTCTAGAGTGTTATATCACTGCAACACACTACGATTGCAGTCAACAACAACTGTGACAAGTCTTTGCGATACAAACGTATATTAAGTAAAGCGATACAAGACAGAGATACAGACACAAGCACCTTCTTATGCACGGATACTTAAAAAAACTTGAAAAAAAATTTAATGTAAAAAAAATTAGTGTGCTTTAGACCACGCGACTGAACTTCTGCACAATAGTCTTACCATGTGTTTTAGATATACGATACGTAAAGAGAGAAAGAAAATATGTACTCGCAACTCTCTCTTGCTCCGTTCGCCTCGCCCGATCACACTTAACGCTCTCGTCGCGCATTCACCAGCTTACTCCCCAAGTAAAGCGTGCGTAAAGAAATTTTACTTAAAAAAAGAATATTATTTCGCATTTATAATTACTTTTAAATTTAAAAATATTATTTGAAATACCTCATCCATTCATACCGTGCCACGTGTTTCATAACAGAGGTACATTGAAGCGGCTCATCTTGTGAGATGCACATTTGCACCTCGCCCTCGACGCGACCTCTTTGTGACACCTTTTAGGTTATCACGGCTTCTATTCTTATATACGAACAGCAGACCGCACAGATTTTTCTTATTCTCTCCGCGCCTGCTTCACAATTTTACGCCTTAAGTTATACTAGTAGAGCTTGAAATCCCCTGTGATTTTTCGTTGAATCGTTTCATTGGATATGTTTACGTTGGCACGAAACATATGGAGGTGAATTTCCGAAAATATTAAACTGCTTTCTGATGCAGATGTTTTACTTTCTAAATGTACGTGATCACACGTGAAAGGCGACAATACAATAATACTCCGATGGAGCAAAGGAATGTCTTTTAAGTGAAACATTTGATTTGATGGTATATTGTTAATTCAGTTAGCTTTGTCTGTCAGTGTTCAAGTATATTTATTATTACAATTGCAGCTAGATTTATTACCATTGATTTAAACTTTTAAATAGTTAATTTAAACTGAGGTAGGGCACAGCAGGAATTTTATAAAAAAAGTTTTACGTCAAAAAATATGAACGTCAAATTGAAATCAATGAACACGTCATCAAAATTTCACATTACAATACAAAGACATTACCATAATATGTTTATTAGACAATACACATCAAAATGATTATACATAAACCTTAAAATCCGATTGCATTACATCAAGCGATTTGCATGGAACAATCTAATCGACGCGAAATATTTGCATACCGGATTAACAAGTTATTTAGATGCCGGTGCGGTCCGGAACCAGCAAGCGACTGAATAAACAGTCAGTATAATGAATACCGATACCGAAGCGTCTACGTCACTCGCGCGTCGAGTTAGCGATAGGGTTATTTTTTAAACGTTCGATTTAATAGCATTTGAAAGAGAATTAAAGAATTTTTTGAAGTAAATAGTTCTTTTGGCGCACCGCATACACAATTTTTTCGTAGGTGGTAAGTTAGGCTGATCCGTCACGCTCTAAGGTGAAAGGCTCGATCGGGTGAACTCGGGACCGCCGAGTGTACCCGAGCGAGAAAGATACGGTCAGCTGCTCTTCGCTGTTGTGTCGTTATGTTTAATATATTCAATTAATACGTAATCATTGTCATTATTATATTATAAATTGATTGCGATAGCCAACAAAGTTTTCACTTCTGTCGTGCGGTTTTAAGCAAACGCTTTTTTTATTATAGGGTAAATAAATAATTTATTTTCAGATAGCTTGAAAAGTCAGTGTATATAATTTTTTTTTTACAAAACTCGTTTGTAAGAATGGCTTTCTTTATACAAAGAATCCTTAGTGTTCATATTTGATCACAACTGGACAAATACAGTTTTGAATAAAAAAATATCAAGTTCACTCATAACTTATAAATATTGATACTATCCACCCAATTACATTTTCTATTTGACAGACTAATACTAAAAGCAAAATAAATTAATTTAATAACAAACCTCAATAACAAAATTGTCAAATATCGAAGGATCTAATACATCAATACCTATTGATAAAACTCGTGTTATTGTGCGACAAACAATTTTTCCAACTTTACGTATATTTCTATTGTGCTCGCTGTATCGAAGGGTTCGACAATAGTGGCCCCGCAATAAATGAACGTCTCCACCGCTCACGGCTCCATTAGGCGAATTAAACGGCTGACATATGCTTTTAGTATTATGTAATGGAGAGGAAACATCCTGAACATATATTGAGATGAAATGTCACCGAAAATACCTTTTTTCCTACTCCTGAAAGAGATCGCTTGATATATGAATATAGCTCTGAATGCTCGTCATAAAGAAACTCTTGCTCGAGTTAAAATTTTGTTGATATTAAATGTATGATATTTTATATTAAACTAAAAATAGCTTTAAAGGGAAAAAGTTTCAAATATACACATTATTTTTTTATATTTTTATCACTAAAAGTTGTTTTCTCTGAATAATAAACTTCTTTCTGAATATTAAATTATCTTAATTCTGGATATTTTAAATTTTGCCTGCCATCATTAAAAATGTATCCTTTTTCATTAGTTTGAATGTTTTTTTTTTTTTTTTTTTTAAGAGTCGAAGTACCTTTTTAATAAAATATAAATCAGTAATTTTATATAAGACAGTAAATAAATCTATATAGATAAAAATTAATATTGCTAAGCGCATACTGGAGATTGGCTCGACCAAATCGGCTAATTTATTTATTGTGCATTCCATAAGTCCCACGGAAGGTCTTAACACAAAAAAAATATATTTTTTTTTTACTATGTATTAATTTTTGACAGAACAAAGTTTGTCCGGGCAGCTATTCATTAATAAAACAACCAGAAAAAAAACTCAAAAACAAAGTCGTCAACGCAACATCACAATGTAGTCAACATAAGTTATTATGACTGCGGAATTTTGTAGTTCTTGGCCAACTCCCCGGTCCGGCTAATAGATGGCGCACAATTAAACACTAAATCGTCCCCACCCCCGCGCACCCGTGCCACGCCCCGCTCGCCATCCCCACCGGTATTTATGTCGTCGTTAAGTCACCGCGGTGGATTTACTGCGACGGAAGCGCACCGGTAGATAGGGTTTTGATTATATGCAAGTTGATATTGGAAGATTTTAGAACTACCCTACACTAGTTTCTGATAAAAGCAGCTTAATCGTCTCCAAAATATCGTAATCTATTTCCTTTCATGTTCTAAAAGTTTTACATTACTGTAGCAGGAAGGGTTTCCTTAAGGTGGAAGTCAGAATTAAGCGCTTACAGCTGTTATCAACCCAAGGTAATATGATCAAGATCAAACTTGTAATATCCCACGGCTGGGCATAAGCTTCCTTCTCCGTGTAGGAGAAAGATTGGAACTTAATCTGAATTTGATAATATATCCTTACTATAAGTAACGATCGATATCAGGTGTATTTGATAACAATCGGGACCGACAGCATGACACATCGAGGCACGACTTCAACAGAGCAGCTACTTTTTTTCTATATATTATTGAAATGTTTAAATAGTTACTATATAACAAAGTACGTAATGCAATCTGTTTCAGAGACAATGAGAGATCGTTACGGCGATAGCTTATTCGGTTAGCGCTAAAGAGAATTAAATTTCGCATCGGTTATACAGTTTATAGCACTCCGCGGTATTACGCGTTAACGCGTTTAGTGGTCTCCGGGGTTTTGCTTCAGTTAGACCCTAATTGTGATATAAATAACAAGTATATCACTGTCAAAATGTGTAACTACCCACATGGCTGCAACCACTGCAGCATAACGTACCATTGTCTCAATTTAATCAATAATAGACTTTATGTTTAACGAGACTTTACTTGACAATTATAGCTTTTCTCAAATTTGTGTAACAACCGTTTTGGTGTAATGGTGCGTGTAGTCGCCTAAAGTACCGGTGGTTTGCGGGTTCGGTTCTCACTCGGGAACCGAACCCGCAAACAAATATTTCTTTCCAGTTTGGATGTCTGTCCTTGTGGGTCTCCCCACCGTGCCTCGGAGAGCACCTTAGCCCGTCGGTCCCGGTCTTTATCATAAATACCTGATAGCGATCGTTACTCATCGTAAGGAACATATCTGCCAACCCGCAATGGAGCAATGTGGTGGATTAAGCTCCAATCTTTCACATACATGAAGAAAGAAATCTATGCCCAGCAGTGGGATGTTACAGGCTGAATCGTAACATCTGTGTAGTGTAAACTAAATTGTACAAATATTTTATAATTATGTCAGGTACTGGTATTTTTATAGTTTGTACGATTTTTATTTTTGTGTTACCCACACATTAGGAATTCTAAACATTCTCAACTCGCACAGTTGAGGTACCCAAGAGAGATGGCTATCGAAAATGACTCCGAGATTTTTTACCTTGTCACTGTAACTAATAGCGGAATTATTAAAAATGACAGGTTGTTTGTGTGACCAATTTATTCGGCACACTAGTTTTGGACTAACAATAATAGTCACTTGACACTTTGATGGATTTATGTTTAATCCATATGAGTTGCACCAATCAAGTACAGATATTCAAAAAATGTTTAGGATTTCCTGTATTTTATAATTTCGATAAATTACTACATTTTTTTATTGTGTATGTACGAAATATAAGGTTAATTATCCGTTACACTTCTATGACCTAAATGTAGCCCAAATTTAATTATTTTTTATTACAACATCGCTTGTAAGTAGAATAAGTTTTGTAATTCCTAATCATCATCTTTAAAAACATACCTATTTATTTTCACGTAGTATTATTTTTAGGCCTATGTCCAGCAGTGGACTGCAATAGGCTGAACTGGCTGACTGACTGATATATTTTTCGGGTCTTCACAAAATCATGTCTGATGGCAAATTCTATTGAAGCCTAGGACAGAAACCTAATTTATTGAACCATGAGCTGTTTTAGCAGA
Source organism: Melitaea cinxia (assembly GCF_905220565.1). Taxonomy (NCBI): domain Eukaryota; kingdom Metazoa; phylum Arthropoda; class Insecta; order Lepidoptera; family Nymphalidae; genus Melitaea; species Melitaea cinxia. The sequence goes on along the minus strand of NC_059399.1, from coordinate 386,185 downwards.
AAAATGTATGTATGAATAAATGTATGTTTTAGAATGTATTTATAATAATAAAAGAATACATGCAAACGAACAAAAATAGTAAAGTGAATGACTGACTCTTCTAAGTGTAGAATTAAAATTCTACATTTGCCAGCCATTGGTAACCATAAATAAAATCATAACTTTGAGTTAATGACAGTTGATTTATTCTTAAGTATTTTATGATTATATTCAACAGATTAAATTAATACAGGTTAACAGAGTTGATATCTACAGTGAACTGAACACGTGTGATAGCGCTCTCATCCCCTTTACAGAACTCCGCATAAGTACGATAATCACAAACAAGAATCGTTCCAATCTTGATTACATTAGTGATGTCCCTCCGTTCAAATATTATCGATATTGAAATAGAAGTATTTAAATAAACTAGTTTTAGGTCCGTTCTCTTTAGCATAAATATTTCATCACTTCAGCCTAATACAATCCACTGCTGGACATAGGCTTTCACAAGTTCGCGCCAAAAATGGAGTGAACTCATGTGTTTTGCCCATAGTCACCACGCTGGGCAGGCGGGTTGATGACCGCAGAGCTATCTTTGTCGCACCTAAGACGCTGCTGCCCGTCTACGGCCTGTGTATTTCAAACCCAGCCAGTTAGATGGTTATCCCACCATCGGTCGGCTTTTTAAGTTCCAAGGTGGTAGTGGAACTGTGTTATCCCTTAGTCGCCTCTCACGACACCCACGGGAAGTGAGCGTAACTACAAGCATAAATATTTACTAATGCGAGTAGTAAAATATAACACCTCTATATGTGTATAATGATACCTTACTCTCTTTTTTTTTTTTATTCTTTAAGCACTATCCGAATTCTCAGTGCTGAAGATATTTCAATAAAGCTAGCAATGTTTTGTCGTTGAATTATAATTATAACCTTCTAACCAGAAAGTAAGTGTTAATAAAACTACTGACCTTATCACTGATAGATTAATCCTGTTACAGCATTGTCCTTAAATTCAACGTCAAATAAACAGATAACTTGATAAAAATCAAATTATTCATTCACGTGCTACGATGGCGCTGAAAAAATTCACACGACTGCAAGAGGCATTTTTCCAAGGGGATAAGGTACGTATCTACGTATTGTAGATAGCGTTATATTCAATTATAAATTTCTTAACAAATAGATACCAATAGATAAAATTATTACAAAATAATTAACTATCGACATCGATAATTCACAGATAATTCATGGTGACATCACTGGCACTATCTATATTCTATAGTGTCGTGCGGTAGTTTTGTTTGCTTTAGATAATTAATACTTACCTAGAAATTAAATCAGTTGCGAATCATATCTTAATAAACATCGTAGTTATGTACATTGTTTAAACAACGTTATATAGTCGGTAACATTCCATATAACATGTATAGGTATTTAAAGCTACTATATAACATTGCTAATATTATATTATAAATAGGAAAGTTCACATAGATGTTTATTACTCAATCACAAGCGAACATCCGAGAGAATTGGATTAATAAGCAGATATTTGAAGATCCAGAATGATCCATAAGGTACTTTGTATCCTAAATTTACAAATTGTCGGAAATTTTGACGGACGCGCGTAAGACCGCAAGGTTTAGTCACTATTTAAATATAATACTCTCAATTCACGTCTTAATTATCTGAGTGGGGGTAAATGGAAGAAACTTAAAATTGATTTTACCTAAAGGTCCAGTTAACCAAAAAGACACAGCTGAAATTTTGATGATGTGAGCTTGACTAGTTTTAATGTCTTGATTTCTGGACAAATATTTTAATTTCTATTAAAATTGTACAACAATTTATACAATTACCCCACTGTACATTAGAGGATAGAATAATACAAAAAGAAAAAAATGTTTTGTGTTAGGGAAAAGAAAACCGAGTAGCTAATAATTTAATAATTATTTTTTGACTAGCCCGTTGGCGGAGTTTGTAGTGACCTGTTTTCTGCTCCGCGGGTTGCGGTTTTGATTCTCGCCTGAGTCTGGGTTTAATATTTATATATTTTTTATTTCTTTGTATACTTATCAAAAATATATATATTTAGCTATAACAGTCGATTGTTACCTATAACAAGCATTAAGTTTACCGTAGGCACAAACGACTGTGTGTATGTGTAAGACTATCCCGTTGGCGCAGTTCGTAGTGACCCTGCTATCTGCTCCGAGGGTTGTGGGTTCGATTCCCACCCTGAGTCTGGGTGTAATATAAATATTTATTTATATGTGTATTATTTCTAAGTATGTTTATTGAAAAAAACAATATGTAACTATACCAATCGGCTTTTACCTATAAAATAAGCATTAAGTTGCTTACTTTAGGAACAGACGATAGTGTGTGTATGGTGCAGATATTTATTTATTATTATTTATTATAAGATATACAATTACCTATAAATATATAGAAAATTTGAAAAAAAAATGATTGTCTGTAAAGTTGGTTTACGGTCGATAGTTTAACGTGACAACGTCATAACAAAACATCTCCACGGACACGTAGGCCAGCGCAACGGGACAATGAGCTCAACGGGATAGTGAGACATCATTTTTCGTGCATGCAGCCAGCTTTCATCGATTAATTTGACGTTGTCACGTCAAAAAATTGTTTATTAATGTACACATATAAAAATACTTACAAGGACACTATTTAAAAAACATTTTAAAAAAAACTGAATAATATAAACACAATAAACCTTGTTAAAATTTTCTTATCGCTTAGTAGAAATCTCAGACATCAAATCATCGTCACTAAGCGTCAGCGTAACTAAATTTGAACATCGGATTTTTTGACAGTGTTTTCCATACTATGGGGGCATTATATCGATTCTTAATGAATAAACTCGAAATAGCAATAATACCATAAACTATTCACACAGCAAACGCCACTTCGTCCGGTCCTGCGCCCTCTGAATCCAGCGACTTACCGCTATGTTCTTAAGGACGTCACCTGGTTGATGGGCGGTCAGTGCTCCTTTTGCCGCGACGTGGTTACCATTCGAGAACCATAGGTTATCGGTTTCCAGATTTTGAAAGCTATGTCAGTGACTTTCATGCGTGTCGCATTTTATTATTCCGGACTCTGTCACGTACATAATAAACACTCATAAATTATGTTCATAAGCAAATTATTTGAAAATATCTAAACAATGATTCCCGTCCGTTAGTACCTATTTAAGTTATATACGTTATTGAAAACATCACAGGATACGTATCGCCGTTCATAACACATTCGCAATTAATTGAAAGCGTTTTCGATGCGATGCGTTCATTCATTACGCGCCATAAAACGATGGCACGTCAGGTGGACTACCTTCATACAAGCATGTAACTAACTTTCAATCGAGCGGATATAACTCTTAATTCATTACCATAAGAGTTATTAAAACAGCATTTAATAAGGTAGTAGCAGTTGAATCCTTTAATTAAACATGTGCCGTTTAAAATTTATCGCAATCGCATCGTCATTGATAATAGGCGAATGGCTCGTTGCGTACGTATGTACTAATTGATGTTTTATATATTGATTGTAGCATCGATTATCTTGTTCGATTTTAATCGATACATTTACATAGTGAATTTACCATTCAATTAATTTTATTCGTAACGTAATTAAAAACAGTACCTACCGATAACGATTATCGACAATTCTAATTCATAATAATTGTGTTTGCAACGTGTAATGGAACGGGCTATGCTTGGGGTTTCTCTCAAAGATAGGATTAGAAATGAGACTATCCGCGAGAGAACGAAAGTAACCGACATAGCCCACAGAATTAGCAAGTTTAAGTGGCAGTGGGCTGGTCATCTGTGTCGCAGACCGTATATTTTCTTAAACTAACTCAGTTCAGCCTATTGCAGTCCACTGCTGGACAAAGGTCTCCCCAAGTTCGCGCCAGACATCCCGGTTTTGCGCAATCCTCATCCAGCCTACGCCGGCAATCTTACGTCGATCGTCGGTCCAACGGGCCGGAGGACGTCCCACACTGCGTTTGCCAAGAAGCGGTCTCCTCTCCAGGACTCGTCTGCTCCAGCGGCCAGTGGTCCTGCGACACAGATGCGTCATGCCTGTGTTAAACTAACTAGTAATATAAAAAGTATGTGTACAATTCACACACGGCTGAAGTGAAACTTCTGAAGAGTCGTATGAAGGTAGCTCGTTGCGATTTGTTCTATTGACGATAATAACGGTCTCGTGAAAAAGGTCGTAAACGCCATGTAAGACGCGTCGCTTACTCGTTTTGAACAGATGTATATATTATATCTCATTCTCTCCTATACGCATATGACGCTATTTTCATTTCATCGAGTTTCGAATCACGACGATTATAAATAAGTTACACTTCGAAAATTAAAAAGGATTATTTTTATCTAAACGGTACAATCTGAGTGGGAACGGTTAAACAAACTAACAAACGGCCCTTAGATCTATAATATTAATACAGATCAAGTAGTTGTGACCGACCTTTTAGATCAGGTGCTTTATACGTCACATCAGGTAATTCGATGTATTTGCGTCGGTGATACAATCACCATTCACTCCTTTGTAACACTATTCAAGTGGTATCAGTATGAGCGTATCATTAGGATCCTCGACGACCCTTCTTCGGTCCCCAAACTGATATTTAATGTACGGTATGTATGTACGGTTTCGCTCATTTTTCGATTTTAATAAAATATATAATTCAATAAAATAAATGTAATGTTATTTTTGAGAAAATTTTTGTTAAAATCCGACTGCTTTAGTGTTATTTTGAAAACTCTATTAAAAATATTGACTATAAATAAAAATCGCGGAAAGTCGCGTATCGCGTAAAATCAAGTGTTCATAGTGATCGTAAAAGTTTAAACACGTGCTGAAGGCACTCCAGGCAATAGAATGACGAATCTTATAAAAACCTTTATAATAAAACCAGTTTAATAGTAAAGTCTGAGCGCGCCAAGAGTACAAACCAATACGTAAAAACTGAAAAAATAGGTAAAAAAGGATACGTTTTATTACTTTTATGAATATGCTGTGTGGTTACGCCATTAAGAATATAGCCACCCCCTCTCTTGCCGCGGGTGTCGTAAGAGGCGATTAAGGGATAACACAGTTACACTACCACTTTGGAACTTGAAAAGCCGTCCGATGGCGGGATAACCATCCAACTGGTGGCTTTGAAATACACAGGCCGAAGATGGGCAGCAGCGTCTTCGGTGCGACAAAGCCAGCCCAGCGGTCACCAACTCACCTGACCAGCGTGGTAATTATGAGCAAAACACATGAGTTCATAGTTTCACACCACTTATGGTGCGAATTTTTGGAGGCCTATGTCCAACAGTGGACTGTACCAGGCTGAACTGGACTGGCTTTTATAAAATTACAAACTAAATTAACTAACATCAAAAGACTCGATAATATAAATACCTACGAAACGAAATACCTATATATAAAATTACAAGTTCGACAAAATAATTGTGTTCGCTCGCAAATGAAATAAACCGACTTCGATTACATCGACAAGTAATAAATACAAAGTAAGTCGACGAATAAATAGTCAAGTAAATACGCGTAATCAAAGATTACTCAAAAAGTAGCGATCAAATGTCAAATTGAAATGGAACTATAGTATAGTAACAAAGTATCAGCTTTCGAATAAAATAGGAACCATCAGAATCGGTATACTCAGTGAAAAGTTATGTGGTATAAATACAACGTAGGTCGACGAAACAATAGTCAAGTAAATACGTATTATTAGATATTACTCAATAAGTACTTACTAAGTAAAATCGTACATATCAATAAGTACTTGTCAGATCTTAGTAAAATTTAGATTTGACCGCATTACACGCACAAATTTTCGATTTTCTTTTTTATGTACGATTTTTTATTTTTGTGTTACCCCACACATTAGGAATTCTAAACATTTTTGAATATCATATCAAAAATTGACCGCTCCAGCGGGGTTCGAACCCGCGTCTCCGACTGACCGTGTCGGCGCTCTAGCCAATTAAGCTATGGAACGATGTACCCGCTAGAGCGAAATTTTTGATATGATGACACGGTCAGTCGGAGACGCGGGTTCGAACCGCGCTGGAGCGGTCAATTTTATTTTTTTTTTTTTTTTTTTTTTTTCATCAAAATCGGTCCCAGCCAAAAGTTCTGAGGCAACATACATAAAGAAAATCGAATGGGAACCTCCTCCTTTTTCGAAAGTCGGTTAGTAAAAATGCCTTTATTTTACAGTTTTTGATATTGACTAATGTACTACGTAGCCCCTGGTTGAACATTTTAAACTTGCAGCACTATACGGCGCCGGGTCAGAGGAATAAAGCGTCACTAAGTGCGGATAAATTGAGCCCGATTTATAACCTCCAAATATACGGCCTACTGCCCGCGTAAATTTTACAGGTACGACTAGATTACTACCCGAGTGTTTTGAGATTTATGTTATATTATTAAATCGGGGGTACTCTGGGAGTTAGATAGAAAAGAACTGTCGTTTTGTATTCAAATCTATTACTACAGAAAAATTGGAAACTTTTTATCCATTTTTTAAGTCCATACATTTTTTAATAAATATTTACTTCATTCACGCATTCATATTTACTTCATTAGACGCTGCGTTGGCGCAGCCATGGATTGTACATGTTGCGTTGGCGGTTGCGGGTTCGATCCCCGCTCATGACAAACATTTGTATTGGCCATGCAGGTGTTTACCGTGGTTTGGGTGTTTGTGCAGTCCTTGTGGGTCTCCCCACCGTGCGTCGGAGAGCACGTTAAGCCGTCGGTCCCGGTTGTTATCACATATATCATAATATATCATATGTGTACACCTGATAGCGATCGTTACTCGTAGTAGGGAATATATCCGCCAACCCGTATTGGAGCAGCGTGGTGGATTAAGCTCTGATCCTTCTCCTACACGGGGAAAGAGGCCTATGCCCAGTAGTGGGATATCACAGGCTGAAGCGTAAGCGTATTTACTTCATTTGTTTACACGCCCATTTACAACTGGTTTGAATCTAAATTTCACTATTTTTACGGTCACTATTCGTACATTTACTTCCATGACATATAGCGCCGAAATATTGGGTAACACAAAATGACAACAATATGTGTTTTCCTATATTTTGGAGACTTTATTAGAAAATTCTAGAAAAAGAACAAAAATCCACTGCTATACATCCTCTCCGATACACAGAAACCCCAAAGGATATAATTTGACTTAAGAAAATAACTCAATTCACAACGGAGTTTAGGCAACTTGCATCATCATACAGAGTTTCCAATCTATAACATGTTAAGTTAACGAACAAAAGTTACTCAACTGTATATGTAGCTATTATGTACAATATGCATGATGCAGTCCTTTCTCAGGCAGGACTAAACAGTTAGCGCTATTAGCCCGAGGCGTGGCACGAGTAGCGCAGAACTGCGACCAATAAAACAAAATTATAGCTATTTCAGACACATAGCCCGATATTATCTTGTGTTACGTTATAATAACGCCTGTATCGTTATATTTTGATTCATGTTATAACATGTTGAAATTATGCGGTTTGTTTTTTTTTTTTTTTCGTTTAGCCGAGGTAGGTCACAGCAGGAAATTCCCTGCTCAAAATATGGAGCAGCCCGTCAGGGGTAGTACCACAACCTTACAGAAGACCACAGCTAAATAATACTGTTTTCAAGCAGTGTTGTGTTCCTGTTGGTGAGTAAGGTGAAGGGCACCTGGCGGGAATCGGCGACAGGGTCGGCAACGCGCTTTTGATGCTTTTGATGTTGCAGACGTCTATTAGCTACGGTAATCGCTTGCCATCAGGTTAGCCGTATCATACTTTCATAGTCTTGCAATTCTGAAAAGGTGAAAAATGTCAAGTCAAAGGTCATGTTTGACTAGCTAAAGTTATGAAGGAAAATAGGGAGATGAAAATGGATATTTGGATAGTTTCTATCACTAAATATTTCTTTTTGAAAATAGTTTTTTTTTACACACAGTACATTCAACTGTGGTGTATATAATTGCTTACAATTTGGCCTGTATTATCCCACTACTGGTAATGTAGTATGGTAGTGTCTGGTAGTGTAGCTTCTAGCAACATCTATCGCGCAATATACGAACTAACAACTGACGTGTCCTAAATCGCGATATCAAAGTTATCAGAGCGATTGAAAAATATAAACAAGAACCCCACAACAACCGTCGAGACGTTAGCCCACCAGACACAACATCCGTCTGGTCGGAGGATCCTCACTTATCACTGGCGGGTGAGGGACATCACACCCTGTCCACAACAAACCTAAAAGCTTCATCCACCACGCTGATCCACTGCGGGTTGTTGTATGTATTATACTAATACATAAAAATATGTTTTCATACCAAGCATTTATCATATATTTTTTTTACAATCACCGAATAATTTTCTATTTTTGATGTTTGACTTTTGTTTGACCTAAAAGTAACACGCACTCACAGAAAATTAGTGTTGCGTTGTTCATGCAGCCATTAAATGAGTCAAAAAACTGTCATCAATCAACTGAAATCATCCTTTTTTTTATCTTTATTATCACATTTTTATCCAGCTTTCTATCCAGCACATTTGTGACTTCTGTAGCACGATAACATTTTGAAAGGAGACCTGCTTATAAATTTTAGTCTGTATTGAAATTGTTATTTCTATAAATATCTCCTAAATCTCCACTAATTACATATCGTTTACATAACTATATAAAATTGTAAAGTACCAAAAATACGAGACTCCTAAAGCTTACCATTGCGTAAATTCGACTTGAATAAATACATGATAACATTGCGACTTAATTACATTATTTCATTTTAAACCTAATTACAAGAAAAACAAAATTTAAAAGGCAACACGACGAAAGAAACATTTAAATACCAAATGAGATCAAAACACGTGTACAATTCAAATTAAAAGCCCATTAACGGCGCGGGGCGTGCGACTTGAGTTTCAACATCATTTGATCAGACGCTGCCCTTCAACTTTGATCTCATTTCTGGGAGGTTTAATATTGAAATGTTTGGGGACGCGTGGAATGCGTACCCGCTGGAACCGTTTATTAAAAGTGTATGATTAAAAGCTAATTGAATTTCAGTGTGTGTTATATTTTAACACCTATGTATAATTTATGATAATATAATATACATAGATATTACATATGTACAACTTATTTGAATATGTAATATTTATGTTATAATTAGATGTACCAATGACTTCCATCGTATACATAATTAGTTATTATTTCTAATGCCTCACTGTGTACTCATATGATGAGTTTTTTGCGATATTGGTTTTATCATATATATATATTATCTGAATCTCGGAAACGGCTCCAACGATTTCCTATGAAATTTAGTATGCAGGGGATTTCGGGGGCGATAAATCGATATAGCTAGGATTCATTTTTAGAAAATGTCGTATTATCCCTGTTTTTAGGCAATGAAAAAATGGTTGCAATATTGTTACAATACGAAGATAAATTTCGCAATCTTCTTATATATAAAAATGAATCGCAAAATGTGTTGCTAAGCGCAAAACTCGAGAACGGTTGGACCGATTTCGCTAATTCTTTTTTTAAAATGTTCCTTGAAGTACGAGGATGGTTCTTACGGAGAGAAAAATTCAAAAAAAAAATTTAAATTTCCTGAAAAAGTCTAAAAACAACACTTTTCTATACTCCCATACAAAAGATTTGTGATAATACTTAAAAGTCAATTTGAACTTTAATACCATACGATAAAGTTTGTGTTAGGCATTTAATAAAACACTTTTTTCGGATTTTATCGCGGTTTATTGTTAACTTTTGATTCCCGACGTTTCGGATACTTTACAGCAACCATGGTCACGGGAGGACCTCCCGTCCTCCCGTCCTCCCGTGACCATGGTTGCTGTAAAGTATCCGAAACGTCGGGAATCAAAAGTTAACAATAAACCGCGATAAAATCCGAAAAAAGTGTTTTATTAAATGAGTAAAATTCGCGTAAACATTAGAAAACAATTTGTGTTAGGCGATACGAAGTTCGCCGGGTCAGCTAGTTGTCAATAAAGTTGTGATAGCTCGGGTAGGAAATCGGCCGTTCGGGATCGAACGAGAAGACCATGGTGCAAATCCCTGTGTGTCCAGATCGATTATTTTTTTCCTTTTTTTTTTCTAATTGCACTCATGAATTTTTATTTAAATAACCAGTTCATATTTTTTATTATTATGTCGGTAAAATCGGAAAATATTATTCATATTTTATAAATATGTAATTCGTATTTAAATATGATTTCCAAATAACACAATTTACCAAAAATACCGAGCTAAGCTCGGTCACCCAGGTACTTATAATTAAAGTAATAATTATAAGTAGATTTTCATTTATATGAAAACTCGTGTGTTTGCTCGCAAACGAAAAAAAAATCGACTTCAATTATACCGACCAGTATAACGCAAGAAGACAAGTCGTCAAGTAAATAAGCGTTGCTAGAGATAGCATAAAAATTGTTTGCCAAAACTCGATCAAATTTAAAAGGCAACACATGACAAGTAACAGACGACCGCTCTGGTTTAATGGTGCGTGTGCCGCGTCGGCGGCGCGTAAACACTAACGCTTGCGGGTTCGATTCCCGCTCGGAGTAGATATTTGTGTTTATACAAAAATCTATTTCCGGTCTGATTATTTATTAGTCCTTATGGGTCTCCCCACCGTTCCTCGGAGAGCACGTTAAGCCGTCGGTCCCTATTGTTATCATGTACATTTGATAGCAATCGCTACCCACATTAGGGAATATATCCGCCAGGCTGCATCGGAGCAGCGTGGTAGATTAAGCTCTGATCCTTCTCCTTCATGGGGAAAATAATATGCCCATCAGTGGGATATTACAGGCTGAAGCGTACATGACAAGTACCAGCTTTCGATTAAAAAGCTATGAGGTAACGCAAAAAAAATTACAATCAAATTGATAACATTCTCCTTTTTTCGAAGTCGTTTAAAAATGGCTTGAATAGTACGAATGCGTCTTTGAATTCCACGTCTCGAAGAACTTTGTTTCGTAATATTTCCGCGCACAAACTTACGACAACTTTAATATTTTACAATATCCGAGATGAACACCGCTGAGTAAAGTTTTGTAAGTCGTAAAATTTTCTCAAGTTGCAGGCTAAAATATTACAAGGGAGTTAAAAGGGCATTGCAGCGGAACAAAAAAACACTCATTACACACGTGTAGACTAGCTCCTTAGCGCCGTTTGTAGTGGCTCTGCTTTTTGTTCCGCAGGTTTCGCGTTCGATTCCCGCTTGAGTCTGGGTGTAGTGTGTGTATTTATATATTTTCATATGTATTATTTCTATGTATATTTATCATATCGTTTTCTAATGTTTACGCGAATTTTACTCATTTAATAAAACAGAGTCCTCCCGTGACCATGGTTGCTGTAAAGTATCCGAAACGTCGGGAATCAAAAGTTAACAATAAACCGCGATAAAATCCGAAAAAAGTGTTTTATTAAATATATTTATCATAATAAAATATTAATCAATAACAGTCGGATGTTATTTGTAACACAATCATTCAATTGCTTACTTAAGGAACAGACGACTATGTGAAAAAAAAAAATAAGTGTATCTGAGTTCGTGTGTGTGTGTGTGTATAATGAAACTTCTGAAAAGTCGCTGGAAGGCCGTTACGATTTCTCGTATAAAGCTTGTAAGCGCCAAACAAATGCGTCATTTACGCGTTTTGACCAGTATCGTATTCTATCTCATTCTCTTCTATACATTTTTATTTCTTTCTCTATCGTGACGCATTTTCGTTTCATCGAGTTTCAAATCACAACGATTCTAAAGAAGCTTCACTTCAAAAACCGAAATGATTTTAAAAATACGCTACGTTATCTCAGAGTGGCATGGGCATGTATATTTCCGGAGAAAGCGGAACAGATAATATCGTGTAATCCACGCAGGTGAAGCCGCGAGCGGACATCTAGTTATTTATCATCATTATCACAGCCCATTACAGTCCACTGCTGGACATAGGCCTCCACAAGTTAACGCCAAACATGGCGTAAACGTGTTTTGCCCACAGTCACCACGCTGGGCAGGCGGGTTGATGACCGCAGGGCTGGCTTTGTCGCACCTAAGACACTGCTGTCCGTCTTCGGCCTGTGTATTTCAAAGCCAGCAGTTAGATGGTTATCCGTCACCGGTCGGCTTTTTAAGTTCCAAGGTGGTAGCTGAACTGTGTTATCCCTTAGTCGCCTCTTACGACACCCACGGGAAGAGAGGGGGGTCTAGTTATTAATACAATTTAACGATACCAGAACCAATCAATATCACGTGAAGATAACTTAGAAACAAACGCGAAACGAAGATCTCTCGTGTACGTGTTGAGCTGACTCCGTCGCCGTAGTCGCTGAAGTTTGATGCTGTTTAAGTTACATTTGTTTTAACGTATGTACCAAGTTGAATATTTACTGCTAATGCGGAGTGGAAAGTTTAGTTCCCACCGCATATACTATAAAATACTTTGTCGTGTAACGAATACGCGATGCTGTTGTCTTGTAACGTACCCGTTGATGTTTGTTTAACTTTTGTTGTGATATATCTTGGTCGTTTCGGGATTTCGAATGTATTGTACTGTACTTGTGAGTACACGTATGTGTATAATTGTATAAGTCCGATTGATGAGTATTGCAATAAAACGCTATTTGCTTGACACGTCCGTTTATTAGTAAGATCGTTACAATACTAATGTGTCGCCGGCACAGTATATATTGTTTTGAAATTAAAGAGAAATTGTTTCTATTTACAGATAAATAGTGTCTACGGTAATGGACGTTAGGGCCATTTTTGAATGTATATTTACCTAATATTTAAGAGTTTACCGGTTTGTTTTCTTTCACTGCATGCAGACCTGGTTACAAACTATATTCAGTCATAATTTTGCTTTTATTGTATTTCATTCGATTGATATTACAAAGATGACCAGTACAAATAGACTTTTAGCTTTAAGTCTATGTTTTGCTAGTCACAGATAGGCGTAGTTATGACATCCTGTAAAGACTGAACTACTAGTCATAAGCCTCTTCTATTTCGCAAAAAAATAAGAAGTGCTACGCTGCCTCATAAATTACCTATAAAACATGCAGGGTTTTCCATGATAATTCAATAAAAATTGACGCTTAAAAGTCCGCTGTAACTGTGCGATTTCAAGCCTACCTCACTCCATTTACCAACCAACTATATAAAATAAGTAGGTATATGTTGCCATGTCTGAATTTTTATTTATTAACTAGCTGACCCGGCGAACTTCGTATCGCCTAACACAAACTTTATCGTATGGTATTAAAGTTCAAATTGACTTTTAAGTATTATCACAAATCTTTTGTATGGGAGTATAGAAAAGTGTTGTTTTTAGACTTTTTCAGGAAATTTAAATTTTTTTTTTAGAATTTTTCTCTCCGTAAGAACCATCCTCGTACTTATAAGGAATATTTAAAAAAAAGAATTAGCGAAATCGGTCCAACCGTTCTCGAGTTTTGCGCTTAGCAACACATTCAGCGACTCATTTTTATATTATAGATGATTTTATATTAAGTCTAAGCGACGGTGGCGCCGTCTATAGTGATAGTATCATCATATCAAATATTTCGATCTAACGGGTTCGATCCCCGCCGGAACGGTCGAGTTTTGATATGATATTAAAAAAATGTTCAGAATTTCCCAATGTGTCGGTAACACAAAAATAAAATCGTACAAATGTAGTACATATAATCATTATCCGCCAACCCACAGTGGAGCAGTATGTTGGATTATGCTCCGACCCTTCTTCACATGGAGAAAGAGGCCCAAAGCCCAGCAGAGGGGTGTTACAGGCTGAATCGTATCGTACATATAAATGATAAGAAAACTATCCTCCTTAGAAATATTTTGTTTGTGCTTACGGGAAGTCAAAAGTGCTTTAATCTGCTTTTAGGAGTGTAAAGCGAGTTGCGAGAGAAATTAAGTTCAGCTCCCGGTGTCTGTTGGCTCGTCAAGCGGTAAAACAAACAGTTAAAATCAACACAAAATCCAGCGCCTTAGCTGCTAAAGATCTCTTTACATTAACAAATTTTGTTATTTCACAATTTGCATTCGCGATACAGTATTTGTATTCTGATTAAATTATTAAGAAATTAAGAAAACACATAAATATGTACAAAACAATACTAATATTAATCTGTAATATTAATATATAGTCTTTTGTGTACGAATAAGAACCGCGCCACGTTGGCGCAACGGTTGCAGCCATGGATTGTATCTGTTGCGCTGGCGGTTGCGGGTTCGATCCCCGCACATGACAAACATTTGTATTGGCCATACAGGTGTTTGCCGTGGTCTGGGTGTTGGTGCAGTCCTTGTAGTTCTCCCCACCGTGCCTCGGAGAGCACGTTAAGCCGTCGGTCCCGGTTGTTATCATGTACACCTGATAGCGATCGTTACTCATAGTAGGGAATATATCCGCCAACCCGCATTGGAGCAGCGTGGTGGATTAAGCTCTGATCCTACTCCTACACGGGGAAAGAGGCCTATGCCCAGTAATGGGATATTACATGCTGAAGCGCGCGTATAAATAAGATAGTAAACAACCATACGGCCGACCTGATAGTAAAGCTGTTATCGTATCCTGCAGACGACACACTACATACATTGTAATATCTGTCAAATATTAACCTCTAAAAAGAAATTTTTATATAAATTTTCGTTCGTTTCCAAGAACCTATCAATAAAACCAGAATTACCGCAGTATCAAAGGAAGAGAGTGTAGGCATTAATCGGATCAACTCCTGGATCAGAGATTACACCGGGATCAGAACGGTGTAAACGAGTTAAGGAAACAAGGTATTAAGGGATCCGCGCTAATTTGTTAACCATCTGATCTCACCGAGTATACAGAGCCTAGTATTAATTATCTATACATTAATAGATGGTAGGAAAGTCAAAACTGTACATTGAATTTTTTTTTTTTTAAAGAATACTTGGTGTGTGATCTACAATCGATACCGAAGCCAAAAATATAGTTTTTAGAATTTTTGTCTGTTTGTCTGTATGTATGTCCGGGATAAACTCAAAAAGTACCGCATGGATTTACTTCAAATTTGACACGAATATTATTAAGAAGTCGGGTCAATATATAGGCTACATATTATTATGCTATCACCTACCGGGAACGAGCAGTGAACTCTTATTTCCTCAACGCATTCTGTAACAACGTGTAATCTAACGACGCATATTTGAATGTTGTCGTTATTATGTTAATAACCATACTATATGCTAGCTTCACACTATAAATAAAGACATTATGTAGTATATTTAGTATCAACATTGCACCCGTGCGAAGCCGGGGCGGGTCACTAGTAAATTATAAATAAACGCCTCACACTCAATAATCACATACCTTCATATCTACAAACAGAATGGTTATAGACGACCACTGTCTCTATAACACAACCATAACAATTTGACTAGCCCGTTGGCGCAGTTTGTAGTGACCCTGCTTTCTGCTCCGAGAATTGTGGGTTCGATTCCCACCCCGAAACTGGGTGTAATATAAATATATATTTTATATATGTATTATTTATAAGTATGTTTATCGAAAAAAAATGTAGTTACCAGTCGGCTGTTACCCATAACACAAGCATTAAATTGCTTATTTTAGGAACAGATGACCGTGTGTATATTGTTTACATTTTTATTTTTTTTTAATCACAAGTTATTTAGTTTTATTTAATAATTAAATATTTTACAGAACATTTATTTATATTTAGTTAAGTCAATGGTACGGAACCCTTCGTGCGCGAGTCCGACTCGCACTTGGCCGATTTTATTTTATTCCTTATTAAGGACCTCTAGTCGAGTAAGGGCCTCCTCGATTTTACTCCATAGTTTTTTATCTTTATCGTTTGACGTCCAGTTGTCTCCTGCTATCTTTTTAATTTCATCAAGCCACTTATCAGCCACTGTTTCCTTTTCCCAAACGGGCCAGGCCAGTGAGTTACTTTGCCAGTGTGGTACTTGTTGAACCATCTATCTGAGTTCATACGTGTTGCGGGATCGCATAAGACACTAAATAAATAAAAAATTTGCTTCGTTATTAACATTTAACGAATTTGATAATTATTCGACTGTGTTGATTCAACGATCTTTAAGATATAATTCTTTAACTGAGGTAGGGCACAGCAGGAATTTCTTGCTCAAAATATGGAGCAGCCCGACTAGGGTAGTACCTCGACCTTACAGAAGATCACAGCTAAATAATACTGCTTTCAAGCAGTATTGTGTTCTTGTTGATGAGTAAGGTGACCAGAGCTCCTGGGGGGGATTGGGGATTGGGTCGGCAACGCGCTTGCGATGCTTCTGGTGTTGCAGGCGTCTATAAGCTACGGTAATTGCTTACCATCAGGTGAGCCGTACGCTTGTTAGCCGAACTAGTGATATAAAAAATATTAAAAAATTATAATATTGAAAGTTGCCTGCATGGAATTTTACGGTAAGGCAAATTACTACGACCCTGTACTGAGTTCTAAAAATGTACCAAAAATTAAAAATACATTACTAGCAAACTCCATCAAATTGTTACCGTCTACCCCCCGTCTCTCGCGGTATAAACAGTGTTTTGTTCAGCTCCGTATATTAAAATCTTTTATTATAGTTTACAGTGGTTTAAGATAACCAAAAACATTATTGTGTTAAATAAGTGAGACTAGACTAAATATTAGTGTAATTCTTTAAGATATCAGTGTAGTATTAGTATAATATTAGATTCAGTGAAACTTTTTTTTTTTTTTCTTTTGATTAGTGTTAAACAAGTGTTACAGGATATTACAGTACGTTATTAGTCTTATAATCAATTTTACGAGTGACAATAATCTAATTTATGTTAAATTACGAAACAATAATAGTATTTGTGTTTGGACAGATTTATATTTGAATTACCTACTCATAATAAAATATTACATTCGAAACAATACGCACTTTTCTATATGGATGCATAATTTCGATGTTAGTCGCCAAAGGTGGTTAGCGCAGTGGCCGACAGTAAGAATTGATATCGTTAAACGCACGTGAGCCCCGAGTTCAAAACCTCACCTCGTCACATTTTGTAACATATCAGATTTTATTTATTCGGCTGTTAAAGCGGAAAAAAATGGCAACAGGTGGCGTTGCACGTTGCGATGGGTGCAAAAATGTAATTAATAATGCGAAGTTTCTTATGTGTTCAAAATGTAAATCTAAATATGAAATTGAATGTATAAACATCAGTTTGAAACAATTCAATGAAATGGACAACAAAAACAGCTGGAAGTGTCCTGAATGTTGTAGTAAACAACCAAAGGTAGGAAACACTAATACGCCTATTCGGCAGACGGTAACAAATCCAAGTACTTGTCAAACCTCTGAAGTTTCGCCCGAAATGTCAGGCGTCACTACACGTAAAAAGTTTAGTAAAACTCAGGTTACTAAAATAAGTAGTGACGATTGCGGTCCTGTAACCGAGAGTAGACTACGCGAAATTATTAAGGAGGAGCTCTCAAATTTCATAAATGCGCTAGTAACATCTCAGTTAAAATCAATTAACGAACAAATGACAAATTTTAGCGATTCTCTCTCTTTCATTAATGTGCAATATGAGGAAATAAAAACAATACTGGAAGAAAAAACTGCCATAATAGATCAGTTAAAAAAAGACAACGAGCTCCTTAAATCTTCAGTGAGACATCTTAACAATAAACTTAACATCGTCGAAATGCATATGAGGGAGAGTAATGTCGAAATAAATGGTATTCCTGAACACAAATCGGAGAATTTAGTGAACACTGTACTTCAACTAGGAAAAGTAGTCAGCCATCAACTTTCTGTTGAGGATGTTCAATGTGTTACTCGAGTTGCTAAACTTAATAAAAATAATGATAAACCACGCTCCGTTGTTGTTAAACTGCGCAATGCGAGGCAGCGTGATGAACTTCTTACGGCAGTGGTAAATTTTAACAAGGCCAATGTTAGCGACAAATTAAACTCTTATCATCTAGGTATTGGAGGCACGAAGAACCCTGTCTTTGTATCTGAACATTTAACTCCCGCCAATAAATCTCTCCACGCAGCTGCGCGTTTAAAGGCCAAACAATTAAACTACCGTTTTACTTGGGTTCGCAATGGAAGAATTTATATGAGAAAAGATGAATTCAGTCAAGCTAAATTAATAAAAAATGAAGATTGTCTAAAATTAATAAATTAAGAAACAAATGGTTCACGCAAGTTATAGTGTTTTGTTCTATTCTAATGCTTGAAATTTACTATCAAAACGTTAGAGGTCTAAGATCAAAGACAGACGAAGTATTTAAGAATATTTTAATTTCGGATTATAAAGTAATAGCTTTAACAGAAACTTGGCTGAACTCTAATATTTATAGTAAGGAATTATTCGATACTCGTTATGTTGTGTATAGAAAGGATCGGTTATGTTCTCAGACTGGGAAGAAGGATGGAGGAAGGGTACTGATTGCGATAACACGTGAAATATCTTCTTCTCGTATACTAAATTGGGAATGCGATTTAGAGACATTATGGGTTGTAATAGAGGTAACTATACAAAACGTTGTTAAAAAAATTGCGATCTGTGTAGTATACTTACCTCCACCAGTGAAAATAGAAACTTTGAATAAATTTCTTGAGAGTGTTGATAACGTAATTAATCATGTAGAGGATATAGTTATTCTGGGAGACTTTAATATGAGCTTCATAAATTGGAATTGTAATGATAATTTTTTATATACTACTCCGTCAAATTATGCTACTACATTGGGTTATGCTTTGGTTGACTTCTTATCTATTAACAGCTTTCACCAATATAATTGTGTTAAAAATTGTAACGATAAGGTTCTAGACCTAGTATTAAGTAATTTATAGAACATTTCAGTACGTAACTCTCCAGATATGCTTAGTAAACTAGATCCGTTTCATCCGAATTTGTTAATAGTTATTAGTGATACTCACATGCCCTGCCTTCGGTCGAAATGTTGTTCAAGGTATGACTATTTTAAAGCCGATTATGAATCCATTATTAATGACTTAAAAAGCATAGATTGGTTAGAAAAGTTTTGTGCATGTAATGATGTTAATGCCATGGTTGCAATGTTTTATACTTCCCTGTCTAGTGTTATAGAAAAATTTGTACCGACTCGTAAACCACGCAATGCCAAGTATCCCGTATGGTTTAATAGAAATTTGATTAGATTATTTTATTCTCAATAATTTTAATGAAGTGACATATAATAACAAAACATAATTCAAAATATAAAAAGAATACAGAACACATTAGGCTTGATAGCCAGTACATATTACAACAGATTATTGGTGGAAAAAGATAAAATTCGTGCAAAACTCAATAAGTACAAAAATCCTAGAGATAAATTAGAATTTAAAATACTGCGGAAGCGCTGTCATAAGCTTTTTAATAATTGTTACGCTGAATATATAAACAGAAAAAACCTAAAGCTTTCTGGAGTTTTTTCAAAAATAAGAAGGATGCCGAATCGTCTATACCTGCATCAATGACATTGAATAACGTAACAGCTAACTCTGGTTCTGAGATCGCAAATCTCTTTGCCGTTCATTTTTCGTCCGTTTTCACACATAACAATAATGCTTCTCCAACCAGATTTTCTAATCCTAACATTCCATATATAGGTAAAATAAAGTTTAACGAAAATGAAGTATTAAAAGTAATAAAATCTCTGGATATACAAAAAGGTGCTGGTCCGGATAATCTTCCTCCTCTTTTCATCAAGCGGTGTAGTTCAGCTATTGCTTTTCCACTAACCCTTATTTTTAATCGATCGTTAAGGGAGGGAGTTTTCCCTGAAGAGTGGAAAAAGGCGAGAATTGTTCCCGTACACAAAAAGGTGATCGCATGGATATACAGAATTATCGTCCAATATCGATTCTCTCGTGCTTTGCAAAGCTATTCGAAAAGATATTATATCCGGTAATATCGAACCATTTTGAACGTTTTCTTACAGGTGCACAGCATGGTTTTAGGAGGGGTCTTTCTGTTCAAACCAATTTATCAGTATTTATCTCTGATTTGTCGCGCGCGATTGATGGTGGACAGGAGGTTGATGCAATTTATACTGACTTCAGCAGTGCTTTTGACAAAGTCGATCATGTCTTGCTAATCCAAAAGCTGGGTCAGTATGGGATTGAGAGTGCTTTATTGAAATGGTTTGAGTCGTATTTAAGCAAGCGGCCCCAAAGTGTTGCTATCAATGGCTTTGAGTCTGGTACATATTTGGCAAATTCCGGTGTACCACAAGGATCACATTTGGGACCACTCTTATTTTTGGTGTTTATTAACGATATTACGAGTAAAATAAAATATTGCAAAATTTCTTTGTTCGCTGACGATTTAAAAATTTATAAAACAATAAATAATAATGTAGATGCAAGTTTAGTTCAGGAAGATCTTGATGCTATTTCCACATGGTGCTATACCAATAACATGACTCTCAATGTTAACAAATGTTTTTTTATCAAATACACAAGGAAAAAAAAACGCTTGTTTCAAGCTACTTAATTGGTAATAAATCACTTCAGGAAGTGGTGGAAATTAGAGATTTGGGAGTCATTATTGATAAGAAATTGACATTTAAATCCCACATTGACAAGGTGGTTACGAAAGCGGCTCGTTTGCTAGGTTTTATTAGACGTAATACCAACGGTTTCTCTTGGTCTACAAAAATTGTTTTGTACAATGCCTCGGTTCGCAGCCTTCTCGAATATGCTAGTGTTGCTTGGAACCCCACCTATATTGTGCACTCACAGCGCGTAGAAAGTATACAACGTACTTTTACAAGGTATCTTGCTTTTTCTGCCAGTGGCATCTCACACAGACATCCATACAATCAACGATTGGCTTGGTTTGGGATGATGAGCCTTCGGGACAGGCGCGCACTTCTCGAGCTATGCTTTTTATATAAAATTCTGCATCATGATGTACATTGTAGCAGCTTGGCTGAGCGTATATCTCTTTCAGTCCCACGTAGGTACCCAAGAAATAAAATCCATAACATCTTTTATATTCCAAAATCAAAAACTCATATGGGAAATCAGGCGCCCGTGGTTAAACTGTGTTTGAATTATAACAAAATTGCAAAAGATTTACCAGGCATTGACATATTTGGTGATCATTATGATGCATTTAAAAAGAAACTAAGTGCTCATTTTCACAAATAATAGTTTTTTTTTTCTTTTTTAATATTCTCTTTTGTAAACCTTTTTTATATTCTACTTTGTAATCCTTTTTTTAAGTAATTAATAGTTTTATTTTGTGTTATGCAAGCTGAAAAAAAAAATTGAATGTTATGCATGCTAGTTATTGATATATGTATTAAGGACCTTACTGTATACCTAATTTGCTTATTATAACAATGTAAAAATATGTATATTGTTAGTATCCTTAAATAAATAAATAAATAAATAGAGTAGATGATTTGTTGCAAACTGAAAATTGTAATTAATCTCGTATCGTAAATATCTTTATATATATATAAAGGGAACGCACACAAGAAATATATATATATTTCTTGTGTGCGTGTGTATGTCACTGAACTCCTCCTAGACAGCTGGACCGATTTTGATGACTAACTAATATAACTATAAAAAAACGTATATGCTTTAGATCACACAGCTGAAGTAAATCTTACGAAACATAACTTTCTCTCTCTTTATCTTCACTAACTTATATCTCCCTCTCTACTTCCGTTCGCCTCGTCCGATCACATTTTTGTAACGCTCTCGTCACGCTCCAATCCCTCCTCTCGTTTAATTTATTACATCAATTAAAATTCCTTGATAATTGCGTACAATTGAAAGCCAATCTTAGACGGTTAACAGTCAAAAAGTTGTAAGAACAGAGTAGCGTGGACTCAACTAACAGACTTCGTAAATCCATTTTTATGTTACTTATTTTGTAATATTGATGAGAAAACAGTAATTTAATTAAATTTAGCAATAATAATAATTACATGTATATTTTGGTTTTAGACAAATTCGATGCAAAAAGACTTGAAACTATTTAGATACAAAAGCGTAAAAAAAATGTCTAAGTAATGATCTCTACTAGGCTATAACATACTATAGAACGATGGCGACATTGACCTGATTTAACATATGACACTAACAACAATTTTATAAAAGCATACATATGAAACCTATATGATAATACGAAGAGTGACTAATTTTTGAATTAACACTTCTTCACGCAGGTTTGACTTCGGAAGTAAGCTAGTGAATGCGTGACGAGAGTGTTACGAAAAGTGTGATCGAGTGAGGCGTGCGGAAGTCGTGAGGGAGAAAGAGTGAAAGTTACGTTTCGTAAATTTTACTTCAGTCGTGTAGTCTAAAGCACATTCGTTTTTTTATTTATGTATTTAATACTATAACTACTGCAAAAATTTTCTTTTAAATAAGCACATTTTATACTTGTATTGAATTACATATACATATATGCATTCAGACGAAAAGTAATTAATAAGTTTTTATTAAATAGTAGAAGGTGTTTTGACTTTCTTGGCGGTATAGCTATCAGGCGTATACAAAGTCCGTCAGCTCAGACGGCGATAAGCGGAGTTCGAGTTTTGGAAACGAGTCAATCGCGGCTGTTCAATTACCGCGATTACTTCACCCTACGCCCTCAGCCCTTGACACCCTTGTAATTGATGTGCCCGAGTCGAAACTTCTAGTGAGAATATTTAATTACAGCCTTTGTTAAAGTTAATCGAGAGATTATAATCGACTTTGAAAATAAATTAGCGCTTTGTTAGTTAAATATTAAGGTATCATTTTAAACGTTTTTAGACGACTTCCGCTGTGTGGTATTTTTGGAAAAAAAGGATTTTTTTTTTATAATTTGGTTCACACTTAAAAGTCAGTCAGTAGCAATTTTCCTGATTGCAACCTTAGACTCTCTAAACATTTCACATAATAACTCTAAACATAAATAAACTTTATGACATTGTTCCCTCTAATTTTATGTTTTTGTAAATTGTTATTTACGGAATGACCTGACATATGCATTTCAATGTACCCTTGTATTCAGAAATAAATCTGATAATTTTAGTACCATGCTCTATCGGACAATTTTAGATCAACTATTACATGATAAAATGTAAAATATTTATAAATTCAAATTGAACTCCATAATCGCTTTCGGGCTGGTATTTTAGAAATCAATCTTATTACTTCCAATTTCTTCAGATTTCAAGAACTGAATATAAAACTTAGTATTAACTTTTTATAAAACAATTATCATCATCATTCTATTGCAGTCCACTGCTGGACATAGGCCTCCACAAGTTCGCGCCAAAAATGCGTGAACTCATGTGTGTTGCCCATAGTCACCACGCTGGGCAGGCGGGTTGGCGACCGCAGGGCTGGCTTTGTCGCACCTAAGACGCTGCTGCCCGTCTTCGGCCTGTGTGTTTGAAAGCCAGCGGTTAGATAGTTATCCCGCCATCGGTCAGCTTCTTAAGTTCCAAGGTGGTAGTGGAACCTTGTTATCCCTTAGCCGCCTCTTACGACACCCACGGGAAGAGAGGGGTGGTTATATTCTTTGGTGCCGTAGCCACACAGCACCCGAATATTTATTTTATATAACAATGTATCAATTCAATTGTCCGAGTATTCTTTTGATATGAGTTACATCTTCATCATCTTGTTAATTTTTTTTTAAATCAAAAGTTAGTGCTTGTCCTTTGGAAACATTTAAATTGGTTTGAGATCTGACTTTTTTGAGCTACACCTAAGAATGTTTATTAATTTATTTATATCCGTTTACTAGCAACATAATTTTTAATACCCCTATGTATTGTTTTTAACCATTGCACTATAAATTTTGTAACATCATTGAAATAAGGCATATTATAATGACAAAGAATTAAATATTTCACAAGCGAAGTCTTGTGTATTGTCTCGTTCGTTTAACTGAATAAATTATTTAAACTTAGTTAACTCAGAACAATATGCATCTCGTGTAAATGACCCGACCTCAACGCACTTACAAGGTCATTAGGGTATAGAGGTGAGGTGACTTAAAGTTTAAATACTAATTAATATTGGTGTATTTATCCTTTATAAGTAAGTATTTATAGTTGTCGTGTCAAAAAAAGATGTCTAATAATATTGTTGCCTGCAAACGAAAAAATCGACCAGGAATACGAAAAAATTGTCTAGTAAATACGCGTTATTGAAGATAACTCAAAAATCACTTGTCATATCTCGATTAAATTTTAATAAAACCACATCACAAGCGTCAGCTTTTGATTACAAAAAAATTATCAAAATCGTTACACCCAGTAAAAAGTTATACGGTATACAACGTAGGTCGGCGAAAAATTGGTCAAGTTAATTACACATTATTAAAAGTAACTCAAAAAGTACTTGTCAGATCTCGATTAAATTTAAATGGTGATAAGCACCATCTTTCAATGAAAAAAATCCTTGCAATCGGTCTAGTCAGTAAAAAGATCTGGGATGACACAAATAAATAATTGTGTTTGCTCGCAAACGAAAAAAAAACCGACTTCAATTACATCGATGAGTAATACAACGTAGATCGACGAAAAAATAGTCAAGTAACTACGCGTTATCAAAGATTACTCAAAAAGTGGTTATCAGAGCTCGATAAAATTTATATGTGACCACATAATAAACATCAGCTTTCGATTAAATTAAGAATTATCAAAACTGGTACATCCAGTAGAAAGTTATACAGTATAATACAACGTAGATCGACGAAAAAAGCGTCAAGTAAAAACGCATTATTAACGCATATAACTCGAAAAGTAGTTATTAGATCATAAATAAATTTAAATGGGACCACACACCATCTATCGATTAAAAGAAAATTTGTCGAAATCGCTCCATCCAGTCAAAAGTTCTGAAGTAACATACTTAAAAAAAAAAATACAGTCGAATTGAGAACCTCCTCCTTTTTTGGAAGTCGGTTAAAAATACAGTCCAATTGAGAACTTTCACCTTTTTTGAAGATGGTTAAAACTCTATTGTATAAACACGTAGAAAATTGTGCGAAGCAGTTAAACATTGTAATAAAAAAATTGCTGTGATTATTATGATCAGTAAATTTAGGTGGTAAACCGCAAAGATAAGCTATGCTAACACATTTTAAAACTGTTTCGGGTTTTAGCCGAAAATATACTAAAATAGACAGAAAAATATTTAGCCTTCCTGACTGTAAATGTCCCTCGTGTACACCGGCGAGAAATTACATCAAGTTGTTATTCCAAAGTCTTCATCGTTCCTTACGAGTAAATAACAGAAGTATAGAATTACGTCAAGCTAACGCGCTCGTCGACAAATTGAAAAAAACACTGGGTTTGTACCACGTAAGTTGTACAATGTATTTTAGTTACACTTTTTAACCGACTTCCAAAAAAGGAGGAGGTTCTCAATTCGACTGTATTTTTTTTTTTTTTTTTTTATGTATGTTACATCAGAACTTTTGACCGGGTAAACCGATTTTGACAAATTTTGTTTTAATCGAAAGGTGGTGTGTGCCAATTGGTCCCATTTAAATTTATTTGAGATCTAACAACTACTTTTTGAGTTATATCTAATAATGCGTTTTTACTTGACGCTTTTTTCTTCGACCTACGTTGTATTATACCGCATAACTTTCTACTGGATGTACCGATTTTGATAATTCTTTTTTTGTTGGAAAGGGGATATCCCTAGTTTGGTACCATGATAAGAAAACCAGGATCTGATGATGGGATCCCAGAGAAATCGAGGGAAACTCTCGAATATTCGTAATAACTTTTTACTGGGTGTTTCGATTTTGATAATTTTTAATTTAATCAAAAGCTGATGTTTATC
The DNA here is from genome assembly GCF_905220565.1 of Melitaea cinxia. NCBI lineage: Eukaryota > Metazoa > Arthropoda > Insecta > Lepidoptera > Nymphalidae > Melitaea > Melitaea cinxia. Next base: position 360,241 of record NC_059399.1, on the reverse strand, counting down.
ATGTGGTCACATATAAATTTTATCGAGATCTGATTACTACTTTTTGAGTAATCTTTGATAACGTGTAGTTGCTTGACTATTTTTTCGTCGATCTACGTTGTATTACTTGTCGATGTAATTGAAGTCGGTTTTTTTTTCGTTTGCTAGCAAACACAATTATTTACAATAAATTTTATATTTTTAATTTAACTAAATTAATAAATGACTAAAGAAACATCTCTTAGAACCGGGTAGATGAGAGATAGCCCACGCGTACACAAGACCCCGACTAGAAAAAAGGTCAGGCTCAACCAGATCATGTATCTGGACCGGATCAGGATAGAATGAGGCATGCCAAATCCGGCAAGCTCTATCAGGACCAGGTCTGGTCCAGACAAGGATAGCCTGATGTAAAATATAATCAAGTATGGTAAGGCATACTGGATCAGGAACCAGCCCGGTCCCAGATAAGGACAGCCTAATGTAAAATATAATCAAGTATGGGTAAGGCATACTGGATCAGGACTCGGTCCGGTCCAGATCAGGATAGCCTGATGTAAAATATAATTAACTCTCGCCCATATGTCAAGATGACAATGTAATTATGTATGACCATACAAATATTTCCTATGAGATATTGAACACTTCTTTGAACTCTGGGAAACGCCTTTACATACCCCAGTCCCAGATTAATAAATATTTTCAACCTAACCCCAGTAATGAGCCCAGCGGTAGTGTGGATTTCACGGCATGGCACCTGCCGGAATACCCAATAAAATCTAGCGGTGCCTTCATCGCCATAGTGGGACGCCACAGAATCTCTTTTGAATGCTTCGTGATGCCTCCACGTGAGAAATCGAACACTATGCTGCCTTTCCTGATAAGAAAGACGAGCTCAGGTCATTTTTTTAAATAAACGCTACAAACTCAATGGATCTTCCCGTAGGATTTTCTCCTGTGTCAGGGGTCCGAAAACACATACAATACACAAGTACAAACGCCCAGACCAAAACAAACGGCAATATGGCCAATACAAATCTGTCGTGAGCGAGATCGAACTCGCGACCGCCAGCGCAACAGTTAATATTATAATTGTAATTCTACTCTAAAAAATATAGTTAACTTCATTCTCAAATATTTTAAAATAACCAGTTCAGATTGACTAACTATCACAAGCTTGTACTATTGGAAACAAATGAAGCCAACCAATGAAGGACTTATGTAGTACTTTTAGTTGCCATGGATATTTTTTTTTTTTTTTTAATAAATATTTGTAAGTCTTTAAAATATATCCTATTTTTTATTAAATAAGAATTTCCATATATTGATACTTTTCACTCTCAACTATCTATATATTATTACGTGAAGCAAAAACCTTGTACCCCTTTTTACGAAAATTGCGCAGACGGAGGAGTATGATTTTTCGTACACTTATAATTTATATAGAGATATTATACATAAAAACCTGCGGTCGCCAACCCGTGGTGATTATGAGCAATACACATGAGTTCACGCCATTTTTGCCGCAAACTTGTGGAGGCCTATATCCAGCAGTGGACTGTGATAGGCTGAAATGATGATGATGATGATGCATAAAAATATATTAAATCAATAAAAAAACATTACACACACTACCATGTATTTGACAACAAAGGAGTATATATTCTTTTTCTCTTCTTTATGGTCAAGTTACTAGTCATATTTATAAAATTAAAAAAAAATCTTTATTTTCATAATTTTTAGGTTTTCTTTCATTTAAATTTTTAATTATGGTCGAATTTTGACCTCTGGGCGACCACTAGTAAACATTAATCAATAAACTTAAATAACATATAAAGAAATGAAGTAAGTGCAAAAACAATTTCAATTTATACAGGGTCTTAAATCTGCTGCAATTGTTTAAGCAGCGGAAACTACGCTAGTGATTGTAAAAACACCGTTTGTAAATTATATAAGTGCCGGCGCTTAGTCGTAGCTACGGTAAATGCGACAATTACTTCTAGCATGAGAATTAAGATCCGTATAATTTGTTCTGTAAATAATTATAACTAAGAAACGTGTAACAGTAATAAATAATATATTAACGATTAAAATTTTAATTTGTAAGACGACGATGATTTTGAATCGTATTTGAATAAATATATTTTTGATTTTGACTTTCGTTTTGATTCGATAAAATCATTTATTAAATGAATTTTATGATTTTGATTTTTTAGAATCAAAAAGTACGTGATTAAATTCAAAGGCAACATGCATCAGACGGGTACGTGAAATTATTTGTAATTAGTTGACAACTTCAGTATACCAATTTCAGTTAATCTTTTAAACTACACTCAGAGCAAAATAACTAAGGGAAATCCCTAAAAGTCCCAGGAGCGCAAAAAAGTCCCCTTTTTATAACAATAATAAAAACAAAACTATGTCCAAAACAACTACTCGTAAGTTGAAACCACGTCAAAGGCAACCGCCACGTGTAGTCTGAATTCACAAGAGTACTCAAAACATTATCACAGGTAGTTTGTTATCGACGTAGAAAGTTGAATGTTCAGAGACGGCAATTAAAAAGTCGGAACTGTTTTGAGACTAATTTCCATTCGTACGACGGAAGTTCGAGACTCCATTACCGGTTATAGAAATTTATTACCAACCTGTAATAGAGCCTTATGTTCGCGGAACGGAGTTTAAACAAACACTATTTTACGAGCGAATTCTTAGTGTATCTCCCATTGTTTATTTTGCTTAAACAGTAAATGGAACTATGTTATGTTAATCAAAACTGTATTATATTTTATATGATAAATATTTATGGTAAACATGCCGCTATTTATATATTTAGCCTATTGGAATAACGAAAATTACGTGTATCGATTTTCAATAAAAGGTAGAAAAACATCACGTATGTCTGTAACGGTCAAACGTTACGTATATTACGTATGTACGGGTGTTATACAATACGAACAATGCAGTGTACTTCTGTCTATAATAATTAATTTCAATAATCATATTAACGAAAAATTCTTTTGAAATTTGAATATGGAATTGAAATTTGAATAATTTCTTTTATTGGTATTCCAATTTGAATTTTAATAACGTTAAATAACAACGAAATAGAAAACACTATTTTCTATCACATCGGTTGAAACTAAAGTATATTCCTTAATTTGGCTTAAATAAATAGGTATTTTTCGGTACACTTTGTGTAGAAGAAAACAAGTTAGCTATTTAAATAAATATAAAGAGGACAACTCAATAAAAAAGTCAATCGAATTTACCCAAAACACATTAATATACAAGAATATCGTTGGTCGTGTACCAGGAAGACATGACACGGAAGGTAGTCGCGCGGGTCGAGCGCGGCGACCCACGATCCGTCCCTTATTCAATTCAGTTTTGCATAAACTGTTTACCCGACGATAGCGAAATAGTGCGTCGAGACGTTCAGAAATTTGAAATTCGATATTCTTCATGCCCTCTTTGTATCTCGTCAGGCTTGTACCGTTTTATTTGCAAGTACATTATCATACTTTATATACAATTTAAAATACATAATATTTTATGCAGTAGCATCAAAAAGTAGAATAAAAAGTCTCAAGCTAGAATAGTTGAGTTTTTTTAATAAAATATTACTTCTCGATACATAAAATACATTTACAAAAAAGTACACCCGTAGACTTCTAGAAGCTTCCAGTCACAATCGTCAATTCCGTTTTTTTTTTTTTCAACAAATATTAACGTAATTACTTTTTCAACGTTCTGTTTGACGATTTTGAAATCTGATAACATACTCGTAACAACAAAAACTGTGTGTCTGTTCTTTTTCAAGACTACTCCAATATTACCAGGCCTGCCCTGACCAGATATCATCTTTAAAAGTGTTACTAGCTAGCTACCAATGGAATCTGCATCGCGAACTAGTTTACAAAAGCTTAACCTACAATTAGAAGTACATTTTTAAAAATTCTTTATTCCAGTCACAGTAAGTACCTTTATTTTAAATTTCAAAGTCATGCAATAAAAAGAAGAATACTTATCATTTTATACTCTTTTTTAAGATTCCACAATCAAAACAATCGCGCTTCATAACGTCAAGGGACCTGTTAGTTAAAATCCTTTCCAAACAATGCACTGTCACTCATTAAGTTCGCTCGGTGGAGGCAGTGTGCGCAACAAAGCCAGTGTCGCTACATTGTTGCACGTTGGCTCAACACGAGACTGTAAACAAATTAGTCGCGACATCTTGCGAGGCTTGTTCACTAAATGGTTTTACATCTTACGCTAAGTTTCGTCTGAAACTCATTTACATATAAAATTTTAATATTACTTGTAATGTACTTTGTGTTGGATGATGAAGTTAAAAATGTTTAATTTAATTTCTTTGTTGCGATAAATTAAAATACACGTATAGCAAATTTCAATGCATCTTATCCTCATCGCTAGACGTAGCCAGATAATGGTAAAACATGGATTACTGAGCGTAAATTATACACACAAAAATATGTGATTTCTTGGTAATCTGGCCCTAACAAATGTATTTTTCAGCACATCTTAAATACCATTCTAATCGAATGTCAAATCTTATATATCTAAGGATGTGAATTAAAAGCAGGAATACCTATTAATATGTTAAGCTATTTGAGACGACCTGCTACTCATCCACATTTATTTGAGAAAAATCGCAGACAACAGTTGATCATATAGCAAACTTGTAATCAAACAAAAGTCTTTGATTACATAAAAAATAGGATCGATAGTAATCTATGCGACTGATTTTATTATTATTATAGGAAATCATGTACATGTACATGTATCATGTACACTTGATAGCAATCGTTAGTCATAGTAAGGAATAGAGCAGCGTGATGGATTAAGCTCTGATCCTTCTCCTACATGGGGAAAGAGACCTATGCCCAGTCGTGGGATATTACAGGCTAAAGCGATAGAAAATCATATAACTGTGGTTTTTAAAGTGAAAACCTCTTTTGGCGCACCGCACAGACGTTTTTTCGTAAGTAGTAAGTTAGGCTGATCCGTCACGCTCTGAGGTGAAAGGCTCGATCGGGTCAACTCGGGACTTATTGCATTATTGCTTGATTGCGATGGCCAATGAAGCTTTCACTCCTGCCGTACACACACTATTTTTTTTTATAAATAAATTTGATTGATAGATTTATTACCTTTTGAACTATAATTATAAAAATGAAATCACAAACGAGTAAGAACAACAGAACGTTTTATGACGTTATGATCTATTAAATAATGTACAGTCAATTGTTTCGACATGGCCGCTTAAAATACATTTTAGGTTTTCGCTTCCGCTGCTCTGCAAAATCAATATTAAGTCCGGAATTGTTGATTCCAAACATCAATCATTCAAGTGGCGTCATTTGATGCCTTATTGGAATGCTGTTACGAAACTTTAGGGTATCCTTATTTCACGAGTGTTTTGTAGTTTTAGTCTCTCTTATCCTTTGTATTTCAATCTGTTTCATATTTTTGGGAAGGTACCCAATAGATATGTGTGTGTCAAAGAATTGCTATGCAAAACATATGGAATTTTCAACTGGATTTCGCCAAACGACTTGACTCCATTGAACATTTAATTACATCGTGATTGAACTGAACGCATTAGTAAATACCCTGGAAAAACCAAGGTGAGAAAAACAAATGTAAATATATATCCCACAGATAAAATTAAATTTCACTTTTAAACTTATTTCAAATAATCAATTACAAATGCTGACACCACTCGGATTATAATTGCCGAAAAGTTTATCTGTTGGTAAATATATTTAATTTTTAATGGAATAGTTAACAGTATCTGTGGCAGTGTAGTGTCTGTTGCAGAAATGTATTTAGCAATTAGTGAGCAAACAGCAATTACATTGCTATCTAATACGGTTAAACACTTTGTAAATATCTCAAAATCGTTTACTTTAGCCTCGGTAGATTGTTTTAATAATTTATCTCTATAAATAAACATACAATATAGTTTTTATAAGAACGTGGTGTCGTGTTATTCATTGTCAAAAAGTTCAGATTTATATTAAATGCAAGGTGCGTGCGGCGCTGGACCGCGGCAGGGGAGAGGGGATGTCTCCTCAGAACTCAGGAAATAGAAAAACTTCGCTCGTTTGCAATGAGCACCGGAGGATTATTTTTACGGTCTCCAACTACTTGTTCCAAGTCCTATTGTTTGTTTCAAATGCGTCCGTTACGAGGAGAAATATGCGCGAACTTTACTTAACTTCGTAGCTCTACGATATTTTTGAATTATTGTAGACTTAGTCTGTTCCAACTTGCTCACGTTGAGTTATTTATAATGGTATGCTTACATGGAAAACAGTTTCCAACGAAGTATAGGATACTTTCAAGTCTAAACTCAAACATCGCGAACATCGCTTGTTGTTGATTACTTCTTATTAAACTTGTTGGTAGGATAAGTGCGAAGCTCGTCTGGTTTGGGCCATCGAATTTATACGACACCGCCGTTGAAGTATTTTATAATAATAATTAAACATGATATTATCAGCAAGTACATCAACGCTTACGGCGCCATCTCGCAGAAAGTACTTGAATGTTTCGACAAAAAGTTGTCCGCCCCCGGAGTTTCTTCGCTACCCTTTTCATATAATTTGTTTACACCAACCTTCCTAAGCCCCCCTCCCCCCACATGTTTCAGCAGACATGTTACTTTGTAACTGTAAGTTTACGTCGATTCGTAATTTAACTCGCCTGCTAACATGATCTCGTGAATTTCGTTGTTAAATGTTAAAAAACATTCGCGCTCTTAGCTTTTCGCGTTTATTTCTCGTGGAGTTTTATAACTCGGGTTCCGTTAAAAAGCAGCCTTGCATTTACTATTCATTATATAATTTTACCTGTGTTTGTGCAGAGCTCGAGGTAATCGTTGACTCGTAGATTAAAGATAAGGCATTTTGAGTTCTAGGAACGACTTTCAACATTTTACAGTATTTTACATATAAGTACATACATTTTTATTCAAATATAAACATTGGTTAAAATCTAAATTTTTTTTTAATCTGACGTAATTTTCAGCATCTGTAACAATTAAAAAGTGCGTTTACTATCAACATTTCCGCTTCCCTTTCAGCTATTATCTTTCATGTGACTTTTAACAATTACGTCCTTGAAATAATATGTTATTATTAATAATAATGTTATTATACCATTATTTGAAGCTCTCGTTGAAATATTCCTTGTACAATTAACCTTTAAGCAATATTTGTAACGTATTTTTTCAGGATATATAAAATTAAGTAAAATTATATATTATATAGGTAAAGGTCAAAGTACAAAAGCATAAAATCAAACTATGAATATTGTTATGTTAATTCTCAATCTAAACATATTACTCGCCGCCCCGTACAAAGCTGAACCAACATCCGGCTCTGAATGGTAATGGAGATTATACCTTACTGACTGCCATTTACACTCTTGTAAATTCAAATTTCGTTAATTTATGCTGATTTGTAAATGTTGACTGCTGTTGGTTGTATTTTTAAAAACCATTTGGCTTATTATGAGGGTTATTTGTAAAACTACTTTTTTATAACAGCTTTGTTGAGACGAAATAAGTTAAATTTCTTTACGCTTCAGCTTGTAATATCCCACTACTGGGCTATACCTCTTTCCCTATGTAGGAGAAGGATCAGAGCTTAATCCACCACGCTGCTCCAATGCGGGTTGGTGGATATATTCCCTACTATGAGTAACAATCGCTATCAGGTGTACATGATAACAACCGGGACCGACGGCTTAACGTGCTCTCCGAGGCACGGTGGGGAAACCCACAAGGACTGCACAAACACTCAGACCACGGCAAACACCTCTATGGCAAATACAAATGTTTGTCATGTGCGGGGATCGAACCCGCAACCGCCAGCGCAACAGGCTCAATCCATAGCTGTGACCGTTGCTCCAACGCGGCGTCATTAAAATCGTTGTTAAATTTCTTATTTATCGTTAAATATTTTTTTTTGTAATATTGTTTCGGATATTTCGGTACTTGTGCAAGCACTGAGATGGGGCGCAGCGGGAACTTGTCCACAAGGATACAGCTCGACTTCCTTCCTCAATCTCACAGAAGATCACTGTCAAATAATACTTCTCTTACAAGAGACTGCTACTACGAGAAGACCAGATTATACATCTTAGTACCTTCTTGGAGTACATGGAATACGTAAAATGTTACTTAATAAGAACTCAGGAGAGTAGGAAGTAAGGTTAGCAATACGTATGTTACAAGAGTCCGTAAGGGCTTTGAAATTCAAAGACCGAAGACGGGCAGCAGCGTCTTCGGTGCGACAAAGCCAGGCCCTGCGGTCACCAAGCCGCCTGCCCAGCGTGGTGACTATGGGCAAAACACATGAGTTCACGCCATTTTTAGCGCGAACTTGTGGAGGCCTATATCCAGCAGTGGACTGCGATAGGCTGATGTGTATGTGTGTGTGTGTGTGCGAGGGTCCATAAGCTACAGTAAGCGTTACCATCAGACGGAACATACGCGTTTTTTCCACCGTAATAAAAAATGCCGATGTCAAGACTTAATATTCAGCACGGCGCACATCTGTGACCATAGTGCTTAGTATCAGCGCAAACAGTAGTCTTAGTCAAGTGAATTATTAATTTGGTTGCATTACAAAATTTTCTGACAACAAATTTCACTATTAAAATATTTTTAATCTGGCTTTAGTTTTTTAGTTTTTTGTTACTAATCGCCTCCGAGGAGAAATCCTGACCTCCGTTCAGATTGCATCCGGAGAACTGCAAAGCGGACAAGATTTTCTTCACAATTGTGTGCGGAGTCTGTTACAAAATGTATATGCAGAGAGCTTTCCGGTAAGCATTGTTATTCCAACAGAAATTTCTTAAAACATGCAGTAGGAGTAACTGCCATCTTAATACATTTAGTAGTTTTATATCTGAAACGTGATGTAAATACGTTTTATTTCTAAACACGAAATTAACTTTAAATTTTCTCTCATATTTCGTTTAAATATAATTACAAAAATGTAAGATATACTTATTGTAAGGAATCATTCAAAATACATATTAACAATACGTATACATTTATTGGTTTCCATCATTAAGAGAGGCTTGAACATCTGGTTTCCAAATATTGCCATAAGATAAATTCCAACGCCGATAAAAATAAGTGAATCGGTTAGCGCTCACCAGTGCCGGTGACATTCCAGCATTTTAGGTACCCGACGGCCTTAAATTTTCGAAATATTTGCTAAAAAATTAAAATTATTGCAAAAATAACAAATTTCGTCGAAACAATTTCAATCAAATCAACCTAACCACTCATTAATAAAATATCTTGAACAAGAATGTAAACTATTGAAACAAGTCGCGTACGAAAACAAAATGGCGGTCGTGTCATATTTTTAACGTCAGTACAACTGTGGCTCAAGTTATTTATTTACAACTTTTGAACACGTTACTTTTTTCTTTTCAGGAATGCTTTTTATACAACGGAAAACTTTTGACTGTGCATCATAGAGAATGCATCATTATTTTCAAAACGCTCAAAATAATAAATGTATAAATAATAATTTAAATGCGCGTATGTATTTATGTATATACTAGGTGTGCCCGCGACTTCGTCGGGGAATCTAACAAGAAAGCTATTGATTAGTTCGCAGAGTAAACAAATAAATTTCTAAAATAAAAGTAGCATCAGTTACTCCTTATTACATCAGCTATCTGCCAGTGTAAACCCCGTCAAAATCGGCCCAGCCGTTTCAGAGATTAGTCGAAACTAACAGACAGCCAGTCAGACATAGACAGGAATTATATAAAATGTTATATCGGTATATGTACCGTGTATACATCCATATACATTTAGTAAAAAGCGGTTATTTTAATATTACAAACGGATATTTCAATTTTATGTATTTGTATAGATATATAACTAATGATTGCGACACCTACTAAAGTAAATTTTTATTTTTATTCCTTTTAATTTTTTAATTTTTTTTTTTTTAGAGACGATTAGATTTTTATCTTCACGACTCCATCGTTAATGATCATTGAAATTCGATCTTAGCTTATATTAAGTATTTCGACACTAAAATATAAGAAATGAACTTAAAACAAATCAGATTCAGACAAAAACAATAACCAAACAATGAACATCACACACACATAGGTACCATTAGTGACGAACAAGGGTAACAAAATTTTCTGGAAGAACAACTCGTAACAAAATTTTCTGTCTTTAATCCGCCCATCGATCCATAGCTGCCAAGAACTGTATATGCTGAGATATGGACTCCAGTGGATACAGCGCTGTGGCTGCAGATCAAACAGTTGCCGGTTTTACTGCAACTGAGCCCACCCACCCATCGACAGCCCTCCATAACCCCTCCTTTCTCCCACGGGAGCCGCCAGTATACACCACTTAATGCTTAAAGAACGATATCGAACAATACATGGTCGTCGATTTGTGATTAGTTTTCTGTACCGATCTACATTTTTTTTTAAATATTCATTTTATTCTCGTTTGTTTATATTCCGGAAACAAACAGTAAAATAACACAAAAATACTATATTAATAAAATAGGCAGACAACTCAAACAAGTTTCTAACTAATACAAACAAGTTCATTTAGTTATATATCTACTATAATATTAATTATAAAAAGGCAGAATATTATTTAAAATCATTACATAATAAAAAACAAAGTCTCTTCCCGCTGTCTGTATACTTAAATCTTTAAAACTACGGAACGGATTTTGATGTGGTTTCCTTTAGTAAATAGAATGTTTCTAGAGGAAGGGTTATATGTATAATACATGAATAATATAATAGAGGAACACTGTAGTGTACTGTACTGTAGTACTGTGTGGCTACGGTACTAAAGAATTTAGTCACCCTCTCTCTTCCCGTGGGTGTCGTAAGAGGCGACTAAGGGATAACACAGTTCCGCCACCACCTTAGAACTTAAAAAGCCGACCGGTGGTGGGATAACCATCCAACTGCTGGCTTTGAAATACACAGGCCGAAGACGGGCAGCAGCGTCTTCGGTGCAACAAAGCCAGCCCTGCGGTCACCAACCCGCCTGCCCAGCGTGGTGACTATGGGCAAAACACATAAGTTCACGTTATTTTTGGCGTAAACTTGTGGAGGCCTATGTCCAACAGTGGACTGTATAGGCTGTAATGATGAATAGTTTTTGCAACCGCGCAAGCCGGGGTGGGTCGCTAGTACAATATAAATTAAACTATGGAATTGTTCTTTACCAAACACAACTTTATGTAAAAAATTAGGATGGGACACGAGGCTATCAATGAATACGAATATCAATTTAAATGTCGTGGACTCGTGCAATGGAGCGGGCTACGCTTGGGGTCCCACTGAAAGATAGGATCAGAAATGAGATTATCCTCAGGCCCGAAGACCGACGGTCTACATGAGATTGCCGCTGGAGGCTGGATGAGGATTGCGCAAAACCGGAATGCTTTACGCAATGGAACCGGAAACCGCAGGCTAAGTCCAGCAGTGGACTGCAATAGGCTGAGCTGAGTACTTTTTGAGCTATCTCTAATACTGCACAATTTCTTTTGAGTGTCTTTCCGTCTATCTATGTTGGTTTAGTAGACGAAAGTCTATGTAATTGAACTAAGTTTTAATGTCGTTTGCGAGCAAACAATCCTTGAAAGAGTAGAACAAAGTCCAAATGTGCGTCAAACAGTCCAACTAGCATAACAATAACCACAAAGTTACCCACCAAAATACCCACAGTTACTGTCTAAATAACATTGAAAACTCAACAATAATGGTATATATCCTCACACAGATGGTATTTACCATCCAACACGGTCGTACTAGAGGAATATATACATTAATGTTGTAAATAGTCGTAACTAACAACAGTTATGGCGCATTATTTAAAATTATTGTTCTTACAAAACCGACTGTGTTCGTATACGCTATTGTTGTGACACTTCTAATTGTTGTTTATTTTCTTTTTAATATACATTCGTTTGGCTCCACCAGAGCTATTAACAATGCTTTAATGATGTAACATTATTGTGTTTACTCGCAAACGAAAAACATCAATTTACATCAATAAGTAATACAACGTAGGTGTCCAAAAAAATAATCAATTATATACGCATTATTAGTATAAATAATGTAAAAAAGTGTGTCAGCTCCGACGCACGACTGGAGTTTACTCCTTCAGATCGACTGTCTAAAGAGGGACAAAAAGTCACAATGAATCTAATAACGCAATCTATCGAAACCCAATACGGTTGTTTTTTTTTTTTTTTTTGAAAACGTTGCCTAGATGGCGTTACCAGAAACGTAACGAAATATTTCGTTCAGTAGATTTTACCACTCATATTTTTTTGTATACCGGAGGCCTTATATGAAAATCAATTCACTCCAAAGGTACTCATCAGATCCTAGTCAAATTTAAACGCTAGTGTGGATAATAAAGTAGATTAGCCCGTTGTTGACTCTGGGTGTAATATCTGTATTTATATATGTATTATTTATATGTATATTTATCAAAAAAATATTTACCTGCTAAATAAAAAAATGCTAAATTAATGCCAAAAAATGCCGCTAATTAAATATTTGCCTGCGGCTGTTACCTATAACACAAGCATTAAGTTGTTTACCTTAGGAACACACGACCAAGTGTGTACGAGCATGTTCTAAGATATTTATTTATCTATATACTCCTAGGTTGGTTTGGAATAATCTGCCGTTAAAAATCTGCAGTGTAAATTGGCCGATACACAATAATTATTTGCGTTTTACAATTTTAATCTGAACTATAAAATGTTTTGTAAATTTTCCTTTCAAAGGCAATCGTGGAGGCATATAAGTTTAATTGCAACAGTATACGGAAGCCATACAATAAATCTCACCCGTCACCGCTCGCTTGCGGTTCGACACGGCGCCGCGTTGACCGACTGGGGCCACTGGACAAGGGTGATGTATGGCGATGGCTGCGACACAAATAAAGTACCGCCTATGCGTCTACCGTAGGGTGAATACCTTCAGGTAAAATTAAGCAGGATATGAAGTTTGGTAAAAAGATAATATTGACACGTTTTTCTCATTATTTTATTTTATTAGGATAGCTTACAGCTTATTATAACTATAAATAATACAGAATAAAAATAAAATAAAAGCCAATAATAAGCTACCACATATTTGTGATATTTTTAGATTTAACAAATATTTGTTTTTGGAAGGGTTTTTTTATTTGATCGTTATAATTTTTTCTTGTTTTTTTTTGGTCTCAAACAGAGGAGGAACAAAATGGTGCTGAGGAACAAATTTAAGTGATCTTGTCCACATATATGTGTGAATGTGTAAATTAAATATAAAGTAAACATGTGAGTTACAATTAAGTATATTAGAAATAAACGCCAAAAAGTGCTATTTACAATATTGTGATAATGGCAATTTCTTCTATCTTTATATTACAAAATTTTACGTCTATAACATTACCTAATGTAGAGGCGTCTCTACTTTCAAGGTTTCCTGGAAGAGTTCGCCCTTTAGCAATATGGCTGCCTTTTGGACTTATAAACTATTTTTTTCTCTTGTTATGTTATTTATCTTAGTGTACAATCATTATTTTTTTATCATCGTTATTTTTACTAAAAGGAAATAAATAATATGCAGCCATTTTAAAATTTCAGATTTGTCCTAAGACCCTGGACACTCAGACACCCTACCACTGCCAACTGACAATCTTGACGCGAGAATAGTCTCATGTATTTTAAGTGATTTCCAATTTATTAGCCGAGCGACAGACCTCGGCTCTGCGCAGGTGCTACAATAATATATTTTTCATAAAAGCAACACGCTAAAAAAACAAAATTTCGTCAATTGATTCAAATATAAATTAAAAGAATACTTTACATAAAAAGAGCTTACTAAACAAATTAAAATAATATGGTAATTTTTACCTCTTGAGGAATCAAATTGCTATGTAATTTATTTATTTATTTTTTATAATTAATTTAAAACAAATTGAACATTGACATTATTAATTACATTTTAGTTGTCATATTACCTTAAAAGATCTATTAATTTATCCTTTTCTTGTTTATATTCATCCCGTTATCTACGTTTTAATTCAGAAAAAGATATGTGTTTAGAAACTTCCGACAAAAATTTTACGATAAATTACAAACGAAACTCTAACAAACTCTAGTTCAAAAACGATTATAAATCCAATGGTGTGAGGCTTAAGGACTTAGACGTGATAAAATTTTATAATGCTTTCTCGGGAAAAGTTAGAAGATCATTAATACATAATTTTGTCAAAGAAAATCATTTACAAGGACACTGGTAAAGTACCAGTCAGCAAATAATTTAAAATAACAGCTACAATTTACAAAAATAATACCTATTCATATAAATACTAATATTCTTAATACGCTATAAAATAAAAATATGGCCGAAATGAACACAGCCATCAGTCGCGAGCGATCCGGCAGATGATATGATTTTTATCATGTCTTAGATATCAGATAGGAAGCAATCTAGCGGAGTGCTCGGAGGCGCTGTTTAATATGTGAGATACAGGCTTAGTACTTTTATGTAGCTACAGACACGATTGTAAAAGTCAAACGTACATATGAAATCTTAATTAACCCAGGTTTTTTATGATAAGATCCAAGTAAAATTTACTCGGTAACCATTACGTGGCGAGTCTCTATATTAACATTTATCTCGATTAAAAAAATTCTTGTAAGTCTTCTAGCGCCGACCGTAAAACCTAAAACAAAATATACCTTTAGGCTATGAATACATTTGTATTATCTTTTTGGAACGACTTTTTATCTTTGTGGAATATGTATTCAGTGTGTACTTTACCTCTATTTAGGGAGTTTTGTCAACTTCACAGTAAGGAGACACATACCTATGTAATTTTCAGGGTGAAATCAACCTTGTTATAATCGTAAACTAGAGTGTACCTTATATCCTTACTCCAAAGCTTATTGCTACAAATTGATGTGAGGAATATTTTCAATTATTATATTTTAATTTTTAATTTATTATCATAACAGTACTTCAACTTACTCGCTTTTAACACAATAGGGTTCAAATATTCAGAAAATCGGTTTCTCTTCACTTATAAAAGCCCACAACCCTTAGTCAGCGGCATAAAAGAACTTTGTTCTATCGTTACATCAATAAACAAGATTAACATATAAATATTAAAAACCAATAACCAGCCAAGTGCGAGTCGGACTCGCGCACGAAGGGTTCCGTACCATTGACTAGGTAAAATATTTAAACAAAAATTTTTTTTCTAAATATTTTTGTATTTTAGTTTTATTATTTATTACTGAAGTTGCAGTACTACTTGAGTTGTTCCCGGACATACATACAGACAGACAGACAGAATTTCTAAAAACTATATTTTTGGCTTCGGTATCGATTGTAGATCACACCCCAAGTATTCTTTTAAAAAAATATTTAATGTACAGTTTTGACTTTCCTAGCATTTTATTATATGGATAGAGATTATAAACTGAGTTATTGAATGACGACACTCTACATGTGACATGGAACCGTAGTTGTAAACCGTGGTTGTAACGTGTTAATTGGTCTTCTGTCAGCATTGCGCACTCCAGTCGATAGCAATCGCTTAGAGTACTGAGCAAACACGCTTCACTTGTATAAATATTCTTCAACTAGTGATGTTGCTCATGTATATATTACTTGGAATTATTGTAGCAATATATTTCAAATTCAGAAATTCTTTGTTCATATTTTTGTAGTTCATTCCCGTCGTCACGATTCTTTTTATTGCTACTAACCTAGAAAGAAAATATGACAATTGTAAAGAAAACGTTATCAAAGATAAAAATATTTATGAATTGAGTCTTTTAAATCACATTTTTATAATGTTTATAATAGAAGTAGGAAGAGGTAGAAGTATGTAACAGGTTTTTATTATTTTTTTATTTTTTTTATATCACTAGGTCGGCAAACAAGCGTACGGCTCACCAGATGGTAAGAGATTACCGTAGCTTATAGACGCCTGCAACACCAGAAGCATCACAAGCGCGTTGCCGACCCAATCCCCAATCCCCCCAGGAACTCTGGTCACCTTACTCACCAACAGGAACACAATACTGCTTGAAAACAGTATTATTTTGCTGTTATCTTCTGTAAGGTCGAGGTACTACCCCAGTCGGGCTGCTTCATATTTTGAGCAGGAAATTCCTGCTGTGCTCTACCTCAGTCAAGTTTATACAAGCATTGATATAATTAAGTTAAAAATATATAGTGCGTTCGACTCCTAACGGCGTTATTTCAAATGAACCGAACCCCCCATTTGAAGGAACACAGTTCGAAGTCGGACAACATGTATATCTTTTTTTTAATAGATTTTTCAGTGTCTTATGTATCATATACGTTAGTTAGTATATATTAAAAATCCACAACAACAAAGTCACATACAAACACATATTTTGAATATAGTATTTTGTACATACTAAGTTCATAATCGAAGTTAAGTTAGATCAAATAAAGTTCTTGCGGTAGTGAACTGTAGCGCTAGTGCGAGTGTATGCACAATGCGCTCCGTAAACACGGCATATGTATGCACAGTGGGACCTCAAGGGATCGAACTAAACAAGCAAGATATCCTCTGAGCAAACTAAGATAGTTGTAGCTAAGCTGCGGCGTGAAGTCTCGCATAACACTAACTAGATCTTATCTCTCCTACATACACCTACAGCTACGCCTACAGTTTGTATGAGCCGTCTACGTGGAGCTACCTTAATTGATATTGCACGCTCATATCTGAAAATTATACGATGCAAGTATTAAGACTTCGCGTTGTGTGTTTAAGATTATGTAATAACAAAACTCTAGTTACTTTTTGGAATGGAATATAAGAGTAATATTTATTTTTAACCGACTTCAAAATAATTGTGTTTGCTCGCAAACGAAAAAAAAACCGACTTCAATCACATCGACGAGTAATACAACGTAGATCGACGAAAAAATAGTCAAGTAACAAAGCATTATCAAAGATTACTCAAAAAGTAGTTATCGGATCTCGATAAAATTTATATGTGACCACATGACAAACATCAGCTTTCGACTAAATTAAAAATTATTAACATCGGTACACCCAGTAAAAAGTTATTGCTGATTTTCAAGAAGTTCCCTCGATTTCTCTAGGATCCCATCATCAGATCCTGGTTTCCTTATCATGGTACTAAACTAGGGATATCTTCTTTCCAACAAAAAAAGAATTATCTAAATCGGTACACCTAGTAAAAAGTTATTGCGGATTTTCAAGAGTTTCCCTCGATTTCTCTAGGATCCCATCATCAGATCCTGGTTTCCTTATCATGGTACTAAACTTGGGATATCTCCTTTCCAACAAAAAAAGAATTATTAAAATCAATACATCCAGTAGAAAGTTATGCGGTATAATACAACGTAGGTCGACGAAAAAAGCGTCAAGTAAAAACGGATTATTAGATATAGCTCGAAAAGTAGTTGTTAGATCTCAAATAAATTTAAATGGGACCAATTGGCACACACCACCTTTTGATTAAAAGAAAATTTGTCGAAATCGCTCCACCCAGTCAAAAGTCCTGAACATACATAAAAAAAGAAAAGAAAATACAGTCGAATTGAGAACCTCCTCCTTTTTTGGAAGTCGGTTAAAAAGGGGAGGTTTTCTAATGTTTACGCGAATTTTACTCATTTAAAGGAGGAAGTTACTCAATTCGGCCGTATATATATATATATATATATATATATATAATGTATATTCGGAGATAACTTTGTCGTTTATGAACCGATTTTGATAATTCTTTTCTTGTTGTAAAGAAGATATCCCTAGTTTGGTACCATGATAAGGAAACCAGGATCCGATGATGGAATCCCAGAGAAATCGAAGGAAACTCTCGAAAATCCACATCACGCGATTCTCGAAAATCCGCATAACGCAACACAATTTTACTGGGTGTACCGATTTTAATGATTTTTAATTTAATCGAAAGCCGATCTTTATTATGTGGTCATATTTAAATTTCATCGAGATCTGATTACAAGTTTTGGAGTAATCTTCGATAATGTGTATATTACATGACCTTTTTTTTCTACCTTCGTTGTATTACTTGTCGCTATAATTGAAGTCGGTTTTTCTTCGTTTGCCTGCAAACACAATTATTGTATTAACCACACATTAGAGAATTCTAAAATAATAATAATTCGATTAGAACCGAATATAAAATCATCATATCAAAAATTTCGATCTAGCGGGTACATCGTTCCATAGCTTAACTGGCTAAAGCAACGACACGGTCAGTCAGAGATGCAGGTTCGATCCCCGCTGGAACGGTCGATCAAAATCGTTTGATATGATATTCAAAATTATTTTAAAAATGACGATAAGAGATTATGGGATGAAAAAAGAAAAAGACGAAACGGACGAATAATACAACTGCGCCACATCTGCTTACGTCGACGTTTTGTTAAGTGATACTTATATTAACACAATGCTTTACATAAATGTAAATCTTTTGTTAATCTATAAAAGATTGTGACACCTTTTATCTAGTAAATAAATCACAATTTCAAAAAAGTCAATTACCGCCATTATTATAAATAAATAAATAAATAAATAAATAAATAAATAAATAAATAAATAAATAAATTATTAAGCAGGATATGTGATTATAAATAAAGAAGTTTCTTTACCATTGAACTTCGCATTACTTAATAGTGTTTCAACGAATAGTATTAATAAATTTCAAGAAATGGATGTTCACGTGTACCACTTCAATAATAATCGATAAACTCGGAATTTACAATGAAAACGTTTCACGCCTAGCAAAGTCGAGATGTAGCATCACTTTGAAAGCGAATAAAACCATCGGTTCTACATTAATCGTAACAGCTCGTAGCGCCGGCGTAGAACACTTAATGCTACAAGGTCAAGCCCTAGTAGTAAAATAATAACTAATAAAATATTCATTTAAAAACAACTTTTTCTATTCTTCTTAAGACAATAGTTCCTCGTCGTTGTGAATCGTCTAAGCCAGGTACCTTGACCGGTTCAATCAAAGTAAATTAGAATACGCTTCAGCCTGTAATATCCCACTACTGGGCGTAGGCCTCTTTCCCCATGTAGGAGAAGGATCAGAGCTTAATCCACCACGCTGCTCCAATGCGGATTGGCGGATATATTCCCTACTATGAGTAACGATCGCTATCAGGTGTACATGATAACAACCGGGACCGACGGCTTAACGTGCTCTCCGAGGCACGGTGGGGAGACCCACAAGGACTGCACAAACACCCAGACCACGGCAAACACCTGTATGGCCAATACAAATGTTTGTCATGTGCGGTATGTAATGCAACAGGTACAATCCATGGCTGTAACCGTTGCGCCAACGCGGCGTCCAAAAATTAGAATACCGTGTTCAAATTGAGCAACTTAAATAAGCTCTTTAGACAGGCATTCTAATTTTACCACAATTTGATTGATCAATTGACGTGGCTTAGTTGACTGACAATAATGAGTTAGTGTTATTAGCAGTATAAATATAGCTTAGTAGCTTTGAAACTGTTCTAGATATCAAAAGGAACACAGCAAAGCGATCAATATAACGTTCGATAATATTTACACGTGAGAATGATCTCAATTAAGTATTCTCTCAGCGCGGCGTCACTAGCTGCGACCTGGGCAAATGTTGCTGATTAGGTATTGTAATCATATATTTACTTGAAATTTTAAACAAGTAATTAAGTTCAATGCAAAGGTTTTGTTGTACGGATTTTTAAATTTTATCGTGTCTTTAAAGCTAGGTAAACATTCACTGGGATATAACTTAATTACTGAAATTGTATATACGCTTAACGCCCAGATAATTATGTAACTCCGTTAATTATTTTATAGTTTTACGGTACAATCGATAATTTAAAACCACTTTTTTAGTTTAATTTTTAAATTATTATTCGCTGTGACGGTTCCAAACGTTTTATAAGTATCTATATAAGTTATTCCACGGAATGAAGAAATCCATTTAAATTGAATTTCGGAGATCAATCTGGTGTAATTTAATGTGACTCGCTTGTATCCAGGATAACAAATCTCAGAATTATGTTCAGAATTATAAGGGTAGGTATATGTCAAGATACAATAGACCATCTTAAAACTGAATTCAGAATTAACATAATAAATTTAAAAAATGTGTATAAAAAGTTAATACGATACGAGAAGCACTCACCGGTCCTTCGTAATAAGATCTCGCTCTTCGCTTTCCGTTTATTAATTAAACTAATTACACCGGGTCCAGGCTGTAATGCACTCTTTTGTGCCGCTAAAAATCCAACGAGAATCATTTTAGCGTCGCCTAATTTTCTTTGTAAATTTTATATTTTATTACATTATCTCAATGTCTCTTAATGAGTCCGCAGACGGACATGATTTTCTTATAATTTAGCAAAAGTAACATTTAGTAACCTTTATGATTGAGTCTGCTGTGTGGCTATGGCAGTAAAGAATATAGCCACCCCCTCTCTTCCCGTGTGTGTCGTAAGAGGCGACTAAGGGATTCTAACACAGTTCCACTACCACCTTGGAACCTAAAAAGCCCATCGATGGCGGGATAGCCATGCAACTGCTGGCTTTGAAATACATGGGCAGAAGACGACAGCAGCGTTTTAGGTGCGACAGCCAGCCCTGCGGTCACCAATCTGCCTACCCAGCTGGTGACTATGCTCAAAAATAGCATATTAGTTCACGCCATTTTTGGTGCGAATTGTGAGAGCCTATGTTCAGTAGTAGACTGCTATAGGCTGAAATGTGTATGATTGAGTAGTAAAAAGTTAACTAGTATACGGCACACTACTTCTTACTTTTTTTAATGTATGTAGACTTTGGTTAAAAAAGAAACCATTGTCAGCCTTATTAATGGAAACCTGCGTGTATCGAAAACAAATTTAAATCATAATAATAGAGAAAAATGCATATCCTCAAGTTATTAAAATATTGCCCAGCAGCCCATCTAGCGGGTACATCGTTCCATAGCTTAATTGGCTAGAGCACCGACACGGTCAGTCGGAGATGCAGGGTTCGATCCCCGCTGGAACGGTCGATTTTTGATATGATATTAAAAAATGTTTAGGAGCATATTAATTTCATTTTTTTTTTCTTTTGAATTAGCCAAACGAAGTTATTAATATTATCTTTTGTATTTTATTATTTTCTGTATTGTTGTTTTTTATTTTACTCCAAATTGTATTGTTATTTTATTACAAACTACGAGTATATTATTATTATCAGTGGAAAAATTAAAAGGAATCGTGGCGAAACCTGGCCTGTGGTGTTCACACAGTCACCCTTTGTTCAGTTCGTCACCGACCGCTAACCGGGGTGGTTAAAAAACGGAATTGGGTTATGCCTGTAATATTAGGTGTAAGAAAAAAAATTTTTTTTTTGTCCTATTAGGTACGACGGATTGTCACCGTCCAACGCCATCTTGCATCTTGCAAGCAATGAGCCATGCATCATTGTGTGATCACGCAGCGATAATGGCCCACAGTTGCCCATAACCATCGCCCATCACAGAACATTCTGTATTGGAACCTTAATATAAAAACCGACTTTTATTCACAACATCATGTAGTCGAAGTCAATTAAACGATTTACTAGTAATAACTCAAAAACTACCTTCTCGAAAAAAAGTAGTCGAATTGAGAACCTCCTCTTTTTGGAGACGGTTAAGATACAATTTTGTCAGCGTGGTTCTATACATAAAAAGCAGTAAGGCAGAATCAATATATAAAAAAATAAAACGAACGCTTGTATCAAATCCATTTATTGAGTAAATAATTGAACAGTGTGATATATATAATTTAACTTGATATACACGTCGCAGTATACGTTACACAGTAGTCGTAAACATTCATTACTTACAGACCTTTTATAAAAATATAAACTACACGAGGTACTTGCGCCCAAAATAACCCTGTTTTTAAGATGCCTCACTTTCAATATTTTATATTTTATGAGTTCGAATTAGTTCAAATATCGCTCCAATGCTCGGTTAATACTATCGACAACTGCAAATTCATATCAAAAGAACAAAGGCGCCATCTTCACAGTGATTAACAGTTTGTCAATGAAATTGCAAATGGCGGCTTAAAACCTCATGTTTACAAACTTGTTTTATATTATAGAAAAAATATATATTATTAGAAAAAAAAAAAAACTGCGTGTTTCTTTTTAAATACAAAGTTACTTACACTTATGGCCACTACTGAGAAGGTAAGTGTCAGTTTAACTATCTGGTAAAGTCCTTTTAAGGCCCACTACAAGGGCTTCTAAGATGACCCAAGATTTATAGATCTTAAAAAATCATAGTTTCTTTGGAACATTTAAGAAACTATAGGAATATTTGTGGCTATTTGTAAGACAAAGTTACTAACTAGTATTGAAGTAGACAACTGAAACTTACTTTAAAAATAAGTCGATACCTACCAAGTTTCATTTATTTTTTATCAGGTTGTACAAAATGGAATCAACCAAAAAGAAAAATCGCGGTGAACGGAATGTGCAAGAGCTTAAATCAGCTATTGAATCAGTACAAAAAGCTATTTGTCGCAACGAGACAGTAGCTACTTTCATGCAGATATGCGACAATGTATTGTGTAATGCAATGTATTGTTTGGTATTTGTGGTATAGAAGGTATAGAAGAATATTTATGCCCAGAATGTAACTAAAAGCATAATATTAAAACAGACGTTTCTATTTCAACGTTTTTTCCATACTCTTAATAAGGCCCACCGACATTATGAAGATTTTTTAATGCAATTCTATTTAATTTCTAATTTCTCTATAAAAGTTATCATAAGAATAACATTACAAGTGTTTTTTAAGAGAGTTTGTAGGAAGAGTAAAGACCTAAGTTGGTCCACTGTCCAATTTACAAACAAAAAACTACTGTAACCGACTGATTACCTAAGAATCTCATAGGTTATGCTTTACGTACATGCATATATTTTGTTTGTATTACGTTTATGAATAAATTAATTTTGGCCATGATAAGTACCAATGTTTCTAAAAAGGTCCACTTTAGAGCTTTTTAAAAGCCATTAGATTTTCAAAGAAATTATAATAAAATTGACAATTTGTATGTTGATTGTATTTACAAATATTATGATAGTTTGTTTTTCTAAATTATTTCCAAATTTTTCCTTATCCAAGTACTTTTAAAAAAAATAGGCCTTACAAGGCGCACCAACCTTTAATTTGTATAAGTTTAAACCTCTGATACATCAATAAACGAGGTTATAGTTTTTAAAAATAAAAAATTTTCCTCAACGACAAAATCTAAGGTTTAAATTTTTACAAATGACGACAGTATCCCATAGATTGGCCCGGTTTCTTCGTTTGAGAATAAAGTTGATCCTGCTCATAAGTTTCGAAGACTAACAACAGGAGCTTTCATAGGCTAATAGAAACTGCTTTTCCACAATTAATAAGCTACGAGTTTTATATTCATATTTGAAAATATAAATATCTAATAAATAGCGGAATTCGATGGTAATAAAACGAATGATATATCAAAAACGGTGAAACAGGTCCATATGACATAGAATTATGCAACAGTATTACACTTTAGTATCATGTACTACACATATGACACGAGAAAGTACTCACAATAGCGGTTAACCGCACACTTTTTTATATAAAGTTCGACAATGTAGAGTAAAGTACACCCGCGGGCTAATGTAGTTTTAATATAAACACATACATATATTTTGTGCCGAACATTTATTTACTTACCTATTAAATACATCAACGTTTTTTATGATTACTAGGCTAGACGAAATGTTTTAGCGATTTTTACTGTCAAAAAAATGTAGTCACACAGTCGATAAATAGTGACACAGCATAAAGTACTCAAAGAGTACAAAGGGTCTCTACACTACCCACGCCTAGAAGGTACTGATTCGATATTCTTTCAAATGTATAAAAATGTATGTAAATGTATAATTTTATAACATTTTTTTGATTTACAGAAGAATTTGTCAATCGTAAAAACATTTCCCTAGACCATTATTTCTTAAATACATAATATATACCAATAGACATTAAGCCGTCATCTCACTGTTACGTCTCAAAGTCACGTCTTATATACAGCCAAGTTTTTCTCACTTTATATACGAACTAGTTGCGATAAGTCAATTTACATAATAATAGTCATAATATATAAGAATATATTTATAAAATACATAGGCATTATATAGTTCACTATAGACTAAAGAAGTCCACATCAATAAAAGACTTTTTTATCATAATTTTGAAACTAAATATTCTCCTTAGTGGACAACACTATTATAATTTTAAACATTTATCAATTCCGTCATGACCTATCAAATATTAAGTATTAGTCGATAAACCCTACGGAAATTTTCTTAGTGACGGCTTGAGCAGTTTTTACAATAAAAATATTATATATATATAAAATATACATGTTCATATATAATATATTTTCTAGCTACGATAAAGCTGAGTATCACCGACCAACGTCATTTCTACGTCACTTTTATGTCACACGCGGCTCTTTAGCTTTCGACTATCGTTTTACAGTTTACAGGAAAATCTGAACAGGTATGAGTAATATTATATAGGTTTTGTAAATATTGATTAATTATATATTTTTATGTGAAAGGTATAATGGTATAGTTATGTAACAATGTGTCCTTTCGACGTACCAATACCAAATTTTTTGGTATCAAATCTATATTGCATTGATTTTTTTTTTTTTTTGAACTTAAAAAACCTCATTAATCATACCTCACATACATCAAATACCTCATACCAACAACACCTGTACTTTAATAAGAAGAAAAATAAATTTTCTCAGTGATAATTCTTATGAAAATATTTAAATAACGTTAAAAATAATAAAGGTTACAAATTAAGAATAAAGAAACTGACAAATCACTTAAAATTATACAAATACAAATTACCTTTAAAATACACTGATTACATTCTGCGAGGCCATAGCGTACAAGAATAATCATTTAAACGTAAAACTTACACATCCATAAATTTCATCTATTAAAATGTCTGACATATAATTGAGCACATTTTCTACACATTTTTCTGATAGAAATCACTTCATTAATTAGTAAAATACTTTCAATAAAACCATTTAATTTCGTATTATACAACGGACAAATCGATCGACTGTATAACTATTGACATTATACGATTTATTACATTTTACCAAAACACGTGTATATTTAAAAAACTTAGCTACAAATATTCAAACAAAGTTAGATGAATTTATTTAATATAAGCACCAGAAGTGTTGGAAATATTGGCTTATACAATTTTACTAACATTATATTCCGTTGTAACATTTTACAACAATATTTATATGTATTATACAATAAGTAAAAATACAGTATTTTACTTACGTTTAATAAAATTATAGGAATTACAAAATTAAATAAAAAAAATGTTACCTAAGTTCTGCTAAACGTATTTGCGTTATGTATTATTATTTATAGATTGTATAATAGCAACATAAATACAAAATTGAGCAAATTTATAGCGTGTATATTAAGAATAATTTATAAATTTGAAAACCACCTTATCATAGAGTTTTTTGTCTATTACGAATAAACTCAGTAAGTGGTATTTTTTTTTAAATTTTAATTTTTTTTAAGCGGAAACGTTCAATAAGAAGCAAAATTTGAATATTTTTAATAATAAAATGTCGAAAAACGTATCCTACATCGTGATTGTAACTTATATAACTTATATTTGGTTTAAATTTTCTAGAGCGATATAATTTTTAAGGTAAATAAAATCCTACGCTATATCCTTGTACAATACGGGACGTATGCTTTCGATTGCACCAATTCTCCAGTCGTACTTGTGTTACAAACGATATTAAAATACAAATAATGTTGTAGGAGAAAAATCAATTTCTTCCATTCGACACAAACTGCCACAAACTCAGAACTAAATATACACGAACCATCTCCGAAATGAATCTAACAATATGCAATATGTATATACTGGAGTTTATTTTTATTGACACACATCACCATAAAAATATTTAAAACGTCAATTTTTTATGATCTGTATAATAAAGATTCAAAATGTATACGTTTATAAATAAATGTATAACAAAGTACAGCCTGTAGAAATAATTTCATAAATAAAATAGTGTGAATTCGTTTCGATAAATAATGTAGTTACGAATTACAGAAGCCTGTTGCCACCTAAGCGTCTGTTTCTTAACATTGTACTTTCCTAGCAACACATTATGAATCCAAATGATTACTAGCTTATTGCATGCGATTATAATTAACTAAAAACAATGTAATAAGCTCCACGTTCATATTCAATTTTATATTTATCTAATGCATGCAGTATATAGGCAACAAATGTACGTTGTCATACAAATCCTTACCTTTTCTTTAATAGTTTAGTTCATAGTTTAAATTCATAAAATATTTTCACACGACGGTATTTGACACAACGGTACGTTTCATTTCAACTACAAGTATATTTTATTATTTACTACGTAAGTTCATTGGATTTCTAGTACTCTGTTATAGCTTTGATACAAATCTACATTAACAACCCCTAAATACTTCGATATACATAGCACGGGTCTCCTTAAATATATTCAAAATTAACTTGGCACGTATGTTTATTTATATTTAAAGACTTTTCCAAATTTCTTTTATTTATTTACACTACGTTCAACATTGAGTAAAAGGTTGATTATACGAACGTCAAATAAAATGTATATTTACAACCTTTAAGTCAGACTTTTAGTATTTATACAAGGGATGAAAATTTAACAAAACTTTTCTCTGAGGATTTTGTTGAAACGAATTTGTTCTAGAAGGTTTTTGATTTAAAAATGGAGGGTGATTAAAAGATGGAACTGTTATTATTTTGAAATATAAAAATAAAGCAATGAACTCGACGTTAAAAAAATAAAAATATTTTACAAATATACAAGGGGAAGACATTTTGATTTACAGTTTTTTTTATAACAATTATTAGGACCCCAGGTGAGGTCATAACTTTATTATATTTAGGATTATGAAGAGGTAACGATAACATTCAAACTCATTTACTTTTATTTCTAATTTGATAGAAATCTTAACTTTCCGTTATTGAATAGAAAGTGGTTTTATTTTTTCAGCTAATTAATATATTAATAGATATTTTTATAGTATTTAAAACATTATCCACATATATGTTATATAACCATTATATAATTTGAAATATAACGCATAGCTTAGCGTATGTTTATACCAGGGAATCATAACGATACAAGAGCTCATAGAGATTGAACGATGATTGATGACAAATTAAATAATTATTGCCATTGAACTTATATCCTTTCAACTAGATTGTACCAGGATACTATAACAGCTGAGGAGGTGTCTTTAAATCATTTTGATGACGGAAACGCTGTATTGAGTCATTTTATTATTCGTTCAACTTATTGGTCGTGTACTAAAATGTGCAGCGATATGAGTATATCAAATCATTTTATACTTTTTTACATGTTCATGCCGAAGTTAACTTTTAAAAAATCTGCTAATTTATTGTTACTCTTTTCGCTTAGAAGAATCGTCAAGATAACTTTGAAACATCAAAATTCTCGTCATTTCTTTTGGTATAAGATTAACATTCTTATATTGAAACTTCACAAGGTATTTGGCCTTGCCTTACTTAGACTATTTTTAATCAATTTTTAGTAATTTTAGCCTTGAGCATGGCGTTGAAATATTTCTGACCGCCTTTCTAAAATATAAAAGAGCGCGTGACCTTATAGTATTCATTACGTATACCTTTTTATTTGTATTAGAAGCTCCAATAAGTTTATGTTAGAAATTCGAAAACCTTTCCTTTATAAGTGAGAGATAATTGTCCAGCAGTGGGTTTATTTACAGTTACCGAAAAAAGGCAGACTCACGTCCAGCTTTTGCCCCGGTGTTGCGAGCGCGAGTACCAAGGCGCCATGAGCACGTAGGAGGCTTGTGCGGCGGAGGCGGGCTTACACGGCGGGGGGCGGGCCTTGTTCGGCGTGGGGCGGGTCTGGTGCAGAAGAGGCGGGGCGTCAGTCCCGCGGGCGCGGGGGGCGGGACAGCGAGTACGTCTCCGGTTGGAAGGTGGGCGGGCACTGCAAGTGCGGGTATTGCGCTGACGGTTCGGAACGGTTGCTCTCCTGGAACAGAATATTACAAATGGTCTCCATTTTGATTTTTTTTTTTTCTTCAAAGTAATAATATTGATGGATCGTTAATCTTTATTGCTATTGTTCGCACGAAAATATAAATTATTGTATCTTTTATGTAAAACTTGAATTTGAAACGAAAAATGAAATGAAAATATTTCCTTCGTCGAAAGGTCAAAAAGAAATTTTAAATTTCAATCATGATAGCAATTCAACTAACAATTTCTAAATTGCTACAAATTAACATTAGGTAAAAAAATAATATACCTAAATAATATAATTAGATAAAAAAATTATATATATACCAGTATATATAACAGTAACAGGTCTGAAATACGGAACACCAGAATATGTCCTGCTCAAAATCTGGAGCAACACAACTGGGAAAACACCTCGACCTTACAGAAGATCACAGTTGAATTATATTCCTTTTCATGGATTGATGTATTCCTGTTGGTGAGTAAGGTGATCAGAGCT
This sequence comes from Melitaea cinxia, assembly GCF_905220565.1. Lineage (NCBI taxonomy): Eukaryota > Metazoa > Arthropoda > Insecta > Lepidoptera > Nymphalidae > Melitaea > Melitaea cinxia. Next base: position 331,522 of record NC_059399.1, on the reverse strand, counting down.
CCTGAGGGGATTGGGGATTGGGTCGGCAAAGCGCTTGCGATGCTTCTGGTGTTGCAGATGTCTATGAGCTACGGTAATCGCTTGCCATCAGGTAAACTGGACAAGCTTGCCGACCTAGTTTCATTATAAAAATAAAGTCGTCACCTGTCTCGCGAGGTCTCGCCTCGCTCCGAACATCAGTCGCAGTCTGGACACGCCCCCCGCTCCGCTGTGGACATGTTATTCCTTGTTGTGACATGTTACACTGAGCTCTGTACATATTATTATTAAGAAACAAGTAATAACTATTAAATAGAAATTGTAACATAAAATTCTTTAACCAGCTAATTTTGAATGACATATTTTTATAAGAAATGACAAATTTTTAAAATTTAACAATTGTAATGATTAATAATAAAAATGATATATAACATTGAATAAAATACATGTGGAAAAAAATTAAAATAGGAAGAAAGAAATTATAAATAAAAAAATATATGTAAAGGTAATATAAAATTCTGTTTGTGATCGTTGTGTAGACATTACCAGTCTTTTATAGTTTTATATGTACATATATGATTGATGTTTTAGATGCAGTTCAATAGTCAAGTTCTGAGAATTTGATGCCTTGAAAATGTACAAACCAAAAAAAAACCTAACTTAAAATTGTGCATATTGTTACCTATTTAAATTTAAATGTTTTAATAAAGTTTCAAAATTCATATAATACAGCTTTAAACGTAACTTAGAAATAATATATAATGCGTTTGGATTTGGAATCTTACATAATGAAAGAACTTTAATGAAGAGATGTCGATTGACTGCTACGTGTAAAGGTACTAATGGTTTGGTTTTCGTTGTTTTGTTGTTGTATAGATTAATTAATGTTGTACAACTTTTTTCAATATTTGTACGTATTTTAGATGCCTGATGATGATTCAATTAAGGATCGAAACGTCGCATGAATTTGCAATTAGTGGTTTGATTGGCACCTTATGTCCACTTTCCTGCGAACCTTCAAAGAATACTTATAACAAATGGACACAACGATAAATAATTATTAAGAATATTTTACATTACCGCCAAATTAAATATAATCTATCTAAATGGAAACTTGAACCAACCTTTCAGTTGGTGTTTGCGTCGGTGGCGTCTGAGGCGACTCGGCCTGCGCCTGTAAAACACAACAATATGAAAATGTACAACAATTTTCATTAAAAGACACACACAACACAGAGATTTCTGCCTTCTACATATTACTAGGGCCGTCTTCAGCCGTCAAACAAAACCAATAAATTAGTACTTTTACACTGTTAGCCGCACAACAACAACCGCTCTGGTGTGCGAGTGGTAAGAGTAGTCGTCTAAAATATCAACAATTTGCGGGTTCGATTCCCGTTCGGGATGGATGTTTGTATTTGTACAAATATTTCTTTACAGTTTGGATATCTGTCTTTGTGGGTCTCCCCACCGTACCTCGGAAAGCACCTGATAGCGATCGTTACTTATAGCGTGGTGGATTAAGCTCTAATCCTTTTCCTGCATGGAGAAAGAGGCCTGAATGTGATGTGATGCTGATACTGATTGCCGAAAGTAACTAGAGAACGGTGTTGGTGTAGCGACTATTTTTCCTAATAGAATAAGTATTTGTACTGTGTGGCTACGGTACTAAAGAATGTAACCACCCCCTCTCTTCCCGTGGGTGTCGTAAGAGGCGACTAAGGGATAACACAGTTCCGCTACCACCTTGGAACTTAAAAAGCCGACCGGTGGCGGGATAACCATCCAACTGCTGGCTTTGAAATACACAGGCCGAAGACGGGCAGCAGCGTCTTCGGTGCGACAAAGCCAGTACTGCGGTCACCAACCCGCCTGCCCAGCGTGGTGACTATGGGCAAAACACATGAGTTCACGCTAATTTTGGCGTAAACTTGTGGAGGCCTGTGTCCAGCAGTGGACTGTATAGGCTGTAATGATGAATAAGTATTTTAAGTACGTGCAATACGAGTACGATCAACAAGAACCCCCCTCCCCCACTCACGTGTCTCCCGGGGGGTCTTCGCTCGCTCCTCGGCGCGCTTTCCTCCAGCTCGTAGCTGAAAACGATACGTTCTCTATTTTTCACATGTCGCTGATGTATTATAGTAATGGTTGTTCTTTTTTTTTAATTATTTGCATTAAATTAGTCAAACGTTTAACAAATAGCAGGTATCTATGAACTAAAAAAAAATTACAATCGAATCGAAAACCGTCCCCTTTATTGTCGTTAAAGTCATTAACCAATATTAGTTACTAAATATTTTTTCTCTAATATAAAATTAATAAAAGCATTCAAATGTTATTTATAAAAATATCAGACACTAGCCGACCCGTGCCCACTTCGTCGGACATTAATTATTATTATATTAACCAAATAACATACTTTAAAGAACAAATTTTATAGCACTTAAATAAATAATATGTTGCTCCAATGCCAACTATCAAAAATCGAGAAAACGTCGTCGATAGACTAAAATAAGACTAAATTAATAACGTCGAAAGACTAACAAATTGTTTTCTAAGTGCCGATAGATGGCGCTAGTTTATTTACCATTTTGATATTATATTTTAATCTTTTTCTTATTTACCGAATTTTTTGTTCAACTACAATAAAATATAGCCCATGTCACTCCTGAATAGTGTAGCTTTCTGTTAGTGAATGAATTTTCATGATCGGATCAGTATTTGCGAAGATTACCCGCTACATACAAACAAAGCTATAAACTTTACCCCTTTATAATATCAGTACAGATAGGCTTCATTAACTCATCGCTCCAGCACGCCAGTTACAATACTACCTACAGTTTAGGAGCACTCAGGACCTACCCGTGCCCCTCCCCCCGGCCGCGGTCGCCGACCCTGGCGCGGCGCCGCCCCCCCCGCGCCGCCAGTCACAACACTATAGCTACAGTGAGAGCCCTCCCCGGACCTACCCGAGCCCCTCCCCCCGGCCGCGGTCGCCGACCCTGGCGCGGCGCCGCCCCCCCCCGCGCCGCCAGTCACAACACTATAGCTACAGTGAGAGCCCTCCCCGGACCTACCCGAGCCCCCCCCCCCGGCCGCGGTCGCCGACCCTGGCGCGGCGCCGCCCCCCCCGCGCCGCCAGTCACAACACTATAGCTACAGTGAGAGCCCTCCCCGGACCTACCCGAGCCCCTCCCCGCGGCCGCGGTCGCCGACCCGGGCGCGGCGCCGCTCCCCCCCGCGCCGCTCCTCCGCCTGCTTCTGCAGCATGAACTGCTCCAGCGTCACGAAGCCCACGGGCTTCTCCGCGGCCGGCGGCTTCGGGATCTGGGGACGTTACGTGGGATCAGTGGTGAAGTCGAACTTCTTACGCACGCTTCACTTGCATCGGGCGAGGCGAAGGGAGTAAGAAAGAGTAGGAGAGGGGCGAGCATACATTTTCTGTCTCTCTCTCGTAGCCAGTTACGTTTCGTATATCTAAGACACAGTGCAGGCCTTATGAAGTTTTATTTCAGTCGTGTGCTCGAAAGCATTCATCTATTAAGTATTACTAAACTAAAGATCGATTGAACAGAATCACTAACGTACAATAGTAAAGTTATTCTACCCCTTTTTAACCAACTTTAAATAAGGAAGATATCAAAGGGATTTCAAACGGAGTGCCTCAAAACTTTTTAGTTGGTGTACCGATTTGACGATCCTTTTTGTTTTTTATTCGATAAGTCGCTTGAGGAGACTTCCTTTGATTCCATTTAAATTTGAAAAAAATATCTAAATTATTCCAAATTATAAATATTTAAAAAAAATATTAGGTACTAATTGATGTAAATTGAAGTCAGTTTTTTTTTTTTTGTAACAAACACAAGTATTACTTGTCCTTTTTTGAACAGAAAATTGCAAGAAATTAAAACTAAAAATCTTTCAATAGCATTGGCCACCTACACTAAAGTTTACCTGTATAGCGGGCTTGGTAACGAAGTCGCTCTTCTCGAAGTCAAGCAGGTTGGGGTTGGAGGCGTGAATGTAGTTGATGGGCGTGGGCTTCGTGGGCTTAGTAGGCTTGCTGGGCTTAATGGGGTTCGAGACCTCGCGTCGATAGCTGCGGTAGTGTTCCGTGGGTACTGGCGCACCCACTGGCTTGCTCTACGCACATAAAAATGAAATGAAATGCAATAAAAATATTTATTTAGTCATAAAGTGATCACACACACTTAACGAACGTCAAAAAAAGTATAAGTCATGGTAGCAAATCTACTAACGATTTCAAAATTGCAACATTTTAATTTTAGGTACAACATACACACTGCTGACTAAGTTATATTGTAGATACTTCAAAAATGGCAAACATCTACTACATAATAGAAAAAAAGTGTTCAGCTCCGACGCACGACTATAGGTTACTCCTTCAGATCGACTGTCTAAATAGGCACAAAAAAGGCTTACTAGTCTAAGAAAAAAATTAATACCATATCAAATGGTAAATAAACGAATCGCCATCTATCAGACGATGAGATGGCGTTACGAGAAACGTAACGAGGTCATTCGTTTAGTAGATTTTACTCCTCATATAAAAATATATTTTCAAATACCACGGTATGGTATGGTATGGTTAACACGGGCTGGTTTCCGCAACTCGACGACTTTGCGCCTATTTTGCTTGTGTGGGAGTAATCTATTCACTCTTGCCACCCAAGCTCCTCCAGAAACTTTAGAAGTCTTTTTGGCTTCTTGAAGATCTCTTCAGGAAATGTCTTCAAGTTGCCAAGATGTTGTGCCCAAAAAAAATATAAAAAAATACCACGGTAACTATACTTAAGAAGTGAACTGTAATCGCGTGTCAAAGCTGACAATCACGCTTTTTTGTTATCCCTACCTTCCCACAAGAATTATATTTGAAAATTGGCCTAATGTTATGATTATTCAATAGTATGGAAACAATTCGACAGTTAACTATCGATTCCATTTAATATTACAACAAAAGGACATACCTTAACATTCTTCGCCTCATCTTTAGGTCTGGCTCTCGAGAAAAACCTAAGATATTTCCTGTCCAAGCTGGTAGCGGTCGCCTGGTTCACATTCTCCTGCGACTCACTTCGTCCGCTGCGGTGTGTCAACTTCTTTAATGAACCAAACTTCGATTTCTCTTTTTCCCTCTCTTTCTCTATCTGCCTATCCTTTTCGTTTCTCCTCTCGGTACTTTCGTTGTCCGATTCTGTGTCTGAATAATCAGTCTCCGAGAATTGTTTCGATAATTCCATCTGAAATGTTATTGAAAAATCCGTGTATTTCAAATTCGTTCATATGAGTACAAAAGTAGAAAAACACACATTTGAAACGCTTTCAGCAGTTTGAAAACACATAAATTGAAAGAGTGACTTAATATTATATTTCATATAAGATATGAAATACATTTCTTTCATTACACGAACGGGTAGTTTGCTATTACTATTATTGACTATCCCGCTGGCGCAGTTTGTAGTAAGTGCTTTCTGCTCCTCGGGTTGTGGGTTCGATTCCCGCCCGAGTCTTGGTGTAATATTTATATTTATATATGTATTATTTTCATGTATATTGATAAAAAAAATTAAGCTATATCAGCCGACTGTGACGTACTTTAGGAACAGACGACTGTGTGAATGTTATAAGATATTTATTTAGTCGTGGTCTGGGCGTTGTGTTTGTGTATTGTATGTGTTTCCGGACCCCCAAACACAGGAGAAAATCCTACGGGGTATCCGTTGAGTGTGTAGCGTTTATTATTTTTTTTTTTTTTTTTTTTATGTCACTAGGTCGGCAAACAAGCGTACGGCTCACCTGATGGTAAGCGATTACCGTAGCTTATAGACACCTGCAACACCAGAAGATCGCAAGCGCGTTACCGACCCAATCCCCGACCGTGTCCAAGAGCTCTGTTCACCTTACTCACCAACAGGAACACAATACTGCTTGAAAACAGTATTATTTTGCTGTGATCTTCTGTAAGGTCGAGGTACTACCCCAGTCGGGCTGCTCCATATTTTGAGCAGGAAATTCCTGCTGTGCCCTACCTCAGTTATTTATACTATTATTTATATTATTAATAGATAATTACTCTTTAACGTTAAACTTACAATATTTTGATAGGTATCATTATAAGCACAGCAAATGATTAACTAATTGAGAGAATGTGTTTGGGGGAGGTGTATGAAGAATCGTCGGGGTCACCAGTTTTAGGGAGTGTGAGGATCACGTCGGCCATCGAAAAGGGAGGATCCTCCAACCAGACGAGAGCTCTAGTATATATACTCAATCACTCTGACGACTTTGATAGCTCGATGTAGGATACTTCAGTTTTCTCTAGTTTATATGCCGCATGATAGATGTCGCCACATGTGTAAGTATGGTCTATATATATAATGTGTGTACGGACCGCCTCGGATAGCAGCGAGGGCAGCAGTGTGGCGCGGTGTATGAGCTGGATCCACGCCTGCGTGGCCTCCTGGGACTCGCAGGCGAAGTAGAAAGCCGTGCCCGTGTGGTACACCTGGAACAGGGGGAAGGACTTACAACAGTACTAACAACTAGAGTACGGCCTGCTTGATAGTAAGTGGATGCCGTAGTCTATGGACTCCTGCAATATTGGAAGCTTGCAGGCGCGTTGCCGACCTTAATCTCGACCTGTTTCCGCCGCTACGGCTATCTCACTCACCACGGTTACTCGAGAGCGGTATTATTTAGCTGTGATCTTTTGTAAGATGAACGTACTACTCCAGGTAGCTTCAGATTTTGAGCAAGGTGCTAGGTGCAAGCCTATAGTCATCATCATCATCATTCCAGCCTATTGCAGTCCACTGCTGGACATAGGCCTCCACAAGTTCACGCAAAAAATGCGTGAACTCATGTGTGTTGTCCATAGTCACCACGCTGCGCAGGCGGGTTGGTGACCGCAGGGCTGGTTTTGTCGCATCTAAGACGCTGCCCGTCTTCGGCCTGTGTGTTTCAAAGCCAGTGGGTAGATGGTTATCCAGCCACCGGTCGGCTTTTTAAGTTCCAAGGTGGTAGCGAAACTGTGTTATCTCTTAGTCGTCTCTTACGACACTCACGGGAAGAGAGGGGGCAAATAAGTGTACATATATTGTAGTTAGCAAATAAGTGTAAATATGATAAAAATAATTACTATATAAAAAAGCAATATGTAGAATAGTCTTGATCAGTGGACTCGCGTCGACTTTTAGAAATTTTAAGACTAGTTATTAAGGCTTCTAGGATTCTAAAGTTGCGGTGAAGTACTGATGCATGTTAAAAAATAATAATAATAATATATGGAATAACAAAAGCATATTAAGCCTGTGAATATCACATAATTAAAAAAAAGAGAGGGGGTGGCTATATTCCTTAGTACTGTAGCCACATAGTACCCGCCTACAGTGCTCCATATATTCGAACCAGCCATTTCCACCGATTTTCAGTAGATGTTAGAGGCTGTCGAGCACCACCAATGGGAATGCCTAGATATATTACATAATTAAAAAAAAAAAGAGAGGGGGTGGCTATATTCTTTAGTACCGTAGCCACACAGTACCCCTACAGTGTCCCATATATTCGAACCGGCCATTTCCACCGATTTCCAGCAGATGTTAGAGGCTGTCGAGCACCACCAATGGGAATGCCTGGATATATCACATAATTAAAAAAAAAGAGAGGGGGTGGCTATATTCCTTGGTGCCGTAGCCACACAGCACGCCTACAGTGTCCCATACATTCGAACCAGTCATTTCCACCGATTTCCAGCAGATGTTAGAGGCTGTCGAGTCGAGCACCACCAATGGGAATGCCGCAGCTAGTTCCGCGAAGTGGGCGGGGCTCGCACCTTGAAGGCGTGCGGGCGCGACTTGACCTCGGGCGCGGCGCTGGCCGTGCAGCCCTCCAGGTAGATCATGCAGGCGGCGCGCGGCGCGTCGGCCGAGCGGAAGGCGTACAGCAGGCTGTGCGCCAGCAGCAGGTGGCGCGCCGCCCAGCGCGCCGCCCCGCCGCGCGTGCGCACGCGCTGCCACGCCCCGCCCGCCGCGCCGCCCGCCGCCAGCGCGCGCGCCGCCACGCCCCGCCGCTTGGCCAGCATGGAGTTCTTCTTCTTGAGGCCGCGCTTGGGCAGCACGGCGCGCGCGCCGGCCGCGTCGCCGGGCGCGCCCGCCCCCGCCCCCGCCCCGCCCTCGGGCCGCTCGGCGCCGCTCAGCGCCGGCAGCTCGCGGCGCGGCGCCGCCACCAGCTGGATGTCGCGCTTGGACAGCGGCCGGCTCGGGGCCTGCGGGCCGGCGGACGTTTTTTTTTTATTTTTTTATGTCACTAGGTCGGCAGACAAGCGTACGGCTCACCTGGTGGTAAGCGATTACCGTAGCTTATACCTGCAACACCAGAAGCATCGCAAGCGCGTTACCGACCCAATCTCCAATTCCCCCAGGGAGCTCTGGTCACCTCACTCACCAACAGGAACACAATACTGCTTGAAAACAGAATTGAAGAACTTGCTATGATCTTCTGTAAAATCGGGATACTACCCCATTCGGGCTGCTCCATATTTGGAGCAGGAAATTGCTGCTGTGCCCTACCTCAGTTAAAGTTTGAATAGCGGGGACTGGGGCTCGCTGTGTGACCGGGTATAACCGACGCGCTCTGGTGAAATGGTGCGTGCGCCGTGTCGGCGACCTCTACACACCGACGGTCGCGAGTCCGATCCCCCTCAGAGTGGATATTTGTGTTTATACTAATATTTATTACCGGTCTAGTTATTAGTTCTTATGGGGTCTCCCCAGTCGATCCCGGTTGTTATCTCGTACACCTGATAGCGATCGTTACTTATAATAGGGAATATATCCGCCAATCCACATTGAAATAACGTGGTGGATTAAACTGTAATCCTACATGAAGAGAGAGATCTATACCCCCTATACAGTACGATATGAAAAAGAATCAAAAAATTATGAAATTCATGTGACGTGCTCACACCAGCAACTAATAAGGTACTTTCAGTAGGAAAATTAAATTATAAAATTTGATAAAAATTAAAATTTATGTAGAAATATTGGGTTGTCTAGAACAAATGACTAAATAGCCATAAGTCCGCCAATTGTACAGCACAATCTGCAAATGTTTTTTTAAATGTGTTTATTGTTTAAAATGTAGTTGTGGTGTACAATCAAGTATAAATAAATAAACAGAAATACACTTAAATATTCTGATTGGGAATCATATAATTGTGTTTGCTCGCAAACGAAAAAAAAACCGACTTCAATTACATCGACGAGTAATACAACGTAGATCGACAAAAAATACTCAAGTAACTACGCGTTATCAAAGATTACTCAAAAAGTAGTTATCAGATCTCGAAAAAATTTAAATGTGACTACATGATAAACATCCGCTTTCGATAAAATTAAAAATTATTAAAATCGGTACACCCAGTAAAAAGTTATTGCGGATTTTCAAGAGTTTCCCTCGATTTCTCTGGGATCCCATCATCAGATCCTGGTTTCCTTATCATGGTAACAAACTAGGGATATCTCCTTTCCAACAAAAAAATAAATATCAAAATCGGTACATCCAGTAGAAAGTTATGCGGTATAATACAACGTAGGTCGACGAAAAAAGCGTCAAGTAAAAACGCATTATTAGATATAACTCGAAAAGTAGTTGTAAGATCTCAAATAAATTTAAATGGGACCAATTGACACACACCACCTTTCGATTAAAAAAATTTTTCTCAATTCGACTGTATTTTTTTTAATGTATGTTACATCAGAACTTTTGCCCGTGTGGACCGATTTCGACAATTTTTTTTTAATCGAAAGGTGGTGTGTGTCAATTGGTCCCATTTAAATTTATTTGAGATCTAACAACTACTTTTCGAGTTATATCTAATAATGCGTTTTTACTTTACGCTTTTTTCGTCGACCTACGTTGTATTATACTGCATAACTTTCTACTGGATGTACCGATTTTGATAATTCTTTTTTTGTTGGAAAGGGGATATCCCTAGTTTGGTACCATGATAAGGAAACCAGGATCTGATGATGGGATCCCAGAGAAATCGAGGGAAATTCCGAAAATCCGCAATAACTTTTTACTGGGTGTACAGATTTTAATAATTTTTAATTTAATCGAAAGCTGGTGTTTGTCATGTGGTCACATATAAATTTTATTGAGATCTGATAACTACTTTTTGAGTAATCTTTGATAACGCGTTGTTACTTGAGTATTTTTTCGTCGATCTACGTTATGTACTCGTCGATGTAATTGAAGTCGGTTTTTTTTTTCGTTTGCGAGCAAACACAATTATTCAAATATAGTAGAATACGTACGTAATTACGTACTTGTTTCGTGCTCACCTGCGCGTTGTCTCCCGCTCGCGCCCACAGCACGTCGCGCACGTGCGCCGGGGGGCCGGCCGGCGCGGGGGGCCGCGCATCGCGGGGGGGCGCGCGGGGGGTCGCTTGCGCTGCGGGGCTCAGCTCGCGAGGGACCACGCGCGCTGCGGGGGGGCTGACCTCACGGGGGGTCACGTGCCCTCGGGCTTCCCTAGAGATCGAGTCCCTCGGCGGAGGTATGGGGGGGTCGCGTGTAAGAATGTATGGGCGTGGAGGAGGCTCGGGCGGGATGTCGGCCGGTCGGTAGCGTTCGGTTATCCGGGGTTTAGGATACCTACGACAAAGTTATGTCTTACAACTTAAACACGTATTTGATTAGGGGATGACGCAATATATCATATATAATTATTATATGGATGTTAATGTTTTATTCTGGTCTAGAAATTCACAAAATTCAATTATTATTTTTTTTATCATACCTTCAAAATGTCTACCTTCAAGATTATAACTCTCTAAAAGAGCTTTGGGATATTCGAATAATTTTTAAGTTATAACTAATTTACTGTTTTTTTTTTTTTCATCATTACAGCCTATATAGTCCACTGCTGGACATAGGCCTCCACAAGTTTACGCCAAAAATAACGTGAACCCATGTGTTTTGCCCATAGTCACCACGCTGTGCAGGCGGGTTGGTGACCGCAGTACTGGCTTTGTTGCACCGAAGACGCTGCTGCCCGTCTTAGGCCTGTGTATTTCAAAGCCAGCAGTTGGATGGTTATCCCGCCACCGATCGGCTTTTTAAGTTTCGAGGTGGTAGTTGAACTGTGTTATCCCTTAGTCGCCTCTTACAACACCCACGGGAAGAGAGGGGGTGGCTATATTATTTAGTACCGTAGCCACACAGTACTTTTTAGTAGTTTCTTTTTTTTTTCATTTCGCCTATAAAATCATATAAAAATCGAGCCTTTGGACTAAAAAAGTCGCGAACTAGATTTCTTAGTATATATTACACTATAAGCTTGTTTTACACCACGTTGGGATTACACAGCTCATAAAAACGAATAAATAATCCACCAGATCTATATTTGAATTATTTTTTCAAAACTCGAAAACTATGAGTTGAGTTGAGTATGAGAATAAAAATGGACTTCAATATCTTACTTGACAGGGATCGGTATTTGGTCGTCACTACTCGTATCATCCGCGGAATACTTCGGCGACGACTTCCTTTCCACTTTCATGACCCTCTTGACTTCCTCGACTGTGGTCCTCTCGGTGACTTTAAAACTCTCACTCAAGACTACGTTGACAGTCTCCACGATTTCTAGTTTAGAGTCCTCATCAATGGGACGGACGTCTTCATCGCTGAATATGTCTACTTTATCGTCATCAGCGTGTCCCCGACGACTCCTCAACTGTATGGCCTCCTCGATCTGGGAGCTCGACTTCTTGAAATCAAGTATTTGCCCCGCTTTCTCCTTCCACGGGCAGTGAGGGGGCGTGGCCGGGGCTGTGGGCGTGGTCGGGGACTCGGGTATCGTTTGAGAGGTGAGTACACCGGGCTCGGATGGCTCGAAGTCGTAGGCGGGAGTGGAGTGGCTCTTGTCCAGCTTGCCGCGGCTATGGGCGGGCGCGGGGGCAAAGGCGGGAGCGGGATCAGGGGCGGGGCCGGGGCCTGGATTTGGGCGCTCGTTAACTCGGGGGCGGGGCACGGCCGGGCACGTGCGCGGTCGAGGAGACAGCTGTAGCCCCGTGCTACACGACACTGCCTGCAAGCAGGTTGACAGACTTTACTAACAAATCTATACAAAGGGCTCATTTATCACTAAGGAGTCATCCATTAGTCAAGAGGCTTGAATGGGGGGAGTATTTTGAAAAAACTGACGAAATATCACAAGAAAGGGGAGAGGCAAATTGGGGTTAAAAAAAACATACACGTGATTTTTAGGTATGATGTGGGGGGGGGGGTGTACTCTAAAAACTTACAACATATTACAAAGGGGAGGTAGGGGGTTAAAAAATTCCTAAAAATCATCTCGTAATTAATGGATGACCCCTAAGCAGCTTTCTTTACAACTTCACCTTCAAATGGTAATGTTAAACCTAAGCCCTGTTTGTTTATTAAATATTTTAAATATTCAATTTTTTCTATTATTAATAAAAGTTTACAAAATATACTGACGCGTAAATTCAAATAAACAGAACAGATTTAAATAAACAATTGCTATAGGAAAAGTGTGAAAAATGTATGAAATAAACCTTGTACAGCTCACAAAAATAAAATATTTACTTTCATTTTAATTTATATTTTTAGCCAACAATATTACCTTATCCCGTCGATACAGTGTGAAGTCATCCGGTTCCGGGCTGCCTCCATGAACCCAACGCTGTTGCTGTAATTCTTGCCAGAACTGTAATCATCAATTAAATAATATTCTTAATTATAAAATCGTAAGTTCAAAATAAATTTAACGTGTATGTGTGAGCGTGTATGTGTGCGTGTGCATGTATGTGAGCGTGTGCATGCATGGGTGCGTGTGCATGTATTTGTGCGTGTGCATGTATGTATTTGTGCGTGTGCAAGTAAGTGTACATTTTCATGTCCGTGCACTCACGCGGTCCACAGCGAGCGGCGGACGCGTCGCTCTGGGCGAGCCGCCGCACACGGAGTGGCGCCGCGCGCGCGCCGCCGCGGGCTTGGGCGGGTACAGCCTGGGGGCGGGGAGGGGGCGGGGTCAGTGATGTGTGAGCTCGGGGGGCTGGTGTTGCGGGCGGCTATGGGCTACGGTGATCGCTTACCATCAGGAGAGTTATACGCTCATTTGCCACTCCAATCTTATAAAAAAGATTATAATTATCAATCAACTAGTACAGGTACTACGAGTATAACACGTGGTTCAATAAGTCCCGAGACTAAGTACTAAAAAAAGGTCTTTTTTATAAAATTAATTTTTATTCATCAACATAGAGCCAAGAGCCTCCAGAGAGCTCCAAGAGCGATACAGTCCCTCCAACGCTTTTCTAACTTTTCTATCCCATGTGTGTAGAACGATTTGTCTTTGGCTTCAAAATAAGCCGCCGTTGCTGCGATAACTTCACTATTTGATTAAAATTTCTTACCCTGAAGCATTTTTTTGAGGTCTGCAAACAGCCAGTAATCGCTGGGGGCCAAGTCTGGCGAATAAGGGGGATGAGGAAGCAATTCGAAGCCCAATTCGTTAATTTTGGCCATCGTTCTCACGGACTTGTGACAAGGCGCGTTGTCCTGGTGAAACACCACTTTCTTTTTGTTCATGTGAGGCCGTTTATCCGCAATTTCGTACTTCAATGGCTCCAATAAGCACATGTAATAGTCACTTTTTATATTTTGCCCCTTTTCAAGGTAGTCGATGAAGAGTATTCCATGCGCATCCCAAAATATAGACGCCATAACCTTACCGGCCGATTTCTGAGTCTTTGGACGCTTCGGGCGGCTTTCACCAGCCGCTCTCCACTCCGCTGCCTGCCGATTGGATTCCGGAGTGAAATGGTATATCCAGGTTTCATCCATTGTTACATTACGACGTAAAAAATCCTTTTTATTATGATTCATCAGCGCCAAACATCGCTCTGAATCATTGATACGTTGTTCCTTTTGATTAGTTGTAAGCAAACGCGGCACCCACTTAGAAAAAAGCTTTTTCATGGCCAAATTTTTATGTAAAATAGTGAAAACACTACCAGCTGAAATCTTCACTATCTCGGCTATCTCTCGCACTTTTACCTTCCGATCTTCCAATACGATTTTGAGGACTTGGTTAATATTTTGTTGAGTCACTGCTTCATTTGGACGACCTGAGCGTTCCCCATCATTGGTGTCCATGCGACCGCGTTTGAAGTCGGCATACCACCGACAAATGGTTGCTTTAGAGGGAGCTGATCCTGCATAACATTTTATAAGCCATTGCTGTGCTTCAACGGTATTTTTCCCATTAAAAAACAATGTTTTATCAACACGCGAAACTCGTTTTTTTCCATTGTATCGAAATTACAACCGTAGCGTCACTTAAATGTTTCAAAATCAATAATTTTATTGTTCCTTTTTAAAAATTTGACACATATTCTTGTATTGATAGCCAGTACTTTTTAAAAATCAAAAGAGTTTTTAATATATGCGCCATTTCCAGGTTAGTCTCGGGACTTATTGAACGATCTAGTATCTCTGTTGGACTTACCGTGCGGTGTCGAGGTGTAGAGTGGGCGAGGCGGGTGGCGAGAGAGCCTCACTGTCGTCGGAGGAAGAGGGTGCGGGGGAGGGGGGCGCGGGCGCGGGCGGCTGCGGGGGGCGTGGGGGACGAGGCTCGTACCTGGCGATTCGCGGAGAACTGTGGATATAGGTCGTTGTTATGTTACACTTAGGTTAGTAAGAGTCATTTCACAACTTTTCGCTCTGCAAGTTTAGGTAAATTTGGTCGCAGCGCGCGAGTCGCACGAGCCACGCGGTCTTTGTGCTACTTGATATAGTGTGACAGTCAATAAACCATCTTGATATTTTTCTAATGTACAATAAAAATTAATAAGTATGTTGTAAAAATATTTTTGGCCAGTGCGGCCGCAGCTGAGAGTGTGTGTGAGAGGGCACGTGTCGCGTGTCACCTGTGCAGCGCCAGGTGCGGCCGCAGCTGAGAGTGTGTGTGAGAGGGGCACGTGTCGCGTGTCACCTGTGCAGCGCCAGGTGCGGCCGCAGCGGCGCGGCGGGCAGCGCGCGGGCGCCGCGCCGCCGCAGCCGCAGCTGAGAGTGTGTGTGAGAGGGCACGTGTCGCGTGTCACCTGTGCAGCGCCAGGTGCGGCCGCAGCGGCGCGGCGGGCAGCGCGCGGGCGCCGCGCCGCCGCAGCCGCAGCTGAGAGTGTGTGTGAGAGGGCACGTGTCGCGTGTCACCTGTGCAGCGCCAGGTGCGGCCGCAGCTGAGAGTGTGTGTGAGAGGGGCACGTGTCGCGTGTCACCTGTGCAGCGCCAGGTGCGGCCGCAGCTGAGAGTGTGTGTGAGAGGGGCACGTGTCGCGTGTCACCTGTGCAGCGCCAGGTGCGGCCGCAGCGGCGCGGCGGGCGGCGCGCGGGCGCCGCGCCGCCGCAGCCGCAGCTGAGAGTGTGTGTGAGAGGGC
Organism: Melitaea cinxia; assembly: GCF_905220565.1. Taxonomy (NCBI): domain Eukaryota; kingdom Metazoa; phylum Arthropoda; class Insecta; order Lepidoptera; family Nymphalidae; genus Melitaea; species Melitaea cinxia. The sequence continues at coordinate 316,056 of NC_059399.1, read as the reverse complement.
ACGTGTCGCGTGTCACCTGTGCAGCGCCAGGTGCGGCCGCAGCTGAGAGTGTGTGTGAGAGGGCACGTGTCGCGTGTCACCTGTGCAGCGCCAGGTGCGGCCGCAGCGGCGCGGCGGGCAGCGCGCGGGCGCCGCGCCGCCGCAGCCGCAGCTGAGAGTGTGTGTGAGAGGGCACGTGTCGCGTGTCACCTGTGCAGCGCCAGGTGCGGCCGCAGCTGAGAGTGTGTGTGAGAGGGGCACGTGTCGCGTGTCACCTGTGCAGCGCCAGGTGCGGCCGCAGCGGCGCGGCGGGCAGCGCGCGGGCGCCGCGCCGCCGCAGCCGCAGCTGAGAGTGTGTGTGAGAGGGCACGTGTCGCGTGTCACCTGTGCAGCGCCAGGTGCGGCCGCAGCTGAGAGTGTGTGTGAGAGGGCACGTGTCGCGTGTCACCTGTGCAGCGCCAGGTGCGGCCGCAGCTGAGAGTGTGTGTGAGAGGGGCACGTGTCGCGTGTCACCTGTGCAGCGCCAGGTGCGGCCGCAGCGGCGCGGCGGGCAGCGCGCGGGCGCGGCGCCGCCGCAGCCGCAGCTGAGAGTGTGTGTGAGAGGGCACGTGTCGCGTGTCACCTGTGCAGCGCCAGGTGCGGCCGCAGCTGAGAGTGTGTGTGAGAGGGCACGTGTCGCGTGTCACCTGTGCAGCGCCAGGTGCGGCCGCAGCTGAGAGTGTGTGTGAGAGGGGCACGTGTCGCGTGTCACCTGTGCAGCGCCAGGTGCGGCCGCAGCGGCGCGGCGGGCAGCGCGCGGGCGCCGCGCCGCCGCAGCCGCAGCTGAGAGTGTGTGTGAGAGGGCACGTGTCGCGTGTCACCTGTGCAGCGCCAGGTGCGGCCGCAGCTGAGAGTGTGTGTGAGAGGGCACGTGTCGCGTGTCACCTGTGCAGCGCCAGGTGCGGCCGCAGCTGAGAGTGTGTGTGAGAGGGGCACGTGTCGCGTGTCACCTGTGCAGCGCCAGGTGCGGCCGCAGCGGCGCGGCGGGCAGCGCGCGGGCGCCGCGCCGCCGCAGCCGCAGCTGAGAGTGTGTGTGAGAGGGCACGTGTCGCGTGTCACCTGTGCAGCGCCAGGTGCGGCCGCAGCTGAGAGTGTGTGTGAGAGGGGCACGTGTCGCGTGTCACCTGTGCAGCGCCAGGTGCGGCCGCAGCGGCGCGGCGGGCGGCGCGCGGGCGCCGCGCCGCCGCAGCCGCAGCTGAGAGTGTGTGTGAGAGGGCACGTGTCGCGTGTCACCTGTGCAGCGCCAGGTGCGGCCGCAGCGGCGCGGCGGGCAGCGCGCGGGCACCGCGCCGCCGCAGCCGCAGCTGCAGCTCGCCCGCGCCGCGCGCCGCGTCCGCGCACGCGCGCTCCACCGCCTCGCCGCTCCAGCCGATCACGCACTTGCCGCCGACCTGCAGCAGCGATCCGTCTCTTATAGCCGTCCTCGTTGTGCTAAAGGCGGTAGGAGCGGCGCCCACCTGCACGATCTCGTCGGCCTCGTGCACCAGGCCCGAGGCGTGCGCGGGCGAGGCGAAGCGCAGGTGCGCCAGCTGGTGGTGTCCGCAGAGCGAGCGCAGCACCTCGAAGCCCAGCGCGCGCTCGCCCTGCCGCAGCGACACGGCGTCCAGCGACGCGGGCTGCAGGATCGTGGGGTCCGACACGTCCTGCCGACGGTAATAGGCCATATTTAAAACTGATCATGCCATGACCACTTACCAAAAATATATTTATATAAATAAAAATAAGTATGGGTGTATTAAACATGGGCATTTATAACTCGCCCCTACATACATAAATACATACATATAATCACGCCTCTTTCCCGTAGGGGTAGGCAGAGACCACTACTTTCCACTTGCTACGATCCTTATATAGTTCTTTCGCTTCGTCCGCTTTCATTATTCCCATCATACATGCTCTTCGGTTTAAGGTACTCTTGACCTTGGCCTTTTTTCAAGACGTCCCTTATTTGGTCTTGGAACGTCCGCCTAGGTCTACCCCTTCCAACCCTTCCATTCACACTCGCCTTATACACTTTTTTCGTCAGTCGTTCTTCACTCATTCTCTTGACATGACCAAACCATCTGAGCATACCTTTCTCAATTTTTGTCACTACATCTTCTTTCAGACCACAACGTTTCCTTATCTCACTATTTCTTATCCTGTCACTCAGTTTAACTCCTATCATACTTCTTAACGCTGTCATCTCAACTGCATTTTATCTGCTTTCGTGTTTCTTCTACCATACCCAAGTTTCACTTCCGTACATGAGTATCGGAACCAACACCCCCTCATGCACAGCCAAACAAGCCTTGTTAGACACCTCCCGACTGCTCATAAAGGAGTGCAAAGGTCCGTTCACCCTGTTTCCTGCATTCACTCTTCTTTCAATATCACTCTCACACTTTCCATCTCTTGTAAACTTTGAACCCAGATAAACAAACTCATTCACCTGTTCAATTTGTTTATCTCCAATCACGATATTGCAGTCTGAACAAAATGAAGTTGTTGGCGATGTCATGTTCTTAATTGTGATAAAAGTTTTTGTCAATTTGTTAATCATTCGATTCTATCCTTTCCGAGCGACAGTGTGTGAAAAGACACAGAAATATATCTGTAAATACATGTGCATTATATTTTCTATTTCATTGCATATCTTATGGATTTATTTTTCTTTTGTTCAAGTCTATCATGGAAGTATTGGTAGTCTGTTGGTGGTCTGCCTCATCTCTTTCAAACACCATCACTTTCGTCTTCTTTACATTCATCTTCATTCCCTTTCTTACAAAAGCTCCACTCATATCAGTTACCATCTCCCGCAACTCCTCGGGCGAAGACGCAAGTAATACTTGATCACCAGCATAGAGAAGACATTTGACGAGTAACTCATTCATTCTCAACCCATTTTCATTCTCTTTTAAATCTGACAAACAATTGTCCATGAACACGGTGACTCTACACATCCCTGTCTAACACCTTTTTCGATATTAAAACATTCAGTGTATTAGTGTGTTTATCCTCACACAAGCACTAGAATCAAAGGGATTGCAATGCTCGTATGAGGTTACTGCTCACACCATTCACGGACAATGCTGACCACAAATCATTCCTCATCACTCTATCATAGGCCTTTTCTAAATCCACGAACGAGCAAGGCTTTTTTGTTTTTAGCCAAACACTTTTCGGCTATGCACCGCAAAGAAAAGACCTGATCCGTACATCCCATTCCCTTTCTAAATACCGCTTGTGCACCCCATAATTTTTCGTCTGATCCATTCACAACCCTTTCAATCAACACTTGCATACAATTTACCGACGACCCTGAGGGGACGATTACGGCTTTGCACCAGTCTCCCGGTACTTGCCCATTTCGCCAGCACTAATTGAAAAGGCGGTACAGCTCGCTAGCCACTATGCCATTTCCAGCCGGTATTCCTGCATTTCGACGGTAATTCTGACATACTTTTCAACGCTTTCTCTATTTCATCCATGCTTATCTCACTTTCATCAACATTTATATTCGCTTCCGTGGAAGGTACCGTACGTTGTACCTGCACTTCCTCTCTTTCAAACAAACTTTCAAAATACTCTTTCTATCTCTTTAACACACATTCTTCTCCTTTCATAATGGTTCCGTCTTGACTCCTGATTGTACCCAGCTCCAATGTAGAAGTTTTTTCTCTGGCTGTTTTGATGGATTTCCAGAAAAACTTGATGTTTGACTGGAAATCTTCAGTGAGCCTTCTATCAAAATCATTCTTTCGTTCTTCTTTCTTTCTAGACACAACTTCTTTCGCTGCTAATTTCAATCTTTTATACTTCGTTCTTGCTTCCTTTATCTCGTCATCCGTTGCCTTTTGAATTTTTTGGTTAGCTTTTGTTGCTAACTAATCCAACTGTAGCGACATCTATCGCGCGCCATACAAACTAGAGAAAAACTGACGTATCCTACATCGCGCTATCAAAGTTATCAAAGTGATTGAGTATATATGCAAGATCCCGACAGCAACCGTCGGGGCCAGTAGCCCACCAGACACAATAACCGTCTGGTCGGAGGAACCTCCCTTTTCAATGGCGGACGAGAAACCAACACCCTGTCCATCGCATTCCCAAACAACCACGCTTTCTTCGTTTCTTGCACAGCCTTTTGTACATCTTTATCCATCCGCACATTATAGTTCTTTCTTCTTTTCCTTCTTTTAGCTACCCCGCATACCTCAATAGCAACATCCACGACCCCTTTCTTAAGTGTCTCCCACAAATCTTCAATCACACCTATCTCTTCAATGCCTTTAAAACTTTCTTTCAGTTTCTCTACTTACTCGTCTTTCTTTTCTTTTTCGCTGACATTTTGGTTGATTTAATTATTTTTAAGATTTTCGATTGCGTTCCCACGAGATAGCGAGGAAAGGTTTGTCCGCCCCAGCAGAACCCGCATGCCAGGGTAAGGCTGGCCTAAATCTGAGTCACCCAGTCCCAGGACACTGTGGCACGCTAACGACTAGGCTTGCCCCTAGCCATGCATCCATCCACGCGGTAGACGTTGGATTGGCGGAGAGGGTGGGAATAGGGAAAGGGAAGGATAGTAATAGAATAATAATAGATAGTCATTTTTGATTCAAAATTGTCGTTTATACCTCACATGAATTACATAATTACTAAAGCTTCTAAAATGTTAGGCTTTGTCATTCGTAATAGTAAACTATTTTGCAAGCCAACCACCAAAATTGCTATCTATAACACTTATGTACGGAGTCGGAGTCTATATGTCGGAGTTTGGTCACCACATAATGTACACGAAATAAGAATAGAACGTATTCAGAAACGGTTTCTAAAACACATTGCCTTTTCGGGTGGATTACATATGTCGATAGACATATGTAATCCACCCGAATAGATAGACTTCATTCATATGTCGATAGACTAAATCATTTCAAAATGGACGGCCTATCGACGCGCAGAAAGCTGCACGACATAATATTTCTTTACTTATGTACGGAGTCGGAGTCTATATGTCGGAGTTTGGTCACCACATAATGTACACGAAATAAGAATAGAACGTATTCAGAAACGGTTTCTAAAACACATTGCCTTTTCGGGTGGATTACATATGTCGATAGACATATGTAATCCACCCGAATAGATAGACTTCATTCATATGTCGATAGACTAAATCATTTCAAAATGGACGGCCTATCGACGCGCAGAAAGCTGCACGACATAATATTTCTTTACAAAATACTAAGAAATAAACTTAATTGTCCTGCCCTCTTAAGTTCGTTTCAATTACATGTTCCACGTTGTCTGCCTCGAGGCGGGCATATAAACTCGGGTTTATTGCATCAGCCGTATGCCAGAACTAACCTAAAAAAATTCTCTGCCATATCCCGTATATCGAAGATATATAATAGTATATGTGAGAAAGTGGATGTTTTTAATGATAAATTACCTGCCTTCAAAAAAGTTGTCTTGGGATTGCTGAGGGATTAATTAATATTATAAGTGATTTTTGTGTTTGCTGTTTATGTTTGTTTTTTAACTTACTAAATTTATTTTTAATTATACTCATCTGTATTTCAATTTGAAGATATAATATTTTAATAATACTAGTATTACATTTTTTTTGTGCATGTTGTGACAACTTAAAATTTTGCGCATTTAAGCTTAATTGTAGTACCTATAGTTTTTATATGAAAATTATAATGTAGCAACTACTGTTTGTCCAAATGAAATAAATAAATAAATAAGTGGTGTGAAAAGGAAAATTGGTAAGTTAAGATGGGGAATAGGAAATGTAGAATATTACCACCCAGAGGGTAAGGGATAGGACAGTAATAGCTAAGGTAGCCAGGGTTGCATACCCGTATACTATACCATAACTACCTAAATGAGTATCCCATGACTATCGCCCCGACAAAATTAATTATTTTATATCTTTATATACACCTGTATGATATAATCAGCGACGGCTGCAACTGCAGCAGCGGCGGCGGCGACAGCCCTCGCGGGTTGCTCTGCAAACCTGTCCCTCTGAGCACAAGTGGCCGCTTCCAGAGATAGCTTTAATAAGGCTGTCTTGCGCTCCGCTAGGGGAGACCCCGAGCATAGGGGCCAGCTGGAGTGTAATGTTTTTATGTTAGTTAGTTTTAAAATGTGTGCCCACAGTGTATGTTAAGAGATATGTTCAACTTAGTTTTGGCTTAATAAATCATTGTTTTTATTTTTAGTTATATGACAATTTCAAAAAGAACATGTAAATGCTTTACAAATCAGAAAATATAATATTATATACAATTAGTGATTCAGAGAAAATATTTTTTTAAGACATTGATATTTTCATCCTCTACAAATGTGTAATTCTTATTTCTAAATTAATACCCTTTTTAAATAAACTAATATAAACAAAAGTGGAATAGGATTGATTTTCAGACTACAATATTAATCAAATACAATAATGAAATTCAAAGTTACCTGTCCAACCAACAAACTAGAGGTTTAACAGCATGTACTGTTCTTGCAACGTCAGCCAGGGATTGGGTCTCAAGGCGAGCGTCCATATGGTGACGTAAAGCACGAGCCAGAGAAGACGCTGCTGATGATACTCGCAATGCTAACTGCTGCACGCATTCTCTTGATATCTCATAATGCTATAATTTAATTAAATAAACATTATTGGTGTCATAAGAGGCGATTAAGGGACAACACAGTTCCAGTATCACCTTGGAACTTATAAAGCCAACCGATGGGGGATAGCCATCCAACTGCTGGCTTTGAAATACACAGGCCGAAAACGGACAGCAGCGTCTTTGGTGCGACAAAGCCAACCCTGAGGTAACCAACCCGCCTGCCAGGCGTGGTGACTATGGGTAACACACATAATTTTACACGATTTTTGTTGCGAATCCAACCTATATCCAGCAGTGGACTGCGATAGGCACAAACACAAGTGAATAAATCTTTGAACATTTGATTTTACGGGACTTAATGCAATTATTATTTTGTAGCAACTTTTGATGACTTTGCATGCAACATGGTAGCAGATGACTGAACTAATGTAATAATAATAAATGCTTCACACTTAATGGCCCCCAGTAGAATTTTCTCCTGTCGAGGGTATGGAAACACAATACACAAGCACAAATGCCAAGACCACAACAAACATCTATATGGCTTATACAAATGTTTTTAGGGAGCGGGGATCGAACCCGCAACGTCGGGACCGCTGAGACAACATGTAATCAAAGTGTTCATATTGACGGTGAAAGTTTAAAAACTTATAGATATGAAGGAATCTACAAACAAGCTAATATTTATTTAACAATTTATAAGGAATGCATTATTTATCATGTTTATTGTTATTAAACGTTTTGAGAGAACTATTGCATGTAGTACGATGTACAGCACATCCGCTGCACAGTTTTGATAAATATCGCATTTTACATAATATGTTTCATAAATCATAGTTTTAGAGACTGTGACCAAGTGAGTAAGCTGTTATAAATCTTTTCATAAATGTTATCTAAGTATGTTGTGTAAGTATTACATGAAAAAGAGAGTGTCATATAGATAATTAATGTATGTTTATATATTAAGATGTTTACAATGTTATTGTCTTGTGTATGCAGTTATAACATGAGAACATAATAGTAAATGAGTTATACAATACAATCAATACGTACGAAGTTTCGTAAATGTTCTATTGCCTCTAATAAGAGTTCCTGATGACCGATTATGTGTATTCCGAGATACTCCAAGTCATCACAACGCAGGGTTAGCAGCTTCGCGCCATTTAATCCTTGTTTGTGTAGTTCGGGAACATACTGCGCAACTTTAGGCCCCAGCCCTACAACAACAAAACACCGCTCGTGACTCACTCTCGGGAGGCATAGCTCACACAACACCTAATACAGACCTGACATCCACTCAGCGACTTGGTCCGGAGTCCATTCTGCTATATTTAAGCTTCCCATTATGCTATCTCAATTTTAAAACTATTTTGTTACATTTAATGATCATTTTTTTAATTAAAAACCCAAAAAATCAACCAGTCGACCAATGTTTATTGTCAAGTCTTAACTTGCTATTGTAACTAAATGTCAAATCTAATGTCAAATGTTAGTTACAGATTAAGAATCGTCAATTTATTTTTATTTTTAAATGTAATATCCAAATTATATTTTTATATACAAATATTAATGCAAATAAAAAATGAAATTTGATTTCTATGTTTATAAATGATTATCTTGTGCATTCTAGTACTTTTCATTCGCAACACCTAGATGTCGCTACGGACAAAAACTTTAATTCATAAGTTCATGTAATATAAAAGTTTTTGATTTTTAGTGAGTGCATAATAATTTGTTCTTAGATAGATAATGCTCTTTATGCTTTTTTATGCTTTAGTTATTTGTGAATTACCTAATAAACCGCAGTTCGTTTCGCTAAAAGTCAAAAACGTTTATTTAACCGACTTCAAAAAAAGGAGGAGGTTACTCAATTCGACCGTATATATATATATATATATATATATATTTTTTAATGTATGTTCGGAGATAACTACTTCGTTTATGAACCGATTTTGATAATTCTTTTTTTGTTGGAAAGGAGATATTCATAGTTTGGTACCATGATAAGGAAACCAGGATGATGGGATCCCAGAGAAATCGAGGGAAACTTTCAAAAATCGTAAGGGTGACTAGTAAATTTAATCATGTTTTCATTAAGTACTATAAAGCACTACTATTTAATAAAGGTCTGGAGTCGATCTGATGATGGAGAAGAAAGATAGTCAAGGGAATTCTTCAACAATTTATAGCAATTACCTACTTTTTGAACTTAGTTCGTTTCTATTGATGAGAACTTTGCACCTGTATGAGTTATAAGTGCCATTACAGTCTGATGATGGAGGCCAAAGTTAGTCGAGGGAACTCTTTAACGATTTATAGCAATTACCTGCTGTTTGAACTTAATTCGTTTCTATTGATGAGAACTTTGCATATATATGAGTTATAAGTGCCATTTCAGTCTGATGATGGAGACGAAAGATAGTCGAGGGTACTCTTCAACGACTTATAGCAATTACCTGCTGTTTGAAGTTAATTCGTTTCTATTGATGAGACTTTGCATATATATGAGTTATAAGTGCCATTTCAGTCTGATGATGGAGACGAAAGATAGTCGAGGGTACTCTTCAACAACTTATAGCAATTAACTGCTGTTTGAACTTAATTCGTTTCTATTGATGACAACTTTGCACCTATATGAGTTACAAGTGCCATTAAAGTCTGATGATGGAGACGAAAGATATTCGAGGGAACTCTTCAACAATTTATAGCAATTACCTGCTGTGTGATCATCTGTGTCGCAGGACTAGGTTTGATGATGGAGCCCATAAACACTCGAGGGAATTTCTCAACCATTTACAGCAGTTACCTTTTGCTGTTAGACGACCGCTTTGGTGCATGTGCCGTGTCGGCGGCGCCTAAACACCGACGGTCGCGGGTTCTATTCCAGCTCGGAGTGGATATTTATGTTTATATAAATATTTATTTTTGGTCTAGTTATTAATCCTTGTGGTTCTCCCAACCTAGTCTCGGAGAACACGCTAGGCTGTCAGTCCCGGTTGTTATTACGTACACCTGATAGCGAACTTTACTCATAGTATGTCGACGCGTTAGCGCAGCGATCACAGCACCGGCTGTTGCGCTGGCGTTAGTGGGTTCAATCCCCGCGCACGACAGACATTTGTATTGGCCATATAGATGTTTGTCATGATCTGAGTGTTTGTGCTTGTGTATTGTGTATGTTTCCGAACCCCTAACATAAGAGAAAAAGCATCCTTGTTAGGTCTACCCATCACTAAAAATTGTAAAATAAAATAATTTTTAACAAAAAAAAAATTAAATACTACAACAACCTGGCTACAATAACAAATACAAACAACACACACACAACAAACAAGTACAAAAAATATTATTAGATATGTCAAAACAATAACAGAATAATAACAGTATTCAACCTAATAGTCAATGAAACAAATTATAATAAATAATAAATAATAAAAAATAATAAAACTGAATACAACTTATGAGTAGATACTAGAGTAATTTTGTTTTACTTGGCACCGACTTCAAAATTATAAAATATTTATTTAACCATTTCTGATTAACTAAATCAAAATACGAATTACTTTGTACTAAGTAAATTTATTTTTTACTTTTTAGTTTCCTTTTTGAAGTCGGTTTTTTTTTAGTTAAAAATTATTTTTTTCAAATGTATTTGAATGTTTAAGAGTAGGTAATAAATAGATTAAATAATTTTATATTATTATTTTATAAATTAAATTTACTTACGTGATTTTTTTCACGTTGCCATTTCAGCGGATACCTGGTAGAGGCGGCGAAAAAGCTTTTTTTACAATATCAAGTTATTTGATAAGATTTATAATGGATTGGCGCATTGAAGTCGTCATTTGTAGACTTAGGTAGCGTATCCTAGGACTACCTAGATAAAAACTTTAACGTGAAACTGGGATACTGGGGTATTGCAAAATTTTTTAAGTAGACATAATATTATGATGGGTAATTTTTCGAGCGTTATTCTATTTTCTATAATTAAAATTAAATTGTTTTTCTTTACTGTCTTTTTTTTACTGCCTTTTATATCTCAAACTAAACTGTGAAGGAATCAAAGCCACAGATAATGATGTGAGTAGACACAACGTGAGTCGACAATTATCGCGCCTTTACAGCTATTTACGTTAAACATCTCACGAGCGAGCTTGATGGCGACAAATAATCGCATACCGCACAAGAAGATAATCTTCTCTTCGTCGGCTACATTTAGATAAACGTCAAAGAATTCGTGTGACGGCCCACGTGTACATCCATTCAAAGAGCGTATTGACTAGGCTCGCCCATAAAACTGTTATTTAATAGCCGCTACTGTGGGTTTGGCACCTCCGTTATCGGTACATTCTAGAAGGGTATGGGGGCACAGCCTGCCTCGACCAGCTCCGACCTTATCAGATGTTATCTCCCATATTTATTGGAGCATCAAAGCGCGGGTCGGGCGGCGGTGTAGCGCGGTAGCTCTCTTAAGACCGACAATTTAATACCTCTCATAAAAGCGGCCACTAACCGACCGACCGACGATAATTTCTCTTATTGTCTCGATAAATTAGCTTAATTAGGGTGTAAAAAAAGTCGTGCGAGGAATCTAGTCCGTCCTCGTGGGTGGGCTGTGACCGTACGGTGGGTAGATTCGTCTAATTAGTTCTAACGAGCTCCGCGCCCGCTGTGTCGCCCGCTGTATCGTAGAACGGCGATGGTAAAGGTGCTGATAAGATTTAAATAGATCTATAAGCAATACTTATTGCTACTGGAATTTATTCGGCCACCATACATTACGTTTAAAAAAAAACAATAATAAAATTATTCGTTAATTATTATGTTATGTCCGGTGTTGCAACTGACGTTGTTTGAAAATGTCTGTTATAAAAAGAAACCTTTTTAATTGACGTGCCTAATTTAAAATACAGCCAAAATGAAACAGATTAAAGCTAATATAAAAGTAATAAAATACTTCAACCTACTTGAAATTTTAAAATTTAAATCTACTAGGTACCTGGGTCCAGCAACATTGTATATTCACGCACTGAAAGTACCTATATGTACCTACCTATCTTATTTAAATACAAAACAAAACTCTCGACGACTAGATCCGATAAGTATAAACGATAGATATTAAAACGGTACGTTTTGACGACGGTCTACCTGACACTTGTAATAAAGGCCCTAAGTTTTAAATTAGCGATGTTATCTTGTACCTCGCGAGGGATATATAAATTTTCATCGATGTCTCGATGATGTCATGTTGAAACGTTAAGAGTTTTCAATTGACTACATTTTTTGTTCTCTCTTTTACGTAATAGATACTTACCTACTACTGACTGTGCTGTGTGGCTACGGCACTAAAGAATTTAGCCACCCCCTCTCTTCCCGTGGGTGTCGTAAAAGGCGACTAAGGGATAACAAGGTTCCACAACCACCTTGGAACTTAAGAAGCCGACCGATGGCGGGATAACCATCCAACTGCTGGCTTTGAAATTCACAGGCCGAAGACGGGCAGCAGCGTCTTCGGTGCGACAAAGCCAGTATTGCGGTCACCAACCCGCCTGCCCAGCGTGGTGACTATGGGCAAAACACATGAGTTCACGTTATTTTTGGCGTAAACTTGTGGAGGCCTATGTCCAGCAGTGGACTGTATAGGCTGTAATGATGATGAATGATGATACTACTGACGCCCGGTTTCCGAAAGGCTGATCAATGCATAAATTAACAAATCATCTGTCAAATCTCTTGTTAAGCATGAAATGAGTTGCTAAATGCATGGTTAACTACATAATTTAATCATACTGTCAGTTGACATAGCTGTCAAATTTGACTTTGGAATCGTATGTTAACCGCCATTTTGGGTTTCTGAAACGCAAATTAAGCTATATTCATTGATCAAACGCCTGTCAAATACTCGGTCAACTAATCGGTATATATCGGCGAATTAACTTAAGGAAAACAATTATTTTCTACGTGAAACTACATTTTGGTTCTTTAAAGGTATGTAAAACATTTATAATCAAGTGTTTTATATATATAATATATGTTTTATCTTATAATAGTCAACATTTTGGTCTTGACTAAAATTTTTTGGTCTTTGTTGTAGCTTACATAGATGTCTATTATTATTACCAAGAAGATACTGGCCAAAGTTCAATAATAAGTAAAAACACTTCTGTGCGGTCATCTCTATAATTGACACATTTTAATTGTTAAGTTTTAAATTTGATTACTAACAATATATAAATAATAGGGAATTTAAAAGAAAAGGTCATAAAATATATATCTAAATATACATTTATAGGAACTATTAAAAAAATACTTATAATTACTTAATAACTAAAACTTAAAACAAGCTATTATAATTATAATTACTTTATCATATTTCCATACTACTATTTTCTACTAAACTAATGTTTTTTTTTTTTTAATCAGTCTACAATATTCTGATAATTTAATTTTTTTTTTTCTAAAGATACCCTCTTCTTCTTATTTTCATGATATTGTTTTTTTTTTTTTAATAATAAATAAATAAATAAATATCTTATAACATACAGTTTTTATTTATAAATATACATAGAAAAAATTGATATATAAATATATACAAATATTACACCCAGACTCAGACGGGAATCGAACCCGCAACTCGCGGACCAGAAAGCAGGGTCACTACAAACTGCGCCAACGGGCTAGTCAGTTATTGTTTTTAGGAACTATTTTCTTTTTATTGTATCTTCCTTAGATGTTTATATGATGCTTTATTAGATGTATGAGTATTATCAGATGTATTTAATAACATCATAACTAACAGTTTCTGTAGGTTTTGATACATCACAAATATATAAAATAATATTTAATTATGTTACATGACCACATGTTACAAAGCGAATGTCAAATCAAACTAATCGAGGACTAGCTAATTTTGCTGTGAATGACGTTTCAGCAACTCAAATTGATTTGACAGCCATTTTAAATCTAATAGCCGATTAGTAGACCTATACTTTGACAAACGTTTCAGAAACCGGGCGTTAAGCTTCTATAGTTCCTGATACATAAATTCTACAACACTCACGCCCGGTATCTATATAAAAAATAGGTAGATACCCACATGGTTTTTTTGGTAGAATTTATATAGTCGCCAAATCTAATTAGCATCTACACAATTAAAAGCCTATTTTTTTTTAGTTTAATAAATGTACGTGTAGGTATACCTAAATATTGATAAACATTCTTACTGTGTTTCAATATGTATACTAAACAGCTGACCCCAGATTCGGGTAATTTTTCAAGATCTGTATTATATTCAAGGACTTCATTCAAAACGCATACCATTTTAATGAGTAAGAATAACTTTCACTGCGGTTTCTAATAGCGCCAACTCCTTAGCCCTATTAGTAGTACCTAGTAGAAACTTTACCTAAATAAATTATCAAAGTAGATACAATACAAAACTTATGACACATTATAAACTTATTTACTGGTTTAAACCTCATTATTAATTCATAAAATTATAAATGATATTCAAAAATGTTTGGTTTAAACCTCATTTTAAAGTGGTCAGTTAACTAGAAAATTTATCAAGTAGAAGATGCATCATGACGTTCAGAATCTAGGTCCCGTCCGAAGTTATATTTAGCTCTCATTGAGTTGACGATTAATTCATCGCGACATGCGCCATTGTCTGTAAGAGTTTGACGATCACATGCAGTTGAAATATGCAGAGCGATGCAGTGCTCAAAATATATGTATGTTATAGAGTGGTTTTCGACGTGTTTGATCAAAATATTTTTTATTTTATTTTTTAATTTTCATGTAATTCAAAGTTGTATGGGGAGTTTACTTTAATTGGAACTCTTGTTTGATTCAGAGTTACTGATGTTAATGGTTATGTCCACACCATGATTTGGTAGATTGAAGAAGACAAATGACGAGCGTAATTACTGTAAAGATATACCTTAAGCTATGTGTCTATCTAGCAATGTAAATGGAAATTGAGAATGATTTTTACTAAGTCCTAGATTATTGAATAAAATTCAATTCCTTAACTCAACAAACCATGAAATAAGTACACATCCGACCATCCGACCTCCTTAGTATTTGCCTGCAGCCGTAACCCAGTCCGAGAGCGTTAACGTCGAGACCGCAGTCGCATCAATCATACCGACGTCGTCAGCCCACTAAAGTATCACACGGCTCGTAAAAGCGACAGCCGGCCTCTAACTCTTCCTTATCACAGATAACGTGATTTAACGCGCTAATTGAGTGATTTATAGGCCGAAGTCATATTCATTCCGTGCGCTGATTAGCTCGACATTTACTAATATCGGCCGGGCGGTATTTAGTGCACTGTTTTACAAGCTCGTTAAGATAGTGAAATGGGTTTTTTATAGTTTAGGAATGTTTGAGGTCGACGCGATATTGATTCGAAATTGAAATAATTCGTAAACAGTTTTATTATCAGCAACTCATTGAGATTGACTGGCGAGTTGGTGTTTTAGAACTTAGGTATATGTATTTAGGTAGGTAATTATAAATATAAATAAGTTAAATTATAACTAAGATGAGTTAAGTTGGTTAATAATCTAGAAATGGCGTTCTCCTTACTCTTTGACTCAATTTTATTTTTAACTAGCTATGCAAAATAGTTATTGTGCAGCCCGCAGTTATAAAACAAAAACTAAAATAAAAGTAGCCTAAGTTACTCTTTATTACATCAGCTATCTGCCAATGAAAGTCCCGTCAAACTCAGTCCAGCCGTTTCAAAGATTAGCTGGAACAAACAAACAGACAGACAGACAGACAAAAATTTAAAAAAAAATGTTATTTTGGCATATGTACCGTGTATACATACATATGAATTTAGTAAAAAGCGGGTATTTTAATATTACAAACAGACACTTTAATTTTATTTATTTGTATAGATACGTCTCCTTATAACGTATACCTAACTGGTAAAATAATAGACGTTAATACACTTTGAAAATAATTCAAGTGTTTAACAAAGCAGCAGAGCTGTTTAGCAAAAGAGCAGTGAGGCGTATTTATCATAAGTTGGAAATAACAAGTTAGATACCTATAATTTTAGGCCCTTATTTATTGATTCTGCGTGAAATAATAAAATGCATTGCTTTATTGCTTAATCTAAAATTTCAGAGCTTGTTTAATGATTTTACAAACAAAGAGAAATAATATCTACAGCCCTAGAATATACATATCAGATCTCATAGACTCATAACCCTGTATGAGAATTTGGTCTACATTTGTCCATGTTTTATGAGAATGTTATTTCCATAGGGCCAGCGTAGTTTTTACAACAATTCATTTAACTACACCATTTAAATTAATAAATTCAACTATATCCACATTTGTGCGTTATTAGTAATTGAAAGTTCCGAATAGTAATTTTTATTTTACATAATGATTGATGATAGCCGTCAGTCTATGTTATGTATTCACATACAATCATTGAATATAGTAATGTAATTGTGTTTTAGACGTCTTTGAGTCAATAAACATTTTTACTTTTTACCGTGTCTATAATTTTTTGTAAGCGCTTTATATAAGGTTGTCTTAACATAATTAATGATAAATATATTCATGGATTGTTGAATTTATAAATAATACTTTTCGATATGAGAATTTTTATTATTCCGTATGCTCTATAAATAAACGTCCAAGTGAAATATTTCAATTAAGTTTCAAGTTATCAGCAGACACAGGCGACTGTTACAGATTGTTATCAAACGCCACAAATTTCGTCAAATTTTAAATAACTTTACGTTTTACTTACAATTAAATTATTATTTTAACACATCTGTCAGTATATATAATCGCCGTTTTATAAGAATACATATTGTTGATACAAATTAGATAAAATATTTTAGATTCATGTATTACAGAAGGTGTGATGTGTCCTATCTGTCTGTTACTTTATGACATTAATTGTAATAAGTATTTTCAGCATTAATTTTATTCATTCACTAGCTGTACCCCGCGGTTTCAACTGTGTTAATTTGAGGGAACAACGTAGGTACTAAGCATAACGTAGGTAACTACTAAGCATTTATTTAGCCTTTTTTGTTTTGGGTTGGACTATCCAACACAAAACAAATTATTATTGTTTTCTTTAATTGATTTTATTGGATTACTTAAATTGATTTGTATTTTAATTGTTAAAATTTAATGTTATTGTGCTGTGAGGCTGCGGCACCAAAGAATATAGCCACCCCCTCTCTTCCCGTGGGTGTCGTAAGAGGCGACTAAGTGATAACACAGTTCCACTACCACCTTGGAACTTAAGAAGCCGACCGATGGCGGGATAACCATCTAACCGCTGGCTTTGAAACACAACACAAAGCCAGCCCTGTGGTCACCAACCCGCCTGCCCAGCGTGGTGACTATGGGCAACGCACATGAGTTCGCGCATTTTTAGCGCGAACTTGTGGAGGCTATGTTCAGCAGTGGACTGCAATAGGCTGGAATGATGATGAATGTTATTTTATCTACAAAAATACTGTGGAATTATTATAATAATGTTTTTGGTAATCAACTTAACCAACGCATTGGGTTCCCCGTAATGTTAGATATAAGTTTTATGCAATAAATAAATACAAATGTCAAATTTTTCAGTTCTAACCATTAATCGTGAGATTAGCACGATGAAACAAACAAACTCTTTAGCTTTCGATTCAGCCTATAACATCCCACTGCTTATCACGGGCCTCTTTCTATGTTTAGGAAAAGGATTGATGCTTATTGCAACACGCTGGTCCACTGCGGACTGCGCATATATATATATATATATATATATTTCCTACTACGAGTAACAATCGCTATCAGGTATTTATGATAACAACCGGGACCGACGGCTTAACGTGCTCTCCGAGGCACGGTGGGGACTCACAATAAGGACAGGACATTGTACAATGTTTGCCGTGGACTGGGAGTTTGTACAGTTGATAGACGAACATGTACTATAAAAGACAAATAACAATTAGGTATATCGCCATCACCACTGTTCACTGCTCAGTGGCTATGGATGTGGGTATTTTTGACTTTTTAATCTTTTTTTTTTTTGAAATATTTCAATTGAAGCTACTCTTCGAATTTATAAAAGAGATTCATAAATTAATAAAAATATATCCCTACTCGAGTATTTTCTTACACCGTATTAGATATTATTCAAAAAACTGAATGTATACCTAAGTAAAGGACGTAGGTACTTATAAGTTTGTGTAGATATAGGTACTTCATTGTACCAGATTTTTAATTTCCACGATTATTTCTACATAATACGCTTATATACTTACCTACATTAACTTTATAGTTAGCTAGGTACCTGCCTGCTTGTTATGTAATGCACGAGCGTTAGTTATTACGCCTGTATCGTAGTGGTTGATATAAATTGGCCTCTTATGTGTTTCTCAGTAACCACTCGGCGATGGCGTTTAAGGTTTGCGTGTCTAACACTAATAAGCTGTTGGAGCGGCTTCGAGCCTTGTGTTTACTTGTCTTGCGGCTGTGTGGCGGCGCGTCGTGTGCCTGTCTGCGTGGGGCGTGGCGCGGTGAGATCAAAGCGGCCCCGCCCTGCGCGCGCGCAGGAATGTCCCGCGGCAAACTTAACCGCGCCGGGACTATTGCAATGTAATGTTTCGCCTTTAAAAGCCTAACTGGGTATTTTCGTGTAAATGTAAACAAAACGCTTTCAAGTTATAGTTTTTCGATATGTTCTACAAATATCTTATCAATTATCATTAGGTAATCATATAATTATCACATTGTTTTTTATAAATAGTATTTACCATTTCTTAACAAAGCGTTTTTATTACCAGTTACTGCAAATTGTATTATAATTCTATGTGACATAAAAAATAGTGGGCAAAGGCAGGAAAAAGAATAGCCTTTAAACCTAAATAAGCATTTTCCTATTATAAAAATACCCATGCCTAAAATCTTTAACACCAACTCATTTGCGATATCAAAAACCTACTTTCTTATAATATTCAACATTGTACACCTCCTGAAGTAAAACCACAAAACACAAAATTAGCGACACTGCCAAGTTAACTGTAGGCCCAATTAAGTCGCATTATCAAACTCCTATAAAATTCCGCTCGGCTGGCAGAGACAACTTTCCTTCCCAGTTAATAATTCAATAGCAACAATGCTTGAATAACGTCTGTATGAACTCATTGTATCTCCGTCCCAGTAATAGGCGTATCTCTATTGTCTGCAAGTTAAAACCGCGAGATTTTCCTAACAAAAACTTAGCGTAGAAACATTTTGTGTTGTATATATTTCTTAATGGCTCGTTATAATGAACAAAAAGTTAAATGCGGTGACAATTTAACTGTCAAAGTTAATTAATTTTTAAATTGTTTTTTCGTATTTAATTAGGTAGCGATCTACTATCTCCATAGATAATATATTATATCTAATAATATTGTATAACATACACACACGGTCGTCTGTTGCTATGGTAAGCAACTTAAAGCTTATGTTACAAGTATCAGCCGACTGTTACAACTATATTTTTGTTTTGATAAATATACATAGAAATAATACATATATAAATATATAAATAAATACAAATATTACACCCAGGCTCAGGCGGGAATTGAACTTGCAACTCGCGGAGCAGAAAGCAGGGCCTCTACAAACTGCGCCAACGGGCTAGTCAATAGATATCCTACTTATTGCGTATTTAGGTTTTTAATTGATTTCAAAGAAAGCAGGGGGGTCTCAATTCAATTGTATTTTTAATGTAGCTTACGTAATTACGTAACGTTAATTACGTTATCTACGTTAGCGTACGGCTCACCTGATGGTAAGCGATTACCGTAGCTTATAGACGCCTGCAACACAAAACACAAACAACAGAAAACAGTATTATTTAGCTGTGATCTTCTGTAAGATCGAGGTACTACCCCAGTCGGGCTGCTCCATATTTTGAGCAGGAAATTCCTGCTGCGCTCTACCTCAGTTGAGTTGTCCCTAATAATACGTATTTACTTGATTATATTTTCGTCGACCTACGTTGTATTATATCTCATTACCTTAAAACATTCCTTAGTTAAATGTTTAACTCCGTCTAATGAAACAATAAATACGATAAAATGCATATAATATTCTCATTATTATTAACATAGTGTCTAATAAAACGTTAAGAATTCATTAATTACACTGTATGCAATGCCATCATCCCCTGAACTTTAACATTTTTGTCGTGAGGCTAATTAAGACGAGCTCCCCCTCACGCACACAGAAAACAAATTTATATTTAATAAAAATTCTCGTACGTCGTTTATCATTTCAATTGTGCAAATATATTGATACCGTGTTGTTTCTTTTTACTTATAAGTGGAACGTCGGGATCGAACACGCGAGCTGGGCTGTTCCACAACTCCAGATGTTTACAATTCACCCATCCCTACAAGGAGATAGGGGCCCATAGCAGTGGTATGTTACAGGCTGAATCGCAACTTTATATTTTAAAAATGAATAACAAATAGATGAATAGATAAATACATTTAAGCTTATATATTCGATAATTTTAATTTTAATTCCGTTTCCTATGTATCAAGGTACTTAGTTTATTATACTAAGGGTCTGTTTGCCGATTTCGGTTAAAGCTTTTTGTAACGAACGGTATCCAACAGAAGGTCTGATATATTATTGTTTTTCATCATCGATCTTATTTGTTGGATATTTATATTCGCCATTGTGAATCTAAAAGTTGTATTTGGTTTATTGAATTATATTAAATGTGTTTTTATCAACGTCGCGTTGGCGCAGCGGTCACAGCCATGGCCTGTACCTGTTGCGCTGGCGGTTGCGGGTTCGATCCCCGCACATGACAGACATTTGTATTGGTCATACAGGTGTTTGCCGTGGTCATTATATTTGTAGAGTAACAGGTCCTGAATATCTATTGTCCGTTATTATTATCCCCGTGCTGTTAAAGTCTATTCGGAACTTATTTGCAACATTTCACCGATTAAAGTTTAGACTTTAATCGATAAAACATGCCCTTAGTCTAGTAACTAAGTTATTCTTTTCAATAAGTCTAATCGGATAGAAATAACGGCAAATTGTCACGACGATTTGGCAGTAATAATTGTGTTTGCTGGCAAATGAAAAAAAAACGACTTCAATTCCATCGACGCAACGTAAAATCGGTACACCCGTTAAAAAGTTATGCGTTATAATACAACGTGAGTCGATGAAAAAATAGTCAAGTAAAAATGCATTATTAGATATAACTTGAAAAGTAGTTGTTAGATCTGAAATAAATTTAAATGGGACCAATTGACACACACTACCTTTCGATTTTTTTTTCTTTTATTTATCGATATCGGTCCACCCAATCAAAAGTTCTGAAGTAACATACATAAAAAAGTACAATCGAATTGAGAACTTCCTCCTTTTTTTTGGAAGTCGGTTAAAAATGCATCCCTTTACTAAATTTCAAATTGTGAATCTTATGCAGCAATAGTAAGTAATTTGTCCTAGATGTCAATAAACCTATAACTATTATTTAAAATGTCAGCCCTACAAGACTAGTGCTCCGTGTGATCGTCTCCAGTAGGTACAGCACAATTCATTAAGCACTCGATATTTGCGTGCAGCGCCGCCGTCGGCCGCCAGTTTTTAACTTTTTATTCGCGCTCATGAAACGCCTTCAATTAAAATATATTCCATTTTTGTCGTTACTATTTTTAGTTTAATACATTTTTCCAGCTTACATTATCTACTCGTCATATCGACGTAATTAAATTAACAAATAATTATTCTCTCACCTAACAATAAGAAGATATGTAAAATGAAAAAATAAAATGCTATTCCTGTTGTTGCATACATACCTATAGTTTACATATTAACGAATATATCACCTTGTACTGGTAGTATTTATGAGTTGAAAATACAGTTTTTTTCTTATTTAACAATACCATTAATATAACTTAATAAATCAAACTGAGAGCGTCACTCGTTAATCTATATATTGTTTCATGTATTTATCTACAGGTACATACGTGACGCAAAAACTTTGTACCCCTTTTTACGAAAATTGCGCAGACGGAGGAGTATGAAATTTCATACACTTATAGTTTATATAGAGAAGGGATGCAGAATGCTAAATTTTTTTATCTATCTATAATATATATAAACGCGAAAGGTCATTCATCACGAAATCTCCGAAACTATAACACCTACAAACTTGAAATTTGGCAGGTAGGTTCCCTATAGGGCGTAAACATCCGCTAAGAGCTAATTTTACGAAACTCGACCCTTAAGGGGATAAAACAGGGGTTGGAAGTTTGTATGAAAGTCCTATGTTTTTGAAGTAAGGGACTTGAAATTTAAAATGTATGTTCTATAGATTAGAAATCAACTCCTTTTTGTGGTTAAAACGGGGGATGGTAGGTTAGGTTAAAGCGGGGGTCGGAAGTTTGTATGAAAGTCTTATGTTTTTGAAGTAAGAGACTTGAAATTTAAAATATATGCTCTATAGATGGTGAAAAGGTGTTCAAATAATGTATCTTTAGAAATCAACTCCGTTTTGGGGTTAAAACGGGGGATGGTAGGTTTACTCACTCATCGCGAGATCTCCGATACTATAATACCTACAAACTTGAAATTTGGCAGATTAGGCTCCTTATAGGGCGTAGACATCCGCTAAGAACTGATTTTACGAAAATCGACCCCTAAGGGGATAAAACGGGGGTCGGAAGTTTGTATAAAAGTCTTAAGTTTTTGAAGTAAGAGACTTGAAATTTAAAATATATGCTCTATAGATGGTGAGGAGGTGCCCAAATAATGCATCGTAATCTATATATATAAAAGAGAAAGGTCACTAACTCACTCATCACGAGAACTCAAAAACCACTGGATGGTCTATCCATCCAGGTTGGACAAAGATAAAATTTGGCAGGGAGGTAGATTATAGTTAGCAGACGTCCGCTAAGAACTGATTTTACGATATTTCACCGCTAAGGGGGTTTATTTGGAGTTGATAGTTTGTATGAAACATATACAGCCTGAAAATAAAACTAAAAATGTGGTGTATAGAGAGGTTTTATAAAAATAAGTATTAAATTATACTAAATTGTGCTTTTTAAAAAGTTACTCAGTTTGATAAGCATTTCAACTGATTGATTTCAACTTGAACGATTGACTTAAATAAAAAAATGATTTGCGTTAAACATCTTAATAGTAATGCATAGATATGCGCGAACATCATAACCACGCGAACGTAGTCGCGGACTACAGTTAGTGTACTATAAAACTAAGTCCCCAGAAGTGTATGTGATCGATTCGCTCAAAATCTACTGAACGGATTTTCATGCGGTTTCACCATTGGAGAGAGGGCTCCACCATTGGCAAAAGGAAGGTTTACGAAACGGCTAAGCCGATTTTGATGAGAGTTTCACTGGAAGTTTGCCGGGAAAACTTTGTGACAAACTAATTTCAACGCGGGCGAAGCCGCGGGCACAGCTAGTTATGAATAATAATACCTTAATAAAACATTCAACACACAACCATGTTTTTGAAACAAACATTCATATTGTACTCTTTTGTTGATTGTTAAAGAATGTAAGTGAAATTGAAAATATTTAAAAAAGGTTCTTTATTTTCATAATTTTTTTTTAATTTAAATTTTTAATTATGGTCGAATTTCGACCACTGGGTGGCAACTGTAAAAATTCCGCTGATTCCTCTCAGAACCTAAACTCTGAAACCGGTGGCAACTTCTCATTAACATAATACATTGTACAACAACGCCTACTTCTATGAAGTGTATCCTTCAGCTGCTATGTATTGTTGTGTACAACTGCAAGTCGTTTTATATTAGGTAGGTATGTATATTATAGTACATATGTAAATACCTAGGTACTTAGCTATAGCTTTAGACTTACTGCTTAGATTTGGAGTAAAATACGTTTATTATTATCGTTAGTGCCTAATCTGAGCATTCTGAGTAGTTAGAAAATGTTTTACTTCTGCAAGAAACCCGGAATGCCCGGCCCAATTGAGTATTAGTTATTTATTTATTTACACTTTTTTACACATCAACGTAAAAAGTAACAAAAATATAATTAAGTAAACAAAAATAATAAAGTTGCATTAGTTGCAGCCGGCGGCCTTATCGCTAAAACAGTAACTTCTTCCAGGCAACCTTTGGGCAGAGGACTAAAATTAATTGTTAGTGGGCATATTTAGTTATTTATTGTATTATCTGATGCAATGCAACCATAATTTGTGTAAGTATAAGCTCAAAACCATTTGGCAAATTTATTTGAGTTTTTTTTTTTTTTTTTGTTATGTAACATTTATACGCAATTATTTGATTTATATATTAATATATTTGTAACGTTTTAATTTACTTTATTGTTCTCACTAAGTGCAACTGTGATTTTTGCATGTGGTATTAGCCTATAAGTGATTGTTGCATTAGTATATGACGTATTATTTCTCAATGTTAAATATTTATGAATCAGTGTAAACAACTGTTGGCTAAACGTGTTACGTACCATGCCTACAAGGGAATCGCTGACACCGCGCGTCGCCACGAGTCGCCGTTGCAATATATGACGTCAATCAAGATCATCATCAGCATTCTCATATTTTACTTTTTATATTTTTAACAAATAACAATTTAATTATATAGAGTCTCTAGCATCGAGCACTATTGTTACTTAGAATAAGTTTTATTTTAAATTTCACTATATGAATAATTTTTTATAAAAGTAATTGGTTTTTTTTTGGATCCATCGGCTGTGGTAAACGTAATTACCGTATAAATAAAGTATTTATCTTCTTTTTATTTATCTCGTCGTATCTTGTTTCAATTTCCTTTACTCATTGTTGCTAATTAAAATAAAAATTACAATTTTACGCAGATCTATAATTTATTTTTTGGACAGCATTTAAGACGATTCGTATGATTGATGATATACCTACCTAAGTGGTTAATGACTTTATCTACATTTATATTAATTACAAGCTCTGTAATTGTGTATTAAGTGATAACAAAAATAAAATACGAGTATATAGAAATTATAAACCCGGCCAAGTGCGAGTCTGACTCGCGCACGAAGGGTTCCGTACCATTGACTAGGTAAAATATTAAGAAAAAATTCTTGTGTTAAATATTTTTTTTAAAAAAGACAAAACAACACCCTTTCCGGAGCAGTTGAGTAATTACTTATATATTTTTATAATAAAGTCTTTATCACACTTAAATATTAATTTCAGTCAAATTAATTTCCAATCCGGTCATCGTTTCATATAAACGGGTCCGAGGCGCCGCAACGAGTTGAGTCGAGTGACGCCAATTAGCGAGGAATGTCGCGGAATATAATAGCAGTATAATTAATGAAAATTTACATAAAAACTACATGCCTATCGGTTTATTCGTGTAAAAACCTGACAAGGGCGAGTCGGACTCCATAACAACAGGGTCCGTACTGCTATATCATATAATAATAGGTATAAATGTAAGCATATTGAGATAAAACACAGCAATATACTGCTCAAAGTCTGGCAAAGTCAAGCAGCTCGACTGGGGAATTACCTCCATCTTACAGGAGACGCAAATGAAAAATATTATATTACCCTCAAGTAGTTTTTTGCGAGGGGAGGGGGGTGGGGTCTGCGTTGGCAAAAAAATAAAACATGTAGGTAGAAACAGTAAAACCGTTAGAAACACGTTTTTTCTTTACATAGAGATTCATTATTTTTTAATTGCCATGTAGATATATGAGTTAGATATACAAGCCGACAGAAAGGCCTTAGATAGCGTTCCGTTGGCTTGCTTTTAAAAAACTATGAATTACTTAAGCTAGCATATTTAAAATACGATTAATGTACCTCGAGACAAAAATTCAATAAGTCATTGATACCGTATTTATCGTGATATGTTTATGTTAGTTATTAAGATTTATTATTTAATCTCAATAAATAATGTGTTGCTATGGCAGTAAAGAATATGGCCACCCCCTCTCTTCCCTGTGGCTGTCGTAAGAGGCGACTAAGGGATAACACAGTTCCACTACCACCTTCGAACTTTAAAAACCGACTGATAGCAGAATAACCATCCGACTGCTGGCATTGAAATACACAGGCCGAAGACGGGCAGCAGCGTCTTAGGTGTAACAAAGTCAGCCCTGCGGTCACCAACCCGCCTGCTCAGCGTGGTGACTATGGGCAAAACACATGAGTTCGCGCCATAATGTCTGACGCGAACTTGAAGAGGTGTATGTCCAGCCTTTCTGGGTTATGGTATTCGCATGTACATATAATAAAATCCCAGAAACGATTTTGGAATTGTCTCAACATAAATTTAAAGTTTTTATAAAATAATAATAATAGATAAAGCTTATTATTCAGTACAGGATTACATAGTTGATAAAGGTGTGTGGACTTAGTGACGCTGTATTTTATGCAACATGTTACTAATTTTGTACTAAAACACAGTTTATATATTATTTTTCAAAAGAGTAACTGCGGAGTTTCTCGCCGATTCGTCTCTGCAGAATCTAGATTTCGAATCGGTGGTAGCTTTACTCCTACAAATATAATAATTGATTTTTAAAGTTTTAATTTGTAAAATGACGATTCGAAAGTGCTC
Organism: Melitaea cinxia; assembly: GCF_905220565.1. Classification (NCBI taxonomy): domain Eukaryota; kingdom Metazoa; phylum Arthropoda; class Insecta; order Lepidoptera; family Nymphalidae; genus Melitaea; species Melitaea cinxia. The sequence goes on along the minus strand of NC_059399.1, from coordinate 289,815 downwards.
TTGGAGCCTATTTAAATAAAACTGTTTTTGATTTTGATTTTGATTTTGGGTGGACTGCGATAGGCTGAAGTGATGATGATGATGATATAATATACAATAAAATAATTGATGTACAGTACAATGTAATAACAAACTAAACAAACAACCCCATATATATCTGTTTAGTACACTTATGTAATTACGTACTTAGTCAAATACATCCATATTCCCATTGTAATAAGCCAGTATATTTCCATAATACAAGTGAACAGACCTAATAAGTAACACGTAACTGCGTGGAGATTATAAAGCAAATGAAGTATCAATCCTCGCTCCGTTAGCGAACTCCGCAGGATTAACTTCGGAGCAAGTTGGGCGCCGGTAATTACACGCGACTTGAGGAACTTTGCAATATCTTACTCGTGATGTAAGAGCACGTGGACTTGGTAGCGTTTTGAAGACTAGCTGATGTATCTGTCTTAGTTTACGTTGCTTGTTGTATCGATAGTGTTTTCTATGTGTAGAGTAAAACACTTCAGAAAGTGGATAGGACGTAGACACACCTATCGCTTACTTACTGAAAGACTTAATTGATATATTTTAATGTTATATTCTATGTTTCAAATCGATCTTTTTTATTTTCTTCATTTACTATTTTTCCGTTACCTCTTTTTTTTTGTTTTTTTTTTTTTTGAGCAAACCTACTGCAACGCTGTTTTTTTTTTACTTTTTGCGTTTCAAGGTAGACTGGTAGATAAGGTTGTATTATTTGTGTTGTGTTATTTTACGTTGCGTAGTAATAAAGTTTTAACATAAATAAATTTTCGATGGTATTCCTAGACCATTCAGATGTTGGTCGTAGTCTGGGAGTTTAAAATAAATAAATAATATTAATATTGTATACGTATATAACAATGCGGTCATCTATTACTAACGAAGGAAACTACTTGACTGCTATAAACATAAATATAACACACTGGCTGTCATCGAAGCTGAAATTAAAACTTCAACACTTGAGCGAAAGCAAGGTCACCACAACCTGTACCTACTTCTGTTCAAGTTTGTTCCTGTGTTAGGTAAAATAATGTAACGTGCATGACTGGACCTCCGACACACGATATCATCCACCATAAAGCTGAGGGCCGTGAGACGGTTAATAAAAAAAAATCACAGCTTCATTTGTAAATCATATTACAAACATGTAGGTTGTAGGATCCTACATTCTACTAATATTGGTAATACGAAAGTTTGAGAGGATGGATGTACATGTATATATATATATATATATATGTGTGTGTGTATTCGTTACTGTTTTACGCAAAAACTACCAAACCGATTATATTAAAACTTGGAACTTAGATAGTTGAAGATCTAAAATAACACCATTCATCCACCCATCCATCCATCAGCCCTTACAAGTGGACTGCTGGACGTAGGCCTCCCCTAATGCTCGCCACTCCATTCGGTCTTATGCCCTCTGAATCCAGCGGCTTCCTGTCGTTATCCTAAAAACTAAAATAGCACATAGAGTACCTATTTTTTATCCCTACAGTCCCACGGGATCGGAAGTTAGGCGGGTAAAACCGCGTAGCGCAGCTAGAGCGTTATAATTTTGACTGTAAAGTATGTACATGATTGTAATGAGTACGTATCACGTGGTTTGCGGGATTACTTGATTAAAAGTTAAAGGTATTTTTAATAAGATCATAACAAAATAATAGGAGTACTTATACTTAATTCCCAAAGAAAACAACCTTTATCCAGCATAAAGTAAATGATAGAGAGAAACAAGCTCGACTGTATCAGCGGCGACCTCTCGGAGCTCGCGCTGGATGGCTCTTGTTTTAATGAAAATTTTTAATTAAGTTCAACGACCGCGATTGTCCTCCGTCTTCCAGTGAGGGTGACCAGGATCGCGGGAAAATGGAGACCCAGCAAAAACTTCAAAAGAAGTTGTTTGCAACTACTGAGTTTGTTGGCGCTTATTTTCAGCTAAGTCTATGTTTTGAATCGGTTATTTCTCATTGTTATAAGTAGTGTCAAATCAAAAGTGTTTTTAAAGTTTACTATTATTATTTTTTTGCATAGAGACAATACCAATATAGAGCCATAGATGAATGATAATGAGCCGTTAGTCATAAATGTTGTTGGTATTAAATATATTTCAGTAATAATATATTCCGAGAAATTTATCAAACTGATTGCGTATTTGTAATACGTATGAGACTCTCAAAAGAACTATCAAATACACATAAATAATACCTGAAAAACGCAAATGTAAATCTCAGACTTAAAACGAAAAACCTTACTCTTCATTAATTTTCACCTGTGATAAAAAATTAATTATTGAATTTTTACTAAAATCTGATTTAAGAATTTTCATACAAGGCTTTTGTTGCAAAGCTTTCTCAACTTTCTCTCCAGCTTGTGCAATCAATGACAACGAAGTGCAACCTACGTCTGCATTACAGTGTTATTTGCCAAATATGTTTCATTTCATGAGTCAGCGCTTTTTTCCGTCACATTATCTTTTTTTACTTGGACTCGTCTCTAAAAGTACCGACAGTTGTGTCACTCTACTGCCAGAGCTGCCGCAATCGGCCCCGTTTTTCCTTAATTACTTCACCCTTTGCGAATAAATCTAAAGAGACAGTTTGGAGAGCGATCGTACTTGAGATAATGTTACTTGAACTGTGAACATAATTTAGCAGGTAAATAACAGTTTATTTTAGACGCTTATATATTTTTGTAATTTGTAATTATTGTCTACGTTTTTTGTCTTGTTCTTATAAAATGATTACATTAAGTATTTTTGTCTTGTTGAAAGAATCGAAGAAATATAATTGGTCTCTGTGGTCGATGTATAAAAACCTTAAAAAAGAAAATGTGGTGCTGAAGATTTAAATTTCGTCTTAAACTAAGATTTGAAACAACGTAACAAATTTATTTTACATTTTTCGACGTGTTATTCTTGTCAGCACCTAAATATGAAAATTAAGAATGAAAATACCCATACCTTATCTTCCAAATAAGGTATCCTTATCTTAGGTATGCATTTAGATTTAAGTTGATTTTGTTCCTTTACAATATACTAATGCACGCATCAGCAACACCGCGCCTTTTCACATACATAAAAAACTCTTAAATCCATAGAATGGTAAATGATTCGTCAACTGATTAATAATTTACATATGGAACAAAAATTACAACAAATACATAAAGTGCGTTAACACACCCATATAATACACCTTAACACAATTACAGCCATTAATTATTATTCAACTTATAAGCTACAAAGATCAATCACAAACATGATAATTATACAAATAAAATACCAATAGAACAAGCCAGGCCATATTCGTACCATACATTCTCATTTGGTATTATAATACATATTATTACCTTTTACAGACTATTACAAAGTTAATATAATATAAATTACAACGTGGAACGATGACAAATACCCATAAGTAATAACCCTAATAAATCCGGGAGGCCCTAAATTAGAATCAAGTGTATTATGTCAAAGTTAATGGCGGTGTAAAGACGTATAAAATACTTAAGTGCCAAGGTTGAACATACGTTATTTCCTTAAAAAGGTAAAGTGCGTGTTAGTACCGTAACGCTCTACCTATATACCTATAGTTCTATAGGCGAAAAGCAATAACTTGTACAGAATGTATAAAGTTATAAATGTTTAGGAAAAACGAGCGGTAGTGGTCTTTATGAGAACAATAGAACTCATCGTTGTTCATTTGTCTATTTTTCTCTTGCGGCAATAATTTTCGCTCTTCCTACCCAATCTTGAACTTCTAACTACACGACTAACACGAGGTTTCATCGTAATAAGCCATCTAGAAGCTATAGGTATAGAAAATTCCAGGGACATCGTAACGAAGGCTTTTTGTACACACAGCAGCGCGGGTGAAGTCGCAGCTATCGGCTAGTACAGTAGGTATGCAATGATTAATAGCTGCGAGGTGCGCTTATCGAAATTGCTCCCAAAGAATGTTCCAGTTGTTCGAGTTGTTCGAGTTGTTCGAGTACGTGCCTACATCGCGCTACACGGCTGCAGTCGTAAAGTTCACGAGGTGCTATCAATCACTTTTTATTGCGAAACTTATTTCCACTTGCGCTATTTGACCTAAATGATAAATGTTTTATTATTTCAAAGATGTGTACTTGCTTAATATGCAAAATATTTGTCATATATTACTATTTAAATCAAATAAATAATTATATTGTGTAACACTTGTTACCTAACACTAATGTTTTAGTAATTAGGGAAGGTAATTTATTGTTTTACCAACTGTAATGCTTTTATCAGCTTTCAATTGCTATTTTAATTTTGTTCTGATCGCTTTTACTGATAAAATGTTTTGTAACAACCATATAACTAAATCATTTATTTTAATGATTGTTTTCTTTATTTGACTCATGTTTCGTAGGGTACAGGAGGAAGTATCTTACCCAAAATCTGGGGCAGCCCCACTGGAATGGAGCCTCTGAACCTTATACACAGCTAAATAGCCCTGATCTCAAGTAGTGTTGTGTTCCAGTGGTGAGTGAGGTAACCTGAGCTCCTGAGGAGGGTAGGAATAGGGACGGCTAGGCGCTTGGGATGCTACTTTAGTTGCAGGCATTCCTAAGCTATGGTATACGGCTATCCACTTACTGTCAGACGGCCGGTAGGTACGACGCTTTTGAAACAATAAAAAAATACAATTCTCCAACGTATAAAAAGTGCTTATATTTAGAAATAAAAAGTATAGTTAGAAACTTGTTATAAATACCTAGAATCAGAAAATCTGAAACCTAAGCCTAGTTCCAAACATGACTCAAACAAAATAATTATGACGAATATATGAGTAGTAAAATATAATTAGCTAACTCGTGTAAAACGATGAAGCCCACAATTAGTACACACTGTTGCGTACGCAAAACTAATCTCCAACGACTGCTAGAGAACTTATAATCGGTAGGAGCGGTTGGTCACCTGATGTTAAACAATGCCATCTACATGTCAAGTGGATCAATAAAAATGTTGAAATGAAATGAAATCGTCGAGCGGTTGGTGCGGGCAGCCGGCGCGGCGAGGATGCATTATTCATCGGACACGTGCCGTCGCAAAAACCACCGGAAGCCGTTGACCACCCCACCACTAGTCCACCACCGCGTGTAGGGTTCCAGAATACATTGCCTTTTTATTTTATATCGATGACGGACACTTTCACCACATTTGTGATTTAGAATTATGACGGTTCGCGGCGAAACGTTCGTGCCTTTAGCGTTTTGTGTTGTTTGTTGAACTAACTTCCACAACATAGGTATGTTGCAGGACATTGCTTAAGTGTTTTCGTTGCATTTTAATAAAGTTATATATAATCCCGTTTCACGTATTTATTTTATTTTAGTTGCTAAAAATCCACAAATAATAATTAAATATTGAGTATTTGGCACGAACATTATTAAGAAGTCGGGTCAACATATAGGCTACATATTATCATGCTATCACCTATCGGGAACGAGCAGTGAACCTTTATTTCCTCAACGCATTCTGTAACAACGTGTAACCTAACGACGCATATTTGAATGTTGTTGTTATTATGTTAATAGCCATGCTGTAAGCTAGCTTCACACTATAAAAATCACGCAATATAAGTGACTAAACCGATAAACATAATTAAATGAATATAAGTAGACAAGACAATTTTAAAGCAGCGCCATCTATAAGATTTTTCTGTAGATATGAAATGTAAAGAAGAAACGGGTAAATGAATGTTATTTTAAAAGGTATAATCGTAGATATTTTTGGTGCTGTATAGCGTTCACGCAGACGACGTTGCGGGCAGTATCTAGTGTATCAATAAAAAAATTAAAATCATAAACAAAACTGTAGAAATGGCAAATATATGCAAAACGTAAATTGACCATTAAAGAGGGTCAGCACCGACGGGTCAAGCGGTCATCACGATCTGATAACTACCTCAGCTGCGCTATTGTGTGCTAATATCAACCCCCTGCACTCCCCCACCCCGCGACACAGCGACACCGACGTCGACACTTGTTAGATTGACGGATTCCGACAAACGCGACGATTGTAAAAACGACTGTTTTTCCTTCATTGTGTTGCGGGCAAATTAAGGAACGCATCCCCTTGTGATCGGCATCGCTTCTCGGAAACGTTAAACGTACCTACGAACGAATTGACATACTTTCCGTTTAACTGTTTAGAATAGTATTTTGATAATTATAAAACCGGTCCGCATCTCACGAAATCTCAAATTGTACTTTTTGCGTCACCGCTCCTGGAATCTGTTTGCCGAAACCTACGTGTAGCTTTAGGCAATTCACACGACTCAAAGTATAAGGTGCCTGTTTATCTTTCTATAGATAATGGTTGCATCCTATGACTGCGTTGTATTTCTAAAATATATTGAAATAACAATATACATATACATCACCGGCACCTATTTCGATCAAATTTGCAATGCGAGCCCTTGTAGGGTTCTCGAATCAGATTTTTTTTTAACCGACTTCCAAAAAAGGCGGAGGTTCTCAATTCGACTGTATTTTTTTTTTTTTTGTATGTTACATCAGAACTTTTGATCGTGTGGACCGATTTCGACAAATTTTATTTTAATTGAAAAGTGGTGTGTGTCAATTGGTCCCATTTAAATTTATTTGAGATCTAACAACTACTTTTCGAGTTATATCTAATAATGCGTTTTTACTTGACGCTTTTTTCGTCGACCAACGTTGTATTATACCGCATAACTTTCTACTGGGTGTACCGATTTTGATAATTCTTTTTTTGTTGGAAAGGAGATATCCCAAATTTAGTACCGTGATAAGGAAACCAGGATCTGATGATGGGATCTTAGAAAAATCGAGGGAAACTCTTGAAAATCCGCAATTACTTTTTACTGGGTGTACCGATTTTGATAATTCTTTTTTTGTGGGAAAGAAAATATCCCTAGTTTAGTACCATGATAAGGAAACCAGGATCTGATGATGGGAGCCCAGAGAAATCGAGGGAACTTCTTGAAAATCCGCAATAACTTTTTACTGGGTGTACCAATTTTGATAATTTTTAATTTAATCGATAGCTGATGTTTGTCATGTGGTCACATATAAATTTTATTGAGATCTGACTTGACTATTTTTGCGTCGATCTACGTTGTGTTACTCGTCGATGTAATTGAAGTCGGTTTTTTTTTTCGTTTGCGAGCAAACACAATTATTTTATTTTTTATTTTCACTCTCGTTTTAGAAACTAAGATCGAATAGGCTGTATTGACAGCGAGACCATCGGCAACGCGCTTCAATTGCTTCTGATGTTGCATGCGTCCTCAGTCTAACCGATAACCATGTAGTTAAGAAGACGACTCTCTACGCCTATTTACAAATCTAGCTGCATTAAAATCGAATGAAACGAGACTACCAAAGCTTGTCTGGAAGAGATCGCTCCTCTAGCGATAAGACCGCCTTTGTACACTGTTTTTTATTTGTGATATGTTATTGTTTTGATTGTTGTTGTGTACAATAAAGAGTATTATTGTATTATTGTAACAAATTATTCTCATTGAATCTAGAAGCATACACCACATAAATTGCTTTCCTACCTCTCCATAATAGCTCCTAAGAACACCAAACTATAACATAACTATCACACGGAGCACACAACGTCACGGAGCCTCGAACCGTATCTCATAAAATATGCGCCACTTATCTGAAAGTATTAATTATATTACTCGTTACGATAACGACAATTCCTCAAATATCAGATGCTTATCTGTTCACATCAATTGTAACTTTATACGCTTTAATTGGCTAAATTAATTAGGAATCATTGTTTTGTGTAAATAACTCACGATCGTAACGAAACATTTAATGAAATCTTGCTTTTACTTTCCAAAGCAAATATTTATGGCGTTTTTCCTCTAATTAACCAAAATACCAGGTAAACAAAACCTTCCCTAGTATGTGCTTTAATGCGAACAGCCACGGTGGCTTTCAAAACACATCGAATGTTAAAATATTTTTACGGAAATTTTATGTAACTATATACCAAGAACGTTATTTATTAACTAAGTTTTTAATACACCTATTATACAACAAAAACGTGATATTCGATGCGAAAATAAATCAACGTTAAATAGTTAAGCGCTAAGAAAGAAAAGCTTAGAGAGGGATATTTTACGTCAAAAACACTTCATACTTACTCAATTCGTACGTACATTTTTTTAAATGTATGTTCGTGAATAACTCCGTCGTTTATGAACCGATTTTGATAATTCTTTTTTTGTTGGAAAGCAGATATCCCTGGTGTGGTACGATAAGAAGGAAACCAGGATTTGATGATGGGATCTCAGAGAAATCGAGGGAAACTCAAAAATCCGCATTACTTTTTACTGGGTGTACCGATTTTAATAATTTTTAATTAAATCGAAAGCCGATGTTTATCGTATGGTAACATTTAAATTTCATCGAGATCTGTAGGCTTACTCTTGACTTCAATCCCAATCTCACAAAAACACGAATTCGATTCATTTCCAGTTCCAATCTGTAATATTTTGGTACTCTTGACCAAATCGAGCTTTCAATTGAATTGGAATTGGTATCGAATTGACCATCGGTTTCCGGTATAGCCATTATAATAAAAAATAATAAGAAAATAAAATTTAACTCAAAATTTTATGTTTTCAGTTAAAAGTTATGCGGTATAATACGACGAAACAGTAGTGAAGTAAATACGCATTATTAGATATACCTTACTCGAAAAGTACTTTTTAGTTCTCAATTAAATTTAAATTAGACCACATGACACGCACCACTTTTTGATTAAAAAGAATCGTCGAAGTCGATCCACCCAGTAAACATTTAAAAAAACCAATCGAATTGAGAACCTCCTTCTTTTCTGGAAGTCGGTTAAAAAGTATTCGTATTTTTATATTTTTTGAATAATTGTTATAGATTTAAAAACTTACATGACATAGGATATATTTTAATGGGAAAAGACAAAACAGCCAATGTCGTGGAGGTGCTCCAAGCGGGCGAAGTCGCGAACAAAACGCTATTTATTGTTATAAATGTTAATAGGCTACACACATAAATAATACAGTCGAAATGAGAATCTCCTCCTTTTTTCAAGTCGGCTTAAAATAGAAACTTCAATGCTTGGTAGATTTGTCGCTACGTAGTACAAGAAAATCCACGCAACACAAAGTCTGATTATGTAACAATAAACTACTTGTTGGGAAAGGCACTGTGGCTTTACAGCTTTTTTAAGCTAGCACGAGTCGCAGGGCTTCTTGATAATGTAAACTACGTAATTTGAGCGAAATAAAAACTATTTTATTATTATAAATTTTTATTATCTCGTTCCGCTCGCCTTGAAACTAATTAAATAAAATTGCGAAACAAACATTGTTTGCAGTTTTCCGCAACCTTCGTCATCTACTTTACTATTTTTTCACTTCCTTGAACAAAGCTAAGCAAAGGAAACAATTAAATCGTGAAAAATTTACGTTTTCAAATTCTGGTCTAATTCCGGAATTGAATACAATGTGAAAAGTCTTTGCACAATTTCGGGGCGTACAAAATGTTTAAATTTTATATTATAACTAGCTGTGACCACGGCTTCGTCCGCGTGGAATTTAATAAAAAGTTTATATTAAATTTACAGAGTTATAAAATAAATAATTTTTAAAAATAAAAGTAGCCTAAGTTACTCCTTATTACATCAGCTATCTGCTACTGGATGGCCTGTCAAAATCGTTTTATCCGTTTCAGAGATTAGCCGGAACAAACTGTCAGACATACAGATAGACAGACAGACAGACAAAAATTGGAAAAAAAATGTTATTACGGTATATATACCGTGTATACATCTTATCCATTTAATAAAAGGTAGTTATTTTAATATTACAAACAGACACTTCAATTTTATGTATTTGTATAGATGACATGAAATAATATATTTCATTGGGTATTAATTTACAGGTAGCAGTAAGATAAAGGAAGCAGTGCTGTGTGGCTACGGCACTAAAGAATTTAGCCACCCCCTCTCTTCCCGTGGGTGTCGTAAGAGGCGACTAAGGGATAACAAGGTTCCACAAACACCTTGGAACTTAAGAAGCCGACCGATGGCGGGATAACCATCCAACTGCTGGCTTTAAAATACACAGGCCGAAGACGGGCAGCAGCGTCTTCGGTGCGACAAAGCCAGTACTGCGGTCACCAACCCGCCTGCCCAGCGTGGTGACTATGGGCAAAACACATGAGTTCACGTTATTTTTGGCGTGAACTTGTGGAGGCCTATGTCCAGCAGTGGACTGTATAGGCTGTAATGATGATGATGATGAGTTAGATACCTACATAAATATTTTTTGTTTACTTATGTTTTTTCTTAAGATCTGCATCATTTAATTTTGTAACGTCTATACAGATAAAAGGTAACCTATTCGGTAACATATATCATATAATAGCATATATGTCATACAAATATGATAAAAAACATTTAAAATAATAATGTATCTTTATACAATAATAATACCTTGTTAATTATCTCCTAAAAATTCCTCATTAATGATCTCCTAATAGGCATTGAATTATGAATAAAAAGAAATCTAAACTTTTCTTAAATATATTTTTTTCATAACTTAGACCACATACTTATTATGCATTGTGGGGATATATTCTTTAACAAATCCCGTGGTTTGGTAATGTACCTACCAAATTTAAAGTTTTAATTTGTAAAATGACGATACGAAAGTGCTCTTGGGGCTTATTTAAATAAAGCTGTTTTTGATTTTGATTTTAATTTAATCAGAAATTTATAGCAGAGTGGTCACAAAAATAATTACCGCTAGATTTTATTTACTGAAGCCCTGAATTTCTTGATAGTTTTTGACCCAGGAAAGGCGAGTAGCATTTGATACGTCGAAATTCTATCTTCCGTTTGAAAATCAAACGACAATTTTAATAACAAAGTTATAATTAGAACAATATTTGTGTACAATTTTAATTTAACTTACACATACACCTAAATACACCTAATAGTAACATATCACTCAATAGTAGGTACCTTTTAGGTATAATCTATATGTTATATCCGGTAGGTATCTATCCCCACATCCGAAGGTATACTTTAGGTGAAATTTTCAAATATTTATCGTGTTATTACAGAAAACAACGCAGTAAAATAGACGATTGAAATTGAAAATCACAATTAAAGCGGTAAAACACATAACCCTAAAATACGTATAATAATAGTTTAGACTCAAGCGCGCTATTGCCGAGTGATTTAAGGTAAGTGACAGTGACATAAAGGGTTGAGATATTCGCCGGCAGGTGGCGCCGCGGGGTCTGCGCGCGCCGGAACCGGAACTCGCTATTGTTTTTAAATGCTCACCGCTCGACATCTGCGCATGATAGCGAGTCGTTCACCTCGATCGATCATTCCCGCTGTATACATTCACATTGTATGATTTATCTACATACATCCACGCTACTTGTTTAAATTTATATATTAATTACTCCACAGGCTATGGGTTCGATTCCCGCCTGAGTCTGGGGGATATATGTGTATTATTTCTATGTCATCATTATCGTCATCATTACAGCCTATACAGTCCACTGCTGGATATAGGCCTCCACAAGCTTACCCCAAAAATAACGTGAACTCATGTGTTTTGCCCATAGTCACCACGCTAGGCAGGCGGGTTGGTGACTGCAGTACTGACTTTGTCGCACCGAAGGCGCTGCTGCCCGTCTTCGGCTTTCTATATACATTTATCATAATAATATTTACCTATAACAGCCGCTGTCGACTATACCTGTGTATGTCTGTACATTAAGTTGCTTACCATAGGAGCAGACGACCGAGTGTATGTTATACGATTAAAAAATAAATAACCTAAGTATGATTGGACATAAGCGTACAGCCACATTTTGTAGAAAAGCTGGAGTCAACATTTATATCATACTTAACAAAGGTTTTTTTTTTGCAGAATAGTGAAAATGTTAAACGTGTATGTGGAATGTATGTCGGTAAATTATCTCATACAAACATCTTTCATTTTTTAATCAATAATTTTCTACTATAAGTGCGCGGTATGCTGTTTTGTATCAATTCATCAGCCATTAAACAAACGAGAAAAACTAATGTATTCGGATGGTAATATCGTCGGCGCATTGATCTGTCCGCGGCGCGCACGAGATACTTGCGCCTAATTTGTGGAGACGGATCCCCGTGCGTGATACACGATACACATATTTTTCTATTAAATATTTATAATCGGATCACTCGCTTCACGTACCAAATCAAAGGAATCTGGACTCTTCCTCGTGGTGTTAAAGTTGTGTGTCGTTTGGTTTCGTGCCTTCTCTCGTCGGATGTAATTCTAAGCGGCGCAGTGAATCGGCCCCTTTGATTCGGTGCGCACCGGGCGTGTAATGCCGCACTCTCACCAATGATTATGAAGTATGAACGGATCAATTTCACCGCCGCCCCGCGCCCCCCGCCCACGTCCGCACCCACGCCCTCGACTCCATTTAGCCCCCTCGCGCCACAGCCTAAACGAAACCCTATCAATTTTCCAAACTCTGTGCATATCGCGCTCCTAATTGTATGAACTTCTTATACTCTGTGTTCTGCTTTGATGTAATTGAATATGGCAGGTAGTCATGGCTCGTCGAGGTAGCTTCACTCAATTTGCCCTGTTAGCGCTCAATTTTTCACAGTTATCGAACAATACCGCGGAACGAAGCTAAATAAGAGAGCGCTCAATTTTTCTCTTTTTCCTATATTCGTTCGCATAATTTTTGAAGTTATTTGCAAAACATGATATGATAAGATATGATATGATATGATAAAGATATCATATGTACCTACCTGTGAACATAATCAAATTGTCAACAAAGACTAATATTCAATAAGTTACCAAAAATATGTAGGTAATCTGTACAACCTACCACATTTTGGATTGGATTAAAACCTTCGGTGGGCCTTAAACATACAAAAAAGTAAATTAGCCGAATCGGTCAATCCATTCTCGAGTCATGCGTTTAGCAACATTCATTATTATTTAAAATTTTAAAATGTACTTATGACACCCTGTAGAGATGGAGATGAAAGTAAAACAGATTGAGATGAACAATTGTTGTAACTAAATCTGATAAGATACGTACATGGCGTACATGTGTTTTATTGTATCTTTGCTTAAAAACCTTGTATACCACGCACGTGACATAAAAATAATAACAATAACGTCGCACTCGGCAGAATACAGCTTGTAACATTTCGTAGACCTTTATTCGCAATAAAGTTAATTTGATTTTGAATTAGAACAGAACCTATAAAAATTTAGTCCTGTAAGGACCTTTTAGCCGATAAATTCAAAAAACGAAGTCACAATAGTTCGTAGATACCACAAAGATCTCTAATTCAAAAGTTAAGTAGAGGTTCTATAGAATAAGATTCAATTACACAAAATCACAGTAAAATTTATCCGAGATCAGTCGAGATAACATTGTTGCGAGACGCAACTCGTCTGACGGGACACGTCTATGTTTAGCTCTAGTGTCGCCTCGTCGCAGCACCACTGGCGCTGGAAAAAACGGAACGAAATTTACAATACAACTTGGAACTTGAAAGGAAAACCATAAAATCAGACTATGTTAAAAGAAACTGGTTGAATTTATATATACATTGTTTTGTCATTGCGAATTATATTTAAATATTTCAATGGATTTTAAATAATTTAATCAAACTTGAATAGTCCTTTAGAGCAGCCTCTATAAGTGACCCTGTTTTTTGCTCTGCTGATTGTGGCTTCGATTCTCCCTCCGAGTCTTGGCGAAAACTTGTTTACCTTAAGAACAGACGATGATGACGAAATCTTAATATTATTTTAAATTTTCTTATTTCCCTACCCAGTGTTACTCGCGGAAAGACGTCATCGTAAACGACACCTCACATACATATCCGATAATGATGTTAAACAGACAAAACTGTAGGTGGTTAAAAAGACAACTAATTGTTTGTACTTCATCTACAGGTTTATTATTTTAAGAGAAAAGTAAGTACTTGACTTGACAAAATACGATGAAGAGTAGATTAGTAAAAGAATTCAATAATTATTCCGAATTTCTTGTTTTTTATTAAATCGTAATATCTCGAGATAATCACGTCACTGGTTCTATCATTTACTGAGCAAAAAGTGTGTTAATAGGCAACCACATACTAGTTTTAAAAATAAGATCACGCTTCAAACACTTATATTCTATAATCGTGCTTGTAATGTGTTATGGTCATATTTAAACAACAGGTTTTATACTTCGCAAAGTTACACGAACTAAATTGTAAGGATCTTTACAAAAAAATAGACATAAAATAAAAATAACTGCGTATATCCTAAAAATAATTCGTTTTATCTTCACCTATTTACCAAAACTTTAACAATAATTTAAATTGGTAACAAGATTTATAAAAATAAAAAAACGATTTAAAAAAGTCGACTAGGTAGGTACAGGTAAAGAACAACACAACACTACTTTTGTCATAGTTAGTTGTACTGTTTTAAATTGTAGGTATAATTTTTGTAATAGTGCTCACATTTCAATCGATAATTCATTTGTTTATTTTGAAATTGAATTTCATTGAATATTAACATATCGATATGCACTTACATAAGTACATTGTACCGACTAATAGCCGTTAACTGGCAAGTAACAACATGAGTTTGTAATCATAATTGTATAAAATTTACAAGTTGATTTTAATTGTAAACTATAAATTTGAATTAAAAAAACAAATGGGTATAATTATAATTGTGCCAATACCCACGTAATATATTTTTACATAATTGTGTTTGCAGGCAAACGAAGAAAAACCGACTTCAATTATATCGACAAGTAATACAACGTAGGTAGACGAAAAATTTGTCAAGTAAATACGCATTATCAAAGATTACTCCAAAAGTTGTAATCAGATCTCAATGAAATTTAAATGTGACCACATGATTAACATCGGCTTTTGATTAAATTGAAAATCATCAAAATAGGTACACCCCAGTAAAAAGTTATATGCGGATTATGTTCGGGGATAACTTCGTCGTTTCTGAACCAATTTTGATAATTATTTTTTTTGTTGGAAAGGGGATACCTAGTGTGGTACCATGATAAGGAAACCAGGATCTGATGATGGAATCCAAGAGAAATCGAGGGAAACTCGAAAATCATTGTGACGACTAGTGCGTTTGTTAATTTTTTTCGTCTACTTACGTTGTATTACTTGTCGATCTAATTGAAGCCGGTTTTTTTTTTCGTTTGCGAGCAAATATAATTATATGTTATTATATATCTCATCTATATCACAACCTACAATAAGATACCTATGTTGTTTTATTCTTCGACTACGGAGGTCAGGAGGAAGGTAATTTTTACCCCTTAATACTTCTAAATTAACACAGTAATATTCTCTGAGTCATTCCACTGCTTTATATTTACTGTTAGAGTTGCATAGATCTCTTCATAATAAGATGACAGAGAAAATAACAACGTTCTAAGATGAGGCGCTTACAAAGTAATACCTATTCATAGGCGTGAGATCGGCGGGAGATGGCGAAAGCGAGTCAAGTTGTAGCAACGTATGTAAATAAGGATATTAGCGTATATAATGACCGCATATATGGCCAGATATGAGTAGCGGGTAGCTGGCGGTCAGCTCGCCTCGCCCGCGCCGCATAAGGACAAGACACGCGCTCCCCGCCTCGCGCATTAGCCCGCTAGGACCGCCATATGTAATAATCATACACCATATACATTTTATGTTTTCCGCGTATTTTATTTCTCATCTACGTTACGTACTATTCCACTTATCATAGACAATTATAGTAACAAGCTTGTATATCAAACACACTTGGTATTGGCCAGTGACTTGTTTCTAAAAGCATGTTTATTTTCGTGTATTATATTACCGAACAATTATAATGCAATGGTTAATTTAAGTAATATAATATCACTCCCATGTCCTAGTAGTACCTCTGTGACTCATGGTGCACATAGCGACACACACACCCGTCTCGATCTCTACGACTGCGACACTTACTGTTTTTGCTCGAAGATTAAATCAAATAATGAACAACAACAGCGCGGACGAGTGACGTTCTAGCGTGAAATGGAAATACAAGAGCGATCTATTTTAGAATTATGAGATTACTGGACGGCCTTATCTGCTTAACCGTGGCAATAATATGTTTATAAATATATGTATAGCAAGCTATACTAGGCGGATGTTTATACATAAACATATAAATATTTATAGTATATTTTCTGTTAATTACAATAAATGGTTGACTTCCTACATTTCGCACTGCATATTAAAACCCGTTTATTACTTGCAGATATATATAAAAAAATTCTGCATTTGATAATCATTGAAATAAAAAAAAGTATCCAAGAAGCCATGAAAGCATAATTTAGGAATTGATAGACTGCGGATTTCTATTCAACTGATTCGCAAAAACTGCACCGGTCGTAAAGCGTAAGTCGTATGTCTTAGCGACAAAAACTGGACTTATTTTAATTGCTGAGACTAATTAATTATACAATCAGAGCAAGCGGGAAACCAATTTTCCTACTATGAATATTTAACATATCTTATGTAATAAATGTCTTTTTAATATGACTCATAATTACATGTACAAATTAACTATTTTAGATAACGTTCATTTGGCCTTCTATGAGAACATATAGTAACATATATACCGCGGATATGCTTTTCACAGTCCTCAAACTCAAGCTTTTCAAACAACGAAATTGTAGCACGAGGAACAAATCTGTAACGTAAATTCAGTAACTTGGTAAAATATTACCCCAGACAAATAATTTAAAATACCCTTTAATATGCCAACAATATTAGGTATTATCTGACATATCTTCAGAGTTCATCATTGCATTAGTATGGAGGTTGTGGGCCTATATTATGTGAGTGACAATCTGATTACAATTTCACAAGTTGGTTCAGATACTTTGGACTAACACAATACACCTCGTTTGCGTTGATTTTGAGGAGTTCCCTCGAATTATTCTTGAAGCGTGCCTTTTGAGACGAAACAGTATCGTAGAATCAAGTATGTAGGAAATAATATATATATATATATATATATATATATATATATATATATATATATATATATATATATATATATAATATTTATTTTATTTTATTTATTTTATACTTTATTGTACACCACAAATATATTACAAACAAAGCATAAAGATAGTTACAGACAGTGAAGTACAATGGGCGGACTTGTGGCTAATTAGCCATTTCTTCCAGACAACCCATATATAATATATAAAATATAATAAGAAGAAATCTTATCGATAAAGATAAAGGATTCTTCATTTTTTAAGAAGCTTTCAAACTTTACCATAAAAACTAGCATTTTAATAAGTCATCGATCGTACGTTTAAATTCTTTTCAAATAGTTTATTTATATATGTGTATAATATAAGATATATTTTATAATAGTCTAAATCAATGTGAGCCATTGTATGATAGCGGACGAGGGACAATATGGAAGATAAGTGCAAAAACTAGTAGCGCTAAGAACAAGGAATACTCTAGAAATAACATCGTTCACATCTCGCTGGTCTGCGGATGTCACTTCTGGCGAATGACACCTAAAGACTACCTTAAAATTTAACACGGAAGGTAAAGAAATGATATTACAACAAAAATGTTACAGACAATGCAGCATTACTCACTTTATTGTAGCGTCATCAGTAATGAAACACTTTTTATTACACAATTTGGTAAATACAGCGATAGAGCTAATTAAAGCGAAGATTAGTCGTATTTTGTTAAACAAAAGGATAGTCTGTTTTATATTATCACAGAAGATATTAAGCGTTGACTGTCCATTACGTAAACATTTTTATTTCACGCTTGATGCCTGTTCTAGAGTGTTCTCAGCTCCGCGAGAGTGTGTCGCGGTAAAAACCTCAGGAGCCGGTCCGCGCTACTAAGAAACATTTCAAGGCTGGTGCTTTACTACTGAGATGACTTAAAATGTAGCGACAGTTTTTACTCGCACGAAACGATCGGGTGTGAGTTAGTTCGTGTTTCTCAGTAGCCTTGTCGATAAAATTAAATGCGTATCCGTACAAGAGTGCGTACGACTGCTCTGTATGTTTGCCATAAAATTATTGCTATTTATCGTCGAGAGAAAAAACCGCGAGCTACCGAGGGACTAAGAGTTGACCAGATGTAACGAATTAAGGCTCATCAACATTCCTTTACGGAAAGGATGCATGGAAATGAATAATTCCGTAATTAGACTCAAACTTCATTATTTATTAATCTGCTAAATACGACGAAAAATTCACATATATACCAACTTAGAGTAACTTATCCGGATTTCGTTCTAAAACAAAGTCGCTTAACGCTGTCTGTACCTATGCTTAGATCTTTAAAACTACGCAATAGATTTTGATGCGGTTTTCTTTGGTAAATAGAGTGATTCCAGAAGAAGGTTTATATGTATAATAAATGCATAATATAGTAGAGGAACACTGATAGTTTTTTAACCCTTTTTAACGGAGGTTTTGAATGAAATGTTACAACTCTGTTTGTTGATAGAATTTCGAGAAATTTTTGAAAACATTTGCAATGTGCTGTAACGAGTATTGACGATGTATTGGTCGCGAGTGAGTCATCAATCCAGCACTCTTCCGGCTGCGACTTTAATTAAACAAGCATAAATTACGCGCACGTCCCGGCCGCGCCCGCCGCGCCCGCCGCGCGTCTATTTGCGTTCCGCCGCGCTCCGATATATCAACTTTTTACTGTTCCTCCCTCAGATCGAAACGTCATTCAACTCGACGGACGTGTCGCTTTTTTATTATTACATTAGATTTAGCGAGTGAAGTCAATGATAATTTTATATTTAAAATGAACGAAGCAAGTATTCGCGATGAGACATAAATTCAGTATTGATGGATCGTGACGTTTCGGCGGTAAATCAGTCGTCGCGGCGCAGCGGACCCGGCAGTGCCGCTATAATTACCTCGACGCTCAATGGACATGATGAACAGCCGGCGACCGGGCTGCCTGGCTGCCAAGCTACCAGGTTACCAGTTTTCCAATGGCCGGAGACGGAAGACGGAATCGCCATTCGCATTCTGGCGCTCGCTGCCTCATCGTATCGCCACATACCGCCTCGCCCACTTACCTCTGATTGACACCTAGATAATAACCGCGGCTACTTACCATTCATTAAAACAAACACACTAGATTGTATCCCTTTAAGGAAATCTCGCACATCGGAGGCATTCGTTTTAAATTACGCTGCCACATACAATTGATTGATGAAACGCTGACGTGTATCTGCCGTCAGCGGGTCTATAACTTACTCATAAGAAGTATTAATTTTGGCACATTTTTACCCTTTTACCAGATCCACTCTTTGTGTAGAGCAGGTGACTATACCAAAATCTAGTCAATAGAATTTCTAGCCAAAATTTTTATTTTCAATACTCAAATATTAATTGAAACTTGATATCCAAAAACTCACAACTTTAGTACATAAATCAAAGGAAGTCCCAATTGAAAGTTGTCATTGAGGAGTAGGTATCGAGTAGGGCTGCGTGGTGTGTTGTTCGCGGCAGCGCTTAAGAATGTAGGCTATAGACAAAAGCGTGGACGTTCAAATTGCCGGTGCGTCGTTTATTTCATTTTGAAATCTCTCGCGAGCGCTGTAAATGAAAATAAAACTAATTACCAACTCGACCATTATGTCAATCTACTCGGGCGGCTCGTCATATACGTGTGTGTGTGTATCTGTATGCGCGGTGTCGGTATGCCACCGACGCCGACACTGTGACATATTGATGCATGGCGTTGATTGTCGCTAAAATAGCCAGTCACTAGCCGCTGCCTGCTGCCGCCGGTAGCTACATAAATACTAACATTTTCACTCAACGATGCCCTACAACCTAATAAATAAACTCTATACAGTACACTGATGATCCTGGATTTCATCATCATTACAGCCTATACAGTCCACTGCTGGACATAGGCCTCCACAAGTTTACGCCAAAAATAACGTGAACTCATGTGTTTTGCCCATAGTCACGATCATAGATCCTGGATTTAGGTTTCGGAAATAAAGGTGAGAAACACAAGCGTCTAGACCATTAAAAACATATTATGTATTACCTAACCAAGTACACAACCATTTATCACGAGCGGCGATCGAAACCACGACTGTTTGAGTAACACTAACATCCACAATAAATTCTGTCATGTCAACCTAAAAAGTATTTTTTCTCATCAATATTTGTAAACAGTTCTGTCGGTAATAAACACAAATCAACAAACGTAAAATTTACAATAGCCATCAAGTGCGCGGTTCAAGTCACATGGAAACGAACAGAGCCCCATACCTCTCTCACCGGCGCTTAAATCAAACGGACAGGTAAATGCGAAACGACACGAGAGCGTTTAATTTCGAAGAGGAATTTAATAATGCAGCCGAGCGGAGCCCTCTGTGCGCAGAGAAAAAGCCATTAAAATAGTTAACTGACCCTCCGGAGCTCCGCGCCTTTTATTGCTGCCTACCCTCGTCTCTGGGCGAATTCTATAGACGACCTCAGTCCTCGGTGACCTTTTACTATTGCCTCGTACATTCTACTCGTGAACGTCATCCCGAAATTTCACAATTCTAAGCACGTAATAATATAAGTAAGAATCTCTAATAATTTTTGAATTATCACAATGGAATTTCGAAAATAATAAATGTTTATATTTAATATTTATTATATTTTTGTTTTATATTGTAAATACATAGTAGAAGTTCCACCAAAATCGAAATTGAAATTAAAAAAAAAAAACTTTTTTCAAATAGGATTCAAAAGCACTTTCGGAATATTCATTTTTCAATTAAAATTTTAAAATTATTATTATTTTTAAAAGTGAAGCTTCCACTGATTCGGAATGTAGATTCTGTAGAGAAGAATCAAGATACACCTTTTTGTAATAACATTTCTATTGTATTTGGTAAAGATACATATAACATCAATATATAGTGTACTACATATTTGCGATGGTAAATACATCTGTACTAAAATAGTTGAAAACAAGCGACAAACCCAGTGGCTTTGTTCGAGCGGTCAATGACCAGCCAATTCGCTAGTAGACAGATTTATAGAGATCCCGTCCACCTTCCATCGCCGACGAAAAGCATCGTTCGCGGAACGGAGACCGTTAGCTCCGAGAATGAGATCCTAGATAGCCGAGATAGCTAGGTCTAAAAACTAATATTTGTCAAAAATCACTCGTATGTTTTTTCTTAACTACATCTTATGAAGAAGTTTTCCATATATTTTTGCCATTTTAATACGTATATTTGATTTACCAGGAACTATCCAGTTCCGAGGATCCGACTTATCTTTGTGCGACATACAATCTATCTATCTAACTATCCCGTTGGCGCAGTTTGTAGTGGCCCTGCTTTCTGCTCCGCGAGTTGCAGATACGATTCCCTCCTGAGTCTGGGTGTAATATTTGTATCTTTTTATGTATTATAATATAGCCTGCCCAGCTTAGTGACTATGGGCAAAACATATGAGTTCGCGCTGTAATGTTTGGCACGAACTTAGAGAGGCCTGTTTCCAGCAGTGAACTGCGGTTGGCTGAAGTGAGTGAAATGTATTATTTAGCTATGACATCCGGCTGTTACCAATAACAAGCGTTGAGTTACTTACCACAGAAAAAGACGACCGTGTGTGTATGTTATAAGATATTTATTTATTAATCTCTCCTAGTACATAAAGAATAACTAGTTGAATCTACAATAAAACAATAGATAAACATACTAACCTAACCTAACTACACATTTGTTTCGACATGTACCGAGAACCGGTGGCTCGTTATAAACTATTTATTTTATCGAAATCATTCTGTGATGATACTTGTACAGGAAATGATAATTAGTTTACAAAAACAACATTTTGACAAGTGCATGTGATAATGAACCAATTAAATTAGAAGCAACACGACACAGGCCGCTCTCGGTCTAGAGCGGCATAAATTACGTGGCATCGGACTAAATCTACACGAATTGAATATAGGAATAAACGATCATCATATAAATGCAAACCTCGCCTTATGAAAATTCATAGGCATAGCAATGTGACAGCAATTAGAGCGATACACATGCGGTATGATTATTAAACAGGCATTTATTAGCTGCGGGCGAAGCGTCCGCGCACCTCGTACGGACACACTTGTGACGTATTCACGCACACGCACGCAGCACATAGTATTGCAAAGTCATGCGTAACTGCAATGTGACCTGGTAATACCTTGCATACTGTTTTACTAGATAAATTATTTTATATGAGATATTATAATACAATACTATTGTCTTCAGGTTTATGTTTAACTAAATGTTTAATTTTAGTTGGTATTTTGCCTTATGTATTACTAAGCTAATTACACTTGGACAATGGATTAGGGATTAACCTAGCTTAAAGATCTAATTCGCTTGAACATGTTAATTTTGAGAGCATCTGTCTGATTTCGAAATAAATCGTTTTACGTTAAAATGCAGTTCTATTGAAAAGCATATCGTTTAGCATACAATGTCAGTAAACTTGAACAAGATACGTAATAAGTACTGCCTACATTAATTATTAAAAGGAATCATTTTTTGTTCCTCCTTTTAACACATTTAAATTTCTCTTAAATTAATTTGTATGTACGCACGCTGTGTTTACATCTAAACAAATGCAATCAATCATTTATATGTCGATTGCTGTTTTTGTAATTTCGAAAACGTGTTTCATTGAAATTACGTTTTTGGACATAGAATCAACAAAATATTAGTAAACAAACACATTTAATCTCAATTGAATCGTTTTTTCTTTTTGTTTGATTATTCTACATAGCAGTAGAGCAAAATAATAGTAATAATATAGTGTGATTGGGCGAGGCTAAATAGAAGAGGCTAATAATGTAAAGACCCTAAAAGTAGTTCGTTCTTTATCTTTGTTTAATTTACAAAGCTTTCTTTAGACTTTCATTTCAAACAAATAAACAAACAAACCAATTTAATACGATAAACTTGTTACGCAATCCTAGCGTAAGTTACGTATAAGAAATCCATCAGTGGGTTCTAGTTCGATCATCATGACAAACAAAATGAACGACTGGTCGAGGCTGTTCTCGGAAAAGGCCTCGTGGGCTCTGCGGGCAGTTCCCACGGTGCGCCTCGCCGCCACCGCCTCGTAGCGGGAACTACGGGAAGTGCTTTATGTTACAATTATTAATTATTAATGCATTCTATTTATTATATTGCACTTTTAATTTTATCCCTAGTAATGAAAAGTTTTGGAAATTTATTAGAAATAATATGCTTAATGCTGAATACGATAGGCTGAAGTGAACTTTCAAATTCCAAAATACGTGACGTTATAACTAGATAGGGGTCTCATAAATGTGACAATTTGTGTGACGTAATTAATGGTTGGCTCCTAAAGACATACATGCCTATTTACAGTAAAGTGTGTATCATACGTGTTGCATAATTGTCCATATATTATGTTCTATAGAGTAGTATATGTACCAGGCAGTACAAAGCATCAAAGACATTCAACGTCTTATGTGAGGATCGGTCAAGTGCGAGCGGCAGGCGCGTACCCCATTCCGTAGCCGTACTGTCACGTGGAAATTTTAACATTAAACAAAATATGTTTTGATAGTATAGGCGTCGTGATTTTTACTTTGTATTAAATATTTTTAAAACGAGGCTAATTTTTTAATTCTCATTCGTTTTGTTAGCTCAGAGTTCCGTTTTTAAAATACAAAGAAATATCTGAGTGACACAGTTACGAAAACTATTTAAATGATCGCGTGTTATTCGAGGACGTGTTTAGTGGTAATTAATTTAATTAAAAACACGGATATTGGTTTGGTCTGTGAAGAGTTTTTTCGCGATTGGCGCGACGCCAATAGCGCTGGCAGAGCTGTTTATCATCGAGCGACGGAGCTCGACCGCGCCGACATTTAAGTACCACTTCAATGAAATATTTTATAAGACAGCCGCTAATTGTTAGCAAACATCTCGCAGTATTTCCCTCATTCCGACCGACGGATGTATTCAAACCTAATCGGTTTACGTCTATTGTGCGCGACGTCGGGGACGTAATCAATTTCGGAACAATGACAATAAACGGTCTTGAATGTCTCCATACCGGCGCCCCTCGGATGTGGGGCGTCATCAAAGCAAATATGCGGCTCGGGGGGTTGTCGCCGCGAAAAAACTAATAAAAGCGGATATTACACGCGCAAATATATCGCCGGGAACCCTCGCGCCATTCCACGCACGCCCGCGCTCTGCGACATGTCGAGCGGCGTCTTGTATCAGCGCCGCGATCAACCCCGACATCTTATATAAAGACCTTGTTTTAACGCGATTTTTAAATACAAACTATGACTTACCTCTCTTCACTTGCAAAATAGTTCTCGAAGGGATTTGGGATTAAAGCTATGCTAGGACGGTGAGTAGGGAGAAGGTACTCGAGTGAGTCAATGAGCGCGCTCCGGCTGCAGCGAATTAAAAATCAAATAATGTTGTGCTCCGCGCCGCGCATCACGAGCCGGCGAGAAGCACATGTTTAATTTATCACTCGAACGCAAAGGGTTCCGACTTTTTGTGACTTTTATTTAAATCATTTGGTGCACGCTTTTTATTGCATTTTATCGCTATCTACGTTACTCTACGATTGTTAGCAAATCATTTCCGACAGTTTTCATTTTTTCGTGATTAATTTGTATCTAACTAGCGACCCGCTCCGGCTTCGCACGGGTATAAAATATAATTATAGCCTATGTCATTCACTGAAAAAATGATTAAAATCGATCCAGTAGTTTTGATTTATTCATTACTGCCCGTGGCCCGCACGCGTTAACTTAGAGTAAAAGCCGGCCGGAACCGCCGCAAACGCTACGTACCGCGATTTTTAAATCTGTAATATCTTCGAAAATATTCATTTAAATCATATGCTGTAAAGGGCCATATAGATCTATATTAAATCAACAATGTATTTAAGGTACTTAATTGGATAAGGATTAATGCTGTATTGGTTAAAATCGCTTCGAAAATTAGCCATTATTTGTCGTAAAAAGTAAATGACAAAAAAATGTTATTTGTGGGATATCCATAAGAGATAGGTATATACCATCGCGGAGTTTTCTGTAGACCTTTTCAATGTGTACAATACTTAGTACATTATTTTGATAAATCTCGTAGGGTTCAGCCTGCGTTTGCAATTTAAGCGAAAAAAAATAATTATTTACGACATAACATTAGAAAACTCAAAAATAACAGTATTTCTCCACTATTTAATGGATGTTATTATACATATAAACTTTCCTCTTGAATTAATCTATCTATTAAAAAAAACCGCATCAAAATCCGTTGCGTAGTTTTAAAGATCTAAGCGTACATACATGTGCAGGGACAGAGAAAGCGACTTTGTTTTATACTATGTAGTGATACTGATGGACATTATTATATGATTCAAAAACTGGGTGATGAAAAAATGGGTGGATGAAAAAGTAGATATTTATAATAGGTTAAGGAATATAATCATATGTAAATTATATTATTAGATATGTATTAGGAAAAAAAATTAAAAATTATATAATTATCTTAAAATTATAATCCTACTCTTAAAAAAAACTTTAATAAAAAAAATCAAACCATATCAAATGAAATAAACACTAAACAAAAGCTCCCGAGGTGATGCAGTTTTCTTTTAATATTACAAATTTCATTAAAACACGTATGAGATCAAATAAAAAGCGATGGTAGAGTTGTTTTAATTCGTCAAATCTCAAGAGCAGGGACCCGCAGAGACCCTCCGGGCTCGAGAGCAAGTGCGAGGGTCACACTGGCCGAGAATATGCTCGTCTAATGAAAAGTTTAATATCGCGCACGTGTCCGCGGGAGCACGACGAGCCGCCCGACTCGCAGCTGCACCACTTCACAATTTATTAGCTTGTAAAACTAATAAATAATAAACGAAATATGCATACACGTTCATTAAAATAATGTTTAGGTATTATTGTGTATGCTTTCTATAGCTCCTGTCCAAATACGCAGTAATCTCTCAAACACCAGAACATTGTTATCTTATAATTAAGTAATGAATACTTGAACAAATTACAGATTTTGCGATGTTACTGCAACTTACGTTCTTATGTTGTTTTCAAATGATGAATATATTAACGTTATTTCTAAATGACAATTAGTTCATTGATGGATAGTAGGTATACAAAATGACATTGATAATACAAAACAGTTACTGTAACAGAAAGTATCTTTCATAATCTCACAATTACTGTTACAAATTTATTATTAAACTAGCTATGCCCGCAACTTCGTCCGCGTGGAATTTGACTAAATAGTTATTGTTCAGTTCACAGAGTTATAAAAAAAAACTAATATAAAAGTTAAGCTAAGCCTAATTTACTCCTTATTACATCAGCTATCTGCCAGTGAAAGTCCCGTCGAAATCGGTCCAGCCGTTTCAGAGATTAGCCGGAACAAACAGACGGACAGACAGACAAAAATTATAAAAAAAAAAACTTTTGGTATTTGTACTGTGAATACATACATATGAAGGTAGTAAAAAGCGGTTATTTTAATATTACAAACACACCCTCAAATTTTATTTATTTGTATAGATTGAGGTAACAATAAGTAAAAATATCATGTAATACAGATGAAGTTCGCGTTCTTTCGTTT
The DNA here is from genome assembly GCF_905220565.1 of Melitaea cinxia. Classification (NCBI taxonomy): domain Eukaryota; kingdom Metazoa; phylum Arthropoda; class Insecta; order Lepidoptera; family Nymphalidae; genus Melitaea; species Melitaea cinxia. The sequence goes on along the minus strand of NC_059399.1, from coordinate 263,011 downwards.
CCAAGTCGGTTAATAAAATTGTTGCTACAGCTCCTCCCTTCGCGTAGGTTGCGCAGCTCGACCGTATGAACAATGCACTGAGAGCAATTCTGCATGTCATAAAACGAATTAATTTAGAGTCGCCCTCCGCGGCGTCGCTCTACATCTGATTACTATTGCTGGTGTTATCTACGCGTGTTATTGCGCTGGGGTTACGAACATCTTTAAAAAATATAAATTATGAAGACGCGCTTTGAGATATTTTCATTTTTAACCGACTTCCAAAAAAGGAGGAGGTTCTCAATTCGACTGTATCTTTTTTTTTATGTATGTTACATCAGAACTTTTGACTGGGTGGAGCGATTTCGACAAATTTTCTTTTAATCGAAAAGTGGTGTGTGCCAATTGGTCCCATTTAAATTTATTTGAGATCTAACAACTACTTTTCGAGCTATATCTAATAATGCGTTTTTACTTGACGCTTTTTTCGTCGACCTACGTTGTATTATACCGCATAACTTTCTACTGGATGTACCGATTTTGATATTTCTTTTTTTGTTGGAAAGGAGATATTCCAAGTTTAGTACTATGAAAACCAGGATCTGATGATGGGATCCCAGAGAAATCGAGGGAAACTCTCGAAAATCCGCAATAACTTTTTACTGGGTATACCGATTTTGATAATTTTTAATTTAATCAAAAGCTGGTGTTTATCATGTGGTCACATTTAAATTTTATCGAGATCTGATAACTACTTTTTGAGTAATCTTTGATAATGCGTATTTACTTGACTATTTTTTCGTCGATCTACGTTGAATTACTTGTCGATGTAATTGAAGTCGGTTTTTTTTCGTTTGCGAGCAAACACAATTATATTATATAAAGTTTATTGACAACACGCTAGAACATTGTGGCCTACAGCCTGTAGTACGTAAGTACGTAATATATACGTGGCTGGGTAGATTTAGGTGAGAAAAATACGTTTACCTATGTATTTTTGGGCATGGTACTAAAGTTTTGATTTTTTTAATTTATTTAAATAATAGAATGTTTATATTGTGGGACGAGACTTATCCTTACATACTTCAATTAGGTATCAATAAAACTATTATTCCAAAGTAAAATATAATCCGCCATATATCCGCCAACCCGCATTGAAGCAGCGTGGTGGATTAAGCTCTGATCCCTCTGGCTGAAGCGAAAATATAGTTACTTTAATAATAAAGGGCCCAAAGATGGCGGTGCTAATCGCTTGTACCGAACTGCAATCCGAAGTGGTCCTCGCACTGGTGACGCGACCTGCGGGGCGGGGAGTGAAATCAATTAGCGCCGCGCCACGTGTGCGTGGATAACGTCGCATCTCACGGTATATTTGCGAGTTTGACGTAGTCTATTAATTTTGGTTCGCGGTGCTCAGACCAGCGAAGTGTGTATGCAATGAACTGTGTTTTATAATTTCTAAATCAAAATTAAAAATCAAAAGCAAAAACAGCTTTGTTCAAATAGGCTTCAAGAGAACTTTCGAATCGTCATTTTACAAATGAAAACTTTCATTATCATCATCACCATTACAGCCTACTCCCTTCCTACGGCCCTTCCACTGCTGGACATAGGCCTCCAGAATTTTACGCCAAAAATAACGTGAACGCATGTGTTTTGCCCATAGTCACCATGCTGGGCAGGCGGGTTGGTGACCGCGATAGGCTGAAGTGGTAAAAATAAAAGTTATAGGCAGTTGTGACACAGAGCGGTAATGAATACCAACTTAATATGTCCCGTCTACTCTCTTACTAGCTGTATTATGAAAAGAACAATAAGCATACAGACGAATCGGTCAAACTTACTAAGTTCACGCCATTTTTGGCGCGAGCTTGTGGAGGTGTGTGTTCAGCAGTGGACTGTATAAGGCTGAGGTGATGAGTGATGAGCCTATTGCAATCCACTGCTGCACATAGGCTTCCCGAAGATTTGCGTCACACCAGGGTGTTAGGCGCTACCTCATCCAGCCTCTGCGTTTGTCACGCGGTCTCCACTCCAGGAAACGTCTGCTATTTCTTAGACCTGGACCAGAAAACTAGGTGCTTAATCTACTAGTTATTTCCATTAGCTGCTGTCTATTTCTATAAATAAAAAGGAACATTATAAAAGCCGTAGCTTTAATTCACTTTTGTAAGACTAAGATACCGCACTGTCGAACCAGCGAATAAAATAAAATAGATATTGAGCTGCGACGAACCGCAGTAGAAACACATTAGTTTTATTTATTTATTTCTTTATACTTTACTGCACACTTACAAGAATATTAAAAAGAATAGAAAAAATAATTGTGAATAAAGTGCAAAGGCGGTATTATCAACCCGTCTATGAAGGAAACATTTGTAACATATAGCAAACACACGGTGCAATTAACAACAATATACTGCTCATATATACAGCATATACATAGTTGTTATCAACTAAAACATTAAAACCACAGTATTTAAACAACTTTCGAGAAGTTTTTGGTTTCTATATCAACTCCCACCGCGCCACCGCGCCTCTTCAGCTCTTCATTACGTACCAATAAACAAAGCGAGTAGGTAGGAGGCACTCGCGTCGAGGCACGGAGCGTGTAATAGCATCAGATTGCTCTAATGAAAAGCGTCTCTGACGTCACGCGGCGTCTTCCGTCACGGCTCCTCCGCGGAATTTTTCTCGCTTTACACGTCATCAAGCAACTATCACGGTATACCGATTATATAATACTACATATGTGTGATTTTTGTTTTATTTTATGTTTTAGGAAATTAATAATACAATAACACAATAAATTACATAATTCGTAAACCAGTACCTATAGTTTCTAATAATTAACAATTCGTTAAAATAACAAAAACATCGTAAGTAAAAAAACCAATAAAAATATTTGTAAATGTATTTTTGCAGTAGAATAAAATAAACCAAGTTATTACTTAACATTGCTTAATAGATAAACCTAATAAATAATAATAATTAAATGATGAATGATGGTTTATAATTTAACGAATTCTTTCCATGCGTGGCTCATTGAAGTAATTTGAAACTACACAACTATTGTTTAGGTAAGTATGATGTCGAATGAAATACACGAAAATAGCATCAGCCCCAATGTGTGATTACATTCAATTATTGGCGCATCTGTGAACACTGAAATTTATTCAGTAATTAGAAGTCAATAGATAACACAAACACAATCTTGATTAAAAGAAAAATATTAATTAAAAATAAGTTCAAATAAACAGGGACGTTACATAATAAGTCTGAAGTACCTCTAAACATCTATATTGTGAATTAAAACTGTAACCTAACCCCTCCATTATAAATAAAAACAGGTTAATACGCGGCAGGTATTTTACGCAACATCTACCCAGTCTCGGGGCGAGCTGGTATTCACTCCCCTGGCGCGGCGTATCATAACCGACCGAGTGTTCCTACAATTTGCCGTTCAAAAGAACTCGGGGCGCATTCTTCAAATATTTTCATTATCAATTTCACCCTTACAATTTGATTACACGTAATGGAGGAGAGATGAGAGGGGAGGGTCGCCGGAGGGCCGAGGACGGAGAGGTCGTAATCGATGCTATTAGAGGCAAACATTGCGCCGCCCGCCGCACTCGCATCCATGTCAAATTATGTATTAGTAGGTAGTGTTTTGTTTATCTTTTTTTTTTGTTATAAGCAATAAAATATTTTTAGGAAACAGACAACTAATCTCTTTAATGTTCTGTACTTAGTAAGTCTGTATTAAGCAGTTTAAGCTGGATACCTTTTATAGGTCATTGTTCCAAAATTAATTTTAAAGCAGTAACTATGGATTTTTTTTTGCAGAGCCTTATCAGTAAAAACTGCTTTCCGTGTCTGTGCCGCCGTGCGAGGTCGCGTCACTTATCACTTTTAATTTACAACTCGTTTCAAGAACACTTGAGATCATCGTCAGCCGATAACATTCTATCTCACGCGAATTTTACACATCTGAGATACCTTTCATGTCTTTGTAAAGAACCAGTCTAGTATTCATTGGGTTTTTTACTTCTAAATTAATTCATTTCAATCTTTTGATATACCTTTTAATCAAATATCAATAACCCACGACCTGATCTCTAATTCGTGCACACGCACAAAGGAGAACCTTCCTCAGACGGTCACACAGTCACAGCCAGTCATGTCGCCCCTCACGACACGCCACGAAGTGATCCGTATATTAATTTTATGGACAATTTATTATGATCTCGACAACGGGGGATCAGCGGCCACGTGTCGGCTTTCTATTATTTATTGTATTGAATATTGGTGTCTTACAGACAATTACTGGCAGAGCGCCCGGTATTAGAGTTCGAGAGGCTTTCAAATTTATAATTGTTATTGACATCGAGGGATATATTGAAGATATGGTTTGTTATATAACAAGATGATTTCTAGGGTCTATGACTAATGAACTTCAATGCAACGGAAACAATGTACAAAGATTTAATTCAATTGTCGTCTAGTTGCGAGACTTTGATAAATTTGTACCTAACCATCATAAGGATCGCGTGTGCTTGACCACACGACTGAAGTAAAACTCTAACTTCATTAACTTATATCTCCCTTTCAACTTTCGTTCACCTCGCCTGATCACACTTTCCGTAACGCTCTCGTCACTTGTTCACCAGCTTACTCCCCAAGTCAAGCGTGCGTAAAGAAGTTGTACTTCAAAAATGTGACTATTATTATAATGCTTAAAATTACTTTATAACTTTGCAAAATTTTCAAGTTACTATAAATTTAGCTGGCATTGGATAATTGAAAAAAATTTTCAAGTAACAACACGAATCAAGCAAGCTGTCTGCTTCAAGAGTACTGGCTAGTAGGTACTAGTACCCACAGCCGCAGTGACAGTCACCAGGCCCTAGTACGCAGCAGGAAGCGACCGCAACACGCTACGGCAATGAGTTATTCCAGTGATTTCGGAGGACGTGGTGACAGTGCAAGACGAATGTCGCGCGCGGACGCCCCGCGGCGTCGCCGGGAATCGAACCCGCTACGAGCACGCTAGATGCGTATCGCGGCCCACGACATCAATCTTCACGTCGAAATGTGCCCCCCTCCCGCCTGCCCGCGCCCCCACCCCCGCAGGCCCCCGCGCCCTGACACCTCATCATTTGTCAATCTCGCCGTAAAAAATGATCATCTCAATAGTACGTCGATAGACTTGCTAATTCACGGCGTCAGAGAACTGTATTATGTGGGCTTCGTTCGGATCAATGTACATATTAACTTTACGTTCTTTTTTACTTCATATTTAAATTGCCTTCAATATTAAAAAAGATTGCATATTTTCTACTTTTGAAACTATTTCAAGCATTTTGGTACTTATCTAAAAGACGTCAAAGGTATTTGTTTGCTCACTGTGGATGTGTTGAAACAAAGAACAATCGCGAATTCTAATTTTAATTAACAAAAGAAAAGCCTCAAATAATTTTAATACGCGGAAGTTTTAATGAGATTATTAACGACCGACAAAAAATCGCTGAACTGAAATTCGCCAAATTAAAATTCTTCAACTCGAAAAGGAACCTCGTTATGAATTTAGACAAAAAAATATGAATAATGCGTATTTTCATACAGCGTCGACCGCTCGCAGTCGGCGAACCGTAGATCTGCGAGGCTTATGTAAACGAACACGCAATTACGAGGTGTCCTCTCATTCGCTCGTTGTGTCCTGGGGGCAAGAACAATAGAATACGCGCTAATCGGCATCGTTGCGTTGATTGTATTTCCTCGAGCCTTTGGTCCTCCTCCGATATCGCTTCACTCGCGTCCGCCGCCGCTCGAGACGGTTCTCACGGAAACTCAGAATCCTAAATATTCGGAGCGAGCTTTCGCATCAGTTTCCCAGCGGCGAGCGAGATGCGCCGAGATAAGGTCGATAAATTTAATTAAAAGCAATGTCGCCGTGTAAGGGTTACGGGCGGGCAAATTTGTTCGCTCCCGAGCCTGAACCCGTATTAATTAAGTGCGGCCGATGTCGGCGTGTCGGCGGTGTCGGCGGCTCAAAGACTGCGAGCGTCCGCTCGTACGAAGTCCGCAAAAAATGTAGTAAATACTTTGCCGTCTCCGACGGCCTCGCCGCGGATTCCGTCTTCATAAGCAATATTACCCCTAATCCCGATTCACTTTTTACATCTTCACTGGCGTCGACAGCCGCAGACCCGCCTGCGACACTCAGCAATAAGAATGGACGAAGAGAAGAATTAGCTAAAACGCTTAAAACAATAATTTAGAGCATTCGAATGGTTTTTATAGTCAAAAGTAAAAAAAAACAAAAACAAAATTAAGACATGCATTTTAAAACATTAAACTCTTAAAGATTATTTAGCGGCAGTTTACGCCGCGGAGACGCTCGGGGCCTATACATCACTGCGCCCCGCTGCGCCGCTCCGGCTCCGTAGATACTCGACCAGATAACTCCGGTCCGTTATCTGCTGTACCTATGCCAAATTAAAGAGAAAAAGACACGTCTTTACGTTAAATTCTTAATTTAAATGTCACTTAGAATTTGATTTCGTGTGGTTTTCAACATCACAATAGACCGAGAGACGCCTTAGAACAAACAGTCGTGCAGAAGCCGTGCAACGAGCGTCGGTAACATATCAATAGGTCATTCGCGAGTGCAACTCAATAAGGCATGAGTTATGGTCGGAGGCCGCGTGGGCTGAAACAAAAGGACGCGCTGGGTCGCGGCCGGCAGATGTCGCGGCCCGCTGGTCCACTTCCCCATATCAGGGATATCTGAATAGATCCTTCTCTAATTTTATTGAGTGAGCTCGTAAAAGTTTTTTGCGGTTCCCGGAATGTCCCCGCCGCGCTGTCGACCGGCAGGCCGCCTCTCGCATCATTATAAATTCCATTTCGATTCCGATATCGATATTTATTCCTCGTGTCCGACGACGGCAAGCTATGAATAGCTAATCGATAAATATTACCTAAATACCCGCATCTAATACCGCCATTAATCTCGGCCGAGCAGCGTCTGGTAGTGAAATGCCTGCGACCAATTAATAAACGTGTGGGAACCGAGCTGGACGGCGACGAATGTTTATTTAAAATAATTTAATGTTTGGTATTTAAAAAAGTAGCCGATTTTACATAGTTTTTACAATCCGTACATTCTCGTTGCGGTGCGCCGCGCCCCGCCGTCCTCGGTGACGGGCGTACATTTGTGTAGGAACCTCTTTAAGGATAAGCACTAAACATAAGTGTATACTTCACTCAGACATAGAATATATTTATTAGTACACAATCTCAAACCATTAACAATCACTTATCGGTGGTAATGGTGGCACCATCAGGTGCTATAACTGATTGTGAGGTCATTTTACACGATATTAAGAAATTCCAACACATCAACTAATCACTTTTTATTGAACCAGTACTAAAAGATAAGCTTGTACCTACAGTCCTACGTACTTTCGTTAAATCAAGAGTTTGCATATAGTTTGAAATTACATGCAAAACAACTTTTTACTGAATATAATATATACCGTTGGTGCAGTCAAAATAACGCGGTAAAATTCTAAAGATTTGAAATAAAAGATTGCAGCTCTGGAATCTTATACAAGTGGAAAGTGGACTTTTGACAGTTTCTTTAGAAGACTGAAAGGAAGTCGTATGTCAATTCAGCTGTCCGCTATCTTCTATATAGCTGTCTCTATATCAGACAATATGCAGGCAGTTGCGCAACGACATTATAGGCAAGATTACGAGCTGCGTTCAGGCACCTGCGCGTCAGCGAGCGGCGCGCGACAGGAGGCGCACTCGGAAGTAAATTACGTCTCTATCGAAGGACATCGGACGTTTTCTATAATTTATAGCGTCGCCGCGGCTCCCCGCCGCCCCGGCCTGCACCCCGGCGCGCCCCTGCGCGTCCCGGTCCTTCCGCGGCCAGGCGGGGTGGCGCCCGGCTTATAAATAATGACGTTTAATAATTGATTAATCGCCGAGCTGCCGTGCAGTGGCGATGCTATCGCACATTCCCGCGCCGAGATGACTCGCTAATTAATTTAAATGAGTAGAGTCGCGGCTCGGCGGGTCGCCGGTCGGCGCGGCGGTCGCTCCCGAACACTTGATTTACGTGATATCGATCTCTCTCGTCCTCTGACCGCGGCCGAATCGTTTTGATATCTTCTGCACACTTCACAGACATACCTAAATAAAATTCACCATCACCAGCGTGGCAAGACCTTCTTAACTTCGATTAGTCAGTTGCTCGTTATCAACGTGAAATTCGATTCAAATTAAATGTAAATGGCAAAACAATATATAATATAAAATACAATACACGTAGGTCCGTACCTAGTTGTAATTCTATAAAAGTATAAAGATCGTCCGGTCGCGGTATATCAACTCCCAAGGAGTACGTCTATGAGTCGTGTCGAGAGCAAAAACAGAAACCCTTTATTGATTTACTGACTGATCGACGCGATAACATCGGTCGACCGACCCGTAGGTACTCGCGACCACTCGCTCCGACCGTCGGCTTCGCTTATCATCCTCTCTTCTCCAGAACTACTTGTTTCCTCATAAAAATACCGAGAGATATGGGGTTCCGTATTACAGACTTAGAACATGCTAACGAAAGCTTATTACTAAGATCGTACTAACTAATTGTAGTCTGTGACATCGTTTGCGTGAGAATTCATGAGAATCGGATAAAAATAGCCGTATATTATTCAACACAGTCGTTCAGCAATTCTGGTGCAATTGAGATGAAACAAATAACAATCACGTTTCTAAACAAACGTTCACATTTATCGCTTTAGCCTATCGCAGTTTCCTGCTTGTCATAGGCCGGCCCAAATTCGCGCCATATATCTAGGTAGGTCCATACAGCGGTCTCATGCAGCCGCTGAAAGTGATTTCGCACAAGCTATCAGGTATTTGTCAGACCAGCGATACTTCGACATAACGGATTTAATATTCAAGAAACATTTTTCTCGTATTTCGTACAGAACCCTTTCTATATCAAGTAAGTCTGACTCTTACTAGGCTGATTTTTAATTCACAAAGACAACAAGCCGATCATGATCGACTATCAAACACTAGGGCTGTCTACAGTTTCGGTTTAATCTCGTGTCTGTATCGCGATAGAGGTTTAGGCGACTATTCGTTACCACAAACTTGTTCGGAGATCGATGATTATGTTACCCTAAAGACTCTGAGCTTACGCTTTGCGACTCGCCGCGAACCGTAATCAGTTCCTTTTATCTTTTTTTCTCTGGATTAAAATTATGTCAACTTATTTATCGGTTATCGTTTTATTTACTTTGGGGTAATAAATTAAGGTTCTTTTCACTCCTATCGACGTTTCTATAACTAAAAACAGTAAAATATTTATAATAAAATTATGATAAGTAGGATTGTTTCTTTTTGTCTTAGTAGTTATCTACATACACATGTTTTGATTAATTTTTCTTTCTTCTTTTACTATTATTCTAGCGTTTGCCCGCGACTTTGTATATGTGGAGTTTGGAATTAAAGGGAACATAATATATAATTAATAATATTAATTACAAATAAGGATAAAATTGTTAATATTTACTTAATTTCATTTGTGTGTGCTCTGCTACGGTAATCGTTTGACCTGCACTCTACTGATCGTAGTTCGTACGAAGTTATGTGTGATGGGATTTCTCATCGGCCTGCAGCGGCCTGAATACCAATATGTGTGTTTCAGACGGGCCCAAGATCGGAAAACGAACATATAAATTCGTGTGTCTAGGTATCCCTAAATATCCCTCGCCAACATATTACATAAACAATATTTACATTACATATTTACATTATGATATACAATATTCAGCAACCGTTAAGAAAATGTATGATTTTGTAAAAAACCGACTGGTACCGACCGGTAGGTAGTCGAGACAGCGGACGCAAAATACTTTTTTATTGTTATTCATTTTTAATTAAAATCGATCGAATGAATCGATCCATATTTATAATGAACTAGCTGTGCCCGCGACTTCGTTCGCGTGGAATTTGATAAAAAAATATTTTTCAGTTCGCAGAGTTACAAAATAAATAAATTTCTAAAATGAAAGTAGCCTAAAGGAGTAACCCCTTTCTACATCAGCTATCTGCCAGTGAAATTCCCGTCATAATCGGTCCAGCCGTTTCAGAGATTAGCCGGAACAAACAAACAGACAGACAGACAGACAGACAGACCAAAATTGTAAAAAATGTTATTTTGGTATATGTTCCGTGTATACATCCATATTATGCATTCAGTAAAAAGCTGTTATTTTAATATAACAAACAGACTAGATTGGACACCTAGATTGTAATGCCCTCCCCTGTTTAACATTGTAAATAAATAAAACGTACAACTACTATGTCCTCGTCACAATTGTTAGAAGTCGGCTGTTGTGAAGAACTCCTACGTAACATCTCAAGCTCATAGCACCTTCACTTCATCACCGAGTTTTAACAAACGGAAATTCAGCAAATCAGGTAAATATAGCGGCAGAATTTGGCGGTGGTGTTATTGTGGCTATTCGCAATGAACTGCAACCATTGCTTCGTAATTGGCCGGGACCATCGCCTGCTTGTTGTGAGTACATTTGGATATCCATACCATTGTGTAACAATCATGAAAAATATCTTAACATGGCTTGCGTCTATATACCACATGGTCCTGGTTATCGTGCCGCTCTAACCGACTTTTTTGGAAAGACTAGTCATATAATAAACGACCATCCAGATGATTTATTCTTGATAACGGGTGACTTTAATATTTCTGATGCCATTTGGATTGACTGTGACGCATCGTCGAACAAAAAACTACTAAATAAAAATAATAATTACGCAGTTGAATTATTGAATGACTTCTTAAATTTTACTGGACTTACTCAATCGAATGGTGTACTTAATGCAAAAAAACGTATTTTAGATTTAGTCATGAGTAATTTTAATTGTAAAACTTCAGCCGCCATCGAATATTTACTACCTGAAGATGCACACCATAAAGCTATAGAATTAGATTTCGCGATTAATTTAACACCCCCTTTGAAATCAGTACCTTCTTACACTTTTAATTTTCCTGCTGGTGATTTTGACTCTATTAACACACAACTAAAAAATATTGATTGGCATACACTGTTCGATTCGTCTGACGTAGAAACTTGTGTAAAGATTTTTTATGACATTTTAGATGATTTAATTACTAAATTTGTTCCTCGTAAATTAATAAACAAATCGTGTTCCTTTCCAATGTGGCACAACAAACCTCTTAGAAAACTTTTAAACGAAAAAAATAAATATCACAAAAAATGGAAAATTTATAAAAATCCACTTGATTATGAAAGTTTTAAAATTTTAAGGAAACGTGCCAAATCTATGCAAATTAAATGTTTTACAGATTATGTTAGTTATGCAGAAAATAAAATTAAATCACATCCTAACTTCTTCTGGTCATATATAAAAACAATAAAAGCCTCTAAGGGTCTGCCACGGACTATGACTTACAAGGGAGTAACGACGTCAGATGAACAGCGGATATGCGATTTTTTTAATGAACATTTCTATTCCGTTTTTGAGAAGCCATTGGGTAATTCAACTGTATGCCTAGATACAACTAAAAACACAGTCATTGAAATAAGCTCACTTGATATTACCCAAGATCTAGTGTATAAAGAGTTGAAAAATGTAGATGTTAGTAAAGGTGCTGGTCCTGACCGTGTGCATCCTTTACTTATCAGTAAATGCTCCAGCGGACTAACTCTCCCAATTACTCTTATTTTTAAGAGATCTTTGAGCGAGGGTTGCTTTCCATCTGTATGGAAAAATGCTTGGATAACACCAATACCAAAAGGCAGTATAACACAAGATATTGTCAATTACCGTCCTATATCTAAGTTGTGTCAATTTGGTAAAATACTTGAAAAGATCATAGCTGCTAAGATGTTCAATGCAGTTCGACGAGTGCTTTCAATAGATCAGCATGGTTTTTGCAGGGGTCGTGGCGTTGAAAGTAATTTATTATCATTTACTGAAATGGTAACTGAAGCCATGGATCGAAATCTTCAGGTTGATGCCATTTACACTGATTTTGCTAAAGCGTTTGATAAAATCTGTCACAATACTTTGCTTTCAAAGCTTTTCTATCTCGGAATCCACGGAGATTTGTTCCGTTGGATATCTTCTTATATAAGAAATCGTAGTCAGGCTGTTGTAATATCGGGTCATCGTTCTCGGTATAAGGATATACCCTCTGGAGTTCCACAGGGTTCGCATTTGGGTCCGCTGTTATTTACCTTATATATTAATGATCTTTCTGACTCAATCAGTAACTCTAGGGTATTAATGTATGCCGACGACACTAAAATATTTAGGATTATTCAAGATACCAATGATTCGGATCTTTTACAGGAAGATCTCAATAGTTTCGTTGATTATTGCCATAATAATTATCTCTTCCTTAACATAAACAAGTGCTTTGCAATAACATACACTCGTAAAAAAAATCCCATCCATAAAAATTATAAGTTATGCGATAATGTTTTGTCAAAAGTTAATGAAATCCGGGATCTTGGCGTTATTTTAGATTCTAAATTAAGTTACATATCTCATATTGAAAATATTTTAAATAAGGCATATAAATTTTTAGGTTTCATTTTGCGTGTGGGTAAACCATTTAAAAGTGCTTTCACCTATAAGATTCTATATAACAGCTATGTCCGTAGTCGTTTAGAATTTGCTAGCTGCGTCTGGAATCCTTATCAAAAAGTACATGTAGAGAAAATAGAGAGATTGCAAAAGAAATTTCTTAAGTCGTTAGAGTATAGAGTTGGCAATAATTATATAGACTATAGCAGTTCTTTAAAAGTACACAACTTGTCAGGCCTTGCTGAAAGGCGAGACTGTAACGATGCAATTTATCTATTTAAGATTCTGAATAATATGGTTGATGCCCCTTTTCTGCTTTCTAATATCTACTTCCGCATTCCTCGCAGGCAAGAAAGAAGTGTCCGCAAAAAGGATTTGTTTACAATACCTAAAAGTAGGGCACGCTACACCGCCAATAGTTTCATACGACGTACATGTAAATTGTATAATGATAGATTAAGTGATATAGATATATTTGGTATGAGTAAAAAAATCTTTAAAAGAGATCTAATTAGAGTATTGAATGAATAAAATATTTTCTTCTTTTAAAAGTGTAACAATCTAGCTGTACAAGTTTCATATTATATTTTATTTTATTTTCATTTTGTATGGTATTTCAGGGAGCTATAGGTTTAAAATTATTATCATAATTGTATTTTTATTACATTGTATGCAACTGTTTGTTCCTAAATAAAAGAAAAAAAAAAAAAAAAAAAAAGAATGTGTGATAGTAATTATACGGCAGTTTCAATGCTAATGAACGTTTATTACCTTCGAACACTAAATTATGTTCCGGCAGATATTCTTTAGCAACAGGAAGGCGTGTGCCATAGACTGCTTCTATTATCACGTCGTATCCACGCATATACAAACTTGTTATATTAGAATAATTATAGTTAAACCTCATTTTGTTTTTGTATTTTTTTATAAAAATATTTTTGATTTATTTCAAGGAGATATAATTTAAATTGTTCTTTACAATTTGTATTTTACATGGTATTCATTCTATTAGGTATATATTTTGCTGCGTGAATGTTGTTTTGATTTTATTATTCTTTATTAAAAAGTCACTCGAGATGTCGAGATGAGTGGTTGGATTACTTAAACTATTTTTGTTTTCTACTAGAACAGAAATAACTTTAATGTGGCGAAAGCCACAAGTATTATTTTGTAATAATTATGTTCTGTACCTATGCGTGTTGATTAAATAGGTATGTGTGTTTCCAGGTTTATAAAAATTGGAGTCCTCACCGACTAGTAACAAGGCAAAAATTAAAGGAGTGCAAGCTCGAATGCCTCGGACGAAATACATTGCGATAAAATTAGACCGATGTAAGACTAGTACATTTTTATATGAATCGTAAAAATAAACGACCATTTTCCACTTACAACTAATAAATCGTTACAATTTTCCATAATAAGACAGTAAGTTGTTAATTACCGCCCGGTAACATAGCCGCGGCGCTGTTATTCTGTTTGCTATGCATTTTTGTGTAAATGCACGGCCAGCGTCTCGTAAAAACCGACGATAAAAACGCGTTTATTAATTTCAACATGGTTTTTTGTCGAACGGTAGCGCTTTTCCTGTTTGTTCGGAATTATTTACCATTTGTAGAGCTATAAAATTTTATACGAGCGTGTAGCGCGGTGATAACGTTCGTGAAGTGCGGCGCGCACTCGACGTGGCGCCGTAATCTTACTTTACGCGTTTTCGTTCACACCCAGTGCTGCGCGGCGCCGCGAGTGTCGTAAGCGATTACTACATATGCTACTGAAGATTACACGATTAACTTATACACAGATAAAGTCTTACTTTCAAACATTCAAACGAGTCTGTTTCGTTTTAGCCAGTGCTAGAGATCACAATATCAAATGTATCTGTTAACGGTTGAACAGAAGGCTGTCGCACAATGTGTTCTATTACCTTTTTACCGCGGCACAGTCGCACGCACGCGGGGGCGGGCGCGCGGGCGGTGGTCTCGGTGCGTGATTCACACAAATTTTTCAGCAGAATGCAATTAATTAGGCTAATTTATTACACGGAGACGAGCCTCGAGCGTCGCACCTCTAATTACTGTTTAGTGGAATTTTGATTAGTGACCGTTAAACCGCCATAAACCGAGGAATGTACCGACCGACATACCGAGCAATAACCGTGTTACTCTTTATTATTAACATCGGCACGGTCGCCGGTCACCGGTCACCGATCGCCGGTCGCCGGTCGCCGGTCGCCGGTCACCAGGCGCTTCCTCGAGCGCTCGCTGCTGTAGGAAGTATTCCATTCATGCGCACTTATCTCCGATATCAACCGAATTAGTAATCGACACGTAATTACACCGCGGCCGGTGACTCGGACTCTCGGTCGGCGACTTGTGACGACAGATCTCCTCTAAACCGATCGCCGCGTATCTTATCTGGAACACGAAAACTTCTTAAAACCCCACGACACCGTTAATCGTGCTATTGTAAAACCGACCTTATTACGAGGAAGGAGAGCTCACAGAGCGGGGGTGGTCGATCCCGTCGGCCACTAATCGCAGCTAATTAACCGGCACCTGTCCGCTCGCCGCTACCGAATGTCCCCCGTTTCCTCGAACCCTATGATCTCCTACCTGCTTGTCGCGCATTGAACAGCTCTTAATGTTTATATATTTAACAAAAAAAACGGTAACGAACTTTTATACAATTTGATTATCAAAATATTTTTATACTAGCCGGCCCAATTATTATTTTTGTGATATAAATATATTGAGTAAAGTTTTCATATCGCTCCTATTTCTCCAACTTGATTTACATATACTATTATTTTCCACTGAATTTTTTGTTCAATAACAATAAAATTTAGCCTATATCACTCTGAATAGTGTAACTTTTTATTATTAGTTAGCCACGCCTAACATCTATGTATATGGCCTATACAAATGGTTGTCGTGATCGGAGATTGAATCCGCGACCACCAACGCAACAGCCAGTGTGACCACTGCGCTAACACGTCGTCAATTTATACTTTTAAGAAAATAAACAAACAAGGTAAAAAACAAACAAATGTACATATAAGCAGGTACTTTACATTGCGAATCACATATTTTGTTTGGTACAGTCTCTGGTTGAGTGAGAGATAACATGTGAGGGAAGCTTACGAGGGAAACCAAACCCAATGAAAGTCGATCTAACACTAAATTTATTAAGATTATTTTGAGTATACATAGGCAGAAGTACAGACGTCATTCGACGTCATTCGTAGCAAACAAATTACAATTTCATTAGAAACCTGCATTAGTCAAATAACAATTTCGTAATAAATAAGCTAAATTAAGGAGGTTATTAGTTTGCAAGACAATCGTATTGCTCAATGTGCGTTAACCCGTACATATTTATGTAAAAAAAACTAAAGAGATATTGTAATTCTACCCACACATTACATCGGCAGCCGGTACCGACCTCGGCTAGCATGTATACCGACGCCGTGTCTATCGATAGCACTGGATATATTAATAAATCGTGTTAATAAATACATCAACAAACGAAGTAAAAAATATGCAATTTGAGTTGTAGGATTCAATGACCCTTTTTAAATCAATACTATTAAAATAATTACACGTTTCATTAAATATTAATTATATAAGAAGTTTATTGTCAACATATTTCAATCTGAATGGATACAAAATATCAAAACAATCAATTCTAACGCGTGATCAGAATGTCAGGAATGTCAGTGATAAGCGAATGAATTAGTGGAATACCGAAAGTGTCTAAAACAAACATTATGAAGCCTATACCGTGTCAAACGAGTGTAACAACGGAATCGGCATCTAAATGTACGGATTTAGACCTCGCGGAGCAAGTGTACTTCTAATTTGCTTATCTTTATAGCGGGCTCGCTCTCCCCATGATGCTGGATACAATGCGGTTAGAAACATCGGCCGATAGATCGTTATCGGCCGTCATTAACTAGCGCTCTCGATAGCTCCCCGGTATATTCGTTCAGATAACTTGACTTGTTTTATATTAATTATCTTAATGTTTTTCTGATATCGTTATCTCAGCGGCTCTTAGCCTTTATTGTCAGCAGGTAGACGTGGGGAAGTTTTCGACGCTAATGTCTCAGCTGTTTTTGCGTGGTCGCCCGCGAGACGTCTCAGCAGCATTAAGTCCGGGCTCGTCCCGCGGCCACTGTTTATATTAATTGCCGATAATTGTCCGCGGGCCTCATAAGTCACAGCCGCAAGATGGCTGCGGCGGATGCGGTAATTGCGTTCGAGGAACAACCGCCCTCTGCCCGCCGCGGGCATACAGATTGCGGCGCCCGCAAAAACCCTCCCGCAATTAGACCACCCCGCGCCTCCCCCGGCTCGCCGTGGCCTCCGCCCCGCGCCCCGCGCCGCCTCGCCGTCCCGCCGCCCCGGACGCCACGCCCCTCCTTCGCCACCGCCTAGCCGAGGTTCGCAGTACGCGACAGGGTATCCATTTCATATGAGAGCGGCGAGGAATGTCACCTCGTTATCATCGGACATGTCGATGATCGCGTGTCGAGTGCTGCGACGAACTATATCTCGACCGGCGCGACCCGCCCGGTAAATATGTAATGACGGGTCATTAGCGGCTCACAGCCACATATTCGGGTCCGCGGCACACGACTCTCATAATGAAATCATGTCTCAATTCTTCAAGTGCGCCTCACGCTTCTAGGTCGCGTCTCCCTGAAATCGTTCAGTGAATGAGTAAGCACCGGTCACCCGCATTGCGTAGCTAGAGCCGCGTCCGGCGCGCCACGTTCGCTCGGAATGCGACTCGTCTTTCGCGCTATTTCACTCTTGCGCGTCTCACCGCCTTGCACTTTACAGCATGTTTGCACGAAATATCAATATAAACGGTTTTTTATAAGCATTAACACGTTTCACTATCAAAACAAACATTACTCTACGCCCTTCACGTCTGAAAGATCTTTGCAGATAACAATCCCATTTCCACTCGTTCGAAATATCTGTGATGATGATGACGAGATTCCAATGTATGCATAGTGTCAGTAGACATCAATATTCGGTGCGACTTTCCGAGAAGGAAGTGGAAATAACTAACTTACTTTATGTCAATGAATGATTATTATTATGTCGGTTGATCCTGTTCTTGTTCTGTGTCAATTCCTGTTGCCTTACAAAATTATAATAAAATATTAGTACATTATTTCTCCATTATTATTTACATGTTAGATACATAACGCATAGTGTTTGTGACAAGTGTACCCTTTAATGGAGTATAGGCACCTATTCCTACGTTGACACATTTTGGAGATGTTTGTTGTTTTAAGTAATTTTAAAAGTCGCTTCATTGCAGCCTTCAAAATAAATTAAATAAAAAACCCTTTAATGTTATTCCTCTTATTAGCAACAAAGGGTGGTCAGAAGCAACATATTTAACTAAAACTTTGGGTTGTCAGTTTGAGTTACGCACAAATACCATACGCGAACTTGGGAGGTTCATGTCCAGCAGTGGACTGCAATAGGCTGAATTGACTGACTGACTGACTGACTGACCACTGTATGTAAACTGTAGGTACATATGAAACATTACATATATATAATAATATTTAAAAAAATAAAAAATATTAAGCGCTTCACACTCAACTGCCTCCATTAGGATATACACTAGTTTGACATGAGCGGAAATCGAACCCGAGAGCCCAGCAGCCGGTGCTGTGATCGCTGCGCCAATACTTTGTCGAAATATGCTATGAAAAGTGAATGATTTAATGAAATATACTTTTTCGTACATCAAAGATGAACAGAAGACAAAAAACTAACAAACGAGAAATTTGAAAATTGTGTGTTGTCTACACTTTTGTACAAATATCATCAAGCTGAAGAGTTTGTTTGTTTTTTTAAGCGCGCTTATCTCAGTAACTACTGGGTCGAAATGAATAATTCTTTTCAACCGACTTCCAAAAAAGGAGGAGGTTCTCAATTCGACTGTATTTTTTTCTTTTTTATGTATGTTACATCAGAACTTTTGACCGGGTGGACCGATTTCGACAATTTTTTTTTTTGATCGAAAGGTGGTGTGTGTCAATTGATCCCATTTAAATTTATTTGAGATCTAACAACTACTTTTCGAGTTATATCTAATAATGCGTTTTTACTTGACGCTTTTTTCGTCGACCTACGTTGTATTATACCGCATAACTGTCTACTGGATGTACCGATTTTGATAATTTTTAATTTAATCGAAAGCTGGTGTTTATCATGTGGTCACATATAAATTTTATCGAGATCTAATAACTACTTTTTGAGTAATCTTTGATAACGCGTAGTTGCTTGACTATTTTTTCGTCGACCTACGTTGTATTACTCGTCGATGTAATTGAAGTCGGTTTTTTTTCGTTTGCGAGCAAACACAATTATTGTATTGGATTGTCCATTTACCGAAGAAGGCTATAGGAAAGGTATATAAATTCCAGTAAATAGTTTCCCCAAATTAATTAAATAAAACCACGGGGCACAGCTATTACGATATATTTACGAGGAATGTAAGGAAACTCGAAAAATAAGTGACATGTTATTTTTTATTGATAAATAAGTATTCACGATTAATTATATATAAGCAGCTATAACTAAAACATACTTATACAAAAAATTTAAAATATTGTAACTTTTTTGATTATCATTCATTACGTTCTTGTATATTATATACATACATATTTTTGTCGTTTGAAATGATTTCGTGGCAAGTGATAACGATTTCTTTGATATAGCGAAGTAAAAGACTGCACAAGTCTGGACCAAACGCGGAGGCTGATTACACACTTTCACAAGGTTTAGAAATAATTATTCAAAGTAATCAAAATTAACAAACTGGTGGATTAAGCTCTGTTCCTTCTCCTACATAGGGAAAGAGGTCTATTCCCAGCAGTGGGATACTACAGGCTGAAGCGTAGCGTATTATGCTTGTTAGTGGCATGTTTAACAATATCATTATTTTACTGCGCAAAATATGTTATCACTCCTAGCCGCGTCTATCTAGCTTGTTTGGTGTTTTTTTTTTTTGTTTTTTTTTTTCACTGAAAACGGTGTCAACAAATACATTACACCGCTGTGATAAAACTCATTAAGAGTCTTAATCTGAACGATTCATTCTACCGACATTTTTACACATTGGTATTTAATTATGTATACATCAAATTATGTAGAATATTGTATTGAATTCTGTTATTTCCTTGTAACAGTAAAAAGCTCATTCAATGCCAGCGGCGCTGATAAGGAAACAATCGGAACAGCTGCAGCCGCGTCTCTAGGCCTTATTCAGGCATCATTAGTATCAGCAGAGCTCAGGCACGAGGTAGTAAGAGCCAAGACTGTTCGCGGAAGGCCACGCCTACACTTCGCGGAACAGCGCAAACTGACTCGTTGTTATTCCTACAACATTCTATAAAACAGATTATAACTAGTAATGTTTAGGAACTCGCCATCGCGAGCCGAAAATTAAAAACAATTTCGTAGAGCAGCGGAGACCGGAAGAATGCGAGGACGGTCACAGCTGCGTGACGTCATTTTTCAAGAAGTGACATAACAGCTGTTCCAGTGAATAAGGTCTGAGGTGAAATAATTTTATACATGGTGTGTTTATAAGATAATATAGTCTACGTGTCCTGCCTGTGACATGCGGCAACATGTTAATCGCAGCCTGTAATCACCTGAAACTGAGAAGGCCACGCTCGGAACCGCGCGACCGGAGCGGAGCCGACCCATGTGTACATATTAAAATGGTAATGCGACGCTAATGCGGTCGTTTATCGCCGAGTCTCGCGGTGCGGCCCACGGCGGAGAGAGCTGCATGAATGCCTCGCGTGCCCGCGCCCCCGGGCCCTCGGACTCGCCCTCTCCGCCGCGCCGTCCGCGCCCACTGGTAGTCTAAATCAAGCCGGTCCAATATCGATCAATAGATCACATGGCTAATTTAAAACGCGTCCATGCATGCACTTGACGTATTTATCTGCAGTAACGCCAGCCGCATATGGCCGCGGCGCCGCCGTTCCCCGCATTGCTCAAATCGCGCTCCGAAACTGAATGCCGCTCTCCCACTCCACCAGTTATTAGACGTAATTAAAAATATTACTTTGAAACCAGAAATGTGTATAAAACGTTTAATAAGTCGTTAATTAAGTCTGTCGTGTTTCTTCGATCGGAGATTAGAGCACATTAACGAACTTTTAAATAGTTCCCTAGCTACCGACACCGCAGTGGCTCGGTCGTGGCGTACGACTGCACATTAATAAACTACTTCGATTGAATTCTTTTACAATTTAGGTTTTATTTTTAATATCCCTTAAACATTGCACTCTCGCTGCAACTTTGTTGAAGCAGCTGTTCTTTTAAAATTTGTTATAATAAAAAATTGAAATATAATCTATGGTTACCGTAAATTTTACAAAACTTTTGTACTTGACTACCGAAACAGGCTAGAGAGACTAGCAAGAGCGTAGCTCCTTAGTGTGAGCGGTCAACAGAAGTGGTGCGAATATCAGAATTGTAGCTAAAAAATCAAAACTGCTATCTCAACTAACAATAAACTAAAATCCGAACTAAAGAATTGCTGACTAGTGAATTTAGCAATGTAATTGAAGTTAACATGAAACTCTAAATGTTGAAATCTTAAAATTTTCCTATTACGTACACATATCATGTTAACTCCCATTTCTTAATATTCCGTAACGTTAAACTTTTCGACGATCATTTTACTTTAACAATAACAACATTGTATTATCACATAGTCGTGCAACAGTTGAACAACATAGTAATGCTGCTTACTTTTATTACCGTCACAAGAATTCATTTATAGACACACCTGCAGTGCTAACGTGACATATTAAATTGATACCCGTGTTTGAAACTACCTTCGTGTCTGGCGCCGCTTCTCGACATAGGTATATTATGTATATTAAACTTAGAATATATTCCTTCATATACATTTCTCACACGCTCTAGTCCGAAGAATTGAAAAAATTAAAAAATATATGTACATATGTATTCACACGGGGTTCGATCCCCGCACATGACAAACATTTGTATTGGCTATTCACATGTTTGCCATGGTCTGGGTGTTTGTGCAGTCCTTGGGGGTCTCCACACTGTGCTTCAGAGAGCACGTTAAGCCGTCGGTCCCGGTTTTTATCATGTACACCTGATAGCGATCGTTACTCATAATAGGGAATATATCTGTCAACCCGCATTGAAGCAGCGTGGTGGATTAAGCTCTGACTCTTCTCCTACATGGGGAAAGAATCCTATGCCCAGTTGTGGGATACTACAGGCTGACGCGATGTATGTATTCAAAGCTCAGCCAAATAGGTATAAGTATATATAATATAGGTATGTTCACAAAGATCGACAATAGCTGTAACCTCGCTAATTGTAAAAGGTTCATATCTTTTCTAAAGCTATATTTTTTATTTCCGCTTTTGATAATAGGTATCAACTCAATGCGATTATGAAAAAACAACTGCAGCAAGTAACGGAAGTTGAAATGCTTTAAACGTTTTCTATTCAATTTACCTTGTGTTGTAATTAATGTCAGGCACAAACAAGAGTGTAAATTGGATGGTTGAACACAACTTGGCTTTCATTTTTCTATGTAATTAGATCTCCTGCAACATTGTAGTGACAATCAGTAAAAGATAATAAAAACACACCGCGGGGGCGGTCCCACGCCCTTTTGTTCCAAGAAGTACGGCTTGTTATTGACACAGGGTTGAGCGCATTGGCAACTCTAAGTTACATGAAATATTTATATATTCTTTATTGTACACGACAGTCAAACAATAGCATATTACAAATATAGAACAGTGTACAAAGGCGTTCTTATCGCTAAAACAGTGATATCTTCCAGACAACCTTTGCGTATATACCCCCGTAGGACGGGCGTTTTGAAAGCGGTAGGGAAAGAAATCTCACTTAATTATTTCAACAGTTTGCTTTATTTCTATCAGACATAAGTACTTTATAATACCAGACTATTTTCCAATTAAATATTGAAAAAGGATTTACTTATTACTATATACCCGCAACCGCCAGCGCAACAGATACAATCCATGGCTGTAACCGTTGCGCCAACGCGGCGTCACAAACATGACAAACATTTGGTGTTTGCCATTGGTTTTACATTTGGTTTTGCCTTAGGTGTTTGCCGTGGTCTGGGTGTTTGTGCAGTCCTTGTGGGTCTCCCTACCGTATCTCGGAGAGCACGTTAAGCCATTGGTCCCTGTTGTTATCATGTACACCTGATAGCGATCGTTACTCATAGTAGGGAATATATCCGTCAACCCGCATCGGAGCAGCGTGGTGGATGAAGTTCTGATCCTTTTCCTACATGGGGAAAGAGGCCTGTGCCCAGTAGTGGGATATAACAGGCTGAAACGTTATATACATATTTAAGTTATTAAGTACTTAATTGCTAGATGTATCTTCATATATTTCTGGTTTTAGATCAATATGGTCATATTGAATGATCCCACTGTAATGAAGTCAAAGACTTTGCAATGAATAACTTCATAATTTATTCAATAAATAATTACAATTACCGAGTAGACTTATGTTTGTTCTTGTTCTAGTAATGGAATATTGGGCCTTGTCCACTGTCTTCGGATCTTTTAATGAAAAATATTTAATTTAATTTTTATGCCAGTAAAGCTATTGTTCTACAACTTTCGCTTACTGCCATGTGCAATCTACAACGGAGTTGCGGGCTGTCTGCTGCTAACAAGGAGGTAAAGCTTTTCGACGAGAAAGTCACACATTACAAACACTAAAGGGAAGTGGAAAGTACAGTAATTTGTTATATAAAGAACAAAGTGCAGCAAGTCTACATGATTCATATATAAAGATTAATTATAAAAAAAAAAAAAACGAAAAATCCGACTGCGACAAATACCTAATAAAAGTGGAAAGACAAGCTTAAAAATGTAGGGTACCTACTGCCTACTCATCAGATCCAAATCAAATTCAAATGACAAGCGCCAGCTCTCGTAGGACAAACACTAGCTTTCGAATTAAAAAAAAGGATCTTAGAAATCGGCCCACCCACTCAAAAGTAATGAGACACAAAAAATACAGTCGAATTGAGAACCTCCTTCGTTGTTGGAACTTGATTAAGTAATAATAAACAGTAAATATTATATAAGAAAAGGTGTAAGACACCCGTGTTGAGTAAAAACACAGAGGCAACACAGAGGTACTTATAAAACCGACTACAATTAATTGTGTTTGTTCGCAAACGAAAAAATTAACATAAGGTCTTTTGCCGTGGTCTGGGCGTTAGTGCCTTGTACACGGGGTGTTTCCGGACCCCCGTATTGTGTAAATATTTATTATTATTATTATTATTTATTTATTAATTTATTTTATACTTTATTGTACACCACAAATATATTACAAACAAAGCATAAAGATAGTTACAGACAGTGAAGTACAATGGGCGGACTTATGGCTAATTAGCCATTTCTTCCAGACAACCCATATATTTAATAGAAATCTGACAACTAGGAGGTGCCTACTGAGTTATTTCTAGTAATGCGTAGTATTTGTCGATGTCAAAAAATATCCGATTTTTTTCATTTCAAAAGACAATAATTACATAAGCTATATAAAAAAACTGAAAAAAATAGTTTTATTGGAACAGTCACACCTCGCCCCGTGACAACAAGAGCAAACATAAACAAAATACCGCTGGCAGTATATCCGAATAATTTATTACCTCTGCCGTATCACATGTGATGCGATTCTAAATGGACTTATGTCACGCTACACATTATATTGCTCTCATATCTAATTATGATATTTTATTACCATAAAAAACATTTCGTTACATACCTGTTTAAGCTATAAAAGGCTGAATTGGAGGTGTAGTTTATATTCCAGTTATAAAAAAGAAAATCTTAATTGTGTAGCTTTCCGCTTGGACTGTTTTAATGTAAATTGATGAAAATTCATTCAACGATTTATTTTATTACGAATCTAAATATGCGAACAGTTCATTTTTATACTTTAGAAGCACGTAATAAATAGTAACGGGTAGTTAATGTGACAGATGGTTAGTGTGACGCTAGCGTTGGAAATTTTTTTCTCCGTTAAAGCTGTCCAACTTTGGAACTCTCTTCCTCTTCCTATTAGACAAGCTCAATCTCTTTTCTCCTTCAAAAAATACCTTAAACTACATTATTTGTCACTAAGCACGTCATGATCGCCTATATCGTCTTTGTATGATATAATATATATGTATTTACTATGTGTATATATATATATATATATATATATATATTTATGTATTATATTTGTATTTTATATATGTAAGTGTTATGTATGTTTATTATTATTATATATTGTCTATTAGTACTTTGTTCGAGTATTCTAATTCGCACACCAATCGTTTGTTTACTTCCTAACTGCAGTTACTATTTCGTGTCCTATACCCAAAGGTTGTCTGGAAGAGATCGCTCTTTCAGCGATAAGACCGCCTTTGTACATCTTTCATTTTATGTTTTTTTTTTCTCTGTTGTTTCTTTTAATGGTGTACAATAAAGAGTATTATTATTTTTAGGAATATTGACTGTGCTGAGAAGAACCGGTCGGAAACTCGATAGCTACTCTTTTAGTATGTAGGCTAGACATTACTTTTAATAATTATATTAATTTAATGGTTTTAGTGTATATGCAATTTAAATGTTATCTTCTACACTGCTGCGCTAATCACAATCGCAATAGTTCATTTCAACCAAAGTATTAGTGTAAAAACTATCTAATACGCTTTTGTACATAAGGCGTATTACTCGTACCTAAGGGTTGCTCTACACTAGCCCCACCTCGCGGCTTACAAAAACATAATTACCTACTACAACATCCATAGTTCGTACTGTTGTTCTAAGTTTGCCAAATTGTTGCCAACTTACCAAGTGATGATTATAACGTTTTTACTCTTCGAACTAATTTCATTTGTTTTGTTAATTAACTAATTTTTAGATGTGTTACTTGTTATCCGTATGTTCGAATGTAAAACATTCTGTTTTCCTTTCAACCTAGCTTTGTTATATGACTGCCAGTTACATGAGGTAGGTATGTTTACGACATGTAAACATTCAAGTCTCGCAATAACACTATATCTGTCGGCGGCTAGAAGTCGTCCTGAGTATTGAGCCAGTGACGTCACTAGGAGCTGGTGACGGTGGTGGCTTGGGCGTGGCGAGGGCTGGCCCCGCCCACTGCACACGACACCATGGCTGCGTGTGTACACGGTGCAATAGTGTAAGTATGCAGATCAGCTGATGAGATAAGATCGGTGATTCATCTGGACGTAGTACGAGGAAGGAAGAAGCGTTAAACAGGTTAACAACGTTAGGCGCTCGAGCTGCTGCATTCGGCATACAGTCGTAAAGCCGTCACTCGACTGACGCAGTGTTGTACCGGATGAGCTACGTTACTACGAGTATATAGGAACTAGAATAAGATTAATTTGTGCACGAAACAACGGTTTTATTCAGAAATTTATTCGATAAAGGGATATTTACCGTGTTTATTATTTTCGCTTTGCGATCGATATTTCGACATTGACTTCGAATGTCTTGATCACGAGACTTGATCTCTTTCCATTCTACGTGACATTAGCGAAATCATCTGTGCTAGTTTGGCACTGTTGGAAGCCATTAAGCTGAATGAAGAAGAAGACTTGATCTCTTCTCTCTTGATGAATAATTTTCGTAATGAAGTAACCATGTTAATCTAAAATCTTATATAGTTTTATTCAGTCGTACGTACATATTACGGGAAGCTTCCATTTATATACTTCAGAAAAAAGATTATAAGCTTAAAAAAGTTAACGCTAAATGATAAGCAATAGTTATTACTTAATACGGTAGCTCAGAATATGACAAGCGCCGGGTATGCGTGTCGGTGCAGGCGGTGCGGGCGCGAGTGCATTTGTTAGTCTAATGAGAGGACGATAACGACCCGCGCTATGGAAATCTCGCTCTAGAAACTTATGTTTACGATATCTACGTGCAAAAATATTTGCTAGGTATGGGTGCGCTGGTCGTACTACCTACACGATGTCGAAATATAACAAAATACTGGAAGTGTAAATCTATACTAATATTATAAAGAGGTAAAGTTTCTAACTTTGTTTGTATGTAGGGGGTAATCTTCGCAAATACTGATCCGATCATGAAAATTCTTTCACTAACAGAAAGCTACACTATTCGTGAGTAAAATAGGCTATATTTTATTGTTATTGAACAAAAATTTCAGTGAAAAATAATAGTATATGTAAATCAAGTCGGAGAAATGCGAACCTGCCCTTGCCATGCCTGAGCCTTAGTGAAAATTTTAATGTTGAAATGTTAAATTAGAAAGGAATATGGCCTTAAAAATTTCATTAAATTTGTTAAATTGTGATGAGTGCATCCGATTTTAGGAACGGTTAAATATGCACTGAACTAAAATGCAAGACGTTGACCTAAATTATTAAGCTCGACGCCATGCGTGTGCGATATGTATTGTTTCGGGGTGTCGAAACTCATATTATTCGGCAATAGACCGAACAAGTAGATTTTGTTGAAATATACTTCATTTTTTTTTAATGTACATAAAAATACAGACACATATAAAGAAAGATACAATACAAAAATACATTTATTCATTAAGTATTTATAACCAAATTTATATCATTTTTATATCTTACCGCTTTCTAATAGATACTCGTATTTCCAGAAAAACATTACTTGTAAATCATATTAACATGACTTTATGTGAAACTTTTATTGCCATTATGTTTTCATTTTCCTCATACAATTTGCATTTAGTTTATTTAGTTTGAGATCCGGAAATGAGACGTTTGAAGATGCTCACGCTGCAATCAAATCGGAAACCGTCAGCGAAAATTATAGAGATTGCTACCAAAACAAGTGATGTGATGATTAATTGGTTGATGCCAGCTAAAGAAATTAGGAATACTGTTCATTCTTTTATCTTTCGCAATTGAAAAATGCATCGTAAATTTTGTTTCTTACTAATATTTTAAAATGGACACAATCTAAGCGTAACCACTTTTTCCAGTCCTAAGCTATTACGAATGAACCTTTCCTACAAATTTACTCCCCTTTATTTCGTCGTGCAGTGGAACGACACAGGACTTCAAGCCGCTACAATAATGACTTCTGCTATAGACTCGTATAATATATAACTAAATGGCGGCTGAAAGATATCTTTGAACGCGAACTTTATTATGACGGTGTTACGACAAAGCAAGGACACGTCACTGCTAGCTCCAATCAACTAAGAATGTTTTCCTAATTCTGTCAAATTAATTTGATTTTATAAAACCAATTTTTCAAATACATTTAAATTAATTTCAAACATCGTTGAAGAAATTGTGCTATTTAATTATCTCTGTATGACGACCGATCTCAAGATTAAAGTCAACTAAATGTCTTCGATTCCCTACTAAAGTGTACCTACTAAGTATACGTGTGTTTATTGAAATATCTATTGCCTGTCTGGGCCTTTGTTTCTGAGATCATATAAAGCTGTCAATCCCGATTATCAACATAAGCAACACAGCATCTGTGGACGGTCGTAACTCTAGGTATGATGTTATGCGCCTACGCGTAGAGGAACCCGCAAACCACCGGTGTCTTAGGCGACTACTCCCGCCACTACACCATAGCAATGATAGACAAAGTCTAACAATATTTACTACGAGCATATTGGCAAAAATAAATTCATAGGTATCCCTAATTTTGAATACTTTTCGCAAGTAAATACGATGCATACGAACGCTACGATTGTTTTGTAATGGGTAATTATAAATCCATTATCGATCATTGTGTCATCAAATAACCATCACATCATCACAGCGGCCTTTCGCAGTCCACTACTGGACATAAGCCTCCACAAGTTTACGCCAAAAATGGCGTGAACTCATGTGTTTTACCCATAGTCACCACGCTGGGCAGGCGGGTTGGTGACCGCATCGAATAATACGTAGAAAAAATAGAAAAAGATGCAAATAAATTCGAAAATGTTGAAATAAGTTAGTAATTTTAAATAAATAAATAAATAAATATCTTATAATATACACACACGGCCGTCTGTTCCCATGTTAAGCAATTTACTGCTTGTGTTACAGGAAACAGCCGACTGTTATAGCTAATATTTTTTTTATAAAAATACATAGAACTAATACATATATAAATATATAAATACACATATAACACCCAGATTCAGGCAGGAACCGAACCCGCAACCCGCGGAAAACAGAAAGCAGAACCACTACAAACTGCGCCAACGGGCTAGTTAATTTTTTTTAAATAAAACTTACTTGATAATTTGTAAATCAAATTATTTATTTAAAGTTTGTGACAGTTACAAGTAGTATTAAAAATAATCCTTCGACATACATAGAGGCAACAAGAATCAGGCAAATTGTTTACCAAAATCGATTTCATTCATCTCATCTATAATCTATCTATAATATATATAAACGCGAAAGGTCATTCATCACGAAATCTCCGAAACTATAACACCTACAAACTTGAAATTTGGCAAGTAGGCTCCTTATAGGACGTAGACATCCGCTAAGAACGGATTTTACGAAACTCAACCCCTAAGGGGGTAAAATGGGGGTTGGAAGTTTGTATGAGAGTCCCAGGTTTTTGACGTAAGAGACTTGAAATTCAAAATGTAAGCTCTATAGATAGATGGTGAAAAGGTGTCCAAATAATGTATCTTTAGAAATCAACCCCTTTTTGGGTTAAAACGGGGGATAGTAGATCGGCTCACTGATCACGAAATCTCCGAAACTATAACAGCTACAAATTTGAAAATTGGCAAGTAGGTTCCTTATAGGACATATACATTTGCTAAGAACGAATTTTATGAAACTCGACCCCTAAGGTGATAAAACGGGGGTTGGAAGTTTGTATGAAAGTCCTATGTTTTTGAAGTAAGAAACTTGAAATTTAAAATGTATGCTCTATAGATGTTGAGAAGGTGTTCAAATAATGTATCTTTAGAAATCAACTCCCTTTTGGGGTTAAAATGGGGTATGGTAGGTTGACTCACTCATCACGAAATCTCTGAAACTATAACTGCTACAAACTTGAAATTTTGCAGATAGGTTCTTTATAGAGCGTAAACATCCGCTGAGAACGGATTTTACGAAACTCGATCCATAAGGGGATAAAACGGGGGTTGGAAGTTTATATGAAAGTCATATGTTATTAAGGTAAGAGACTTGAAACTTAAAATGTATGCTCTATAGATGTTGAGAAGGTGTTCAAATAATGTATCTTTAGAAATCAACTCCCTTTTGGGGTTAAAATGGGGTATGGTAGGTTGACTCACTCATCACGAAATCTCTGAAACTATAACTGCTACAAACTTGAAATTTTGCAGATAGGTTCTTTATAGAGCGTAAACATCCGCTGAGAACGGATTTTACGAAACTCGATCCATAAGGGGATAAAACGGGGGTTGGAAGTTTATATGAAAGTCATATGTTATTAAGGTAAGAGACTTGAAACTTAAAATGTATGCTCTATAGATGGCGAGGAAGTGTCTAAATAATACATCGTAATCTATATATATAAAAGAGAAAGGTCACTGATTGACATCACGAGAACTCAAAAATCGCTGGATGGTCTATCCATCCAAGATGGACAAAGATGAAATTTGGCAGGGAGGTAGATAATAGTTAGTAGACGTCCGCTAAGAATGGATTTTGTGATATTCCATCGCTAAGGGGGTTTAATTGGGGTTGATAGTTTGTATGAAACATATATAGTAGCAACAAGTTCGCCTGATAGGTTATTCATACTGCAGCCTGAAAATAAAACTAAAAATGTGGTGTATAGAGAGGTTTTATAAAAATAACTATTAAATTATACTAAATTGTGCCTTTAAAAAAGTTACTCAGAGTGATAAGCATTTCAAGTGACTGAAATAAAAAAAAATAATTTGCGTTAAGCATCTTAATAGTAATGCATATCTTCATAACCACGCGGACGTAGTCGCGGGCAATAGTTAATGTATTATAAAACAAAGTTCCCAAAGGCGTATGTGACCGATTCCCTCAAAATCTACTTAACGGATTTTCATGCGGTTTCACAAATGGAGAGAGGGCTTCAAGAGGAAGGTTTACGGAACGGCAAAGCCGATTTTGATGAGAGTTTCACTGGAAGTTTGCCGGGAAAACTTTGTGACAAACTGATTTCAACGCGGGCGAAGCCGCGGGCACAGCTAGTTAAATATAACCGAGAAAATGCTCAAGTAAACGCGGAACTGCAATATAGACATTTTGGTTATTACAATAATTAGCGTAAAATTTAACACTCCATGTAATATCAAATACTATGAATCAAGTTATCGGTGCAAGAATCGGTTTTCACTAACAGAAGGTTGGATGCGGGCGCGTGGAGCCGCGTGACATACCTACGTGGTGCAAGCGACGCGCACATTAGGTACTGACGTGTATTACAAATGCACTTTGTTATCTCTACATGACATATTAACGTACACTTCTAGCAGTAATTATTAGCAAATAATTTATTAGATTTTTTTTTTTTTTTTTTTTTTTTTTTTTTTTTTGATATCGCAGGGTAACCCATTTACGGGTGATATCCAGGATGCCCGGGTAGGCATTCCTAGACCGTATGTCGGCTTAGCACTTGGGGGTGCACTACCGACCAAAACCCCTGCGGGAGCCTTCAGCCGCTTTAATTGGAGGGTCCCGGATCTGCAGGCAACAGGATCCCTCCAGCGACAGGCTGGCCTCGGCGAAAAGACCAGACTTCTCCTCCATGGGACTGTCCGGCTCACCTCTGAACAATCCCGACGACGCCATGTCTAGCAGGACCGGGTTCCCATCCCGGCCCGACATGGGCACAGGGGCGTTACTGGAAACGCATTAAGTAGCGCCTCCTACGCACCCCCGTTCGTCGCCTGCGGACGGAGGCCTCGTCGGCGGCCCCCTCTCTCATCCGCTCGTCGTTCTCCTTCTGGGACATTACTGTCTCGCAGAAGGAGACCATCGCCTTCCAGGACTCGTCGTCGCCGAGCATCGCGGTGATAACGCTCGGCAGTGACAAGTCCCCTCCGAGGACTGTCGTCAGATCGCGACGTAGCGCCGCCCATCTCGGGCACACCTCGAGGGTGTGCTGGGCAGAGTCCACCGCCGCGCCACAATCGTGACATTCAGTCGTCGGCTCCCTTTGGGCCGTCCGACACAAGTATTCACCAAAGCAGCCGTGCCCGGTGAGAACCTGCGTCAGACGGAAGGTGAGGGGTTTGCGCTTACGGCGCATCCACCGCTCAAGGACCGGGCGCAAGGCAGCCGTTACGCGTGTGCCATACGGCTGCTCCGCCAGGTCCTCCCCCCACCTCCGCATTAGTGCTTCTTGCCCCATCCGGCGCACCCGTAGGATCCCGTCCAACGTGGGGTTCTCACCGAGAGCCCTCCTACCCGAGACGTATGAGTAGGTCTCGGCAAGGACCTCCGCCACGAGTTCCCACGGGGGATCGCCGGCTAGAGCAGTAGCTGCAGCCCACGATATCGTACGGTACCCCCGGATCACCCTCACCGCGATGATCCTCTGCGCAGACCGCAGCACGGCCTTATTCCTCGCAGTGAGGCGATCCGCCCAAACCGGGGCACCGTACGTCGCCATACTCCGGCAGACTCCGGAATATAGCTGCCTGCAGGCGGCGCTGGGTCCTCCGAGGTTCGGGAGGAGTCTGCCCAGTGCACTCGCCACCTTCACGACCTTCGGTCCCACCACAGCGAAGTGTGGGCCGAAGGTCCACCCTCCGTCAAGGATGAGCCCCAGATATTTGATTTGGGAGCTCATCCTGACACTCCCCTCTCCGATCTGCAGGGTAGCCCCCGGTGGGGGTCCCTTACGTCCGGTCCCGCGGAAGAGGAGGGCTTCGGTCTTGTCAATTCTGACCCGAAGCCCCAAACTCTTTATGCGGCTGATCACGAGGTCGAGTCCGACCTCGGCCAGCCGCGCCGCCTCCTTGTAGTCTCGTCCCCGAGAGTAAACGAGGGTGTCATCCGCGTAGCAGATGACACCCATCCCGGGGAGGAGACGGCCTCGCAGGACCCAGTCGTAACCAATGTCCCACAAGATCGGGCCCAGCACCGATCCTTGCGGGACACCACAGCCGACTCGCCGCCACTCCACGGACCCCGACCGATTCTCGAGGCCTACTTTCCGATCGGAGAGGTACGCCTCCAACAGCCTCCCTAGATACGGGGGCACTCCGAAGAATTTCAGTGCCTCCCGTATTACTGCGTGCGGGAGGCTGTTGAAGGCGTTCGCGATGTCCAACGACACCGCGACCACCACCTCCCTCCCATGTTCCGCCTCACCCGTCACCGCCCGCAGGCGTTTGAGGGCATCGATTGTCGACCGGCGTGCTCGAAACCCGAATTGAGATTCTGATAGTCCGGGTCCCGAGCCTTCCTCCAGGTGCTGAACGAGCCGGGAACCCACTATTCTCTCCAAGAGTTTCCCAGCTTCGTTCAGCAACACCACCGGTCGCACCGACGAAGCCGAGTCCGGGGTCCGCCCTGCCTTAGGAAGTAGGCAGAGCCTACCCTCCTTCCAGGCCCCCGGGAACTGACCAGACCGCAGGCAGCGGTCAAAAAGTTCCCGGAGGCTGTTGCCGAGGTGCCCGAGAGCGATCGCAAGTACTCTCCCGTGCACCCCGTCTGGACCCGGCGCCCTCTTCTTACTCCGAAGGCGGAAATAATTTATTAGATTAATCTATAGGGACTAATATATTAAAGGTGAAATGTTTTGTTTGTTTAAACGCACTAATCTCAGGTATATAGATAGCGCATTTACCAAGAATTGTTTTTTTAATCAAATTATTGCATTTTTTTTATGTCACTAAGTCGGCAAACAAGCATACGGCTCACCTGATGGTAAGCGATTACCGTAGCTTATAGACGCCTGCAACACCAGAAGCATCGCAAGCGCGTTGCCGACCCAATCCCCAATCCCAGGAGCTCTGGTCACCTTACTCACCAACAGGAACACAATATTGCTTGAAAACAGTATTATTTAGCTGTGATCTTCTGTAAGGTCGAGGTACTACCCCAGTCGGGCTGCTCCATATTTTGAGCAGGAAATTCCTGCTGTGCCCTACCTCAGTTAAAACATGCATGTAATGCATGTAAAACTATTTGAATTGTTTTTAAATAATTTCACACTTCAGCATCTGTTAACTACTACCATACACTCGTAATACAATACAACAATGATATGAAACCTCTTTTTCGGTAACCCCGAAGGTTTGTAAACACTCAACACGTACTCAGACCACAACAAACACAAACATCTGAGTTATCTGTATTAATAATTGAAGTCGACCTCGCGTTCTCTGACGTACCAGCTCATGCTTTGACCGTTGCCACCACCCGTCGTCAAATCTAAACACTACGCTTACGATTTACTTGACAAGATTTAACAAAAATGTTTATGTGTTTTCTTCATAATAAGGTATCATACTAGTTATGTCTCAGGTTTCAGATCCTCAAACCTCAATCCTCACAAACTTTCATGTATAATATTAGCTGTGCCTCGCGGTTTCACCCACGTTAACCTGAAGAAAAAACTTACTGAAACATTGTATAACCTTCCTGAGTTAATATTATCCAATACGAAATAATTTTTCAATTAGAACCAGAGACCTTAGATTAGCGCGATCGAACAAACAAACCCTCCAGCTTTATAATATTAGTATGGATTACCAGAAAAGGCTGTTCAAGATGCGACTTCGTCTCTATAATTCTGCGAAGGTAATTAAAATGATTTCACTTACTGAGAACTCAGTGCAATGTTTACTTGTTGACTTAACGAGCGTGTTGCTACACTCACAAGGCAAACGCGAGGTAATTTAACACTTCGATTAGATTGACTGATTACAAAACCTAGTACATCAGAAAGCCGGTGTTAGACTCTTTAAGGTACTAGGAAACAGTTGCCACAGATTATCATAAAAATAAAACTGTACTCAATTAATGTTGTGTGCTTTTGATGGGTAAGGTATCCAGAGCGCTTGGTAATGCGCCATATTAACAAAGGTAGATTTGGCAAGGCACTTGTGCTATGCTCCAGATGTTAACAGTTTATGGTCAGGTACGATTACAGCCTACCATCAAGCTACCACCACTCTAGAGAGAGATTTAACTCCTTAGTGGTAATAAAAAATGGTGTAACTCAAACAAATTTGTTTCTACACAATTTAAATTAATATAGTATTTAGACATTATATTTTGACTCTCTAGTAGACAGTTAATAGAGACTTTGCTCTTCGCTCTAATTTTGTGAGTTATGACTTCCTATTTTTGTGTCGAGTCTTTGTGTAATATTTATTTATATGTACCTACATTTATTTAAAAAAAACGAGTGTGCTTTAGACCACACGACTGAAGTAGGTAAAACTTACGAAACGTAACTCGCTCTCTCTTTCTATCTTCACTAACTTATATCTCCCTCTCAACTTCCGTTCGCCCGATCACACTTTTCGTAACGCTCTCGTCATGCGTTCACTAGCTTACTCCTCAAGTCAAGCGTGCGTCAAGAAGTTTTACTTCAAAAATACATTAGGCATATCAGTTTGTCGTAGGCAGCAACAGCACAGGCAGTCCATCTCAGAAACGTACGACTGTGTATACCTATGTTTAAATAACCACTCACTTATCAGACATATTTATACAACTACTAGCTGCCCGGACAGACTTCGTTCTATCAAAAGTTAATAGTAAAAATTAATTAGTTTTTTTTGTATTAAAACCTTCCGTGGGCCTTAAGGAACATCACATCATCATCACATCACAGCAGCCTTTCGCAGTCCACTACTGAACATAGGCCTCCACAAGTACACGCTAAAAATGGCGTGAACTCATGTGTTTTGCCCATAGACACCACGCTGGGCAGGCGGGTTGGTGACCGCAGGGCTGGCTTTGTCGCACCGAAGACGCTGCTGCCCGTCTTCAGCCTATGTATTTCAAAGCCAGCAGTTGGATGGTTATCCATCGGTCGGCTTTTTAAGCTCCAAGATAGTAGTGGAACTGTGATATCCCTTAGTCTCCTCTTACGACACCCGCGGGAAGAAAGGGGGAAGGAACATATAAAAAGTAAATTAGCCGAATCGCTCGAGCCCTTCTCGAGTTATACGCTTACCAACAATCATTTTTATTTATATTCGATTACGATGACGAAAATACTAACGACTGAAACACGGTTTTCCTCGAGTATTTATTGATAATTTTGAAATGTCATAAAAATACATTTGCTTATCAAATTCTCGACTGTAAATAGAACGCTCGTTTTAATAACACATTTCACATTGTTATCTATGAATGCGTCATAAATTATGAAGGAAAATATTTTGATACCGGCGCGCGTTCAGCGTTGTGTGAGTAATGAGTCGCCTACAGCTCAGACAGATGAAGCAGCTCGTCCCTCATCTGGTCGTCTGATTCAAAGGACGAGGGAAGGACAAACAGACACTATTATGTCTTGTTACAGACCAGTAAATACAAGGACCGCCGTCGACGTTGCTTACTATAAGAAAATTGCGTTTAAGGTATGAGTTTTAAAATATAAAAACAGCAGAATCAACAATACGATTTGTTAAAAAAGCGAGTGTGCTTTGGACCACACGACTGAAGTAAAACTTCGGCACAATAAGCCTGCATTGTGTTTACGATATACGAAACGTATAACGATCAGTACACGGTGAAAGGGCTCTAATACTCGACATAGAGATTTTTTTTTAAATATAATTAGGTCGGCAAGCAAGCGATGGTAAGCAAATACCATAGCATATAGACGTCTGCAGCACCAGAAGCATCGCAAGCGCGTTGCTGATCCTATCCCTAATTCCTCCCAGGAGCTTTGATCACCTTACTCACCAACAGGAACACAACACTGAGTGAAAACAATATTATTTAGCTGTGATCTTCTGTAAGGTCGAATTAGTACCCCAGTCGGGCTGCTCTAAATTTGGAACCTGCTGTGCCCTACCATTATCACTAGTTATTATAAATGTACAGCCTTCATACATGACCATACATCTCGTTTTAAGGTGATGTTTACTTATACTAAGCTATTTAAGAACTCTCGCCACGAACTTACACCATAAATACTATCCGCATCCGAGGTAATTGACATAATATAAGATAACAAACAGACAACGAGATAACTAAAAAACGCTACGTCCAATAAAGTGTCGCTTAAGAAATGTGATGACGGACTTATCGCGAGCCATAACTCACGACTGATTTATCCTCGAGCAGGAAATCATCTTAAAGCTTACACAACTTCGAGAGAGTTCCTATAATTAGACAGCGGGCCATTCATAATACGCTTATAAAGACGCCAGGAAGCGCCTCTGACAATACTCAATATTTATATTTGTTTATCGGGGCGCGGCGAGGGAGTCCCGGGCGCGGCGGGGGAGGGCGCGGGGCCTGAGTCACGGAAGATTTATGCAGTTGTGATGCAAGGAGATTTATCACTGAAGCAGCTGCACGTGCGCGCACCTACTTCAGACTGTGATGCTTGATTGTGAGCCGCACAGAGCGGGAGGTACTGCAGAGGTAGCACAGTCGCGTCAACCTACCGGGTCGATCCAGTGTTAGGCGCCTTGCCGCTTCGCATGATGTGCAGCGCCAGGTGCCTTTAGCCGTCTCTAAGTCTCCTCACCCGCGGCCGATATTTATACGTGAACGGCTTAAGGCGTGATTTATTAACGATTACGCGTAATAGTTAATCTATCAGCGCGCTCACAATGTACGCTCCGCATCCGCGCACCGGTGAACTGTTTACGGCGTCGCCGGAGATAAATCCGCAGGTTCGAAGCCGCAATAAACAGCTCAGTCCCGCGCCGCTACTTCGCGCGCGACATTTCCTCCATTTAGAGTTATTCATTTGTACGCACGCATTCGCAATGCAAAAAAGCTTGATGCGGGGCGGGGGAGGCGGTGCAGGAGAGGTGCTCGTAAATATGTCAGCGGAGATGCATCGGCCAGAGTCCCGCCCGCGGCTGCATCTGGTGGAATCGTTCTCTGCTCCTCGTCCTGGGACTGCTTTTAGAATATCTCTTTATGATCTTCCCAATAGCTTTTATACTCTTTTTTTCAATCACATTTCGTAACATTGAGTCATACTGAATGATATGTAAACATAAATTCGGCAGCGAGGGGATTAACAGTACACTACAGTACAGTTACACTTAGTATATAAGGAAATTATCCAGTATGATTTGTGTTTCCTCAGTTGTTTTATGCGACCAGGGTGGCGTAGGTGTAGCCAACCTGATGTAAAACCTGGAAAGCCTTATAAAGATAAGCCTTTAAACCAGAAGCATCGCCAGTACGTTGCCAGCCCTACCCCCTAATCTCGCCAGGAGCTCTGGCTACCCTACTTCCCACCAGAGCACAACACAAATTAAGAGCAGTGTTATTTGGCTGTGATCTTCTCTAAAATTTAAGTGCTACACACCTGCACAGCAGGAAATATCCTGCTAAAATTGAGGTTGTGACTTCAATCAAACAAATATTGGAATTGACAAAATTACATGAGAAATTAACGAGTGCTTGAGAACAGTGAAGCAAAAATAAGTTGTTTCGCGTGGATGGATATCACTGCATCTGTTTGATTGTATTTTAATGAGTCCACTTAGGAACTATGAATCGTCGCGACGGCCGCTCGTTGGTCGCGTGCCAGCGACTTCAAAGCGCTGGCCGACGATGCTCTCTGTTGCTCTCTGATGCTATCCGTTGCGCGGAGGAGTACTATAAGTATCTACTAAAGTAGAGGAGTACCGTAGAGTACTATAAGTGACTTAATACGTTCACTTTTCCTGGAATTTCTTTTAGTATAAACAATGTAGTCAGCTTATCGAGTTCTAGTTAATTGGCAATTAACAGCGCCACTTCATTACAGAGATAAACCGTGAAATCAATCCCGAGTATGTTCAACAACGTTAACGCTTAAAAATAGATAAGTGAACGAATGCGGCGAGTATTCGAGGAGCGCTATAAAATCAAAACAATGCATCTCCGAGGACTGAACACGTGTGAGGGTGCACCGCAGCGCAGCGGCTAACGACCGCCGGCTCGGGAGTCGCGGAGGATCGCCGAATCTGTTCAATTGTTCTCCGGAGATTAAGAGCGGCGCGCCGGAGCGGCCGCGGCATTCCGCGCGGGATTTATAGCGGAGCGGCCGCGACCGATTTAGTTACGATTAAAACAAAGGTAAATGTCGCCGCGTATTTTTAGTGCCGCACTAATGTGCCGC
This sequence comes from Melitaea cinxia, assembly GCF_905220565.1. NCBI lineage: Eukaryota > Metazoa > Arthropoda > Insecta > Lepidoptera > Nymphalidae > Melitaea > Melitaea cinxia. The sequence continues at coordinate 224,019 of NC_059399.1, read as the reverse complement.
CCGCCCCTCGCCGCCCCGCCTCGCCCCCGCCCTCGCCTCGGCCGCTCGTCGATAAAAGTTTCGTTTTCGTTTCATCTAATAGGAACATAAATTAAATCATCTTTATCATAATTAACCATTACAATGAGTACTCACAGAAGCCAATCTCTTAAACAGAATTAATTTACATTGTCGGTCGCTTCCCTAACTATAATATTGCATTAGTAAATGCAGATATGAGACTGAACGAATTCGATAAGAAAATGTTCTCATTTTGATGACAATGTCTAGTGATAAGCCGCGTGTAGTGGCCAGCGGGATTCGCAAAAAGCCTCTGTCGCCGCCCCGTCTGCCGCCGCGGGCTTACAGCGCGCGCGCACTGCGGACTGAGTCTGTGCCTGCGCCTGTGTAACCGTTGATACGACGGTCGACCCACCCGTACGCAGAGACCCTCAAGCCGCATGCGAATCTCAATCGATTCTCAGATTGAGATAGTGCCTTTTGTATTGTGCCTTACGCTGTCACCGCGCCGCCTTATTTTTCTTTATTATGTTTCACTTTTAATGGAGTTCTCTCCGAGATATGTTTATTTTGAGTTTCAGCTCATGAAACCTTAGCCTTGGAATTTAATTAAGAACTTTTAGAAATGAATGAATGAAGTCGTCTGTAGCTCTCGCTAGTGAGGAGACTGTTCCTTAACAGTCACTCGTGTGTGTCGCGTGTTACGTATCTGTGTAATTTGTCTATCACGTGTAGGGACCTATAAACGTTTAGTCAGCGACTTGTAGATGTATGTAAACTGTGTGGTTACGGCAGCTAAGAATGTAGCCACACCCTCTCTTCCCGTGGGTGTGTCCCTATGTGTCCTAAGGGATAACACAGTTCCACAACCACCTTGGAAGTTAATTAAGATGGCGAGATAGCCATTAAATTGCTGGCTTTGAAATACACAGGTCAAAAACGGGCAGCAGCGTCTTCGATGCCACAAAGCCAGCCAGCCCTGCGGTCTACAACCCGCCTGCCCAGCGTGGTCACTATGGGCAACGCACACGAGCTCACACCATTTTTAGGTGAACTTGTGAAGGCCTATGTCCAGCAGTGGACTGTGATAGGCTGAAGAGATTATAGATGTATGTAGGGACCAATTTTAAGCGTTAGTCTAGATATTCAAGATATTTATATTTTTTAACGTGTTTGCAAGTCATATTACTCCTATTTTGCGAGAGCTGGCTGGATGTCACGTCACGTGCATCAATCCATACCTATTATGCGAGAATATGAGGACTTTTAGTCATATGTAGGAGGAAAAAATAGCTTATTATGCGTGATTGACTGTAGGTACCTACGAGTGGGTGGAATAGGAGCAAGCTGAAGAAGGAAGCAGTCCGAAAACGATGCGATATTGTGACTCTTACTATTCGTATCAATCACAGTTATACGAGTATTTCAGGTGTTTAACGGAGGTTTTAATATTACAAGAACAATTTGAGGTAAGTAGTCACTCAATAGGCATTGTGAACAAGAACCAAGGTGTAAGTCTTCGTTTGTTTAGACAATTTTTGTGTATTAATTTAAATTATCAATATGTACAACTTTCAAAGTTTTTCTTTAAAAAAAGACTTTATTATTACTATATTGAAAATGTACTGTGTACTGTCTATATGTGAGTGAGAGATGACGTGTGAGGGAAGGTCAATGAGGTAAACCAAATCCAATGAAAGTCGGTCTAACACTAAGTTTATTGACATAATCGTAAGTATATAGGTATAGGCAGAAGTACAGACGTCATACGTGCAGTACGGAAATCTTAGGTAATAAATGGAGGTTATTAGATCGCAAACACAACTACCTACATTGCTAAATGCGTGGTAACCTTACAGAAAACAATTGTTATTTTAATTCTAAGTTAATCGCAGTCTTAAGGATGACTGCCATTCTCCGACTATTAGTAGATGTACGAAGCATCAGTCAAACGATTAACGCCGTTTATTTACGTCTCGGAGTTGTCGAAAGCCGCTGTTAGCGCATGTTTATTTAACAGTTAGAGCGCACTCGGGAACTAAGCCGGGTTAAGCCGCGCGGCGCAGATGTCGCCAGGACGTGCACTCGTCTTTGACATGGGGATTATGGAGTTAAGAAAGTCCTGCTACTGTGAGGTTACGAGGTGCAGAGTACGCGTGTAATTAAATGTAAGCTGATGGTTTAACAAGGTTATACCTAGGTAGAGACAAAATGGCTGTAAGGGTATAATGTGTAGTTCGAAAACTGTCTTTTATTTCAATTTCATTGTTTATTCGATGGTATAATAAAACGTTGTAAAGCCACACGCCTATTAGTGAATATATATTTTTTTTTATATATAGGTGCATATTCCCGCCAATTCTTATGAAAAGATTTTAGTTTCAGCCCTCTTACAATGTGGCGATTTCGCCGAGCAGTGTAACACTTAAACCTTGTGGCAAAAATGTGATAAAATACAATTGTGTTGGGTAAATGGATGTAAACAATAAACTGTAAAGACTTAGGTTAAATAAGATGTAAATAAGTGGTTAGTGACCGCAGCAAGTAGTAGATATCTAAAGAAAAACGAGTGTGCTTTACACCACACGACTGAAGTGAAACTTATGAAACGTATAACTCTCTCTCTTTCTATCTTCACTAACTTACATCTCCCTCTCAACTTCCGTTCGCCCGATCACAGTTTTCGTAACGCTCTCGTCACGCACTCACCAGCTTACTCCCCAAGTCAAGCGTGCGAAAGAAGTTTTACTTCAAAAAACTATTGCGATTGGATACTTCTGAAAAAACATAGTAAAGTTACAACAAAGAAGATAAAAAGATCTGCCGTATCTTTTTCTACATTTTACCGCTAATATGGACTTAAAATTTAGTCTGACATAAAGTATTATTGTTATTATTATTATTATAATCTATCTGTAAAACACAACACGTCACCGTGGACTTCCGCAAATTTATAAAATTTATTTGAAAAATACATGGAAAAGCGATACTAATTTATGAACTTTATTTATATACATATGTACTTAGGTTTGTAACGCATCGAGCTCGGAATTATAAGCATTTGTGAAATCATTGTTTTAGCTTCTATTAGTCAAATAAAGGTTTCAGGTCTTTTATGTACTTACAGACATTGGAGTCTTACAACATACAGTTACGAAAGGTTAGTGCGTTTGTTCGCACGATCACATTTCTCTGTCAACAGTTCTACTAGTACTTTGTGACCTCTACATGTCCGTGTGTCTCGCATATGTTCTGTAAATGAATATTTTCACTGTCGACCTGCAATACATCGTACCTATTAAATGAGGAAGTTGACAGCAATTATAACTAATAATCATCAAGTATGTGAACGCGACGGAAGGTTTTGTACACAATGTACACCTTGATTTGTCCACGCATTTACTGAATACCTTGTAGCTAGCTAACACAAATGTTACATGTATGTATTCAACGTCAATGTTATAAAATATTTGCTGAAATTTACTTCGTTTCATCAACATTTTACGTATTGCTTCTAATTTTTGAATAATTTAGAAAACACAAACTCGACGCCTAACTTAAAAATTGATAATTATAGGAAACACAAAAATGATAAAAGTTTCCGATAGATAATAAGCAATTTATAAAAGAGCTAAAAAACCAATAGTTAATAAAAATAAATTATCGAGAAAATACAAACAACAACTTTGATAGAATAAATAATCTACTGAAAAAAAGAAATTAATTAACAAAATATTCTAGCGAACGATTCATATAAAGATGATAGAAAAGAAACATTCTCGTTTTGTGAAACTATTCTCACAAACTCCGTGCGCTCGGTAACTTATCTCATTGCATTTCCATGTAGGATATCTATTGTGTCAAGCTTACTTTGCTATTCTTTTATAATACCGTGTAATTTAGTTAGTTATTGAATGTATAAAATAAATAGTTCTTAACCAACATTATTTGGTCCCACTGGGCGTAGCTGGTGTCACTTACTGACGCTCAATTCGGGTTGAGATCTCCACCATTTTGATGGTACATCGCTGTCAAACAGAAATCGAAGTTCAGAAATATGGAACATAAAAGCTACAAAGCTACTAAAATAAATATTTACAATGTACGCGCAAAAAAAAATGTGTTTATTTACCACATCACATTGGAAACCTCTAAACTATCATTGTTCCTCTACTATATTATGCATGTATTATACGTATAAACCTTCCTCTGGAATCAGTCTATTTACTAATAATTGTGTTTGCAGGCAAACGAAGAAAAACCGACTTAGGTAGATGAAAAAATAGTCAAGTAAATACGCATTATCCAAGATTACTCTAAAAGTTGTAATCAGATCTCGATGAAATTTAAATGTGACCACATGATAAACATCGGCTTTCGATTAAATTAAAAATCATTAAAATCGGTACAACCAGTAAAAAGCTATGCGGATTTTCGAGAGTTTCCCTCGATTTCTCTGGGATTCCATCATCAGATCCTGGTTTCCTTATCATGGTACCAAACTAAGGATATCTCTTTTCCAAAAAAAAAAAAAGAATTATCAAAATCGGTTCATAAACGACAGAGCTATCCCCGAACATACATAAAAAAAAATAAAAAATATATATACGGTCGAATTGAGTAACCTCCTCCTTTTTTTAAGACGGTTAAAAAAACCGCATCAATATCCGTTGCGCAGTTTTAAAGATCTAATCATACACAGCGGGAAGCGACTTTGTTTTATACTATGTTATAATGATATGTTTGTGTGTCGCTTAGACATACCTCATAGAATGAATTAATGTCTGCTCATATTTGATAGGTCTTATTACAGAGAAGTAAAATCATACAAGAAACAAGATCTTGATATGTAGATAGAGACCTTATTCACATCAGAACGTAAGGACCCATCACGTACTTAATATATATTTTACATAAAAAAAAGGTTAGTCGACGTCACAGGAGACCGAAGAGCTGGCAGCTACTTCGGACAAAGAATTAGTCTAGCTATTCAAAGGGGGAACGCTGCCAGTATCTTCGGAACCTTGCCTAAAGGGACTCCTTTTAATAATATTTTTTAGTTATTATATTATGTATGTATATATATGTAAACAAAGTGCGTGACACTTCATTTAAGTAGTTATTAATATAATTTGTTATTGTTCTTTGATGGACATTTGATCTGCGAATTGGTTGCTATGGAGCTGTTTTTTTTCATATTAAACGATTGTAAGAATTATATTGTAATTGTAAATATTTAAATAATAGTTATTATTAAGAACTGGTGAAGCAATAGCTTTAAATGTTGTTTCTCTTTTCAGGTTAGTTTGTAAATAATTTAATAGTAAATAATATTTTGTAAAATTAGTTTATATGTTAAAATAAAAAACTCCTCTTTTCAGAGCAACACAATTATTGTTTTACTGTTCAAAATATACAAGAATAATTATAAAATAAAACATTATATATACTTAAGGTTTTTTTTTAGTTTAATGTAATTTATCTGTTAAATATAGCTTAACTATTTATATTTATACTAATGTAGTCATTATTGTTACAATTTATCTATATTTTACATAAGAAACAGCATTTGATAAACATCGTAAACATAGCAAACCGACGCACACGGCGACCAGCTACTCGTACAATTCCTATGTCACAGAAAGTGGGAGTGGTGTTTGTTGGCGCCCCGAGCAGTTCTCGGTACTGAAGCTATGGCGGCTCGCATTACGAGTAGGTGTGCCTTTAATGGAGAAAAACTTCACGCTCGGCACATAGGCGACACTTCCACACCCTCGCTCACAGTGCTCCCTTCGAGCCTCCGCTTACGTCGCACATACGTATATAGCAAATACGTACATAGCAGTCGGTACATAGTGCACACTGTCCGCAGGCCTACTACGAGCTTGTAGTGCACGCCTTCTGAACTAATGTTATTCTTGTAATTTTACCTCGTTAAACCAATAAGCACCCTATGCTAAAGGTACTAAGTACAAATTCGTATGAATATGTCTACAGTATCGCTGTGTTATTGAGTAGAATTCCTAAGAGCCCTTCCTAGACGGAGCCGAGATATTAGGAAATATACACACTTGCGAGGACACGCAGCTACAAGTAAGTTCCACACATGCTTTAATGTAGGTATATGGTACGTTGTACAGCGTTAGATAATTAAAAATACAACGACAAGCCACGTGTAGGCCCACCGAGAACATTAGCAATTATCACACTTATTCCTTATTACAATGTCAACTCAAATGGATACGTATCACCAATAGATCTACATGCTTAAGCTTTCTTATTTATATGTTTTGTCTAGTAGGCAGGTACATACATCTTGCCGATTCTTCTCTGCAGAATCTACATTCCGATCGGTGGTAGCTTTACTTCTACAAATATAATAATTGATTTTTAAAGTTTTAATTTGTAAAATGACGATGCGAAAGTGCTCTTGGGGCCTATTTGAATAAAGCTGTTATTGATTTTCATTTTGATTTTGATACCTGATTTTGATAGCCAAGTTGTAATATCTTTTGTAATACAGTTTCTCCTGTATGTAGCAATCAAAGCAATGCTCAAGTAAATACTCGTACACCAGTGTGCACTCTCCTCCGCACGAGGTCCAAGTCAAGAGTGGCGAGGCTCCGCCCCGCGCCCTGCAGCGACCAGAAACATGAATGCTACGCTAGGCGGTATATTTTATACTGTCCTAAGATATATTCTTAAATGTCCGTTCTACCTATGATACTTTGCTAAAATCAATTCGCTATGTATTATTTCTGTTTTGGTGTACAATAAGCGTATTGTTGCGTTATGTTGTTCTACTAGTCGACAAACAAGTAATTGAACCAATAATTAAGTTATTAATTATTTATTTAATTGAATAAATTTTGAACCATCTAAAAATCATTTCTAAGTAATATTCTGAGTTCTTTAGATCGAATAAACACTCGACCAGTCGTTTTGGTCTAACTACTAACAACTAAAACAATAATTATATTAATAAATAAATAATTTGTCTAAATATTATCGACTTGTCCATATAAATACATTGTCCTATCTACAATCTGCATTCCGAATCGGTGGTAGCTTCACTTTTAACTATCTTTTTTTTTATACAACCATATCGGCAAAAAGCGTACGGCTCACCAGGTGGTAAGCGACCACCGTAGACTACGGCGTAGACTATAGACGCCTGCAACACCAGAAGTATCGCAAGCGCGTTGCCAACCCAATCAGGAGCTCTGTTCACTTCACTCACGACAGGACTAGGAGGTACTTACCTAGTCGGGCTGCTCCAGATTTTAAGCAGCAGGAGGATATGTCCTGCAATGTCCTACTTCAGTTAAATAGGGATTTCATTAAAAGTAATATAATTTTAATTTAGAAAATGGTTACTTTACTTATGGTAAGGAACTTTATCCGCTAACCCGCAGTGGAGCAGTGTGGTGGTATAAGCTTGAATCGTTCTGCTACGTGTGAACAGAGGCCTATGCCCAGCAACGGGATGTCATAGACTGAGTTAACCAATCAAAAAAGCTCTTCCATTTATGGATTTTATGAATCAGTGTACTTGAAAACCCTTTACCTTTGACTTTTTTAAGCTGGGTGTAAAACCGCGGACAAACTGTTTTTTTTTTCTATATTGTTGTCTTGATATTTATATATTATTTTGATACATTAAATTTTAGTATACATATAAGAATTTGTGCGGACTCGGGTACCACTTAGTATAATACTACGATTAATATTTTCCTGTGTTCGCACCGCTGAACTGCATTTTTTTTTGTTTTTTTTTTTTTGTTTTTTTGTTTTTGTTTTTTGTGACACATCATCTTATAAACAAGAGTTCTGTCGAGACAGAGAGGTTGTATGTTTAAGCACATGACTTCTACATTGGTAAATTGTTCTTTAAGCTCCTTTGGAACGAACCATCATCGTCACTTCCTACCACGTAGTATCTGGCACGCTCTCTGTCGACTATACAGTGTCTTAATAAAGAAAGTGTGACTGTCAGCTCCGCCGCAGACTCGAGTTGAGTCCTACAGAATGATTACCGCGATACAAAAAAAACTAAAATGTTATCTTAAGAGAATCAAATTATAATTAAAAAATTAAAACAACAAAACTCTAAAGTCAAATTGACGCTTGTCATTACTATCTGTACAGTCAATGCTAGTATGCTACTATACCTCGTATATCTACATAAAAGTCAAAAAAACGATTGTGCCATAGACAACAATATAGACTGAAGTAAAACTCCTTTAGCTCCTACAGTACTATACGAAACCTAACTCTTTCTCTTTCTATCTTTACTAACTTATATTTCCCTCTCAACTTCCGTTCGCCTCACCCGTTCTCACTCTTCGCAACGCTCTCGTCACGTATGCACCAGCTTAAATCGTTTGGCATTATGTTTTACTTCTAAAAGCGCTATAAGACATCATTCTCAGCGTCATCGATGATTTCAGCGTCAGCGTAAGCGTTGTTTGTTAGTTAGGGTCTTATGTCGTTCCTTAAATAGTAAAATCCAATAACGCTTACCACGAAGATGTCCCCTTCATGTTTAAAATAGGTGTTTAAATTCCCAAGCGCAGTAAGTAAAGTATTCACCGTGCGGGCAGTTACGCTATATTTTAAATACTTGCGCTATTGTTCCCCGCGAGTCCGAGGCGCTCGCATAAAGACGTCACGAATTAGAGTGAATCTATTATCGCAATCACACAATGCCGCGCACCTCATTGTGTCGGGACGTCCTCACCGCGAGCTCGAGGCGAGGTGCACACGTGCGCATGCGCCGATACGCATAAATCGCGCGATCGCCGATAGCGGCTCGTTCAGTGCGCGCAAACGTTTTAATCCGCGGCGCGTCGTCGCAGATACGATCGCGCCGCGCGGCGACATCGCGACACATCTCACGATTATCACTTTTCAGTCGTCAAACTGTCTCAACATTCATTACTTTCTTCGACAAACTTCCTCTTGGTTCGGGTCCTCTCATCTGATATTGATACCGATTTAATTAAGAAGCGATGCATTGGTTTCCGACGCCTTCGGTCCATGGGAAAGTTTTAACATATCTGCACTTATTTGAGAACATATTATATAAGTTGCCAGGTATAATAATAAAAAAATTTAACCTCAAAGTTTTATTCTGAAACCCAATCCCTACCAAACACTTAACCTAAATGATTCAGAAAAAATCTAATTAATAGTCAAATATTTGACAATCTAAAAGCTATTTCTAAGTTTAACTCGTGTCATTACGAAGTGTACACACCACAGAATACGAGGTACTATGGAATATAAATATGAATTGGCAGCAGTATCTTTGAATCCATTGATTTACTTATTAGGCATATGTCCATATTTCTGATATTTATAATTTTCAATGAATTTAACACAGTTTTGACATTTTTGTATATTTTTGTTCTGTTCTTAAATGGCTGAATAAGAAATTAAAGTTTGTATACATTATGCTGGTATACTTTTTTTCTTACAGGTATTCGTAACACAAATGAAGTTGTTTATATTATTTAGTAATAAAGGGATTTTTTGTGTTCAATAAACAACATCGACCTTTATTTCTTTCAGCCATAGAAAAAAGTTTCGTAGGCGCAGACGGCTAGTTTTATAAATTAAAACATGTCATATAAACATGAGTAATGTGTGACCGCAGCTAACGAGCGGGCGTCCGAGCCGCCGCGCACGTGCAGCCTCCGCGCCGCTAATGAACCCACACTTCCTCCTCTGCCTGCTTCCCTGGTGCTGCTCCCGGCCACATGTGTCCCGAGCAGGTAACCGCAGTAAAAAAAAACTGTTCCCACGTAACATTTTCATACGTAATTATTGCCATTTCTTTCGATCGATATCGATAAGCATTTACAAGCGCATTTACGTCGAAGTAATTCTCGATATTTATAAATTCTTGTCGGAGTGTGTGTTGTTTACGGCACGTTATTGTTCCCAGAGGAAGTTAAACTAAACTGTGGAGCATTGTTTAGCTACTTAAACACAAATAGACGCCGACGCGAGAGGGTCGACACGAGCGCACGCGGCCATGTCTTGATTTATTAGGAGCTGTGTATCTGTCTTATTAAATAGGTGTCCCTTAATGAGATCGAAGATAATTACATCGAGAGACTCCGGAACCGACGCGAGCGGGTGCGGCGCACGTGTGCGAGCCGGCCTTGTGGTGCGCGCATAAATCACTGCACAGGAATGTCATAATATACGGTGCATTATCCCGAGCCTCAGGGTCGCCGTCGTTTGAAGACGTCGCGGCGGCGGTGAGAGCGGAGGTCCCGCCACGGTCTATCGCCGCTAACGGTTTGTTTGCTCGCAAAAAGACCTCGCTCGTATTTCAGAGCGCACCGCCGCTAATGAAGACGCCGCTACAGTCGTTAGGAGCAAGTCGCTGCCGCATCTGCACCCGCCCTAATATGCGGTTGACATTTATTACTTGTAATGTTTGTCAACAAAATATAAATATTGCATAAATTCTACAATATACCAGTCGCTGTGTTATAAAGAGGATGCTGGTTTTTTGAAAAATTAATTTACAAATGTGTCACGAAATTATCAGTTAAATAATTCATCTGAATGAATTATTCAAGCTATGTTATTCAAACAGTTAATTTGATATGTACAAACAAGAGTACCTACTTATTACTAGTTATCATTATAATAGTAGACACTAATCTTATACACATCGGTACAGTTATTATCACTACGATTGCTTGAGACTGTATCTTATAATACAGATTTAGGATGTTTCAAAGAAGGGCGTTTTGATGATTTTTTTTTTTTTATAAATGAAAGTAATTAAGGATTGATTGAAGAAGGATACACTGGGACTGCAGGTGGCGAGATTGATTAAGAGCTGTTTTGTACTTTTTTTAAATTAAAGTACAGCGAATGTATTGGTATACGTTTTCGCGACACTTACAGTACCTATACTTTTCCTTATATTTCGTCGGTAGTAATAGCTGCAGTCGCTGTCGTAAACTGAAACCTCGCATTATTCCATCGCCTACAGGTGCCAGGGACGTAATTATTAAACTTTAAACTAAAAAACATTATATTTATATATTTCCTTTGACTCAAATTTTTAATTTAGATTTTCGTAGACTCTATCCTTGTTCACGACTTGCTCTGTCTGATTTATTTGTACTTATGTTGCATTGATTTATAAACAGGTTTTTTTATAAATTAGTATTATTATATAATTAGTTTACAGACACACACACACACACAAACACGCGCGCGCGCGCACACACAAACGCACACACACACACACACACACAGACATGCAGTAAAAATGAGCACACCCGTACACACTTTATTACCCCCAAAAAAAAGACAATATCGCTTAAATACTATTTTTATAATATTTCTCAAGTAGATTTGCATCTGTTATGTACGTAATGTATGCTATGTCTCATATCTCCCAGTGGAAGACACAGGCAGCTGTATCACAGTCTATACTGTTACGGCTACCGACGTTAACCTGTATGTGCTGTAAATTATTTTTTTAAAAGGAATGAATAAATAAATTATTATTATTATTATTAATTATTATTATTATCAATTATTATTATTAAATCAGTATAGTCTCAATTACATGTTAATTTAACATTAAATTAAGTTTTTTAACAGTTTATGAATTATATTCTTTCAAGTCCATTTTTATTGTTATCTTAAAAAAGTGCTTGTTAGAGCTATCATATTATTTATTACAATTTAGCATTTAATACAATTAACAGCTATGTAACACTTCTTAGCGCCTGTTACGCTGATTGCGAATACAGTTTATTGTGCACATAAGTTACGAATAGACGCTAACAGCAGCGGGTAGAATGGGCCGTTAGAGCCTGTTTCTCCTCAAATAATAAACCAACCTCAAATAATAGTGAATTAAAAAGAATAATGTATCATACAATCTTAATATGTTAGATAGGTACTCTCATCTGTCAAATAGCGTTGCCCACAACTCGTGAAGCTTCTCTCTGATACTAAGTAATCATTATTTGAAATCAATTTCTTTTAACAATTCTTAGTACCTTAAATCTAAATTTTAAATTAAGTGTCAGTCAACTAACTCAAACAATTACTAAGTAATATTTATTAAGTTTCTTCTCAAGACCTGCCTTTTAAGAAAACATTCTGAAAATCGTTGTTTCGGCTCTCAGAAGACGCCTCGACGTCTGCCCCGTCAGCGACTTGCTCGAACTAATTTCGACCTTATAACAGCGAGATAAGATCCAAAGGATGTTTGCGGTGGGTTACAAGTTAATTAGCCATTTAATATTCCCGAAGGAAGCGCTGCGGTCGCGGTTCTAGCGAACTCATTACTTTCTTCTACTTGGAGAAATAAAATTCTCATTACCTGCCGCCACCGGTCGGTAATCTCGACCTGTTTAAGGTTTGTATTCAACTTTTCAGAGGGAGGAGCGCCCAGAGCTAAACATACCTGATGCAAATGAGTTTCCTTATTGTTTACTTTAAGTTTTGGGGATATTTGTGACAACTTAATATAGATACCGTATAAAGCAGGAGGTCTTATGTCTTTACATTATTTATTTCAATGGTTGTAATAGGAGGTGAACTTTTAAGACCAATTAATCAGAAGATTTTGTAGTTAGTTTTAATTTTATTTATAGGTGCTTGACCAAGCTTGGGCCTGGCCAGTGAGGTTTTAGGTCAGTTCTCTGGCCTCCAAAACCAGGACCAAAAGTAATGTATGTAGAAACATATACCTACCTACACAGCGCTGAACAGCACTACAAAACAACTTTACTGCCGCTTTGTTCTCGCATTTTATAAACAAAATGCGGTCTATATTAGGGCCTAACAAAAATTAAGTCATCATGGGTCGCTTGCGACGAAGTCAATTAGAAGGACTATATGATATTATTATTTTTGTGATGATATACATTCTAATTATGAGGACAAATGAACAAATGTTTGTTACGTCTTCGTGTTAAAACTAAGAGATTAATTACAATGAATATCGATAGCTACTTTTTCAGTACAACTAGGATGGCAAATAAGCGTACAGCTCGCCTGATCGTTAGCGATTACCATAGTTAAAAGACGTTTCCAACACCAGAAGCATCGCAAGTGTTTTACCAACACCAATCCCCCCAGGAGCTCTGGTCACCTTACTCACCACAAGACCACAACACTGCTTAAAACCAGTATTATTTAGCTGTAATCTTCTGTAAGGTCGAAGTACATCCACAATCGTGCTGTTCCAGATTTTGTGCAGGATATTAGCTGCTGTGCCATAGTTCAGTTGCCTCATCAATTTAGATATTACTAGCTGACCCCGCAAACGTTGTTTTGCTGTATATGTTATTAACCCCCCTTAACCCCCCCTTCAACTTAGGGGTATGAAAAATAGATCTTGGCCGATTCTCAGACCTACCCGATGTGCATACAAAATGTCATAAAAATCGGTCTAGCCGCTTCGGAGGAGTATTGTAACTAACATTGTGACACGAGAAATTCATATACTCGTATAAGATTTGGCTAATTATCCAGAAACTCTCAAGACTTAGGTAATAGGTGATTACGTAGATAAATCCTGTGGCACGACTAAGATAAGCTTTACTTTTAAATATAACACACCGTCTCGATCTTGACAAAACGTTTAAATAAATGAGTGCAATAACATTCAATCTCAAACTATTCTTATTCTTACTTAATCTTTATTACTTTTTACGCAACTGTATTTTAAATGTTCCTCTTCCCCTCCAAATAGTTTGAGGAGATTTATAGAGCTAATCTATTGAGAAACGCATTCAACAAATTTACCACAAACCCTCGCTGAAGAACGATCCGAAATAGCCTCGTCTGTAACCTGTTTGTCTTTCTCCTCTTAGAGCTCGTAAGATGCAAATTGTGGCTATAAAATCAGCACATCCGACCTGCGGGACACGTCCGGTACTGCGGTCTTTCCCTTGGGAGACTAATCTGTTTGAGCGTTTTTTGTCGCCTGAGCTATAAGGGTCTATAGTAAGATTTATGTCATGCGGGATATACCACAAATTTTATTATTATTTAATGATGCGTGGACAATGTTATTTTCTGAAGAATTGGCATCGTAATGACATAATACTTACAATTGGTACCCTACGTTTAGTACGTAGGTAGGAGAGTGGGGGTCTAGATGTAAGGGGTAAGGACACGTATTTTTACCTAGATAATTAAAGAATTTAATTAATAAATTAAGAAATTCAACCTAATCTACTATTTAATACCCATTCTATCGTATGAGCGCAATCAGTAGGTACCTATTCCATCTGCTGTGTTGAGCAGCCACTCCGAAAAAGAGATATTTCGGGTTTTTATTTTTCGTTTGTACAAAATTGGTTTCTATTGATATTATGTTTTTTAACTGTTGTCGATTGGTACAAATGCGTTTAATATTCGTTTGGTATTATTATGATAACTGGTACTATACACCAAATAGTCGATATATTTTTACAGCTGTAATTTTGAAAAACCTTACAGTGGACCATGTTGTTACACTTTCATGGAGCAAGTTGTAATACATATTTTTAGTATTTTTTGTTGATGCTATTTAGTTCAGACTGAGAAACTTCCGAAAGCCGAGATGTGCACGAATTCGCTTCTATTAAAGTAATGGAGAATAACACCAGTGTACGAAAAGCTGAAAAAACATTTTAATTTGTATTAAGTGTCACTGTACAAGTATGTGGAGAAAAAGAGACAAAGTCGACAGACAAATCTCTATCAGTCAGCTATGTCTGATCCACACAGGTTTCTAAATAGGAAGGAGTTAAAATCTTTGAACGTCAGAAAATTAGCATACCATTGCGATGTTACGAATGAAGTGAAGAATCCTAAAACCTCCGTAGTGGCATGAAAGATAGTCAGATGGAATTGATTTGATTAAAACCTTAATGCCATATACCCAGAACTGTATCTATCTGAGGACGCCTGAAGCTGTGAGCCGCGGAACATCCGTTACGCATAATTAACGACAAGACTTTTTGTAATGCTTATAAACGTTGTTTAGAAAAAATATGTTTTAGTTAATTTTGAATGTTTTCAATTTACCCCAAGCTTGTTACTACTAGCCCCCATTATGGGGTTAATTTTAATACTTATCACTTTTTTTCAAACCCGTTAATACAAGAATTCGTCACAGGTTTTATAAAAATTTTATTTAAAATCAATTATTGAATAATGTCTCATTCGACAAGTACCTACTGTTGCTTAAATACCAAACAAATAAGCTCTCATAGCCAAGACACGAAAAATTGTTACAAGTTCCCCGTTTCCCTACTACTTAATACCACCAGGCCTATAAATGTAAACCTACTTGAATGTATTTTTTTTCAGATGATATGTTAAATTGAGTTTTTGCCAAAACTTCGTGTCGTAAGTTTGTTTCAACTAAGCATCCAATCGTCGTGCACTTGTCACGTCATCCGTAATGGTTTGGAAGGAGTATTCGCTAGCGTGATCTGAAAATATCGCTCGAAGATGAAGCCGACTAATTGAGTCTCAGCCGGGCGGCCGCTAATTGTACGCAGCACGCCGGCGCCGTCAGCGCTCCATTAGCATAAATAAGTGCCGCGACAAATTCACGCGAGACGCGTCTGTTTGTTTTACGATTTATTTATTCCTCTGCCGTGGAAACAGAGGAATGTGTCCGAAAACGTAGAGCAGCGTGACGTCACGCGTCACGTGCGGCGTGTTTACCAACAGGCGGCGGCTAATGGCGCTATTTGCGGGCGCGCTATTGTTGTGGCATCGCCTGTGATTAACGCGCTCCGAGATAATAGAGCTTCCGACACGCGTTCGCTTCGAATCTTACGACGCGACAGCTGCCATTTACCATCCGCTAAGTGGCGCGCAGTTGGACGGCGGCCGCGCTGCGAGCGAACAGCTCGGAGCGTACTGACTTGTACAGGTACCACCCCCTCGCCACGAAGATTTCGTAGCATATTTTAATCTAGTTAGAACTGAAATATCTGGGTGTTGCTATGGAAGTCGGGCGTGAAATAAAAACGTCAGTGTGTAATCTTATAATTAATATTTATTGAGCCTGCTCTCGAAGCTATTTACAATAATCTATAGATACATTACTAATAGATAGACGACGACGGTGGTCCGTGCGGCGCCGGACGGAGTCGCGGCGAGTCGTGCGAACCACCGCGACCGTACAGTTATAACATTCACCTCGTTTACCGCCGTCAAACAGACGAAAGTACGTCGGTAAATGTACATAACGACAATAGAACGCGCCACTTTAAAATCGCGTCAAATTGTTAGCTCCACAAGTAGCCCACGACTAACCTCGCTGTCGTTCGCGTTGCCTTTACAATACTTGCACCAAACTGGCACCATACATTCATATGCTTTGTTTTAGGTTTCTAAATAATTTGTGACGAAATTAAAAACGTTACAAGATGTTATAAGCCTACAAGCTGTTACCGTATGCATAGCAGTAGGTACCGACGAGCGGGAGAACAACGCGAGTGAAAGCCGTCAGCCGCGAATGGTCCGTGAAATGAGAAAGTCGCGTGCGAGTGGAGTGTCCGCGCCGGAGCTGACGAGCAGAACAGCACGTCGCAGCCCCGTACTGCGACAGTGTCTTTACGAAGCGAGCGAGAACAAATCTTTACATAATACTGGACTCATCGTTACCAATATATGTGTACATATACATATATAACATTCATCCAACAGAACAACAACATAAGCGAATTAATTTAGTCAATCGTTCAAGAGTGTCTATAACCAGGTGTCAATTACAAGCAATAAACCAACAATGTTGCTGTTAATCTGTCTAAATGTCATGTACGACACACGTACAGCGGTAGTTCACGTTGGCTCTGTGACGAACGACACGCTGTCACAACAATTTGTAACGAGTAAGATAACTGACATTACATACGACTTTACAATGCCTATGGAAAACAGATGATAAGTTTGCTTCTGTTCCGTTAAACCAGCTTTTATTTAACATACTGTTAATAAGTAAACGGTACATTAATGTTTATTAAGCAAAAATAATTAATCTATTTTTTCATGTAGGTATCTTCTTTTTATCGATACAATACAACATTGTGACATATTCGACCTTGTCAACAAATATTAATAAATCTCGAAACAGTATGTAATATGCTTTAGACATTTTATTATCCTGTCTTCTTGTTCGTTTTCCACTAACAACATTCACTTAAAACATTTCTTATGTTGCTTGTAGAAAGATGAGAAAATAACACATTTCCTATAATTTTACATAGCAACATATCGTTTACAATATTTCTCTTAATGTTAGTCTGTGTAGGCCGCAGCCTCTCGTAAATCGCTCGCTCCGCTACGACACATTCTCTACATTGTATTTACACCTACGCTAACTTACGCTACGTACATACATAGGGAGTCTTTAAATCATCTATCATATACTATATACGGTATGTATTTACATACGTCTCTATTATTACTCGTCTAAAACTAAATAGGTACCTATGTGTGAGGCACGAGGCCCGGCGAGGCCGATCGAGACCGACCGAGACCGACCAAGGATCACCGAGATCGACCGAGACCGTCCTAATTATGGAGTACACGCTAACTCGAACAGAATTATCACAGACTATTACTCAAATTAAATGAACTCGTTTTTGAACTGTCTGTCGTCAATCCGTCACGTGTGTATGAGTCTGCACGGAGCGACATAAAGATACGTGTGTGCGTTGAGTTGTCGACAGGACGCTAAGAACATTTTTAATCCCTACGTATTCGGTCACAGAAACCATCCTCGTCACGTCAGCGTCACGACAGAGACTCACAAACGTTTCTAAGGTACGTACATTAGCTTGTAATTTGTATTGACTTCTGTGACTGAACACGTCCTGTCGATGTGACGGCCGCAACCAACGTGCAGACGCCGCGAAATCATGTTAAGGATGCGCAGTGGTGAAATTAAAAGTATATTAAATATTAGGTATTTTTCTAAGTTTATCGGTTCGACAGTTGGTACGTTTTAATTACAGACATATAAATTCAAACTTCCTAAAGGTTGGATAGAAGTAGAGAGTGATAACTTATTTATAAGCAAACTAAAGAAGTTACTAGTCACCAAATGTTACTATAACATAAATGAATACTTTAATGATAAACTATAAGACCAAATATTTATGTTGATGAAAATATATAGATATATTACTAAAATATGTATTGGACGAGAACAGATAGTTTATATTACAATATATATTACTAAAAGCGCCCCCTCTTTTCTACCCAAATATTTCGTACCCCAGCGGGGTCCATAATAATGCTCTGTATATTCGAAAATAAGTAGATTGTGGTTATGAAATAAATAAATAAATCCTATTTGGTTAGTCTCATTTATCTTCTGACATTACTTACAAACAATGCCATCGAGATATTTGTTATTTTAAAACTCTTATAGATTACATCGTGTTATACACGCGTGTATTTACGACGACAACTGTCCAAGTTTGATCCACATTCAGTTCTATTCCATTTCACGGAAAATAGTAACAGTTACACGGTAGATGTATATTGTGTACTTTCGTAGTCCTATGTCCAGTGCGGGAGTGTTCTGCGAATGGTTCTCAGAATATTGTTACTGGAGTGTGTCAGCTGTCGCCGGAGACCGTTTGATGAACAGTGAGAACACGAAACGAGGTGATGTTCTTATTGCAAATGTAACTGACATTTTGTTTATTAAATTCTCTAACGAAGTTATTGAAAAGATTTTTTTATACATTTTCATTTGTTATATTTTTATTATACAGCGATAAGATAATAATAGAATGTGACGATTAAACCGTTAACGAAAACTTTGCCTTTAATATACCTACCTATGCTTAAGATTTTTCTTTACTTTGTATTTTACACGAAAAAATTATTGAATGAGTTTGATGGGTTTTAATTTTATTTAAACATTGTCACTTGTACAACACAATCGAGACAAGCTTAGACAAGTTGCGATAACGACAGATCATTATCCTCAACAATCAGCGGCGGCCGAACGAGTGTCGGTTCCGCGGCTTTCAAATAAGTTATCACTCGTTTCCTTTGTTAACCTCCCTCCTTCTCCCCCTCCCCCGCCCCGAGAGTCCCAAATCGCTAGCGGCAAACGACTCATTCACAGGAGTTATTATACTCGAAAGTTTAATTATCTCGTACGCGAACGGAATGTTAACGTTTGTATTTTGTAATAACAACACGTGACTCAACTGTCAAGCCAGCTCTTGACGTGGCGTCAACAAAAACGAGGATTAGCGTGCAATCCGGTCCGAAGCGCGGCGTCGTCCTCACAGCCACAAGAGTCCGGGTATCACAGTTCACACTGGAGAGACGGCTCCGCGCCCTCAGAACCAGTACAGGTCCTTCGACGTGTCCTGCACCTGCGCCTCCAGACCTGCGGCAATGGAACATGTGTCACACTTACTGTTACTAACTTATCTGTGGAAATACCAATTTTAAAAAATAAACTGTTCAATGGAAGCGACCAAGTTGATAATAAAATTTTATGTGTATCTACATAATCGAAATTTCCAAATCTAAGTCTTTGTATTAGATATCTTAAGATACAGCAGCATATTTCTGGTCCAAATTATTAATTTGTGGTTTAGTCAAACTAAGGTGTCTATTTGGTATAAGGGGAATTAAGGACAAAAGACTTGAAAGCACATTGACGCAAAATCCACCTTCCACCAAGCGGTTTCTGTTGTGTGTCAGTTGTAATAAATGAGAAACTTCTAATAAGTAGGTACCTACCACACTGTTACACTAACCTATACCTACTTATTCATTGTGTTCTCGTTCCATTAAAATTAAAAGTTGTCTACTGTGCAGTGTTTTAGTTTCTGCTTTTTGATGGTTAGGTATGTCACGATGTGTGACGTCAATAAATGGTATATTTTTGCAAAATAAATTCCACGGCATCAGTTCCATTAGGATCATAAAAAAGGAAGGAAAAATATAACGTGAAACCAATTAGACATTATTTGTGTTACTTCAAAATGACGGATGTATTGTAATTAGCCACACACAGTATTCAATTAAACAGTTTGTTACGGTTTTTAATTCTAAAGCTCTATGGTTAACCTTTTTATTTTCGGTAAAAAGCCCAAGCTTTTATAAAACCCAACTTCAAGATATAGCAACCACAAGTCTCACTTGACATAACGAAATGTGTAAATGACCCCGCGTGTCAAAATAACGTAAATTACAGCCAACGAACACGTGAGTTTAACAACCAAAATGTCACATATTGGGCTCCAATGCCATTTGATGTCATCAGTAAGTTGTCTCTTGTCTATTCTTTTAATATGTAATAATCCGTTTTGTCTCGTTTTTTAAAGAATAGAGCAGAGATAACCTCCCAATTTTTTTAAATCGGTTACAAAGTAAATTTCAAATGTCTTAAGGTATGAATATTTTTTGTCATAGCTCGCAACGTCCTTATTTTCAAAATAGGAACCATTTCTTTTTTTTTTAAGTTATATCTGTAGAAAACGAACCAAAGTAATGTTCGCAGTCTTTTCGACCACGAGCACTAGCGCCTGATATAGATAAATACCTACTACACATTTGCAATCGCACACCAATCGTTTGTTTACTTCCTAACTGCAGTTTCTATTTCGTGTCCTATACCCAAAGGTTGTCTGGAAGAGATCGCTCTTTCAGCGATAAGACCGCCTTTGTACATCTTTCATTTTATGTTTTTATTTTTTTTTTGTTCTTTCTTTTAATGGTCTACAATAGGTAAAGAGTATTATTATAAAAATCATAAAAAGTGTGTGTGTGTACTTATGCGCGCACGTAAGAAGTTATAGGTAAGTACTTTATTGGCTGACTTACTTCACGTCGCTAACATCTTTGTTTTCGTTGACTAGCTAACTTCAGGGTATCGGT
This sequence comes from Melitaea cinxia, assembly GCF_905220565.1. NCBI lineage: Eukaryota > Metazoa > Arthropoda > Insecta > Lepidoptera > Nymphalidae > Melitaea > Melitaea cinxia. The sequence continues at coordinate 203,109 of NC_059399.1, read as the reverse complement.
TTTTTGTGAGTTGTGATGCTGTGCGCGCGCATCGTATATGTTTACTCTCATCATATTCCCCTAACGCGCCAAAAGAAATTAACTTCAAAAATTTAAATCACTATAAATGTATTTATGTATCTATTTATGTATGTATGTATGTATTTATGTATCTATTTATGTATGTATGTATGTAGGTATGTATGTATGTATATGTTTAATTATTTGAATATTTATAATAAATTTGTTGTAACTTGTACACCTATGCTGACGCTAGACCATTTCCTTTGCCCTAAGGTTGCCTGGAAGAGATCGCTTTTTAGCGATAAGGCCGCCCTTTGTACCTAATGATTATTGTCACTATTTTCTTTCTTTCTTTGATATGTATTATTTCTGTTTTTGGTGTACAATAAAGTGTATTATTATTATTATTATAAAGTAGTCAAAACTCGCATTTTTTTTTTTACTAAAACTTAATGAAAAATCTTTATTTGCCAATATAAAAAAGGCAGTGCAAGTGAGACGAAGTCGCTAAAACCACAATATTACTTATACGTTAAATGCTAATCACGCGAATTTAATAAGAAAGATGAAGAAAAACTTTATGAATAAATGAGGAATTGTCTATTATTAAAACTACTTTAGCTTCAGTGCGAAACAATACCATTGGTATCTGAATGTCTTAATCCAAGGTTCGAAAATGTATTACGAACTGTACCAGGTATGTAGAGCCTGTGTAGAGTTAGTAGGTATGCTATAACGTATTATGTAGGTATCGCTTGCAACTTTGACCGACGAGGCGAGCTCCGACCGAACGACTACTGCCAATGCGCTGCAAAAACTTAATATACCCATGCATTTTGACCTCAATATCAAGAACAGTATGCTCTATTTTGAAATTGGGTATCTTTGACATAGAGAATGGGATCATTTACAGTTTTGTTACAAGAAGCTAGGTAGGCTAGATACCTTTATCTTGACTGAACTATGCAACAAATATTAGCTGTTTGACTTTTATTATCACACATCATTTACGTTTACCTATTTTATTGTTATCTTGAAAACAGATATCCCTATAAATAAATATTAATCTATTTCACTTTTATAAGATGTCAAACTTTAGTGAAAAGTAGTAAATGCCGTTGTATTGCAACCATCATAAATATAAGTCGAAACAAAAACAGCAAAGAGAACAAAAGGGACGTGACGGCGCGACTCCGACTGATTGAACGCCCGGCGTTGATTGTTATAAATGAGCGGCCGCTATCTGCTGCGGCATCGGCAGTCAGCCTCGCCGACGGACTGGCGGGCAGACCGGCAGACACGCAGTACGAGATATAGTAAAAAAAATGTAACAGAACGGTTACATAGGTATTGGAGTGACCAGGGTCGCATAAAGCAAAGGAGTATATGAGAGGTCAGAGCAATTTCAACTATCAAACTTTCTCTCGCTAACGAAATAGTAGGTACCTATTATAGAGAACCTATTATTATTAACGACACGAATTCCGATTCAACTATAGCATTATTTCTTTAAAAATATTCTTATTTTTCACGTTTAACGAGAAGCTTTAACGTTTATCCTTTTTACCGAAGATTCTCGTGTATTTATTGATCGTCCAGAAGTCGAATAGACGGAGAGCGTGCGACAATAGAGGCATTAATTAGAGCCTCGGTGCCGACGGCCGGTTAATTGCGGGCGGCGGGCGGCGGGCGACGGGCGGCCGGTAATTGACAGCGCGCGTGATTTAGTGCCGCGGGGCAGCGGTCAGCGCGCCGCCATTGGCCCGCGCGGGCCCGCCCCGGCCGGCGCGCCACCGCCCGCCGCCGCTGCGAGCCTGGTACTCGCCGGCCGCTCGCGCGCATGTTATGTACGACGTTGCATAAAGTTTCGAAGGACTACCGTATTAATATATTTTAAATGTACAGCACAAAATGTTTGATATTGTTTCTATTTATTTCGCTGACTTTGTGTGCATATTGAATTTTTATCTTGTTCCAGCTTTTTCAGTTGATTTTCTATTAGTTGTTCTTTACGCAGGCGGGTTTTTCGTTTTTTTTTAATTATTATTTTATTGTTAAGAATGTTTTTCGGGTGAAAATGCTATTCTCGTTGTTATTGATAAACAATGTCTAAATTTTATTAAACGAAAATCCCCTCGAATCTACCTACTATCTAAGGTCTACTTATGCGAATGTGCTCGAAATGTTGGTAAATGCAGTGGTGTGAAGACATCATTGTATTGTAAGTATAAATTGTGCGTAGATCAAAGTGTAATGTACGTAATATAAACAATAAACAATAAATGTAACAGTATAGGTATAGGATAATGTAATTGTAATGATAATGCTTTATATATGTACTTAATGAGATAGGTTTAGTCATATAATACATTAATAACAATTAAAAAAAAAACAGAGAATAATGGATAAAAAGATTTTCTAAGTACCTACCTACACAAAAAAAAGTGCCTACTAACAATAGCATAGGTTAAGTGTACATATATTGTAGTTAGAAAATAAGTGTAAATATAATAAAAATAATAACTATAAATAAAATAATATGTAGAATAGTCTTTGTCAGTGGACTCGCGTCGATTTTTAGAGATTCTAAGGCTAGTCTTAAGTTTTCTAAAGTTGTAGTGAAGTAGGTACAAATGCATGTTTTAAAAGAAAAAAATTAAAAATATGGAATAACAAAAGCACGGGCATTATAAGCGTGTGGATATATCACTTACATAAAAAAGGTAAGACATAGGGAGTAGGCTGATGTCATTAATAGCTTTTATAAGTTTAATTGTTAAGGCTGTACAAAGTAAGTATAAACAACCTCAGCAAACAAATGCCTAACCGTAACACTAGGCAAGGAGGAACATAAAACACGTAGGTAAAATGTAAGCGGTCGCATTCCGCGGCGCGGATTGTTCAATTACGCACTCATTAGCCGCTGCCAGCGCTACAAGCGCTGAGAGCGCTGGGAGCCAGAGCAGCGGTGTTTGTTATATCCATAATACTTATTTATGGAAAACTTATGTCTACCGCATGCCTCCGCTTCGAAGGCTCGAGAATATGATAAGTACCTTTAGACTTTAAAAGTTTTTACCATTTGAAGGATTAATTTTACTTTTGTATTTTATACATTGACATAATTGTGTTTGCTCGCAAACGAAAAAAAACCGACTTCAATTACATCGACGAGTAATACAACGTAGATCGACGAAAAAATAGTCAAGTAACTACGCGTTATCAAAGATTACTTAAAAAGTAGTTATCAGATCTCGATAAAATTTATATGTGACCACATGACAAACATCAGCTTTCGATTAAATTAAAAATTATTAAAATCGGTACACCCAGTAAAAAGTTATTGCGGATTTTCAAGAGTTTCCCTCAATTTCTCTGGGATCCCATTATCAGATCCTGGTTTCCTTATCATGGTACTAAATTGGGCATATCTTCTTTTCAACAAAAAAAGAATTATCAAAATCAATTCATCGAGTAGAAAGTTATGCGGTATAATACAACGTAGGTCGACGAAAAAAGCGTCAAGTAAAAACGCATTATTAGATATAACTCGAAAAGTAGTTGTTAGATCTCAAATAAATTTAAATGGGACCAATTGACACACACCACCTTTCTATTTAAAAAAAAATGTCGAAATCGGTCTACCCGCTCAAAAGTTCTGATGTAACATACATAAAACAAAATACAGTCGAATTGACAACCTCCGCCTTTTTTGGTCGGTTAAAAATTAAAAGAACAGTAAATAACGTAGCGCCTGTACATGAACTATGACAATGACTGGACTTACTCGTTAAACAGAAAGATAGTGCATTTCAATAGGTTTTGATTTAAAATTTTATTTATTTCGTGCAAAGTCAAGCCAGGTAAACAACACAGGCGTTAAATAAAAAATATAAAAAATATCAGTAACCCAGCTCCTTGGCATTATGTATGTATAGCTTGCAGAAGCATTTATATCAAATAAAAATTAATTATTAAAAAAAACCCGACTGCGACAAATAAGCACTAAAAAGGGAAAAAAGAAATTACAATTTAGTGTGAAGTGTATTGAGTGCACCGTGTATTATATTCCCTTCGATACTTTCATAAGCTACAGATATTTTAATGTATTAATAATATAATATAAACTTCAAATTATTACTCGCGGGGACAAAAAGTTCCACAAAAAACTGGTTATATCATCAATCGAACATTATCATAACCTCAGTAAACTATTATCAATTGAATCTGTTGGTTTACTAGTTTGTGGCCGCTTGCAATCATTTGAAGTTATTAAAACCCACAACGGTGTGATCGAGTGTCGTTCCCCGTAGCTTGTGTAGGTACTATGGCACCCAGCAAAGTATCAGAGGAGACATTCGCCGTTCAATTGTTTATTGCCCTCAACGCGCGTCAAAGTCCACCGTACGCGGCTCAGTTCGTACACCTATTGGGTCATCGGATTCTACGAACACTGCTTGCGGCATCTCCCACGTCTCTAATTAGTCTCTAGCCGGGCATTCTATACTTCGGACAACACCGCAGCACCATTAACTAGGCCGCGATTAATGATGCAATCCAATACAATACATACGGAATTCATTACGGATTTACGGAACTATATTTGCGTAATACGAGTATAATAACTCCACATACACGTGTGACTCGGATTCTAATCCTATCGTGATAGTTAATAATTTTTAATATAAAACTTTTATTCTATCGCCCCAAATTTTTCATTCATCTAACGCATCTCGCGTGTCTTTCGCGGTATTTGTGTGTTTTAATCTGTGTATCAAATGTTAATAAATGTTTTTATTCAATAAAGGTTAGCCTTTATTTAACAATTGTTTTTTTTTTTTTTACTTAAAAGTATTTTTGCTGTCCAGGGAGCGGCACATTGGATTTAAGTGTAACAATATATATACTTCTGAAATTAGCTAATCAGACATTTTAATATGATATCCCACTCGACAGGTTTTGAAGTTTTGAAGCGAAAACTTCTTTATCAGCGTTGGACACTTTTTGGTACCGACACACCGACATGCAAATTCTAATACTAAAACTTCTAAGCTTTCACTTCTATCGGCAGTCTCTATAACTGCCATTTTTTTTTTAAATTATGGTGTCCATTATCTGCCATTTTAATTTTTTTTTATTGTATCCATTATCACTCGATCCGTGAAGATGAATCTAACGACACCTCAACGTTAAAATGCTTCAAGCCGTTTAGGCTGTAGCGGTAAACATATAATCTACATACATACATATATACACTTGCAAAACATTACCCTCCTCTGCAGTCGGGTAATAAATAGGTATAGCGTCGTATGTAATTACGCGTCGTTAGCAATTATCGAGTTAGATTGATATGAGACGCGCCTGTGAGAACGAGCGCCGCGGATTGTTGCACGACACAGCTGTCGGCGAGACTTGCTGTTGTACAGACTTATAGGATAATAAATTATAATTATTATTGAAGAGGAAAGTCTCGTCTAGCTCACAGCAGCGTTGATATAGCGGGGAAGCACGCGACGTGACTGATAGTGCGATAGACCTCACAAACATTTTTAATAATTATAATGGACACATCAATGATTTATCATAATGGCACTGCTGATATTTGACATATGTCATACACATATAATTCAACATAATTAGTCACCACACAACTGTATGCTTATATAAATACCGCATATCTGTTTATTTTGGGGTGCATTGAGAAAATGATAAATCCCCAGTAATAGGTGTAAGTATTTCATCTTTCTTACAAAATGTTGTAGAACAACATATTTATAACGATAATTTTCCAGAGTAACGTGACAGAATTTTTAAAAATTCACCTATTATTTGTAATGTGACATTTCAACGTACATAGGTAGGTATATTGTGGAAGCAAATAGTGTTGACATGTTTGAACTGAACATTTGTCTTCCCACGCGGTTGGCAGGGGTGTTGTGTCACTACGTACTAACTGTAGGTGTATACCTACTTATGTGTTAGGTATACTTATATGTATGTACGTATGTGTGTATGCGGTCGCCGGGTGTCACGTGACCACCCCACCCTGTAACATGTTCACGAGGGGGGGCGGCCTCCACGACCGACCGTAAACGCACCCTTTGCGCCCACTGCTGTCCTTAGATTAAATAGTTGAGAGAGGGGCTCGGGGATGCAATAACTTCCGGCAGACATTATTATAATGATAGATAAATCCAAGATAAAAAGAACTATTAGTTTTAAACATAGATAAATGTGATGGAATATTTCTTAAGACATAACAGCCCCTCAAATAAAACTATTTTAAACTAATCCAAGCGTGTTATAATTTCCTTCCGGCTCAGTAAGAATTTTGTTATAGAGACCTACCTACTTATAGGCACCTACTTTTTAACCGACTTCAAAAAAGGAAGAGGTTACTCAATTCGACCTTATATGGTATATATGTTTTTTTTATGTATGTTCGGGGATAACTTCATCGTTTATGAACCGATTTTGATAATTATTTTTTTTTTGTTGGAAAAAAGATATCCCAAGTGCGATACCATGATAAGAAAACCAGGATCTGATAATGAAATCCCAGAGAAATCGAGGGAAACATTCGAAAATCGTAGTGACGACTCATGCGTTTGTTAATGTTTTTCGTCTACCCACGTTGTATTACTTTTCTATGTAATTGAAATCTGTTTTTTTCGTTTGCGAGCAAACATAATTATACTGAACTATTGCCTCCACACAATTGAATAGTATTTACATTAGCTATAATATATATATTCAGCAAGGAAAATATCCTCTTTTAACTGATGGATATCAAAAGTTACCTACACACTACACACAACACACTAGTGGGTATCTACCAAGGAACTGGTGCAGCTCGGTGGTCAAGCGAGGCTCAAACAATGTACCGGCTCGCAACGGTAAGCGGTAGTTTATGTTAATGCCATCTCGTAAATCTTTTGGAGTCGATCTGCATACAGATTCATAATCGACCGCTGCACTCGATGAGGCACTGCGAGTGCACGTGCCTCGTAAACTCATGGCGAGTGTCGCACAAGTTTAGTGTACATCCGATACACAGACAAAAAAAGGTAATCATAAATACTGGATTAGATTTTCACATTGCTACTCTTGCATAAAATGAGTTTAATTAAAATAACGTTGAATTGTTTTGAATATGAAAGTTTAAGATCCCGAGAGCTCACGTGCCCACCAAACAAAACAAATTGGAAACGAGTCTTTGTATAAAATATTTATTTTTATAGATATTTAAGAATTAAGTAGGGACATGTCTAGGTAATCACGACCACTTTTTAACCGACTTCCAAAAAAGGAGGAGGTTCTCAATTCGACTGTATTTTTTTTTTTTTTTTATGTATGTTACATCAGAACTTTTGACCGGGTAGACCGATTTCGACAAATTTTGTTTTAATCGAAAGGTTTTGTGTGCCAATTGGTCCCATTTAAATTTATTTGAGATCTAACAACTACTTTTCGAGTTATATCTAATAATGCGTTTTTACTTGACGCTTTTTTCGTCGACCTACGTTGTATTATACCACATAACTTTGTACTGGATGTACTGATTTTGATAATTCTTTTTTTGTTGGAAAGGGCATATCCTTAGTTTGGTACCATGATAAGGAAACCAGGATCTGATGATGGGATCCTAGACAAATCGAGGGAAACTCTCAAAAATCCGCAATAACTTTTTACTGGGTGTACCGATTTTGATAATTTTTAATTTAATCGAAAGCTGATGTTTATCATGTGGTCACATATAGGGGAGAAGTGGCATGAAGGAGCCAGGTTTTGAAAGAGCCACTTCTATTATTTCGGTAGTTTAGGAACGGATTTGCTTGGTGATTTTATTTTTAAGTAGCAGCACTGATTCCCTGTCACTTACAAACATTTGACAGTTCACCGGTATCAACGGACGCCGGTGCATTGAGTTAAAGTTTTTGACACTAAAAAGTAAGTATTTTACTTCATTTAAGTTATTTTTTGATATTTTATTGTAAAAAATTATAGGTACATGGATTGTAGACTGAGTTTGTGAATATATTTGGCTTTGCAGCTGCGTAACAACTGAGTCGCAAAAGTTTTGATATTGTTATTATTTTGAAGATTATATTTTTTTTAAGAATAAGTTTTGAAAGAGCCGCCTGAATGGGCTATAAAAGAGCTGACTCTTTCATAACCGGCTCGTTCATAACCGTGCATTTGTAATTTACAAAACCACCTGAAGCTCACGAAGAAAATGAGTAATAGACCAGAATATCAGACCATCTCTCCATTTACTCCTATGGTTGCGATGCCGAGTACTTCAAGGCAACAAATTATATCACCGGAAATGATAAGACCATTTTCTAAAGCGGGGCCACGACAAAACACGACAAGCAATAACAGAAATATATATATATATATATATATATATATATATATATATATATATATATATCGTCTGCCATCGTAACTGGCACACCCGAAAAGAAAGAGGATAATGCAAAGAAAACAAAAAATGTTGAGAAACTGACTACAAAACAGTCCATAAAAACCCTTAATACAAAATTAACAATAAATCAAAAAAATTCCATACTGTAAGGTGACTCTGATTCGTCTGACTCTATCGTATTGGCTGAAGTAAAAAAAAGGTTGTTCGAAGAAAAACAAAGAAAAATAGTGATTATTGCGTACTTTGTCACAAAACATATGAAAACAGTGATGTAGACTGGTTTAAGTTAAAGTTTGTTCTGGTTGAGCTCACGAATCCTGTGGCATTAAGGGGAAATTTAACTTCTTTTGCAAGACATGCTTCTAATTTTAAGAAAATGACATTATATTCTAAAGTTCCTAAAAGGTCTGAATTATAAAGTTAAGTAAATTCATAGTTAACACTTTAAAGCTCAAAGTGAGCAATTTTTTTTTTGAAGTTGTTAAAGATTTAACGATGTTGTTTTTGATAGAAGATATTATATTTTTGTTTGTTAAATTTTTGAGATTGTTATTAATAAAAAATAATCCGCCTCTAATATATTAAGATTATATATATTATAATAGTTATAACTGAATAATATGTTAGGATTAATGACTTAAAATGACTGATAGAAATATTATTTTTTTAAAGTCATTAGTTTATAATAAAAAGAATTTGTTAGAATTGTCGTTTTTTTTATAGGAAAATAATTAGTATTCAGCATAATTTTCACAATTACACTTTATAATACTGACTGGCTCGTTCATAACTTTTGGTGGCTCTTTCAATACCGAAAAGTTATGAAACAGCCAAAAGACACATTTTTTAAAAATGAATATATATAGTTTTTTCGCATGAAATGACAAACCTTAATAAATAAATAATAGTTTGACAAAAAAATATCATTATTTCCTTCATTAAAAGTATATTTCTTTGCTCTGTTTAGTAAACTGGCTCTTTCATGCCACTTCTCCCCTAAATTTTATCGAGATCTGATAACTACTTTTTGAGTAATCTTTGATAACGCGTAGTTGCTTGACTATTTTTTTGTCAATCTACGTTGTATTACTAGTTGATGTAATTGAAGTCGCTTTTTTTTTTCGTTTGCGAGCAAACACAATTATTTAGATTCAACAATTTTTAATGTATTTCATTCTGAGCCAGTTGAATTTTCTTTAGAGTAACTGCGGAGTTTTCCCCAAACTGTTCACTGTAGCATCTATTAGACTCTATATCGATAGTAGTTTTACTTTTGCTATAGATTATTCACACTAAGAACTAGAATAAATAAAATTTGTTAACTGACGATTCAAAGTGCTTCTGAATGACGTATTTTTTATTTTTAATGGTTTCTGAGGTTTTGAAATATTTCGATACCATTGAGTGACTACAGAGTAATAGTGAGAGAGATCAGACGACGACAGGATGCAGCTGCGGGGGCAGCGGAGCGTCGCTGACTCTCACAGTTATAACGAGCTGAGATAAGAGTCACCGCGATGTTATCTTGATGAGACGCGCAGCAGACGTTCAAACATCATCATTTAGGTTTCCCTCGCGATGCGGGAAAGATAACGAGATGGCCGGCCAACGCGGACGCGGCCGGCGGCCGGCGCTAGCCGCCAGTCACATGAGCGAGCACAGGACTCCGGGACGGGGTGAGGGGCGCAAGGGGCGATCTCAAGAATTTAATTTGGCAGCGCCCCCTCGCCGCGCAAATTAATTTTAATCATCGTCATTAGAGGAGGAGCCGCCATTACTCGGGCGTCTTTCAACTCGCCGCGGAACTTTTTGCCGTCGCGAGTAATCGCTTCCCGTGCGTGCCGACCGTCTATGCGCTCTGCCCTATCACTCCCCGTCCCCCCTCCGTCCTCCGCCGCTCCCGCTCGCTACAATCGAGAGATGTTTTTTCGCGGGAGCGATGTCCGTAGATAATATGAAACACAAAGAGACCGCCGAGCAAATTATCCTAATCGGCCGCCATCGATCGTTAACGACGCATCTTAAAGATAAACTGTACCGCCGGGGACGCCTCGTCGCCGGACGCTTATCTGTTTTAATACGTGTTAGCAGACACCAGCAGGAGAGACCCGAGAACTTGTTAGCGGCTCGTGATGTTTCGTATTGTTTAACTTCGGAAGATCGACAGCAGTCGCTCAAAGCGAGGGCGCTCCTCTTTGTCTCTGCGATGAACGCTTAAATCATCACAATTAAAATATTTGCGCGCCGCGACGACGGAATGTCTTTGAAAATTAAAATATACAGAGCAGCGCGCCCTCGGCCCTCCGCGCACTGCGCTGCGCTGTTATTTATTGTGCTCTTTCATCGCTCGCAACAGCGTCGTCACCGCTTTTATTCGGCCGTCGGCGTCGTCGAGAATGTGATCAAGTCGATGGCAGTAAAATTAATTAGGATCACGAAACCCATCTATGAATACTTTTTCTCTTTTTTACCTTCCATTTTTAAGTTAAAACATAACGTGACACAACAAGTTTGAGTAATTAAATAAAAGAAAGACAGAATCGTTGGACGTATGAAATAGCATTACTTAACCCATAAATTTTTCAACAGAATTCAAAACAAGAATTTAACTTTGATCTGCACTCTCCAGGTGTTCCTACTGCATGGTGACAAACAAACCTAAACAAAACAAGATATATGATGCGCATCGAACTTCGGAGTACAAGACGGTATCGGTAGCTACTGTTCTACTAGATGGTCTCATGAACTCGTGAACTGCGATAGAAATGGAAGTGATCCAGAAATGATTCCTAGATTCTACCGCAATTAGGCTTATTCATGCAAATACCCGTCTGAATTTTGACTTAGATACCTATTGTATTTTAGTACAGAATCGTAAGTTTTGTCTTCAATAATAATAAAATCGGTCACCAACCCGCCTGCCCAGCGTGGTGACTATGGGTAACACACATGAGTTCACGTTATTTTTGGCGTAAACTTGTGGAGGTCTGTGTCCAGCAGTGGACTGTATAGGCTGTAATGATGAATAAATAAATATTTACAACATACACACACGCTCATCTGTTCCTATGGTAAGCAACTTAATGCTTGTGTTATAGATAACAGCCGACTGGTATAGCTACACTTTTTTTTTTTTTGATACACATACATATAAATATTGTCATCATCATTCATCATCATCATTTCAGCCTATCACAGTCCACTGCTGGACATAGGCCTCTCACAAGTTCACGCCAAAAATATTGTGAACTCATATGTTTTGCCCATAGTCACCACACTGGGCAGGCGGGTTGGTGACTATTTTTGTCGCACCGAAGACGCTGCTGCCCGTCTTCGGCCTGTGTATTTCAATGCCAGCTGGATGGTTATCCCGCCATCGGTTGGCTTTTTAAGTTCCAAGGTGGTAGTGGAACTGTGTTATCCCTTAGTCGCCTCTTACGACACCCACGGGAACAGAGGGGGTGGTTTTATTCTTTACTACCATAGCCAAAATATTTAAGCAAATATTTATTTACGCTGTAGCCACACAGCGTAAATAAATATTATATGTATAAATAAATATATGTATATCACACCCAGACTCGGGCTGGGAATCGAACTACAAACCCCCGGAGCAGGGTCACTACAAATTGCGCCAACGGGCTAGTCAATTATATATAAATGTAATGTATTTATATAGGTACCAATTACAGGGAAAAGTTCTGTGTTCCTCAATGAGTTCTCTAGTTACTCTAATCTCATTAGAACAACTACCGATTTCAGCTATAAAATATAGTCTGGTAATTTAAGGTGACTTATAACGATTAATAAACAAATGGCGAATGTAATGATGCTAGGGCCCTACGGTCAGGTGTACCAGAGCGCACGAGTAGGTAGGTATCAGTGAGGCGGGTAGGTCGTACTGACCGGGCGGCGCCGGGTAGGAGTAGGGCGAGCAGGCGGCGGGGTCGAGGTGCGGCGAGGCGTGGTGCGCGTGGTGCGCGTGGTGCGCGGCGTGCGGCCAGTCCACGGGCTTGTACTGCGCGTGCAGCGAGCCGCGGCCCAGCAGCAGGCCGCCGTAGCCCGCCGCCGCCATGTTGTGGTGCGCCGCCGCCGCGTGGTACTCGGCCGCGTGCCGGTGCGCCGCGTGCCCGTACCTGCGCAACAAATATAAAATTAAAGAATTTCCCTTTTGTATTTTATACAATTTGGTCGGAACACAAGCGTAACACCAGAAGCATCGCAAGCATGTCGCCGACCCTTCCGCCGACTCTCCCCAGATACTCCAGCCACCTCACTCACCGCAGACATTTTATTTAGCTGTGATCTCCTGTAAACTTGAGATCATTCCCCAGTTAGGCTGTTCCAAATTTAAAAAAGGATATTCCCTGCTGTGCCCTACCTCGATGAACTTTCATTTAAAATAATTTAATTATTGTTACAGTTAAAAGAAAAACAAAAAGACAGCAAAAACATTAAGTTACAGTTCACAAATTTTCTTCACCATCTGTTCCTATATTGTGTTTAATAATAAAGTACTGGCTATAAACAGAAAGTGTGCGTGTCGGAGCAACCCTCCCGGCCGACCGCCGGCAGTATTAGATCGCCGTCAGTGGAGATAGTTACCCGGCGTAGTGCTGATGCCAGGGGTCGTAGTCGTAGAGGTCGAGGCCGGCGCAGGCGGGGCCCGCCGTGGCGTTGAAGAACGACGCGGGCAGGTTGCGCGACGACATCGGCACGCCCTCTGCGGACACACCGACACTTACACACGGCCCACAAACACAGCTATATAAACCACATCCAATCCGTTATACAAGAATCTAGACAAAACCTCAAAGGACCAACTAGTGCGATCAATCAAAAATATCAACGTTTTCGACGATCACAAATATTTTTGTTTTGTTTTCAATACTAAAATAGATTGACGCTAAACGTGGATGTTTCACTGCAGTTTTAGTGACTTTGAAAATTATATATTAAATATTTTTATAAGAATTTTAGACACTACATTTATCAACAACTTTCTGTAAAAATCTGTCTATTGTTAAAATTTATTGAAAACGTGTTTCTAGAAATACATTTTAATCATATTACTATGTCAAAAAAAATAGTATGTACATTCACATTAAGTAGGTACCTATTAATCTTCAAATTACATTCACGGACAACAGTTGCCGATTACATTTTCCAATGACCTATGTATTTTGTCAACGTAATAGTCGTCGCCCAGCTTCAATAAATGTCGCACGGAACCACAGAGTACAGACTACAGAGTAGCGTCCGACGCGCGACGCATTCCCGCCGCCGCTGGCCGCGCGCCAGCTCGCTCAAATGAGCCGTTAAATTGGCGCGAGACAAGTGACGAGCTATTTTCATTACGTACCAGCATAAAACAATTCTTTCGAATATCAAACAAGGATATACAATTGATTTTTGAAGTATGAATAAAAAAAACTACCAGTAGGTAACAGCAGCGAGCGCCGGAACCTGTGTCGACGGGACGAACCTTGGTTGTAATTTGCTAGCAGTTATGTTCACACGGCTGAGAATTTACCGTTGACAACAATCCAAAAAAAAATCGATTCAATCTAAAACCATATTCTTTACTTAGCACAGCGTCTCCTATATGCGAAATATCATCATATGTCCTATATGCGAAAGATTTTAGCCTTGTTTTATAAATTAGTAAATAATTCCTTATTATATTGTTTTCTAATGTTTACGCGAATTTTACTCATTTAATAAAACACTTTTTTCGGATTTTATCGCGGTTTATTGTTAACTTTTGATTCCCGACGTTTCGGATACTTTACAGCAACCATGGTCACGGGAGGACCTCCCAAAAGTGTTTTAATTCCTTATTTTCTAGAATACAGTTTAGGTACATATTGGTACATACCGTGTATACCGGATATTTACAAATACAACCGTTCAACCAAAGTCCTACCGATTGTTTTTTTTTTCGGCTCGCAATATAAATTATTGGAAACTAGCTGTGCCCGCGACTTCGTCCGCTTGTATTATAAAAAAGAATATTTTTCAGTTCGCAGTTACAAAATAAATAAATGTCTAAAATAAAAGTAGCCTAAGCTACTCCTTACTGCATCAGCTATCTGCCAGTGAAAGTCCCGTCAAAATCAGTCCAGCCGTTTCAGAGATTAGCCGGAACTAACAGATAAACACAGAATGAGAGACAGACAAAAATTATAAAAAAATGTTATTCTGGTATATGTAGTGTGTATACACATCCATATGAATTTAGTAAATAACGGTTATTTTAATATTACGAACAGACACTCCAATTTTTATTTATTTGTATAGATATAGATACAGATAACAAAGAAAATAAGTAAATCTCGTGTAATTATGTATAATTAATTATTTGTGAAATATCAAGAAAGTTAAAAAATAAGTTTTGCAAATAAATCATCCGATCACATACTAATCAGACAACCTACACGGTATCTCTATCCGTTATCTAATCTCACAAACTTGTCTTAAACACGTTATCATAAACTCGATTGAGCCGGTAACATGCCACTGCTGGGCACAGGCCTCTTGCACCATGTATTAGGAGATCATAAACTAAAACTATCAAAAATACACACATATCTATGTTTTATTACAGAAAAATGTTAGACATGACCTATAATTCAAGAGATTCTTTTTAATTATGATCAGTATAAGTTATTTACTTAGCAACCCGATTATATTTATTGCAAGCTTGCGATTCAGTCTCAGGGCAGGCACCTACAGTACCTACACCTACCGCTATAGCCGCGCCGCTCGGGGGCTCCCACGGGCCGCATTCCGAGAAGCGGTCGTTTTATTGTCGCCGGAGTTATTGGGAGCCCTCAGCCGCTTTGATCTCTTATCTCCTCTCTTTATAGTGTCAACTCGTTGTGTACGAACCTAATAGTGGCCATTTTATTTTACAGCGAGCGCCCCGTTTCCCCACTCGTCGCCATTCTTCGCTCGGAACTATCGCGCTCCTTTTTTTACCCGCAATTCGCGACTCTTGCCTACGAGGGCTACGAGCCTTTGTCGAATTCGTGTCGTGGTCCGCATTATTACGTCCTTGACTTAAGAATTAGGTATACATACAGAGGAAAATTTCTGTGATGTGTTAAAATATTTGGCATTTACAACAAATAAAAAAGGAATTAATAATATACAATGGTGGTATTGTCATAATGAAACGGTTCAGCGAGAGACCGTAGGTAGACACCTATTTGTACAGTAATGTAGCTACGGCTCCTATCTTATAAATAATAACTGCAATTTATCGACCACCAACAACGTTATTTGCGGAATCCGGGGAGGAATAAACATTAAATATGTGAACGCAGTTTGAATAACTTGCAATTAAGATATTTGCTATCAACTGCGAAATGTAAACAAAGTCAACAATTTGTTACACCTAGGTATGTATGATTTTAGTTCCTACTTAAGTCTATGTGTACCTACAAATTTTAATAACTAAATATTTTTTTATCAATGAGTATGTTTTTAAACCAAATTTCAAAAATTTCGACATATTTTCAACATCGAACAAGGAAAATGTAAAAGAAATAACGTCGTGTTAAAGAATGTCGACAGTTCCGTCCATCGAAACAAAACAACAGTCGCTAGCTATCATTTTAATCACGTCGCCTTTCGGCTCCTTTAAAGTAAATGTTTAGCAGAAGTGGAAGGTTGAACAGCAGCTACCTAATATTAGAATCCTAACAAATGCTCTTTCGTGCTCACGTGATTTCAACAACCACAAGTCTGAATCTAATATGTGTGTAGAAGACACCTTGAATAAAGCGCTTACTTTAAAAACAAATCGTTAGGTACTTATCATACATAGGTATACATAACAAAGAAACACTTAAAGGAATGATTCCTAACTCTACCACTGTATTTTTTTAAATCAAAAACGCTATCACGAAGATTGTACAAAGACAAACAAATTGGTTCGTAATTGACGTGAACAGAGTCGTTGGCAAATCAAATGGTCTCTTCATTTGTCGGTAGAGCTCGCGGTCCTAACGACAACATCACAGCTCCTCGATTACGAGAACCTATAATTATCTTTACAAATATGTTTGCAGTGCATGCTAGGCGCGCAGCGCGGGAGGGTGCGGGGTGCGGGCGGAGAGCGGGGGCGGGGGCGGCTCGACCGCCGCACAAAGGCCGCTATGCGTTTTTACAGCGCGGCTCGTTTCGGCCGACATTCAAGTAGTGGTCGCCCGTTTTTCTGAACTAATCGCGCTCGAGGAACTATGTCCCAGTAGTCGGCCACGCCGTGAATCCACAATTCGACCCACTTTTTGGTGCCGCGCCCGGAACCGGTTCGCGTTGCGTCATCGCCGATCCTTATTTTCTATCGCGTCCCAGCGAATGCCATTCATATCCGATATGTCGCTGATTATATGCGCGATTGGTAGCCTGAATATCAATATCAAAGTTAACTTCGAGACTCATAATCAATTCGAGCTCACCTCCCTGATACACAGCCACCTCTGTAGATCAATGAGGTGAGTAGTTACTAATGAACCCGCGAACAGGGGTGTGCTCGGCGAGGCGGGCGGAGTGGCGGGGGCAGATACTCTATTTCGCAATTAAGGCTTTAATTAAGGCCGCAGCTGATTTATCTAGTGAGTTGATTCGCGAGAGCGTTCTACGAAGTGAAGGAGGTTTTTTGCGAGCGCTTCGCGGTATCGAGCCAGCATTGAGCGTAGCGACCGGTCGCCAGGAAACGAGTCGATTCGTCCTGGAAGAACGCCGCGCGAGCAGTACCGGGAACCGAGACCGGGAGCTCCGGCGAGTGGCAAGAAAGCACATAAATCAGCCCGCAGTTCACTCGCGGCTCGGAACAGGCCGCCTTGGACTAGTTTCTCAAGATGGCTTTATGCGTCCGTACTAATTAGTAAGCAGGAAGTCAGCGAACTCGGTAAGAAAGTCAATGAGAGTTTCATGCGATTAAGGTTTCTATGGGATTATTAAACTAGGTACGCGTAACCCTTCTGCCAATAATTACTTGAAAACTAATATAGTCTGTTATTTTTAACAAATGAGTGTCAACATTTTTGACTGCGATGCTATTGGTCCACGTAATCAACATAAAGTCCGTATCACACAAACGCTCTAGTTACACGCATACTTAGTTGATTCAGCGACTACCTGCGCGTAGCACGTGTTACGCACTAAGAGTCAACCAGACGACATTGTTTGTGCGCGAGTCATGGCGGACAGGTTTCCTGTAGTTAAGCGTACCTTGCAATGCCCTTTGCAATTTATAACAGAAAAATAAATTCTATACAATTTATTTAAATCATTTAAAGACTTTGATCGTAATATTACATAATGGATTTAATGAAATATGACGACGCGTTAGCGTAACGTCTACCTAACCTAACCTGTCTGTCTGTCTGTTTTTTCCGGATAATCTCTGAAACTGCTGGGCCATTTTTGACGTGACTTTCACTGGCAGATAGCTGATTTAATGACGATTAACTTAGGCTACTTTTATTTTAGAAATTCATAAGTTTTATAACTCTGCGAACTGAACAATAACTTTTTTGTCAAATTCCACGCGGATGAAGTCGCGGGCACAGCTAGTATAATTATAAAAATAATTAAATTTTCTCTACTTTACATCACAGAAGTATTCAAGATGAACGGGCCTTTACAGTTTAAAAAGTAGAACAAAGGCGTTGGCCCCGCCCCCAACAATGACCCATCTCACTCTCTCATACTCAGTACTCGTTAGGTAAAAAAAAAACATTAGTAACGATTAGTCGACTCTACATTTTAGAAAAATCAGAGATGTAACTAGAAACAATAACACAAGCAATAAGAGAGCGGTAGCGGCGCGGCGTCGGCGGACGGTACGCGCAGACAATACTTCACAATACTCTTGTTTCCGACGAGTAACAATCACAATGTTCCTGCCTATCAGATCTTATTCCTTTGTTGCGAGGTTGAGTAACGAGCGATGCACGCGAGGTGACGTTCTCACACAGAAATAACAAACTGGAAAAATGATTACCAGTGCCTTTCTTTTACAAGGAAGATGGGCCGGATGGTTACAAGGAACTTGCTCTGTTTCAACGTGTCGCCGTTGATATCAAAGTGAGCTCTCATACATTTGCAATATTTCCGTTACGAGTAGTTATTCGCTTCGATGAATCGCGGTGTGAGCCTCCCTCATAGCACGGAGTATTTTAGTACATAATACGTTATTACATGAAATACGCTGTACGCTGTTGATTCTTAAGATAACTTTTCAGACAGGACAATTGCAGCGGCCTCTAAATACCTAATCTTACGAAGTGCAACTGTACTCCAAATATTGTGGCTTTCAGACTAATCAGAATACAAGCAAAGTCTATCGCAGATTACAACTAGGTATTCGGTGACTGAAAAGGTTTCCGTTATTGATTTGATCGACTAATGATAATTAACAATTTGTTCAACTACGATTATGCCAATAAACTTTTTTTGGAAAATGTGCAATATGGCGTTTAAATTTTGAGAAACATTAACATTCTGTGAATTCTTTCGCATCGTAATTCCTAGAACATATTTCTCCGTCCGAGCGTGGTTTCTTGCGGCGACTGCAGCCTGAGCTCGGTACAGTTCGCGCGGCTTAACATGCAGGGAGCGGCCCGGGCCGCGGCCGCCGCGCAAAAACTGCGTGAATAGCCTTCATGTTATAAACATACATACATAGAGCCTGCGCCACACCGCGCTGCTCTTCACACGCGAGCGCCCCTACCGCGCGAACTCGCTCTCACTAGCCACTCTCACTCTCCAGTTACTTTTATAACAAATTATTATAAGAAGCGCCTACCGACACGTTAGCGCAACGGTCATAGCGCTGGCGGTTGCGATTTCGATCTACGCACATAGCATATATTTGTATTGGCCAAACACATATGGTTTGGGCGTTTGTGTATTTGTCTATTGTGTGCGTTTCCAGACCCCTGACAAAGGAGTAAACACTAATGGGGGACGTTGAGTGTGAGAGGTTTGTTTTTTGTAAAGTAACTCAGCTGTTCTTAGATATGGGGGTATGTATTGTAGTGTAGTGTACCGTTTCTTTACCTTTGGGCTTGTCGAGGGCCAGCGCGCGGGCGAAGTGCTCGTCGACGACGGCGGCCACGTCGCCGGAGTAGTGCGTGAACACGACGCAGTTGGCGCTGACGTACTGCGCACGCGCGCGCGCGCCGCCGCACTCGCCCTCCGACTCCGACGAGCCGCCGCCTGAGGGCGCAGAGATGGCGTCTCTAACTCTGTCAACTTTGGTACCGCACACTCTGCTATGTAATGTCTTAGCAATGTGATTGTTTAATTTAGGTTATTTCTTGCGAAACTGCTGTTTTTGAATAGGTATACCTTGTACTTGTGCCCAAGTATATGTACTTAAAATTATCTCAATAAATTCACCGTTAGATGGATATTTAATGGGTTTAGTTGAGCTCATAAACCTTCCCTAACTCTAATATAATCTGTAATCGTTACATGTATATAGAGCTGGTAACAGGCGACTGACCGTCAGCGCTGGCGCGGCCGTGCGCGGAGAGGTCCTCCTCCTTGGTGCGCAGGCGCGGCGAGTGGTGCGCGGCGGCGGGCTGGTGCGCGTGGTGCGCGAGGTGCGCGTGGTGCGCGTGGTGCGGCAGCGCGTGCGCGTGCGGCGGCGACCCGGGAGACTGCGCGCCCGACGACGCCGAGCCCGAGCTGAGCGCCGCCGCGCCGCCCGTCGCCGCGCCCCCGCCGTACTCGCCCGCATTGCCGCCGCTCTGCACGTTCAACTGGAACACATTATGAGCTTTAGCTAATGTAAGGACGACGTGTATTGCACAGAGGTCACACAGAGGCACAGAGGTGACATGACAGAGTACCAACAATCCAATATCAGAGGTTAATATCGGAGAAATAAGTAATCCCACCGTCTCATCTTATTAGCTATGGCAGAACAATGAAAAGAAGAGATAGTCTATAAAATTAGATACAGCAGGTCTTAGATTATATTTGGATAATTAAAAAAAAAACATATTTAACGTTTTACTTTTATGCAAGCTGCTGTAATTACGATGCATTTGCATCTTAAAAACATTGCTGTCATCCATCACAGTAGCACAGGTATAGGGTATGGTGGGTTGATGTACCCACATCATACGTCGCGAGTCAGTACATAAAATATCGTTCCATTGGTTGTGACGACGATAACACAGTATCGCACTCGCAGATCGTGTCATTCGCGTCTCAACCAGTTTGTCAGCGGTTGTCACGAGACCGGCATCTGCGCGTGTGTGCGCAGCGCTAGGACTAATGCTCACACGCACACACGCGGGTGTCACCGAACTGCTTCACGCTTCAAGCTTCACAGTCCAACTCGTGCACGCACTTAGACATATCTACTTATGTATATAATTCACAACGATTAACTCCTCACCGCGTACAACGAGCCTGTCCCACGGGTGCCTGCACTAGATGCTCCCGCGCGACAACATTTCACAACGCCAAGCCCTTTATGAATGTCACACGCTCGCCTCCCCGTAATTACTATGTAATTTATAATATAAATCATGCTTTATGTTTCAAATAATAAACATAATAACGTTTCGTAATCGTAACAATTTTTCGCAGTTAATAGCGACCGTCACATAAATTACGCGTAATTAATACTTCGCTAAAGAATAATTTTTATGCAACGACGTCAGCATTCAGCGTAGAGAATTAAGACGACCCGTGTGTTTCAAGTGCCTTTAAGTGCGTTTATAACATTTTTAAATACTCTTAATTTTCACTAACTTCATTTAATGTAAGTAGCAATTAAATTAAACAACTCAATTAAGAGTTAACCATTATAGCGAATGAAATTTTTACGTTTCGATCGAGAAATTAATGAGAAGACTTCATGATTACATCGTTGAGATTTAATGGAAAGCGATACTCGGAGATATTATTCTTACTTTTATTGCCCACCGAAATGTTTATTACATGCGTTTTAAGCATATGAATGTTTAAACGAAAGAAATGTTTTTTTTATCGGAATCTATTCATTTACAAGTCAGATGGGACACTATTAAGTGTATTTATTGCTCGCCAGCGCGGCTCGGAGATGAGTCATTCATAAATAGTAATAATTTATCAGAACATTTTCCCAAGAACGAGTGCTTCTACGAGTGGGTACTGTTCTCGACACCCTGCAGCGCTACAGAACTTACAGCAGCGTTCTAATGGCGACAGAGCCGTTGATAAGATGCGTTCATTACTGCCATATCCGACAACTTCTTGACAATAGAGTGAATTGTTCATATAAATAAATTACTTATCTACTTAATAAATGTATCACCATATCTACCGAAAAGCTAAACATTTAATAATTTACATACAGTACCTAAGCCTTCAAGTGTTATTAATTTAAATATAACAGATTAGTCTAAAGTAATAAATCTAGAAGGTGATAGCAGTGCGCAGTCGACCGAGGGAGTGTACGAGTTACCGTATCTCTTACGGGCGCTGTGATGGTTTATTTGAAGTACACTGAAGCGTAACGACGAGTATAGTCTGCGGAACGATATGAGGAGATTCCTCCCAGAGTTTGTTCCACGTTTGTAAGTTTTGTACAAGGTGAGCGATATTTAAGTGGACACACATAGTATGTTATTTAAAACAAATATAATTTTAATTTGTAAAATCACGATTAAAACGAGCTTTTGAAGTCTACTGGAGTAAAGTAATTTTTGATCTTGACCTAAACACTTGTACCTATTTATACATTACAGAAAGTTACGCAGGTAGAATGTTATTATTTGTGTACAAGCTTATAATAAAAATGAGAGAAAAAGTCGCATAGAAAACCACTTTTAGTTTCAAATAAGACCTCCTTATCGGCGCTCCATTGCATCATCTGACTCATAAGCACACGAACACTAGAGAGCCAGTCGGTGGCAGATAGCGCTCACGAGGCGTATCGAGAGGTATCAGAATGAGATCCAACAGCCGGAGCAGCCATAGATAACAATATGATATAATATATTATAAGCGCGTAGTTCCCAATATGTACCTACCTACTTCGTAAACTTAAGCACGTGTTACTTTTGATTGTGGCCCATTTTTAAACAGTCCACGACGTCTTTCTAATATCATATGTTTGTTTCAATTGAAAACTATTCGTAGGTATTGTATTTTAATATAACAAAAGTATTAAAAATTTAATGTTTCCGATTAATTGTCGGTCAGGAATGGTGGTGCGAATCGAAGCTATTTCCTCGTAGAATCGCAATCCGATTCTTAGGAAGAAAAATGAATCATCTGTCACCGGCGTAGACAATAGGGAGATAAATCTTTCGTGTCGTACATGAATTACCTACTAATCGTATTGCTATTCAGTGTTACACAACTGACTGTTTATTATTAGGTATATGAAAATTCCGTTGAACCTCAATCACGTTTTCACTGCGATACATAACGGTAAATGTTAAATGAAATGGAAAACAATATTCGCAATGAAGAGAAGCGCAGTGGGCGCAGGGGCGGCTGCTCGGCGGCTGCTCGGCGGCGGAAGTGTATTACTAGCAGAGTTCGCCTCTCTGAGCTATACGACTAGCTGTATAGTGTATGGTACGTTCAGGAGCGGGGCTCACGTGGTATATAGCGCTCGTGTTAAAGTGTAGATTATAAGTTTATTAAGAAGTGGTGATTGTTGACTAATAATAATTAGGTAAGTGTAGTTATGTGCCTCTTGACCACTGCCAATCTTACCACGTCTATTTTCAACGAACGTTTTGATATGATCGGCAACAGCTACACTTTTTTTTAATCTTCGTTATCGACAAACGGTCGTATACAAAGTCGTATAATTTCATTTTATAACGCATTATTATTATGTGTGACAAGCAGAACTAAGCTAAATAAATTACTTTAAAAAAACTACAAACTTGATCAGAATAAAAAAGCAAGCTTCCACTCAAGTTTCGAAACCAAATTTATTCCCGAGAAAACTGTAGTGTAGTGTATCACTGACAATATATAAGCCTCTCGTTATTTATTTTCAAATTATGATTCGGATGCTAAACATTGGACAACGCAAACTCGACGCGATGGGTTTCCTTGGCGTTCAAAACCACGTAGTTTGTTTGTAACCAATCGATGATATGCGATAAAGAACTGTTCTTGTCGTCATAATTTAATTTTTCCTATCAACTTTAAACATAAGAAATGTGTCATCTGCAAATAGCACTATATCACAAATACTCTTAAAGTAAAATGGCAGATCATTTATATATATTTTAAAAAAAAAGGGAACACTCATTGCTTTTGGAACGTCCATTTCTAGCACAGCTACAGAAGACTTCATTCCGTAGATTGAAAAATTTTTCATTTTATTAGATAGATATAAAGTATTGGGATTAAAAGCTTTGCCATTAACTCCGTAATACTCAAATTCACGTAATAGAATCCACGCAATCAAATGCCTTCGATAAGTCACAAAATATACCAATAGCATTTTGTGACCTCTCCTAAGCGTCATATCTATGCTTGAGAAGTCCTACACTAGCATTTGTCGTAGAGCGACCTTTAGTGAAACCGTACTGTTCACTGCGAAAAATGTCGTTAACTTTAAAATGGAAAAGAATTTGGTTCGGTATCATTTTTTCAAACGTTTTACTTAAGGACGGCAGGATTGATATAGGTCTATAATTACTGGAATCACTTCGATTTCTCAAAGAAAATAGCGAGGCAAATATTATGAATGGCTCTAGACACTTCGCGGCAGGTGAAGACTTGTTCGCGAGAGGCGCACATTTTTACACAAATTAGAAATTTCACGCGGATCGGAATCAAAAATTTCATGAATGTGCTTCGCTCGGAAGCTAATCAGCGCAGCTCGTAATCGATCGTAATTGATACTCGCGGTGAACTGAAAATCGCCATAAGCGTTCCCCGACTACGATTCCAAGTATCAGAGCTATGTGGGAGCTAGAAAAACTAGCGTGTAAAGGTGCTGCTCGCAAAAACTACGCGCATTAGTATGAGGCGCGCGGCGCGCTCGTTTCGCATAACCGCGTGCAGCGCCCTGTAGCCGTCTTCGGGGTAGAGCGCTACTGCAGTGTGGACTGTGCGACGAATACTCGAAACAATTTTAGTTTTTGTTTTCTTTAAAATCAATTTATTACTATTCCTAGTTGCACTGTTACAATGCACAGTCTTGAAACAAAGCAAATCCTGGTGAACATACGTAATATGGTTTATTGAATCAACATGATATCATGAATGAGGACTCTTGACATGACGCCTTTTGTTTCTCTTACGCGTACCTAGGTATTCCTTGTACACGCTCGCTTGGAGTAAGGTTTCATGAGTACAGAGATATCTATTTATTTGCTTGTAATATAATTTTATATATTTAGGATGTTAAACAATTAATTCAAAAACTTGTTTGCAAAATGCAATCTAATCATTTTGTTGTAGGTAACGGACACCACATGCTATGTGGTTACGGCATCAAAGAATATAGCCACCCTCTCTCTTACACCACCACCTTGGAACTTAAAAAGCCGACCGGTGGCGGGATAACCATCCAACTGCTGGCTTTGAAATACACAAGTCGAAGACTGCAGCAGTGTCTTCGGTGCGACAAAGCCAGCCCTGCGATCACCAACCCGCCTGCCCAGCGTGGTGACTATGGGCAAAACACATGATTACACGCCATTTTTGCCGTGAACTTGTGGAGGCCTATGTCCAGTAGTGGACTGCGAAAGGCTGCTGTGATGATTATGATGAACGGACATCGCGAAAGGTGACACCTCAGTATTGGAAAGTTAATAATTTGATCATCAAATCAAATTGATTTGAGGCCACGTTTTAGTAGATAGTTACACCAGCGCATACGTATTATGAGCCAGACGCTGTTAGTAAATCAAAGGCAAGCAGGAGCGTCGGATCAAGTTACCAATTAAACGGGAAGTGTATGCGGACCTTCGTCGTTAGCAATGAATTAATTTTATTTCTCGATTTGAATCGTTCACGTCACCGCGACACATCTGCGCCTTCCGACATGTTGTAGACTGTTACGCAGTACACATTATACGAAAGTTTTATTTGAAATGTAACTAAAGTCTTCGAAAACATGAACTCGCGTCGAACATAATATCGAGATTATCGAGGCAGTGAGTAAAGTATAAGAAGGGATTTAGAAATTGTCAGATACGTAAAACTATGAGAATAACAGTACATTAAGGTGTCTAATATTAAAGTCCCGGCAATTATTGAAAGAAAATTGAACTACTGTGCCTGTTGGACTCACGTGAACTCGTATTTATATTACATTTTTTTTTTCATTTTATATTTATATTTTAGGATTTTTTTTAATTATTATGAATAAGAATGACTTGAAATAATATGCAAATTATAAAATAACTTTTGATATGTTATGTATGTATCTCATAATCTCTCAAGTGTTATCAAGGAGTGATTCTCATCGCAGCTATATTAGACATACATACATACGTGA
This sequence comes from Melitaea cinxia, assembly GCF_905220565.1. NCBI lineage: Eukaryota > Metazoa > Arthropoda > Insecta > Lepidoptera > Nymphalidae > Melitaea > Melitaea cinxia. The sequence goes on along the minus strand of NC_059399.1, from coordinate 177,184 downwards.
CCCGGGCGCACCTGCCGCTATCGATGACGCGCGTCGCGCATCGAATGACATGACAAAATGTACCTAATTAACTTACATCTGACTGTATAAACTTTATTTGTTAAGGCGAAAGTTTGGCACACCTTCTATGCTTGTGTGTGTTATTAATTTTCATGTTCGTATCTCGGTGACGTGTTAATAAAAACATAAATGGCAACGATATATAAATATATTAGGTACCTAAATGTCTAGGTCTACTATTATTTTTTTAAATAATTTAATGTCAACTACTTTTAGAATTTAAAGGTAGAGATGTCCTTATACAGAAACAATTAGGTACCTACAATGAGATTAATTTTACGAATCAAAAAGCCTTTTTACTATCGATAGATGTGTTTAAATTCTCAGTAGCGACACACAAACAAGATAAAGCACTACCCTCCGTAAGAAATAAAAGACATCAGCGGGTCGAGCCACATTAACAAGACACAGAGGCCGCCGCGCGGTAGAAAAACTAGCTGCCGAGCAATTTACTGAAAAGAGAATAGGACCGCGCGAACAGTTCCGAGAATCAATTGTCCCTTCTGTTCGTGAGTGGAGATATAATAGCGAGTAAGTATTGCCGCTAACAGCCGCAGGTTCTGGTGTCTAGTAGTTCGTTTCACCGTTACACCTGGTTTCATTGAAACAATTACAACAACGACGTAATTCTGTCGAGGCCTGGCTATGCATGGGTACGTATAATCTATAAGTTTAGGTGTATTATAGGCAAGATAAGGTTCAGTAAATATTTAGACGCAAACAGTAATTTAGAATCGATCACTTCATGGTTCAACGTCTGTTCTGAAATAGTGCTGCAACGCATTGTAAAAAAATATTACTATAATATAACAAGCAACAAATAAGTACAACAAACAAGGGACGTCCACGCCTCATACTGAAGTAATTTAAGTATTTAGCTATCAAATATAAAATATTTACTACGATGAACCTTAGATATAGTCTTAGACTTAGTCTAATCATAGTAAAACTACTATGTTGACACTATGATTTCTTTTTAGTATACAATATAAAGTATCCGTGGGCTGTACGGTTGTTTTCCATCCAAGTGGAATAAAATAAATGGTCTTTAGCTGGCATGTACGTCAGTTTTGCGTACACACGTAGCCTCAGTCGGTAAGCGGAAGGCAGTCGGCACTCACCCGATCGTACTGGAAGTGCGGCGCGTGGTGGAAGGAGCGCGCGGCGCCGCGGCCGTACAGGTAGGGGTAGTAGGCGCCGTACATCACCTCGGGGCAGCTCACCGCCATCCCGCCCGCCGCCGCCGCCCCATCGCCGCGCCCGCCCGCCCCCCGCGCCCTGCCGCCCTCGCCGCTGGCGCCCGCACTCTGCGCACAAGGGCACAAGTTACTAGGACTGCAGCAGAGTCAAAACAGGAATGTGCTTTAGGTGCATATAATTAACAACAGTCACAGGTAGATTTCCTAAAGGCATGTTATACCTATATAGTGAAAATATGAAATTAACGTAACAAACTCGCCATACACTTTCCAACCTCGCTCGTTCGCATTTTATTCAGTAAAATATCAGCATCATTTAAATATTGTTTTCTTTTTAAATAGGAACCACTTTTAGAGGGACGCCCAATAAAGTTGCTTTACTTTACCAAACATTTCAATCAAAACCGATGTAAAAAGAATTATTTATCGAAGCTGATTAAAAATGCATATCAATATCTACATTAAATATTTATCAAATTCCTTAAATATTAATAGCAATATTAATATTAATATTGCTATAACGCTATTTTATCAAGTATTTCATCTGGCCGACGCCGCACATTATCATTAAACAGCTAATTATATGGAGAAGACTTAGAATGTTTCTACATCATGTCTTGACAGTTAGTAGTAAGCGAATGAGAGTATCAAAACTGTCAAAAGAATCTTTAGTGGTCGTACAGGTTAGCGCACATTCAGCAATGTGATTGTCTTTGCAATTTACTTAATAATCTCCATTAATTAAGGATATTTCTTACGAAATTGCTGTTTGCATATACCTTAGACATTTGTACAGGCCTATAAATACTTAAAACAATCTTAATGTTAGATCGACTTCCATTGGGTATGGTTTCCCTCACATGTCATCTCTCACTCATAGGTATATAAACTCTACACCATACAGCGGTCTACCAGTCGGTACCACCAACAGGATTCGAAAAACATGACAATCGGTGTCGGTTAAAGCATACACATAATACCTAAATATTAGTAAACGAATTCGTCACCTTGTAGGTACTTGAATCACGTGCCATCGGAAAATCATTATTCTCGATCAAGATTCTGCCTATAACATGCCACTCTATAGGGCTCATTCTCCATGTAAATGTCCGAGCTTAATCCACCACGCTGCTCCACTTGGCATAAAATCATTATAAAATTCGTAATTTGCATTGCTTGCTTTTACGTTACGACTGCAGTCGTACATCATCACATCCGTACATGTCACAAGATTGTGACATTGATTGAAATTATAGGAGCTTACAGGGCTTACAGACACCATACGTCGCCTCAAAGGAGCTGAGCCAGAATAGCAAGAGAATCAATGGAATCGTCAAGCAGATGCCTCCTTGTACTAACATTCTGTTACAAGTAAGCACAAGGTGAGTGGTTACTCATACACTACACACTGACAGACTGACTGACAAACACACGTGCACACAGGTCGAACATAACTTTGTGTTTATCGATCACCATCTGCACACATTACAATTTATAATTAATGTTAATAGAAAGCACAAATATGTAGTGTGTGTTTACCGGATAGCTGTATCCGTAGAACTTATGACTGCCTGGTACTCGCAACTAGATTCTAGTTGATTTAATGTAAAATCAAGAATGCTCAATAGTGTAGAAGTCTAATATTGTTATGTTATTGTAGATTCCTTATAAATAAATATAGATAGGCTTTTTTGATAGTCGTTCGCTATAAAACAAATTCGGTCCTATTATTTTATTAGATTACTGTTTTAAAACTGGCGCTCATATGATTGATTGCATTCAGAAGACATACATATTTCAGTTTCACCTGTTACATGTTTTGATATCCGACAGTTGCTTGACATGTATTAAGCCTCATTAGGTTGGTAGTCCTCGCTCTTGAATCGACGTGAAGCCGTTATATAGGCTACGTAAATTCTACATAACTTTGGAGTTTTATTAGTGAAGTATTTATATAAAAGGAATAAACAAACCTTGTTTTATAATAACTAATTTTTGAAATGCGTTCTGATGGTTCATATTTCTAGTTAATACTTATCCTCAGTTGTGTAACTGTGTAATTGTAATGATTTATGATTATCAAAACTGCAAGTCGGCGCGTACTTCGTACGAACGGTCAGCCGGGATATTTGTAAACAATCGTTTATGTAATGACTTTGAACCGGTTATTCCTGTTTCAAATTCCATGTACAACTAAATTCTTGTTTTTATTTATTTCATAAAAAAAACTTTGACAGTTTTACAAATATAAAAACAAAATACGAGCAAATAAAATAGTTTTAAGTGTTTTATTATGGCCTCAATTAAAGAAGAACACGGCATGAGGCGTAATAGCGTCCACAACATTAAATAATATAAACGAGTTGTCCTATTGAAGTGTTTCTTCTTTTATTGTTATGAAAATATTTTGTATTCTCCATTCTACGTGACATTGGCGAAACCGTCTGTGCTCATTGACTCACTATTGAAAGCCATTAAAGCCTAAAGAAGAAAATTATGTTTGCTCGCAAACGAAAAAAAAACCGACTTCAATTACATCGACGAGTAATAGAACGTAGATCGACGAAAAAATAGTCAAGTAAATACGCGTTATCAAAGATTACTCAAAAAGTAGTTATCAGATCTCGATAAAATTCATATGTCACCACATGATAAACATCGATTAAATTAAAAATTATCAAAATCGGTACACCCAGTAAAAAGTTATTGCGGATTTTCGAGAGTTTCCCTCGATTTATCTGGGATCCCATCATCAGATACTTTTCCTTATCACGGTACTAAACTAGGGATATCCCCTTTCTAACAAAAAAAGAATTATTGAAATCGGTACATCCAGTAGAAAGTTATGCGGTATAATACAACGTAGGTCGACGAAAAAAGCGTCAAGTAAAAACGCATTATTAGATATAACTCGAAAAGTAGTTTGTTAGATCTCAAATAAATTTAAATGGGACCAATTGACACACACCACCTTTCGATTAAAAAAAAATTATCGAAATCGGTCCACACGGTCAAAAGTTCTGATGTAACATACATTAAAAAAAAATACAGTCGAATTATTGAGAACCTCCTCCTTTTTTGGAAGTCGGTTAAAAAGCCATTAACTCGAAAGAATCTATACATATAATAAAATGGTAGGAAAGTCAAAACTGTACATTGAATATTTTTTTAAAAGAATATTTGGGGTGTGATCTACAATCGATACCAAAGCCGGAAATATAGTTTTTAGAATTTTATGCCGGGATAAACTCAAAAAGTACCGCATGGATTTACTTCAAATTTGGCACGAATATTATTAAGAAGTCGGGTCAACATATAGGCTACATATTATCATGCTATCACCTACCGGGAACGAGCAGTGAGCCTTTATTTCCTCAACGCATTCTGTAACAACGTGGAATCTAACGATGCATACATATTTGAATATTGTTGTTATTATGTTAATAACCATGCTATATAAGCTAGGTTCACACTATAAAAATCACGCAATAAAAGTAACTAAGCTGATAAACATAATTAAATGGACATAAGCAGACAAGACAATTTTAAAGCAGCGCCATCTATGAAATTTTTCTGTAGATATGAAATGTAAAGAAGAAACGGGTAAATGAATGTTATTTTAAAAGGTAGTCGTAGGTATTTGTGGTGCTGTATAGCATTCACGCAAACCAGGTCGCGTGCAGCAGCTAGTATGAAAATATTTTAAACATTGACCCGTAAATATTTCAAATTTCATAACAGTCAAGATTAAGACACAATTTCAATAATAACAGACATCATAATCCTCAGCATTGGGTCCAGATAACGCGAACCTCGGAACGTACAAATACGTTTGAACTTGCTGCGCTGTCTTACGTAGTTTTTCTTACAGACTAATAAAACCGATTCAATATTTAATATTTTGATTAAATATTTAGGTCAATCACAAAAAACCCAATGGTACTTAGCTGTAAAATTGCTGTTTCATTGGGAAGCACAGCGCTATATTTACAAGCGAAGTTTTAACAATCAAAAGAAAATACACCTCTATAATTACCACCTCCTTAAGTAATATAAATAAAGTCTAATGTGAAATGTCTCTTTTATTGCTTAAAATCTTATATCACACTGACACATATTTTACTATTTTTTTTAAGAAGTATGGAACGACCCTCGTTTATTTATCACTTAGTAACGACTCAAGGTTAGCTATTTATGTAACTGTATATAATTTACTATACCTACCTGTATAATATCATTTTTTCGTATCGTGCATTCTACAGGTTACCTTATCTGCGACTAATTCTTTAACCTTACTTTTACTAGTACCTACTTAACTTTTACTATCTGCTTATTATTTTTTCGAATAAGATTTCTTTAGTCAGCCTTCCGTTTTCCTAACAGATATGCTGATGATACCAATCGAAAGGTCTTTGTAGATAAGTACTTAGAAAGTTTAGCTTTAGAAGTTAAAAAATAAAGTTCCTAGTACTTTTAGTACTAGTACTTTTAGTACTAGTACTTTTAGTACTAGTACTTTTAGTACTAGTACTTTTAGTACTAGTACTTTTAGCTTTATTTATAAACAATTTGTTTCAAATAAAATGAAATTGAATTTATAAAATTTTCGATATAATTTTTTGCTGGCAAGCGAAAAAAAACCGACTTCAATTACATCGACAAGTAATACAACGTAGGTAGACGAAAAAATAGTCAAGTAAATACGCGTTATCAAAGATTACTCCAAAAGTTGTAATCAGATCTCGACGAAATTTAAATGTGACCACATGATAATCATCGGCTTTCAATTAAATTAAAAATCATCAAAATCGGTACACCCAGTAAAAAGTTATGCGGATTTTCGAGGGTTTCCCTCGATTTCTCTGGGATCCCATCATCAGATCCTGGTTTCCTTATCATGATATCACACTTAGGATATCTCCTTTCCAACAATAAAAGAATTTAAGACGAACTTAACCCCGAACATACATTAAAAAATATATAGGTTATATGTATATATTAATATATAGGTATATACGGTCGAATTGAGTAACCTCCTCCTTTTTTGAAGTCGGTTAAAAACAGAAAATTAATAACAAAATTGTACGTGATAAGGTATTATGAAAAGTAAAAATATACATACAACTAACCTACAATCCTAGTAAAATATAAAAAAATATATTAATAAGGCAGCCGCTGAACAATCAATCATCTCCTACATGGTTTGAATTACATTAATTTAAATACGACACCTATTTCGTAGCAGTTAAAGTAGGTATCTAATAATCCAATAACCCAGTACGAAGTTGAGCCTACTATTAGATACTAATAACATATTTGCTATTTTAGAATTCTTATATAGAATTGATTGAAATATTCCGCCAATTAACCCTACGGTTAAAACCTACGGTTCAGTCCCCAGTTGCCTCTAGTAGAAATGTGTGGTTGGTTGCCTAAGTTTACTGTCTCGTTGTTGACTAAATTAGCACAAACCTGCGGGGTAATTTAATGCTGTTTGAAATAAGATTCATTATTTTTTATTTGATAGATAAAGTTTAAAAAAATGGATTAATAAATACTGCGCTGGAGCATTGAACCATTAAAAGACAAGCAGAATTACAACCTTGTCGATGTTTATTTCAAATCTTGTTCTACTTTCAACTGTGTCTGTTTTTAGTAGTTTTATTTGTATAAAGGTTAAAATTAGGTCCTAAATCAGGAATATTATTTAAAAATCAAGATCTTAGTTTATTTTATTTTATTAATTGATATCACAACATTTCGAAGGTATAGCCCTATATTGGACCCTCGACAATTGTCACTATCACATCGATTTTTGCAGTATGATTAGTATATGCAATCCTTTTTTAACTAAAACATAAATCTACATGCATATTGACGGTAGCGTCTAAGAAACTTATTAAAAGGTTAGAACAATCCTAGGTGAGTACGTGGCTGTGAGCATGTGTGAGCGTGTGTGAGCGTGTGTGAGCGTGTGTGAGCGTGTGTGAGCGTGTGTGAGCGTGCACCTCCGGAGTGAATCAGGCGCTGCTCCATAAAACATCAGCTCGTCATATCGTGACATTCCGCAAGCAGTTACGCGAGATTACCCATTTTATAAACGTTTTGTAATTCTAATGCCATTTAAAAAAACAGTCGATTGCATTTGCACTCAGAGTCCCATGCCACCATCGTACTATCAGTAAAAAAGGCGAAAGTTTGGATTGGTGTAGAGACTACATCGAAGATTATTTGTTTCATAAAAGAACTAGAGCAGGTTAACCTACAGTCTTAAACCAGAAGATAAATCAATGGATAGTAGGCAGGTATTATTAACTCACAAACTTTAACAAGCCAACACCTGAAGACAAAATATTTTACACAGCACGTGTTCCTCGCAGAAACTGCTCGACAATAGAATTGACTGTCCAGAATTATTAAGCAAATATTCCTTTTGAAGCGCCGAGAAAAATTCCCCGCTCTCGTAACCAGTTCCAAACGCTCCGATACAAAACAAAGGCATGGAAAAATTCCCCAACTTCTAAGACTTTTAATGCTAAAGGCACAACTAACTATCAAAAATACTTTAGATCTTTTCAGATTTAATATTACTGATACCATTAATAATAAAAACTTATTAAATAAATTAAAAATGTAAGTAAATTAAAAATATACTTTGAATCATATTAAACAATAGGCATAGGTAGGCTGTGTGGTTACGGCATTAAGAATTTAGCCACCCCCTCTCTTGCCGCGGGTGTCGTAAGAGGCGACTAAGGGTGACAGTTCCACTACAACCTTGGAACTTAAAATGCCGACCGATGGCGGGATACCTATGCAACTGCTGGCTTTGAAACACACAGGCTGAAGACGGGCAGCAGCGTCTTAGGTGCGACAAAGCCAGCCCTGCGGTCACCAACCCGCCTGCCCAGCGTGGTGACTATGGGCAAAACGCATGAGTTCACGCCATTTTTAGCGCGAACTTGTCCTGTATCCAGCAGTGGACTGCAATAGGCTGATGTGTGTGTAAGTAGTCTAAGATCCCCAGTAAAGTTGACCTTCACTCATCTGAGTGAAGTGAGTGAATGATGGCTTACCGGGTGATTTTAATCAGACAATATATGTAATTTATTTTAACTTGTAGCTTTATTACACAATCTTATCACTTTTGGTATTTCTTATCACTATTTCTTTTAAATTGAATCTTCTTTAGAATTACTGTAATTTGAAACTCATCATTATCAAAATCTAAAATAGAGTGACCAATATTTTGGAAAACTATCATTTAGTTTTATGATACTTAGGTATAGGTGGCCGTGGGTATTAGGTAATTAGAAGTTTTCTTTGTAAATACTTGTTAGGTACCCGAGTAAGTACACAGGCACATAAACCCGAATACATTGAACGGTATTATTTGCTCTGAATCGTGAACCTTAGGTATCGTGATATCATGGAACAGTAACACTGCAGGTATGTCTCAGCGGGTGGTTGTCTCAAGTATGGAGGTGTTCGTAAATTGTACAAACAAAACGTTCTAACGTATAATTCGCGTTAACATAATTGTTAAACGTTAGGTAAACCGGTGTATCCATTCATTAACTGCGGCCCACACGCAGCCGATAGGTAAGTACATTGCATAAAATATTGACTTCTAATTTATTTATTTATTTGTTCATTTATTTATTTATTTATTTAATAGACACACCATCGACACATCATAAAAACATTGCAAGTAGAAATACAAAGCTAGACACAGGTACAATACAGTATGATCTGTCTTTTAAGGTGTATACAGCTATTATTATACAATCGTTAGTGAACACATAGAGTTGACAGGTATGAATCAATACAATATAAAAGCTGAGTTAAGTCCTATAAACATACACAAAATTCCGACCGATAAAGATTACAGTTTTAAATTAGTAACGAATTGTAAGCAAACAGTCAATTTTTAGCAAATTATTTACAATTAATTTAATACTAAGATGTATATCTATATACATGAAGATAAATGATATATAAATATATAAAGTTGTACTGATAATTAATCAGTAAATCTGTAATTAATGTCACCAAAAAATGAGAAAAGTGTGATTATAAATAATGTTGTTAGTTTTACTTCATTCGTGTATTAGCAATGAAGTAAATAGAAATAAGTTACGTTTGCAGGTAGAACAATATAACTTATCATATTGTACCTATCGTATCTGATTTCCTTCATCTAAATATCTAAAGCATGCGTCAAGGCATCTTGATGAATTCTTCTAATGCTTATACAAACATTTGATTTAAGTATATGTACCTATTTATCTAGGTGTATTAAAGAACAAAAATCATTTTAGATACCTACCTATTGTTAAAATGTTATCAAAAATTGATCACCTTGCGACTAGTAAAATAATCAAAAAAGTTCAGCAAAATTTACACAACAATCGTTTTTTTTTTCCGAAATGTTACATCCCTAATAAGTAGATATATATAACCTACATACGCTTTTACCTTTTTCCTTAATTTATGGGGCGACCAACTATACCTATAGGCCCGGGGCGCTGAATAATATAGCTTAAAATACGTCAATAAAATAGTTTCCAATATTTAAAAAAGCCTAAGTAAAATTTCCAGATGGTATGTGTCTATCTCCTAACATTCAAGCACAATAGCAGCTCACATATTTTAAATAGTTATGTAAATTAAGTTATCCAAATAAATCAATTAAATATTTGAGCAATTTAATAGAAATTTAAGCTGATAATAAGTAGGTACCTACATTATAACATTCCAAAGAAGACTAGAGGATATCACAGCTTCTAAATAACGCTCAACCGAAAATTTATTCACAGCGGTATTTAGTTACTCGATATGCTATATAAGTACCGACAATATGCCATTACCCCTTTGAAAGTCAACGGGCAAACTGCTAAATGGGTATACGGGTATATCTAATTATGAGTTATAGTTATTAGTAGGCGAGTATACTACCTATTGAAGTACCAGATCCTAAAAACATTTTACTCAAGCAGGTAACGCTCAATGTGTTGCTCCTTAATCAAAAAATCAAAATCGAAAATTATGTTACCCATGCTTCAAAAGCATTTTTAGTCGTCATTTTACGAATTAAAATTATACTCAAATTCATTAGATACACTGTTACAGACGTTTAATTTAAATTTATCAAGCATGTCGTATAACTTATTTTATTGAGAATATAAAAAAAAAGTTTATTTAAATTTAGACAGACGAACCATCACAAAGACTTCCGGTAATTTTCAATTTTACGAATTAATTTAGTTGAATAATTATTAGTAATGTTTTAGAAAACGTTTCAGTATTCAGTAGTCAATTTAATTTTCATTTATTTTGTCAATTGCATAAGCCTAGTATATTACTATGTCAATACGTAATTGGGAACTATCTTTTGTAATGACATAAGAAAAACAAACGTACCAAAGTAATTTAACTAAGCAGTCTGCACATTCACAGCCGTTCTGTCCCTAGCGAGTGCGACACTCTTTAAATAAAATTGATTAAGTTTTTAGAAGTGTGTAGTTTTTAATTTTAGTGTATTATCTAATGATGTGTAAATAAATAACTCTTTGTATACGCGTTACATAAAACGTCGCAACAATGTTTCCAGACTACACTACGATGCACCGGTGTGCTTCGTAACATCCATATTGTTATATACGAGTATGGACCGACACATATTTATTTGTTTATCCTTTTTTGGTCATCAATACAATTTATTACGCAATAAATAATAGTATACAATAGACGCAATAGATACGAGTGTACATAATTACACACTTACATTGTAATATATCAAGAATGTATCGGTTGCAAGCGAAGACTGCGATCTTTGCCGCTTTAATTATTGATTAATTATACTGATGTTAGAAAGCTGAAAAGTTTGTTGTTCGTTTAAATTCGCTAATCTCAGGAACAACTAGTTAGAATTTAAATATAATTTACCTGGTACAATGTATATGGGGATAGTCCATTTTCCGATGAATGCTATTGGCTATTTTTTCCTCTAATGAACGCGTGTGAAACCGCTCGGCGCAGCTAGTATATTTATAGTTTTCTAAAAGACTTACTGAGTCTTGTAACATACAAAACAAAACGTACTTTTATCTGGATTCGAAAGTTTTACAATACCACACCAACCACCAACCAATATACCTAATACCAATTATAATACCTACGATATCGCCGAAATGTTAGGAGTTTCAAAGTGTGAATAAGCGTCTGTTTCACCGCTCGTGGGTAAATTGTATCCTGGACGTAAGTTACGAATACACTTTAACAGTGGGAAGTAGAGCAGGCCGTCAGGACTTGTTTCTCACTAAACAAACGAGGTACTACTTTTAGATTCGTATTTGCTAACAGAGATCTCCTCCAGTAACTCGAGATGGTGAGAAGCGATGTGGCCGTGACGGCCAGTCGTGTATGAGAAAACAAAAAACTATCTCTACTTTTTTGAAGTAGGCAATAATTTATACATTTGTAAAACAAATACCTATAAATGCTGTCATGTGATGGAAAAATATATAATTAACACCAAACAACAACATTCTTTTAATTATACCTAGATGTTTTTTTTTTATTCAATTGTATTTTAAGAAAGGAGAAGTGTTAGTAACAAATCGCACATCTTACGAGTGCCTCTAGGTACGGTAAGGTTCAACATCTCAAAAGTCAAGCAATAGGTATCATCAACAATCAGCTAACAACATTACTTCTACATGTTCGTCTAAAACCTGTACTTATTAGTACTTAAATTATCGTTGATAAAACCTTCTGTATCTTATTTTTAATTATTATTTTTTCATAACAATAGTTTATTAAACATTATACATATTTACAATTCACAACTTAAGAACTAAATATTTACTGATAGTTTTGATATAAATCATTATTTTTAATTATTGGTGTAAAGTAATATGGGGAAGTAGTACGGCAGCTATATAAGTAGCTTTCTTTATATGAATGACTGCGAGATTGTTACTGTTCTTCTCTGCAGAACCTTCGTTCTTAAGCAGTGGTAGCTGTCACTTTAACTATTGTTAATTTTATTTATTAAAACATATTTATGTTTAGTTTGTTAAATGACAATTCAAAAGTGCTTTTGAAGCCTAAATATTAGAATAAAGATTTTGATTTCTATTTTGAAAATTCATTTTGGAATCCTCTCTTCAAATTAGTAGAGCAAAGTCCATAGAGCAAATTTCGCGGTGCTTATAGAAATTCAGTGTGGTCTAAATGTGGTGTTGTACTTATTTTAATAACAACCTATTAACATAACTGTTTCCAATGTGTAAAGAAAGTTAAAAAGTAGGTGGGTGTATGAAACCGAGTTTAATATTTAGTTTTTAATTTGTAACATCGTGACAAGATTAAGGGTTTCAAAGTAAATAATAATAAGAATAGCTATAGCAATGTTTACCGAAAAATTAGTACTCACTCAACATTTCATTGTTCATTAAATATTATTGACCAAGTTTAAGGTAGCTGGATAACACTGGGTACATTACCCTGTTATTGAGTTTATAATGTACTAATTTTAATTGTTTGGATGTAAATTTTCTTTTAATTTTCCCGTTGACCCGTTGGACCGACGATCTACGTAAGATTGCCGGTGTAGGCTGGATGAGGATTGCGGAAAACCGGGATGTCTGGCGCGAACCTGGGGAGGCCTATGTCCAGCAGTGGACTGCAATAAGCTGAACTGACTGACTGACTGAAATTTTCTTTAATTTTTAGATATTTGTGCTAGCTTAACTTTTGTTGTTACCTTTTGTGAATGTAATATATATTTTTTTGATTTTCGTTAAAGGTATGTAATCACCTTATGGCAAAATAAATGAGTTCATTTCATATGTCGCTGTTATGTATGTAGGTATATAATTCATCATCAAGTTAGTTCTTACGGACAGACTGAATCAGCGGAATATCAAAGTTGTCAAACGATTAGGCAAGAGTTTACTTGAGTGTTTAGGAAAACAACGCTCTACATTTCTTACGTTACAATATTACCTACAACCGGCGCCTGTACACCAACGTTAAAGTTATTACAAGTCTTAAAACTGATTTAAATTTCAATAAGAAAGGAAATGGACAGATTTACAAATCGTATCTAACTTATACTTACTTCGTATATGTAAGTAGTATGATTTCATTTGAATTAGGTACCGATAGGTATTATAGACGCCTGGGTGTTCTGCGAGTCCTCGACATGTTTGTGTACTTTTTAGTTTTCATGTTATGAGTATTATCAAACTGCCACGCCAGGAACAAGTTGTATCGTATCCGAAAGCTCACTTCTTAGCGGGTACTTAAAAATATTCCGATAATAATATTCTGATTTATCCTTCTTCTTATTCTGATTATTATTTTCCTGTTAAAACAGATTTTGTTTGCTTCAGTGTGGTGATATATTATGGTCAGTCAATAGTGCAATAAATATACAATTAGGTAGATGTAAAAAAAAACATTTTCGGCGTCTATTTCATTACAAAAGTTAAGCTTTTAACGCTTAGAAATAGGCCTACTGAGCACCGGCCACGCACTACAAGCTACGAGTAGGGAGAGCCGTCGACGACTCGCACGCAAACCGCTAAAATTACTAACTATACAGAGCTACCATATACTATATGACTCACAAACAAGAGTTTGGTAGATATCAGAAACATGAATGTGAATTTACACTACTTTTCATTTATAACAAGGTGCAAAGGTACGGTGTTCTACAGTACACTTTGATAGGGGAACTAAACCGATAACATGAAATCAACAGTGATCAGGATCTGTTTCTTGATCTGCGGAGTCAAACTAATGTAGAGATAACCGACAGCTCATCATACTTAACTAATGGCACCTTCACATCACACGCCAATCTTAGATGAAGTTGTTAAGAAGTAAACCTCTCTACACACCTGGTATCTGTTTATGTATTTGTAACTGCGGCGTCACGTTCAGTCAGAACACTCGTAGCAGATTTCCTGCTACAGTACGATGTGTGCAAGGTCCAGGTACCTGTGTGCACAGACTGTCCCGGCGACGGTCGGCGGGTGGCGGTCAGCCGAGGTCACTCCGTCACAAGCAAGGCAACGATCACAACACGAACACTAGCGCACTCGGGACACGGCGCAGCGCGAGCACTACGATCGGGATCGGGTCGGGTCAGCGGCCGGGTCAGTGTCGCCACCGAGTCGCACTCCGAGTCGCTCGCGGCTCGCGGAGCGCGGATGCAATCGCGCAAAGAATGCGTTCAAGGCGGCGCGCCGCGCGGTACTGGCGCGCGGCCGTGGCGCTCTGCCGCCGCCATTGGCGCCCCGCCCATTACCGCCCACCACCCCGCGCCCCGCACCCCACTCGTGCCCCGCCCGACGCGCGCTCGCCGCTCCTCGTGGGAGTAGCGCACGCCCGCCCTCGCGACATGTCGCGGGCCTACCTTATGCTAGTCGCACGCTACAGGACTGATCTCGCTTCGGCTCGCTCGTTCATACGAAACTAAGCATAATGTTAAGAAAACATTGCAAACTATAAAAATTTACAAATAGTAGTAAGTAGGCACTAACTATACTAATAGTTGACGTCGCTTTTAACTAAAGTAAGGAAAAGCGCGGAGTTGATTCCTCTTTGTTAACCAACTACCGAAAAAAAGAGGAGGTTCTCAATTCGACTGATTTTTTTAAATGTCTACTAGGTACCTCAGAACTTTTTACTAGGAAGACCGATTTCGATCATTCTTTCTTTAACGCTTATGCTTGTCACGTGGTCCCATTTAATTTGATTGAGATCTGACAAGTACTTTTTGTAGTACTTCTCTAATAATCTTTATTCAGGTTCCTGACAGATTCATACTTACGTTGTATTAGGTACCTACTGGTCGATGTAATTGGAGTCGGTTTTTTTTTCGTTTGCAAGCAAACAAAAATTTTAGTAAATACCTAATTAGGTAATTAATTCTTATGACTATAATTTGTTTTTCATTTTAAAAATTTATGCTTATCCTGTCTCCGAACGCTACTATAGGTACTTAAGTGACTAGGCACTAGACGAATATCTAGTTAATTTATATTTTTGATAAGGTCCTCATCATTAAAACAATCATTAAAACATTTAGATGAGTAAAACTATTTTGCTCACCTAAATTCTAAGCTTGACGTTAAGCATTGGATGAAATGAAATATATCTTGAAGGTTTCCTACTCATACAAAGCTCACTCAGTATACCTAATGTAGTTCACCGCAGACGTAAAAAGAGCGTTCGTAAAATGAGCTAAACGAATAGGTATGAAAAAAACTTAGATAAATAGGTACCTAGTTATTTTGTCCTTTGGATCGCATTGACCTTTTTGGAAATCTTCCCATTTTCTTCAGCAATTAGACATTTATACATAGGTATAATAAAATGGTAGGAAAGTCAAAACTGTACATTGAAAAAATTTTTTTAAAGAATACTTGGGGTGTGATCTACAATCGATACCGAAGCCAAAAATATAGTTTTTAGAATTTTTGTCTGTTTGTCTGTATGTATGTCCGGGATAAACTCAAAAAGTACTGCATGGACTTACTTCAAATTTGGCACGAATATTATTAAGAAGTCGGGTCAACATATAGGCCACATATTATCAAGCTATCACCTACCGGGAACGAGCTACAGCCCAACTAACGTGGCGCCCTCACAATAGAGACTATGGAAAAAAAATCAAATTCAGACTAGTAAATAACTTATCCTTTCATATATTTTTTTTTCGCGTTTTACCTTTAAAATTTTTTTTCTATTAATTCTAATTTTTAGCCAAGGGGCCCCCACTCCTCAGGAAATTTTACGTGGCATGGTTACGTGGTAGGTATTTATAAAACTGTTTAGGCATTCCGCCCTGTGGAAGAAAATCTCATAAACCTATCTATAGCTGTGGAGGGGACGCAAGCAAAGACGTAAGGCGAGATCCGTTTGCACGTGTTCGGAAACTCGTAGGTACTAAACAATGATGTCTAACAGTTTAGGAAAACAGTTCCCGTGCTAGGAGCGAATTCAATGCGTATTACAAAAACATTTCACAAATTCAGCGGCTCAATTGACATTTTCAGCACTGCTATTTCGGTATTTAACACAAATATTTGAGTCATCCATCTTGTGTGTGTTATCAACATTATTGTAAAACTGCAGGTAAACCTGAGTCCTGGCGTTATACGGACAGTCAATAAAGATTTTTGTCCTCTTGGGAGCTTTTTAGAAAAACATCGTTAGAGGTCGAGGGCTGCGCCTCCAGAGATGAGAGTGCAATACACAAATATTGACTCCGACTTACCTTAAACCAGCTGCTACGTACTACTGCTAATTCCTCGCCGAGTTTTATCCGGAATTCAGTCGTTAAACTCGGATATTATTGGTGCTACAAAAACATAAATAAAAAAAATATTCTTATATAAAAACGTTAACTTTATTTTCAGCGGGTAGTGTTAATGTCAATATCAGAGGTACCTCGTGACATTTTTTGATGGGGATTTTGGGGGAGAGAAAACTAGAGCTTACCATTTAGTTTAATTGTACAGAATATCTATTCCATCCATGCAGGCACCAGCTCCAAAAACAAGACACGGAAAACAAAATAATTTATTGCTTTCTTCACTACCACACGACCAAGGGATTTTGAAATATTGTTCAGATTTAAAAACATACGTAAAAGATTTAGTTCTACTACTACATTTTTGAGTACCTAAGTACAATTTCAGTTCGAGGCGCATTTCGAGAGTCTTTTCATTGTATTGTTACATTTTTAACACAACGTGTCTCGCAAAAACTATTTTTTTGTATTTATTTAAAAGAAAAACTGCCAAATAACTGACGAAGCCGACACGGTTTTCTTTTTTTATCTTTTTTTTATCCCCGCGGCCGTGTCACGCCCCGCACGCATCACGCCGCACGGCCGAACCTGCGGTGCCTATAGCAACGTCGCGCGTGAGCGGTGCTCCAGATTAGGCTAATTCCTCATATGAAAATTAATAATTTCACGCATCAGTCTCTCTTTCGCACTCATTGAACAGTGCTAAGAATCGTAACTTCGTTTCATAGGAACGCAATTACTGGAGCTCCACTCGTTACAATTTAATACCAAATGTACGTTTTATTTTCGTGGGAGTTCACTGCATCAGCGTTCTTTAAAACGAGCCGCCTCTGGTCAGCATCACAAGTATCGGTAACAAACAAGTTAAAACTCGCGCGAGTTTTATTCAAGTTCTGTATTTGTCACTAGCGCCATCTGTTACCGCTATTAAAAACAAATTTGAGATCAATACTGCGGTATACAATTGCTCTACCTAAACAATCTTTACAATTAATTGTTAAACTTACACATTAATCACACAATATTAATATATTATTACACGTAACTTACACATTAATACACACATACACATATAATCACACAGACACACTCGCGCATGCACACTCGCACGCACGCACACACACTCAACACTAACACTTAGATTAAATGTTAAAGTTTAATTTTTTAAATGTAACTATAGTTTTAGCCACCCATAAGGGAAGTAGCGAGTCATTTTCAATACAAGTGTCTTCGACGACTTACCGACAAGACTGTTTGAAAAATTGTAACAAAGATTATAGAAATAAATGATTATTTTATTTTTATGTGGTCAGTTACTGTGCTTCTGATCTCCTAATAACACAATTAGAATAATATTATCCATGTAAATATTTATTTCTCTTTTCTTCTGCAACTCAAGAGACCATATAAATGTCTGTATTTTTTTATTTTCTATTTTATTTTAGAACTTTTTACAGCAAGGCTGTACGTGCTAAGGCTGCTGTAATCTCAATCAACAATATATTCTATTCTTCATTTCTACTTTATTTTAAAACTATTAATTTACTTAGCTGCTCCAGACATTGTAGTCGTTTTATTATTTATTTTCAAAATATTTTGAATTATTATTATTAAAATAAATTTTTTGGGTCTACATTATTTTCAAATTGTGAGAGCAAATTAAGATACTTAATAGTGTACAGTAATATATAATTTAATGGTAGGAATGATCAAAGTAAAATTTACTTTGGTATTACTCTAACAACCAAAACTAAAATATCCAAATGTTATGTAACCATAATTGAACTAGGTTATTTACATGCGTAATAATCGTTTTCTTAAAAATATATTTTTTAATATTGTCTATATTACTACC
The DNA here is from genome assembly GCF_905220565.1 of Melitaea cinxia. Lineage (NCBI taxonomy): Eukaryota > Metazoa > Arthropoda > Insecta > Lepidoptera > Nymphalidae > Melitaea > Melitaea cinxia. Next base: position 158,739 of record NC_059399.1, on the reverse strand, counting down.
AACTTACTCCTGTCAAGCAAAGCAACCTATTCGAATTTTATTTTGACATCTCGAGAATACTCTCAACGACGGCGGTGGCTATTGAAAGCCATTTTAACCTGAAGAAAAAGAAGAACATGAATAAAACGAATTAAATATATAATACTCTTAGTTTCAATAATAAAACAAATGATAGTAAAGTTTTAAATCAGAGTTATTCCTTTAATTACCAAAAACTTAAAACAAGACACTTATACAAGGCCCTATACTACTTAATATTACTTTATACAATTAACAATATTATGATGTATGACAATCATGTTTCATTATCATAACACAAATAACACTTGAAGAGAGACGCATTCCTTACAATATCTACGCATCTGTTTTAGTTTTCAACATCACACTTCATTCAATTACCATTACATCTTATTTTACACAAAATAATGCTGTGTGATTTACAAGGAATTTAAATGTTTCTTGATTTCAGACACAATTCCTCTTTCTACAAGGGGAGCTGTAAATCTATCAAAGACCTGTCCGCAGCAGACATACACCTGACATCCAAGGGCCAGAGTAAGGCGGCGCGCGAGGCCCGTAGCGCCGCCCTCCTCACCCAGCAGCGCTGTTGCCAGAGCGCCCTGTTCCACAGTTAGAGGTACAGCAAGTGCGACTTCGCTTAACTGAGCCTCCCGACTGCCGACCCAAACCAGTAGGGAGTCCTTCATACGCAGAGCCACTGCCCGGCATAGTAGCTCACCACTCCACACTTCGAATTCATGGACAGTCCATGAGCTTTTTCGATAATTCACCCGTCGCTTAGAAGTTATTTTTCTCGGCGAAGACTTGATATCCATATTCACATTCCTTTCCAAATGTTCTTAAATAAACTTTGAAATGATAAACATTCTTAAATAGTTTGTTTGAAAAGTGAGACGGATATGTTAGCACATCAATATATATCTTGTTAACAAGGTTAATTTTGAATTTTAATACAAAACATGACTTAACTATTTGTTATTTCTGAAGTCACAACAGATGGTGTCAATGTCAGCTGGCATTGACAGAAACTGTTGTGACTTTTCTTAGAATGGCCGCGTTCCACTAAGCGTCCGCAACAATCACGGCATCCATTCTATAGTTCCACCTGAGGTCGTCTTTCGATTATATTTGATGCAAACTTTTGTACTTAACATAAAACTGTGCACATTTTAAAGCTTGTTAAAGATACTGTGGGCAGGTTCTGTGGGTCAATATCTCAATTATCTGTACTGTAATAGTAAATTAGTAATCCTCAGTTGTCAAACAATTGTATGTACTACTGACGACACAAATTCACAACTTATTTTGACCAATAAGATTGAGACATTTGTATTTTAGCTCTTCTTATTTGTTAAATTAGTGGCGTGTATTTTTGTAATAGGTGGCTGAACAAGAGTCCCTTTAAAATCAACCAATTACAAATCAGTTCGTTTTGTTATCATGTACATAAATCGTGTATGAAGTCGAGTATAGAAGCGGTGTTCTGTTAATCTTCGGCGACTCATCCTACTCAGTCATTGAAACGGTACATCTTACGGCGGCGCACGCCGGTTTTTTGTCTATTATTACAGTAATTTAATATAATACTAATTATAAGTGCTAAATAAACTGAAAATGAAGTACTTCTTCTTACTCGGAGTGGCCCTCCTGCTCCTATCAGGTAACATTTTTATTTATCGTATGGAATAATTGTTGACGTAGCATTTGAAATAGAAATTTCTCGTAAAATATTATCGTTTTAAGTTTAGAAAACTTAATAAATGAACTAAATTACTCATTGATATAAGTTTAAAACGAAATAATAAATTAATAAGTTTGTGTTAATTTGACTTGTTTTGTCGCTTGAATTTATTATTCTGCTTAGTACCAAGATAATTTAATCCACATATCGAACTCCGCAGGATGGTGTCACGCACAGGAAGGTGTAGGGACCGTGGAGGAAGTGACAGTGGATGCGGACCTGGGCTCCTCTCGAGAGGGATCTCGCACCGGTAAGCCTCGCCGATATATACGCCCCCACTACTTATATTATAATGTTATTATTTTGCTAATTTAATCTTTATGCCCGCGAGCAAATATTTGCTCTTATAGTAAAATGAAAAATCAATACAATTGACAAAACAATTTTTTTAATTAATTTTTAGTTTATTCTAATAACAATGAGTATGTTGTGCAAAGGTATAAGGTAAAGGCATATTACAACTGAATTTTAAATATACTGCTTTTCTAGATTGATATAGTTATTACTGTAAATATTCTCATATGAGTATTGACAGAATCTTGAACAAATGAACTGACTAAAGTAATTTCCTAATAGAATCTAACAAGATTTTAATAAGTATTAAATTTCTTCTGAAAACCGACACTCACACTCTTCTCACAACATTTTAAATAAGTTCGACATCAGTTAGAATAATCTAAATAGAACCTCTACTTAGATTTACATATTGAAATTTAATTTATTACAAAAAGATGTTAATATTTAACCTAATTAAGAGCTTACATTATCAGGATTATATTATCTGCATAATCTTTTCTTGTCCTTGATAGTAATAGATTGATAAATGATTCCATTCTAGTAGTAACTTGTTATTTACACTCAGTATTTTTTAAATTCTTTTGATGTATTGATGCATCAATTACTAAAAGATATTATTATTTCATCGTGGAAACAAACCGAGCAACTTATTTTACAAGAACTATTTAAGCTTAAAGATTATTTGTCTCCTTTCCCCTGCGCTTTTCAGCCTTCATCTATGTATCGTGCTAAGGATCTACATGTTTGAAACCATAATACTTCTCCAGCTTTAAAAAAATAAATTATAACTTGTGGGTAGAACTGAAAAAATGAAACTTTAAATACTGTCAAAAATATATAAATGTGAACTATTTAATATTCATTTTAAAAATAAGTTATCTTTTCAGTACATATAAGTATTTCGTTTATTTAATTGGATAAATAAAACCAATGAAAAGTTTTAACATAATTATAATTATTACATCTTATAATCAAAAAGACTAATACTGATTTGCGTAGCTGCTATAAAAAGTTGACAATGAAAGTGGCAAATTGTGAAAGCCCAAAGGAATGTACCCATACATGATCCTTTCGGGGGTCTTAAGTTTTTATCACCTTGATATCCTTTGAACAATCTCAAGCTTTGTTGAGCAATATTTATTTATGGCGTGCAGCGCTTAGCGCTTTTTTACCGACTTAAAAAAAGGAAGAGAATTTTCAGCAAGCGGGTAGCAAATAACTGGTAACCGAGTGTGAAAAAATTGTAAAAAAATGGGTCACGTAATGTGGGTAAAATGTAAGTTAAATATTTAGCTATATCAGCGGACTGTTTTTATAACACGAGCATTAAGTTGCCTAACGTAGGAGCAGACGACCGTAAGTATATAGAAAAAAGCGTAGTATGGATACGTTCCCTAACACCAAGTCTAACGTCGCTTGAGGCCGGCGTCGCTGGCGAGCACGCGCAGGCGCTCCTTGAGCCACGCGGAGTCGCGGATGTGGTGCCGCAGGACCGGCGGCGCGCCCGCCCACCAGCCGTACCTGCCACCACAACATGCGCTCTTGTACAAACAAAACATCTAAACTAAGAAAATGAACTGTATTGACCGTTTGGCAATTTTATACAAATTTTTTTAACTTTTTCTGAGTGAATAAATAAAAAAAGAATAATTTTTTAAACTTTCACGATTACCATGAATCACTTTTTATTCTACGGAACTAATTGCTTATTTTGAAACTCTGGGTATTACGTCTACGTCTGGGTACACGTCTATCTAAACTGTTCATAAAATATCTAAAATACAATAATGCTGTGTCGCGGCGTTTGTTACCAAACTCCTCCGAAACGGCTGGACCGATTTTTCTGAAATGTTGTGTGCATATCGGGTAACTCTGAGAATCGGCCTATATCTAGGTAGGTATATATTTTTTATCCCTAAATGATCAGGATGACCCCACCCCTAAATATTTATTTTAATTTTTTTAACAACACTTATTATTTATTTTATTACGATTTGTCATTGAACAATACATACAACCCTAAATTTTCACCCTTCTACTACCAACCCCTATTTTTAAAATAGCTTTTATCGGCAAGACAACGTTTGCCGGGTCAGCTAGTATTAATTTATAGGTATAGGTTTATAGTCTATGGACGCCTGTTACGGCCATATTAACCCGTAAAGTTACAAATTAAATCTTAATACCTATTTGAAAAAAAAAAAATTCATAAAGGTTCGCAATTTTGATTGTCTAGTTTAAGCAGTATAGATGTTCATAAAAATTGATGTCGGACAATGAGAAGGGGTAAAAACACACAATACGGTTATCGGATATTGCTTTACACTACTGACTCGTTTGAAGTGGTCACCGGCGCGGAGTATTTCTCCCGCGGGCCTTTTTCGAACATATCTCTGACGCGGTTCAACGCTTGCTCTGCTCGCGCTTCATCTACTTCGCCCTCGGGTTCCCGTCTGTAGAATTTTGCCCTCACCACTGCCGCTATTCAAAATAGAATTGAACGGATCGGTAATTAAAATATTTCTATAAACAAAATAAACACATTGCGGTATGTCGACGTACGAAGTCTCAGCGGTTTCACTGCGGACACGTAGGAGCGCCCTAGCTCTCGTTGTGAGGCAAACCGTAGCTTGAACGATTTAACTTGCGGATGTGACTCCAGGTGACTCGCGGCTCGCTCGTCTCCGTCACGCTCAGTAGACATATTTGGTTAGTAGATAAGGTCCACAAGTCGTACTCGTATCTTATTTTGGTATAAATTCGGTTAACAGCAAGCGTCTCCGTGCGTTTCGTACTGTTTAATCAATCGCTCTGAGCGTGTTTCTCATAGCAACGAAAAGGCTTGATTAGTTGATGCACTCATCATTTATTTTATAATCAAATACTGAATACTCTTTATTTAATATAATACTAGCAGTACCCGCGGCTTCGCCCGCGTTGAAATTAGTGTGTCAAAAAGTTTTTCCGGCAAACTTCCAGTGAAACTCTCATCAAAATCGGCTTAGCCGTTCCGTAAACCTTCCTCTTGCCAATGGTGGAGCCCTCTCTCCAATGGTGAAACCGCATGAAAATCCGTTCAGTAGATTTTGAGCGAATCGATCACATACACTTTTTGGGACTGTGTTTTGTAATACGTCCGCGTGGTTATGAAGATATGCATTACTATTAAGATGTTTAACGCAATTTTTTTTTTATTTCAGTCACTTGAAATGCTTATCAAACTGAGTAACTTTTTAAAAGGCACAATTTAGTATAATTTAATAGTTATTTTTATAAAACCTCTCTATACACCACATTTTTAGTTTTATTTTCAGGCTGTATATGTTTCATACAAACTATCAACCACAATTAAACCCTCTTAGCGGTGGAATATCGTAAATTCCATTCTTAGCGGACGTCTGCTAAGTATAATCTACCTCCCTGCCAAATTTCATCTTTGTCCATCCTGGATGGATGGACCATCCAGCGGTTTTTGAGTTCTCGTGATGAGTGAGTCAGTGACCTTTCTCTTTTATATATATAGATTACGATGCAATATTTGGACACCTCCTCACCATCTATAGAGCATACATTTTAAATTTCAAGTCTCTTACTTCAAAAACATGGGACTTTCACATAAAGTTCCAACCCCCGTTTTACCCCCTTAAGGGTCGAATTTCGTAAAATCCGTTCTTAATGAATGTCTACGCTCTATAAGGAGCTTTCCTGCCAAATTTCAAGTTTATAGGTAATATAGTTTCGGATATTTTGTGATGAGTGAGTCAACCTACCATCCCCCGTTTTAACCCCAAAAGGGAGTTGATTTCTAAAGATACATTATTTGGACATTTTCTCATCATCTATAGAGCATTCCTTTTAAATTTCAAGTCTCTTACTTCGAAAACATAGGACTTTCTTATAGAAATTTCAAGTTTGTAGGTTATAGTTTCGGAGATTTCGTGATGAGTGAGTGACCTTTCGCTTTTATATATTATAGATTGATAAAATTAGTCTAACAAGGACGGGGCCTACTCGTCATCACCGATTTCGCTAAAATTTATATCACACTTAGGACTATATATTTAGAAATTTTAATTATTTGCGACAAAAATATCTGAATAGCGAGTAGGCACCTTCTCTTTGTAAATGGAATAATAATATGAAAATGAGAACACTGAACAACCAGACGCGGAGGCGGTGCTGCGCGAGGAGGAGGCGATCTCCCCGGACGAGCTGAGCGTGGCGCAGATGCGGCAGATGCGCGAGCGCGCGCAGAACTTCACGTTCCAGACCGAAGTCAACCGCATGATGAAGCTCATCATCAACTCGCTCTACCGGAACAAGGAGGTGAGGCTGACGGGCTGGAGAGGTGCTCTGTACTTCTGTCCTAATTCATCTTTGTAAGAAAATCTTTTTTATTTTTGGTTTTCAAAGTTACTTTTTTTTCCAGATTTTCCTGCGTGAGTTGATCTCGAACGGCTCGGACGCGCTGGATAAAATCCGGCTGCTGTCGCTGACGGACCGGGAGATCCTGAACGCCAACCCAGACCTGAGCATCCGCATCAAGGCGGAGCCTGAGAAGCGCCTGCTGCATATCATCGACTCTGGCGTGGGCATGACTCGCCAAGACCTCGTGCAGAACCTCGGAACCATCGCCAAGTCCGGCACTGCTGACTTCCTATCCAAGATGCAGGACTCAGAGAAAGTACAAGAGGTGTGTATTACCCTGATCTGATCATTGTTTGCTGGAAATTTGGTCAAATTTGCTCATTAAAATTGAGTTTATCTTTAAATTTATAGATAAAGCTCATTATCTGGTGCAGGATTGCATAGTTGATAAAGATGATGATTTAGTGATCCTGTATTTTATGCATGATATTACTAATTTTTTACTAAATAATAGTTTGTATATCATTTTAAAATGAGGAACCGCAGAGTTTCTTGCTGATACTTATCTGCAGAATCTAAATCGGTGGTAGCTTCACTTTTAAAAATCGATTCGAAAATGCTTCAAAAAGCTTATTTGAATAAAGCAATAAGAATATTTTGTTTTTGATTAGCAGTGGGATGTTAAACATCCCACTGTTGGGCATAGGCCTCTTTCTCCATAAAGGAGGAGAAATTTGAAATGAATGAACTTAAATGAAAAGATATTTATTTGAGACACAACTCTTCAGCTTGACATTATTAGTATTGATGTGATTGCATTAATCGGTGCCTCGGTTGTCCAGAGCGGCGCGCAGGAGATGAACGACATGATCGGCCAGTTCGGCGTGGGCTTCTACTCCGCCTTTCTGGTGGCGGAGCGCGTGACGGTGGCCTCCAAGCACAACGACGACTCGCAGCACGTGTGGGAGTCCGACGCCAACTCCTTCAGCGTGGCGCCCGACCCGCGCGGCGACACGCTCAAGCGCGGCACGCACATCACGTACGTACACTAGCGCACGCAGCACGTGCGGGAGTCCGACGCCAACTCCTTCAGCGTGGCGCCCGACCCGCGCGGCGACACGCTCAAGCGCGGCACGCACATCACGTACGTACACTAGCGCACGCAGCACGTGCGGGAGTCCGACGCCAACTCCTTCAGCGTGGCGCCCGACCCGCGCGGCGACACGCTCAAGCGCGGCACGCACATCACGTACGTACACTAGCGCACGCAGCACGTGCGGGAGTCCGACGCCAACTCCTTCAGCGTGGCGCCCGACCCGCGCGGCGACACGCTCAAGCGCGGCACGCACATCACGTACGTACACTAGCGCACGCAGCACGTGCGGGAGTCCGACGCCAACTCCTTCAGCGTGGCGCCCGACCCGCGCGGCGACACGCTCAAGCGCGGCACGCACATCACGTACGTACACTAGCGCACGCAGCACGTGCGGGAGTCCGACGCCAACTCCTTCAGCGTGGCGCCCGACCCGCGCGGCGACACGCTCAAGCGCGGCACGCACATCACGTACGTACACTAGCGCACGCAGCACGTGCGGGAGTCCGACGCCAACTCCTTCAGCGTGGCGCCCGACCCGCGCGGCGACACGCTCAAGCGCGGCACGCACATCACGTACGTACACTAGCGCACGCAGCACGTGCGGGAGTCCGACGCCAACTCCTTCAGCGTGGCGCCCGACCCGCGCGGCGACACGCTCAAGCGCGGCACGCACATCACGTACGTACACTAGCGCACGCAGCACGTGCGGGAGTCCGACGCCAACTCCTTCAGCGTGGCGCCCGACCCGCGCGGCGACACGCTCAAGCGCGGCACGCACATCACGTACGTACACTAGCGCACGCAGCACGTGCGGGAGTCCGACGCCAACTCCTTCAGCGTGGCGCCCGACCCGCGCGGCGACACGCTCAAGCGCGGCACGCACATCACGTACGTACACTAGCGCACGCAGCACGTGCGGGAGTCCGACGCCAACTCCTTCAGCGTGGCGCCCGACCCGCGCGGCGACACGCTCAAGCGCGGCACGCACATCACGTACGTACACTAGCGCACGCAGCACGTGCGGGAGTCCGACGCCAACTCCTTCAGCGTGGCGCCCGACCCGCGCGGCGACACGCTCAAGCGCGGCACGCACATCACGTACGTACACTAGCGCACGCAGCACGTGCGGGAGTCCGACGCCAACTCCTTCAGCGTGGCGCCCGACCCGCGCGGCGACACGCTCAAGCGCGGCACGCACATCACGTACGTACACTAGCGCACGCAGCACGTGCGGGAGTCCGACGCCAACTCCTTCAGCGTGGCGCCCGACCCGCGCGGCGACACGCTCAAGCGCGGCACGCACATCACGTACGTACACTAGCGCACGCAGCACGTGCGGGAGTCCGACGCCAACTCCTTCAGCGTGGCGCCCGACCCGCGCGGCGACACGCTCAAGCGCGGCACGCACATCACGTACGTACACTAGCGCACGCAGCACGTGCGGGAGTCCGACGCCAACTCCTTCAGCGTGGCGCCCGACCCGCGCGGCGACACGCTCAAGCGCGGCACGCACATCACGTACGTACACTAGCGCACGCAGCACGTGCGGGAGTCCGACGCCAACTCCTTCAGCGTGGCGCCCGACCCGCGCGGCGACACGCTCAAGCGCGGCACGCACATCACGTACGTACACTAGCGCACGCAGCACGTGCGGGAGTCCGACGCCAACTCCTTCAGCGTGGCGCCCGACCCGCGCGGCGACACGCTCAAGCGCGGCACGCACATCACGTACGTACACTAGCGCACGCAGCACGTGCGGGAGTCCGACGCCAACTCCTTCAGCGTGGCGCCCGACCCGCGCGGCGACACGCTCAAGCGCGGCACGCACATCACGTACGTACACTAGCGCACGCAGCACGTGCGGGAGTCCGACGCCAACTCCTTCAGCGTGGCGCCCGACCCGCGCGGCGACACGCTCAAGCGCGGCACGCACATCACGTACGTACACTAGCGCACGCAGCACGTGCGGGAGTCCGACGCCAACTCCTTCAGCGTGGCGCCCGACCCGCGCGGCGACACGCTCAAGCGCGGCACGCACATCACGTACGTACACTAGCGCACGCAGCACGTGCGGGAGTCCGACGCCAACTCCTTCAGCGTGGCGCCCGACCCGCGCGGCGACACGCTCAAGCGCGGCACGCACATCACGTACGTACACTAGCGCACGCAGCACGTGCGGGAGTCCGACGCCAACTCCTTCAGCGTGGCGCCCGACCCGCGCGGCGACACGCTCAAGCGCGGCACGCACATCACGTACGTACACTAGCGCACGCAGCACGTGCGGGAGTCCGACGCCAACTCCTTCAGCGTGGCGCCCGACCCGCGCGGCGACACGCTCAAGCGCGGCACGCACATCACGTACGTACACTAGCGCACGCAGCACGTGCGGGAGTCCGACGCCAACTCCTTCAGCGTGGCGCCCGACCCGCGCGGCGACACGCTCAAGCGCGGCACGCACATCACGTACGTACACTAGCGCACGCAGCACGTGCGGGAGTCCGACGCCAACTCCTTCAGCGTGGCGCCCGACCCGCGCGGCGACACGCTCAAGCGCGGCACGCACATCACGTACGTACACTAGCGCACGCAGCACGTGCGGGAGTCCGACGCCAACTCCTTCAGCGTGGCGCCCGACCCGCGCGGCGACACGCTCAAGCGCGGCACGCACATCACGTACGTACACTAGCGCACGCAGCACGTGCGGGAGTCCGACGCCAACTCCTTCAGCGTGGCGCCCGACCCGCGCGGCGACACGCTCAAGCGCGGCACGCACATCACGTACGTACACTAGCGCACGCAGCACGTGCGGGAGTCCGACGCCAACTCCTTCAGCGTGGCGCCCGACCCGCGCGGCGACACGCTCAAGCGCGGCACGCACATCACGTACGTACACTAGCGCACGCAGCACGTGCGGGAGTCCGACGCCAACTCCTTCAGCGTGGCGCCCGACCCGCGCGGCGACACGCTCAAGCGCGGCACGCACATCACGTACGTACACTAGCGCACGCAGCACGTGCGGGAGTCCGACGCCAACTCCTTCAGCGTGGCGCCCGACCCGCGCGGCGACACGCTCAAGCGCGGCACGCACATCACGTACGTACACTAGCGCACGCAGCACGTGCGGGAGTCCGACGCCAACTCCTTCAGCGTGGCGCCCGACCCGCGCGGCGACACGCTCAAGCGCGGCACGCACATCACGTACGTACACTAGCGCACGCAGCACGTGCGGGAGTCCGACGCCAACTCCTTCAGCGTGGCGCCCGACCCGCGCGGCGACACGCTCAAGCGCGGCACGCACATCACGTACGTACACTAGCGCACGCAGCACGTGCGGGAGTCCGACGCCAACTCCTTCAGCGTGGCGCCCGACCCGCGCGGCGACACGCTCAAGCGCGGCACGCACATCACGTACGTACACTAGCGCACGCAGCACGTGCGGGAGTCCGACGCCAACTCCTTCAGCGTGGCGCCCGACCCGCGCGGCGACACGCTCAAGCGCGGCACGCACATCACGTACGTACACTAGCGCACGCAGCACGTGCGGGAGTCCGACGCCAACTCCTTCAGCGTGGCGCCCGACCCGCGCGGCGACACGCTCAAGCGCGGCACGCACATCACGTACGTACACTAGCGCACGCAGCACGTGCGGGAGTCCGACGCCAACTCCTTCAGCGTGGCGCCCGACCCGCGCGGCGACACGCTCAAGCGCGGCACGCACATCACGTACGTACACTAGCGCACGCAGCACGTGCGGGAGTCCGACGCCAACTCCTTCAGCGTGGCGCCCGACCCGCGCGGCGACACGCTCAAGCGCGGCACGCACATCACGTACGTACACTAGCGCACGCAGCACGTGCGGGAGTCCGACGCCAACTCCTTCAGCGTGGCGCCCGACCCGCGCGGCGACACGCTCAAGCGCGGCACGCACATCACGTACGTACACTAGCGCACGCAGCACGTGCGGGAGTCCGACGCCAACTCCTTCAGCGTGGCGCCCGACCCGCGCGGCGACACGCTCAAGCGCGGCACGCACATCACGTACGTACACTAGCGCACGCAGCACGTGCGGGAGTCCGACGCCAACTCCTTCAGCGTGGCGCCCGACCCGCGCGGCGACACGCTCAAGCGCGGCACGCACATCACGTACGTACACTAGCGCACGCAGCACGTGCGGGAGTCCGACGCCAACTCCTTCAGCGTGGCGCCCGACCCGCGCGGCGACACGCTCAAGCGCGGCACGCACATCACGTACGTACACTAGCGCACGCAGCACGTGCGGGAGTCCGACGCCAACTCCTTCAGCGTGGCGCCCGACCCGCGCGGCGACACGCTCAAGCGCGGCACGCACATCACGTACGTACACTAGCGCACGCAGCACGTGCGGGAGTCCGACGCCAACTCCTTCAGCGTGGCGCCCGACCCGCGCGGCGACACGCTCAAGCGCGGCACGCACATCACGTACGTACACTAGCGCACGCAGCACGTGCGGGAGTCCGACGCCAACTCCTTCAGCGTGGCGCCCGACCCGCGCGGCGACACGCTCAAGCGCGGCACGCACATCACGTACGTACACTAGCGCACGCAGCACGTGCGGGAGTCCGACGCCAACTCCTTCAGCGTGGCGCCCGACCCGCGCGGCGACACGCTCAAGCGCGGCACGCACATCACGTACGTACACTAGCGCACGCAGCACGTGCGGGAGTCCGACGCCAACTCCTTCAGCGTGGCGCCCGACCCGCGCGGCGACACGCTCAAGCGCGGCACGCACATCACGTACGTACACTAGCGCACGCAGCACGTGCGGGAGTCCGACGCCAACTCCTTCAGCGTGGCGCCCGACCCGCGCGGCGACACGCTCAAGCGCGGCACGCACATCACGTACGTACACTAGCGCACGCAGCACGTGCGGGAGTCCGACGCCAACTCCTTCAGCGTGGCGCCCGACCCGCGCGGCGACACGCTCAAGCGCGGCACGCACATCACGTACGTACACTAGCGCACGCAGCACGTGCGGGAGTCCGACGCCAACTCCTTCAGCGTGGCGCCCGACCCGCGCGGCGACACGCTCAAGCGCGGCACGCACATCACGTACGTACACTAGCGCACGCAGCACGTGCGGGAGTCCGACGCCAACTCCTTCAGCGTGGCGCCCGACCCGCGCGGCGACACGCTCAAGCGCGGCACGCACATCACGTACGTACACTAGCGCACGCAGCACGTGCGGGAGTCCGACGCCAACTCCTTCAGCGTGGCGCCCGACCCGCGCGGCGACACGCTCAAGCGCGGCACGCACATCACGTACGTACACTAGCGCACGCAGCACGTGCGGGAGTCCGACGCCAACTCCTTCAGCGTGGCGCCCGACCCGCGCGGCGACACGCTCAAGCGCGGCACGCACATCACGTACGTACACTAGCGCACGCAGCACGTGCGGGAGTCCGACGCCAACTCCTTCAGCGTGGCGCCCGACCCGCGCGGCGACACGCTCAAGCGCGGCACGCACATCACGTACGTACACTAGCGCACGCAGCACGTGCGGGAGTCCGACGCCAACTCCTTCAGCGTGGCGCCCGACCCGCGCGGCGACACGCTCAAGCGCGGCACGCACATCACGTACGTACACTAGCGCACGCAGCACGTGCGGGAGTCCGACGCCAACTCCTTCAGCGTGGCGCCCGACCCGCGCGGCGACACGCTCAAGCGCGGCACGCACATCACGTACGTACACTAGCGCACGCAGCACGTGCGGGAGTCCGACGCCAACTCCTTCAGCGTGGCGCCCGACCCGCGCGGCGACACGCTCAAGCGCGGCACGCACATCACGTACGTACACTAGCGCACGCAGCACGTGCGGGAGTCCGACGCCAACTCCTTCAGCGTGGCGCCCGACCCGCGCGGCGACACGCTCAAGCGCGGCACGCACATCACGTACGTACACTAGCGCACGCAGCACGTGCGGGAGTCCACACAGGTTTGGCGCCCTTTAAAACTCAGCGCCCGAGTGCACCGTACCCCCTACACTAGGTAGAACCACCCTGCATAACAAATGCGATATTCTGTTTTACTCACACGACTCTACTTACTACTTATCTATGCAGTGTTGCAAAAAAAAAAGAAAAATCCTCGAAAGTAACCTACCCTGCACCCTCCCGCAGCCTGCACATCAAGGAGGAGGCGGCAGACTACCTGCAGCCGGACACCATCCGCGCGCTCGTCAAGAAGTACTCGCAGTTCATTAACTTCCCCATCTACCTGTGGGCGGCGCGCACCGAGACCGTGGAGGAGGCCGAGCCCGAGGACGAAGGTGACGGCGACGACGACGCCAAGGTACTCGACCTGACCGTTATAAGAGTTGTAGATTAAAGAAAATAACAAAAAAATTGTAAATATAAAACTCTCCCCCCACTTCAGGTGGAGGAAGCGGAAGAGAAGAGCGAGCCCAAGAAGACGGAGAAGACAGTGTGGGACTGGGAGCTGATGAACGACAACAAGCCCATCTGGACGCGCAAGCCCAGTGAGGTGGCTGAGGACGAGTACACTTCCTTTTACAAGAGCCTCACCAAAGACACCGCCTCTCCGCTGGCCAAGTGAGTCGCTGCTTGCCTGTAGTTCTCTTCTTACACTTCTTTTTTATAACAATATATTTATGTAACCTACCTCCTAGACGATATTTGATGTGGTTTTTAGTGTAAAACACCCAAAAATGTATTTTTGTGCAAACTATTAAAATGTTCAGAACGTTATTTATTTAATATAGGTAGATCATCAGCTGGTCTAGATGCTTTCAGAATTGCTGGTCTGAAAATAAACTATTGTAAAAAACATGCACACCGTATGTATAAAAGCTATGTGGCTACGGCAGTAAAGAATATAGCCACCTCTCTCTTCCCATGGGTGTCGTGAGAGGTGACTAAGCGTTTACACAGTTCCACTATCACCATGGAACTTAAAAAGCCAACCGATGGCAGGATAACCATCCAATTGCTAACTTTGAAACACACAAGCCGAAGACGGACAAGCAGCGTCTTAGGTGCGACAAAGCCAGCCCTGCAGGTGATGATGAAGTGATGATGGCAATGGGCAACTAAGAGCCCGTGGATGTCGTTATTATAATATCCTTGTGACATGTCCGCAGAGCCCACTTCGTGGCGGAGGGCGAGGTGACGTTCCGCGCGCTGCTGTTCGTGCCGCGCACGCAGCCCGCAGACTCCTTCAACCGCTACGGCACCAAGACCGACCACATCAAGCTCTACGTGCGCCGCGTCTTCATCACCGACGAGTTCAACGAGCTCATGCCCAACTACCTGGCCTTCATACAGGTGCACGCTTATCGCCCGACAGAGCCGGACGTCGTAATAGTTTTTGTTTGTTTTTTTGTATGACTTTGACTACCTTTTTGAGGTATATTTGGCGGGGCACAGAAGGAAATATCTTGCTCGAAATTCAGAGCTGCCCAACTGAAGAAGTAGCTCAACTTTAGAGAAGCCTCACGCCTACATAATACTATTCTCAAATATGTTGTATTCCTGTGATGAGTAAGATAGCCTGAACTTTGAGGAGAGAAATGAGATAAGGTCGGCATCGCATTTGCAATGTTCCTAGTATTGCAGGCATATATAGGCTTCAGTATCTGCTTACCATCAGGTGGACCTTATGCTTGGTTACTACCTTATATATAAAAAAAATATTGTTTTGGAAAGTTCGAAATCTGAGTTACAAAACATGAATTACTAAGAATTTATTCACTATAGGGTATCGTCGACTCGGATGACCTGCCGCTAAACGTGAGTCGTGAAACACTGCAGCAGCACAAGCTCATCAAAATCATAAAGAAGAAGCTGGTGCGGAAAGCTCTTGATATGCTCAAGAAGATCCCGGACGACGAATACGACCAGTTTTGGAAGGAGTACTCCACCAAGTAAGTCGTCAACCACTCGCCGTGTTAGCCATATTGACTGGCCATTTGGTTAAAAAGATTGGAAACCCTAAATTATTAAGGATATTATCACTAATACGACACGTCTTTTTGGTTATTGAAAATAAATCTTTTTGAATTTTAATGAAATAAAAATAAAATTGAATTGCCAATCACTATTCTTCAGTTCTGTCTTCACGACAATGCGCTGCGTTCGCCTGCTCGCGAAATGTGCTTAGGGTGCGATTGATCAAAATTAAAAATACATTTATTTAATTATTTATTTATGCATAACCCAATGCGTTAGTTAAGTTGATCACAAATTCTACCTCTATCTACAGATTTTTGTATACAAATAAATTTAACAAATAATTTAAACAATTCAATAAAATCAATAAAAAAAGAATAATTTTAAGTCTAATTAAATAATCACACATAAAATCATAAAATTCATAAAAACAAAGATTCAATAATAATAACATGTAGTACATTTATATTAATGAAATTAAAATCAATTTCAATCTGCTTTTCAAATAAAAGCTGGACAGCATTTAATTTTGCCAGGCACGCATTAAAATAACTATATCTGGGTTTATTCGAGGACCGCGATGTAGCAAATAAGGAACAAAAATTAATAAATAGTTAAATATATGTGTAATTTTACAATACACTGCGTTGACAATAACTGATGTCGGGCCGTGTGTGCAGCGTGAAGCTGGGAGTGATCGAGGACCCGTCCAACCGCGCGCGGCTGGCCAAGCTGCTGCGCTTCCAGTCGTCGCGCGGCGCCGGCGCCACGTTCCTGGCCGACTACGTGGCGCGCATGCGGCCGGGCCAGGCGCACATCTACTACATCGCCGGCGCCAGCCGCGCCGAGGTGCGTGCTCGTGTCGCTTCCGTTACTACAGCTCACTACACACTACGTGGCGCGCATGCGGCCGGGCCAGGCGCACATCTACTACATCGCCGGCGCCAGCCGCGCCGAGGTGCGTGCTCGTGTCGCTTCCGTTACTACAGCTCACTACACACTACGTGGCGCGCATGCGGCCGGGCCAGGCGCACATCTACTACATCGCCGGCGCCAGCCGCGCCGAGGTGCGTGCTCGTGTCGCTTCCGTTACTACAGCTCACTACACACTACGTGGCGCGCATGCGGCCGGGCCAGGCGCACATCTACTACATCGCCGGCGCCAGCCGCGCCGAGGTGCGTGCTCGTGTCGCTTCCGTTACTACAGCTCACTACACACTACGTGGCGCGCATGCGGCCGGGCCAGGCGCACATCTACTACATCGCCGGCGCCAGCCGCGCCGAGGTGCGTGCTCGTGTCGCTTCCGTTACTACAGCTCACTACACACTACGTGGCGCGCATGCGGCCGGGCCAGGCGCACATCTACTACATCGCCGGCGCCAGCCGCGCCGAGGTGCGTGCTCGTGTCGCTTCCGTTACTACAGCTCACTACACACTACGTGGCGCGCATGCGGCCGGGCCAGGCGCACATCTACTACATCGCCGGCGCCAGCCGCGCCGAGGTGCGTGCTCGTGTCGCTTCCGTTACTACAGCTCACTACACACTACGTGGCGCGCATGCGGCCGGGCCAGGCGCACATCTACTACATCGCCGGCGCCAGCCGCGCCGAGGTGCGTGCTCGTGTCGCTTCCGTTACTACAGCTCACTACACACTACGTGGCGCGCATGCGGCCGGGCCAGGCGCACATCTACTACATCGCCGGCGCCAGCCGCGCCGAGGTGCGTGCTCGTGTCGCTTCCGTTACTACAGCTCACTACACACTACGTGGCGCGCATGCGGCCGGGCCAGGCGCACATCTACTACATCGCCGGCGCCAGCCGCGCCGAGGTGCGTGCTCGTGTCGCTTCCGTTACTACAGCTCACTACACACTACGTGGCGCGCATGCGGCCGGGCCAGGCGCACATCTACTACATCGCCGGCGCCAGCCGCGCCGAGGTGCGTGCTCGTGTCGCTTCCGTTACTACAGCTCACTACACACTACGTGGCGCGCATGCGGCCGGGCCAGGCGCACATCTACTTCATCGCCGGCGCCAGCCGCGCCGAGGTGCGTGCTCGTGTCGCTTCCGTTACTACAGCTCACTACACACTACGTGGCGCGCATGCGGCCGGGCCAGGCGCACATCTACTACATCGCCGGCGCCAGCCGCGCCGAGGTGCGTGCTCGTGTCGCTTCCGTTACTACAGCTCACTACACACTACGTGGCGCGCATGCGGCCGGGCCAGGCGCACATCTACTACATCGCCGGCGCCAGCCGCGCCGAGGTGCGTGCTCGTGTCGCTTCCGTTACTACAGCTCACTACACACTACGTGGCGCGCATGCGGCCGGGCCAGGCGCACATCTACTACATCGCCGGCGCCAGCCGCGCCGAGGTGCGTGCTCGTGTCGCTTCCGTTACTACAGCTCACTACACACTACGTGGCGCGCATGCGGCCGGGCCAGGCGCACATCTACTTCATCGCCGGCGCCAGCCGCGCCGAGGTGCGTGCTCGTGTCGCTTCCGTTACTACAGCTCACTACACACTACGTGGCGCGCATGCGGCCGGGCCAGGCGCACATCTACTACATCGCCGGCGCCAGCCGCGCCGAGGTGCGTGCTCGTGTCGCTTCCGTTACTACAGCTCACTACACACTACGTGGCGCGCATGCGGCCGGGCCAGGCGCACATCTACTACATCGCCGGCGCCAGCCGCGCCGAGGTGCGTGCTCGTGTCGCTTCCGTTACTACAGCTCACTACACACTACGTGGCGCGCATGCGGCCGGGCCAGGCGCACATCTACTACATCGCCGGCGCCAGCCGCGCCGAGGTGCGTGCTCGTGTCGCTTCCGTTACTACAGCTCACTACACACTACGTGGCGCGCATGCGGCCGGGCCAGGCGCACATCTACTACATCGCCGGCGCCAGCCGCGCCGAGGTGCGTGCTCGTGTCGCTTCCGTTACTACAGCTCACTACACACTACGTGGCGCGCATGCGGCCGGGCCAGGCGCACATCTACTACATCGCCGGCGCCAGCCGCGCCGAGGTGCGTGCTCGTGTCGCTTCCGTTACTACAGCTCACTACACACTACGTGGCGCGCATGCGGCCGGGCCAGGCGCACATCTACTACATCGCCGGCGCCAGCCGCGCCGAGGTGCGTGCTCGTGTCGCTTCCGTTACTACAGCTCACTACACACTACGTGGCGCGCATGCGGCCGGGCCAGGCGCACATCTACTACATCGCCGGCGCCAGCCGCGCCGAGGTGCGTGCTCGTGTCGCTTCCGTTACTACAGCTCACTACACACTACGTGGCGCGCATGCGGCCGGGCCAGGCGCACATCTACTACATCGCCGGCGCCAGCCGCGCCGAGGTGCGTGCTCGTGTCGCTTCCGTTACTACAGCTCACTACACACTACGTGGCGCGCATGCGGCCGGGCCAGGCGCACATCTACTACATCGCCGGCGCCAGCCGCGCCGAGGTGCGTGCTCGTGTCGCTTCCGTTACTACAGCTCACTACACACTACGTGGCGCGCATGCGGCCGGGCCAGGCGCACATCTACTACATCGCCGGCGCCAGCCGCGCCGAGGTGCGTGCTCGTGTCGCTTCCGTTACTACAGCTCACTACACACTACGTGGCGCGCATGCGGCCGGGCCAGGCGCACATCTACTACATCGCCGGCGCCAGCCGCGCCGAGGTGCGTGCTCGTGTCGCTTCCGTTACTACAGCTCACTACACACTACGTGGCGCGCATGCGGCCGGGCCAGGCGCACATCTACTACATCGCCGGCGCCAGCCGCGCCGAGGTGCGTGCTCGTGTCGCTTCCGTTACTACAGCTCACTACACACTACGTGGCGCGCATGCGGCCGGGCCAGGCGCACATCTACTTCATCGCCGGCGCCAGCCGCGCCGAGGTGCGTGCTCGTGTCGCTTCCGTTACTACAGCTCACTACACACTACGTGGCGCGCATGCGGCCGGGCCAGGCGCACATCTACTACATCGCCGGCGCCAGCCGCGCCGAGGTGCGTGCTCGTGTCGCTTCCGTTACTACAGCTCACTACACACTACGTGGCGCGCATGCGGCCGGGCCAGGCGCACATCTACTACATCGCCGGCGCCAGCCGCGCCGAGGTGCGTGCTCGTGTCGCTTCCGTCACTAAAGCTTACTACACACTACGTGGCGCGCATGCGGCCGGGCCAGGCGCACATCTACTACATCGCCGGCGCCAGCCGCGCCGAGGTGCGTGTTCGTGGTGCTTCCATTACTAAAGTTTACTACAAAACTGGCTTCCCATGCCCAGTTCCCGGGGTTCAGCGTATGGAGATCGTCTAAAAGTGATTCATTCGCAGGTCGAGAAGTCGCCGTTCGCCGAGCGTCTCGTGAAATCCGGCTACGAGGTCCTGTACCTCACCGAAGCCGTGGACGAGTACTGTCTGTCTTCCCTGCCCGAGTATGAAGGAAAGAAGTTCCAGAATATCGCTAAAGAAATATTCGACCTGAACGAAAGTGAGTTTATACTGAGTACCCTTGTGTTAATTAGTTGACTTAGAGACTATTCTTTAAATTTCATTTGAACTGTGGAGGCTCTTGCCTATTCTCTGCAGAATCTACGTTCCGAATCAGTGGTAGTTTCACTTTCACGATGATAAATACAATTTTAATTTGTAAAATGACGATTTGAATGTGCTTTTGAAGCCTATTTTGTAAATGATTTTGATAATTTACTTCCGTCCCGCACGTGTGCTCACAGACGAGCAGCAGAAAGAGCGCATGGAGGCGTACAAGAAGGAGATGGAGCCGCTGACGCGCTGGCTGGGCGACAAGCTGGGCGCCTGGGTGACGCGCGCCGAGGTGTCGCGGCGCCTGGCGCGCTCGCCCGCCGCGCTGGCGGCCACGGCCTTCGGCTGGACCGGCAACATGGAGCGCCTGGCGCTGTCCAACGCGCACCAGAAGTCGGACGACGCGCAGCGCCGCCACCACCTCTCGCAGAAGAAGATGCTGGAGATCAACCCGCGCCACCCCGTCGTGCGCGAGCTGCTGCGCCGCGTGCTCGCCGACCCCGACGACCCCGCGGCGCTGGACGCGGCGCGCACGCTGTACCGCACGGCCGCCATGCGCTCCGGCTTCATGCTGCAGGAGGGGCAGGCCGTGGAGTTCGCCGAGTCGGTGGAGGCCATGCTGCAGGGCGCGCTGGGCCTGCCGCCCGACGCGCGCGTGGAGGACGAGCCCGAGGACGAGCCGAGCGCGCCCGAGGGCGAGCCGGGCGAGCCCGACGAGGAGGGCGAGGCCGAGGCCGAGGCCGCGCACGAGGAGCTGTAGGGAGCCGCGAGCGCTACTGTGTAGTGACGCGGTAGAGTAGGCACGGGCTCGTGGAGTCGGTGGAGTGAGCGGCGCGGCGAACTGTTTAAGACTGCATTTTTTTTACATTTAATTTAAATGTGTCCGTATGCCTGAAAAGAATGCCTGTAAATAAACTATAATATTTAATGTCTTATGACTTTTATTTACTTCAATGACATTCGGTCGTGAACCAAGATGTAAAGCAAATAAGGGTAAAAAAATTTAATACCTAAATCTATATGTGCTGTGATAAGAATGTCTTTTAGTTTTACTAAATACATTTGGTGACCATTACAACAAAATATTAATTATTTTCGAAATGGGCACTGGGAATCTGTCGTTAGGAGATAGAGCCATGCTCGTAATAAAATATACATATTTTATTTAACTACATGCTTTATTTATTTATTTATTGTATTGGTTTATTAACAATAATTATTATGAGAAATAAATAATTTGCTTGGCAAGTTGTTATTAATTAGGGCGACGTTCAAGTATTACATAACACAATTTGGGGAATGGCGGGTCCTGAAACCCCAGGGTCTGTCTGTAAAACTACGGCGTTACAGGTGTTTTTTTTTTTTTGAAAAATCTTCAAAATTAGCATAACGTAATACTTGAATGGCCTTTAGTACAGTAAAATAATGAGTGCATAATTTCCGTTAATTTTAATTTCGTAAGCATACAACAAAATTGGTAAAAAATAATAAAAATTATATCACATTATATTGAACTAAAAATAAATTGTAAGGAAATTTGCTAATGAGCACGGATTTCAGCAACGTCCTCTTTTACCGACTACCTTTATGTACTCTGCCGACTGCTTCAAATAATCCAGACCGTTAGGAAACTGGCCGAACAATTTTGACTTATGAACAATTTTTTTATTAAAACATAAATTATTCAATTCATAAGTTTTTACTAGTCTTGTCCAGAGTGCCTAGTGCGAGTTTTGTTTAATCCGTCTCGCAATAACGGGCGTAAACTTTAACTTCATTTTCTAAGGGAAATTCGGGATTTCAACCTAGTTCTCGCACTTACCGCTAGATGACTCTGTATCGATTGTATCGTATACTATCGTCTAGGCTGCACTGTTTAAATTCCCATACAAAATAATTTTCACGTATAAACGCGTTTCTGTGAACTAAAGTAGTATATGACTATTTTTTCGTCGATCTACGTTGTATTAGTCGTCGATATAATTGAATAGTACTTTTATGGATAGATGTCTAAATGCCACTAACAGGCGCAGAAAGAACGAAAAGATATAGAGATAAATTAAAACAAAAAAAATTAGCGAGACTCAAGAAAAAAATATATCAGAATTAACACCAAAACAAGCAAAAGAAAGAAGAGAAAAGTGGAGAAAGGAACAAAGATCTTTTAGACAGAAACAAAAACACTTAGAAATAGAAAAGTTACACAGTCCTACTTTGGAAACAAATACTCGTACAATCAATAAAACACTTATTCATGCACGTCGAAGAAAAAAATAGGGTTTTGGTAAACAAATGTATGTATATGTAAGAATTTTTTTTTCTAAGTACCTATATTTAAGTTTTAAAATAAGTATTTTATACTTATTTTGTTAGTAAGTAATAAGTGTTCCTATAATGATTACTTAACGCTCGAAATAATTATACCTACCGCAAATAATTACAATTTCATATATGTAATATAATACAAAAATAATACAATTCTTGTCATTACTTAGTAGTTTTATTACATCATGTAAACCCAGCTTTTGAACATTTTGTCTGCCATCTGTGACTGTCCCACTTAAAGTGCATGAATAAATGCGCGTTTTAACCGACTTCCAAAAAAGGAGGTTCTCAATTTGACTATTTTTTTTAATGTATGTTACATCAGAACTTTTGACCGGGTAGACCGATTTCGACAAATTTTGTTTTAGTCGAAAGGTGGTGTGTGCCAATTGGTCCCATTTAAATTTATTTGAGATCTAACAACTACTTTTCGAGTTATATCTAATAATGCGTTTTTACTTGACGGTTTTTTCGTCGACCTACGTTGTATTATACCTTTTAACTTTCTACTGGATGTATCGATTTTGATAATTCTTTTTTTGTTGGAAAGGGGATATCTCTAGTTTAGTACCATGATAAGGAAACCAGGATCTGATGATGGGATCCCAGAGAAATCGAGGGAAACTCTCGAAAATCCGTAATAACTTTTTACTGGGTGTATCGATTTTGATAATTTTTAATTTAATCGAAAGCTGATGTTTATCATATGGTCACATATAAATTTTATCGCGATCTGATAACTACTTTTTGAGTAATCTTTGATAACGCGTAGTTACTTGACTATTTTTTCGTCGATCTATTTGTATTACTCGTCGATGTAATTGAAGTTGGTTTTTTTTCGTTTGGGAGCAAACACAATTATTTTAGTTCGTCGTGTTAAAAATTTAATTTCTGTTTAGATTCATTTTTTAAAGCGCGACAACGTAATACTTGAATGACCCCTAATAATCAAAAATATTAGTTTTTAATAAAAATACACTGTTAGAAAAAATAGTTTATTAATTTTTTTTTTTTAAATAAATGCCTAAGACTAGCACCTTTGTGAAACAAACTTTTTTTTAATAAAATTAAAAAATGATTTAAAAAGTTAAAGTGACGCTACCTATCTATCGCCTACATATTGACTATACACCTCGTCGTTGCACTTCAAGATTCAGGTCCCGAGTTAGGGATTAGGTCTACAATATTAAATACTATTTACATCGCGTCAAATTCAATTTAATATTTCTTATAAGTTTAATTTAATAAAAAATTATATTTATACAGTAATAATATATTACAATACATATTATTCCATATAATCACATTATATGCAATCATCTACAAAATACTATTAGTACAAGTTTGAGCCGGGAGCCATCGCAATGGCGAGTGGGTCGCGAGCGTGCGGCGGCGCGTCACACCGGCAGCAGCGGGCGCGGGCGGGCGGCGCGCAGCTTGGCGCGGTTGTAGGCGAACACGCCCAGCAGCGCCAGCGCCATGCCCGCCAGGTTGAGCGGCGGCGCGGGGTTGCGCAGCAGCAGCAGCGACGCCGCCACCACGGCGGCGCGCTTGGCGGACGACGCCACGGCGTAGGCCAGCGGCGACACGCGCGACAGCACGCTGAAGGCGGCCACGGCCTGCAGCCACGCCAGCGCGCCGTCGGCCGCCAGCAGCGCCGCCGCGCGCCGCCAGCCGCCCGCCGGCCGCGCGCCGCGCAGCGCCGCGCCCTCGGCCAGCAGCCACGCGGGCGCCAGCAGCGCGCTCGCCGCGCCGCTCAGCGCCTGCAGCAGGCGCAGGTGGTGCACGCCCGTGTCGCGCAGCACGCGCTTGGAGTACAGGTGCTGCAGGCTGAGCAGCGCGGCGGCGGCCAGCGCGGCGCCCAGCCCCAGCGCGTCGAAGTGCAGCTCGGTGGCGGACGCCACGGCCACGCCGGCCGCGATGAGCAGCAGCGCGCCCTGCACCGCCGCCGGCTGCCGCTCGCCGAACAGCGCGCGCGCCAGCGCCGCCGTCCACAGCGGCGTCGTGGCCTTCACTGCGCCCGAGACGAGCCACACCGCCCACAGTTAATATTACCCTCTATTTGTATAGTTTTTAGCTTGTTTACAAATTAAATACAACTCTTAAGGAGTATGTAACTGTAAATCAAACTATTAGAATGTATATATTCAATATTAATCCTTAACATAGTGAACCCAGCCAATTATGGTTAAATAGTTTAAGTATACAACCGTAACAAGAAGTATTGGGTAACGTCATAACAAAATATCTCCTCAGACGTATAGGCCAATCGATTGATAGTATATGGAATATAGATAGATACAGCGCAAGCCATATATCGATCTTCCATATACGCTTATCATTCATCATCATCATCATTTCAGTCTATTGCAATCCACTGCTGGACATAGACCTCCATAAGTTCGCGCCAAAAATGGCGCAAACTCATGTGTGTGTTACCCATAGTCACCATCCACCAACCTGCCAGTCCACTGTGGACAGGCAGGTTGGTGACCGCAGGGCTGGCTTTGTTGCACCTAAGACGCTGCTGCCCGTCTTCGGCCTGTGTATTTCAACGTCAGCAGTTGGATGGTTATCCCGCCATCGGTCGGCTTTATAAGATCCAAGGTGGTATTGGACCTGTGTTATTACTTAGTCACCTCTTATGAGACCCACGGAAAGAGAGGGGGTGGCTATATTCTTTAATGCCGTAGCGAAAGTCAGTTCGGAGCATTCGGTAGCTCCGCGTCACACCGGCAGCAGCGGGCGCGCATATATACGACGCAATGAGTCATCCTTTTTCGTGCGTGCCACCAGCATTCATCCATTTATTAGAAATTGTCACAAAACTTTCATAGTACCTACGATTTTAAACTTCTGTCATCAGTCAAAGAAACAATGAGCAGCTATTTCTTACCTGTGTGTGCATACGAGATTGGAACTTTCCATATGGAGATCTGTGAGAACATGGTCGTAAAGAACTTAGCGACGGCCAGTGGTATGAGTACTCGTAAATAATATTGCTTCGGGAATGCCGGCGCTCGGCGTACGTTGAACAGAGAAAAAGCTGGTGCGCTGTACACGACTGTGGAGATTAGCTGTACCATCGTCACCGACATTGGGAATGGGAACTCCGTGAGAGCCAGCTTTCCTACCACGTTGCTAGCAGAACTGAGAGCGTACCACGTCACGCACAAAGCGCCAATTGTGAGAGTCTCGCGGCGGGTACTCATCTTAAATTTTTATATCACTTATATAAAATAATTTCTAAAACATATTCTTTTAGAAATCTCATAATCGCTTCTTTTCCGAAATCACCATTTCTTCTAGTGCCCCGCGAGGCATCGAAGTATTATTCAGTTACTTTTCATGATTACATTTGTACTTTTAATTGTATCTATACAATTGGTAATATAATAAAGTCTTAGGATCTGTCATGGTTACAATCACAAAACTAAATACTAACAATAAGTAAAAGATAGAAATCCTTAACTCATACGTAAATCATCGCAGAACTGAAAATAATACTGACTTGTTACTGACGTTTTGACTTTTAAGAATACTGACTTGGTACTAACGTTTTGACTACCAGTATATAAGTGTATAATCTATGGTTTTGACTTTTAAGTCGTCTGACGTATATTCATCTTATATTTGTCAATGATTAAAGACTATCATAGGTATTCGTTACAAAATGATAGTTATTATCTCTATGCTCCATGGTTATTATTATACTCATGGATCAAGTATACTCTGGATTTGCTATGCGCGTACACCCGTAAGGGACAGACATAAAGTACATAAGATAGAAGGGTTGCCAGCCTTTACCAAAATTACCCTGCATTTTTCATGAATTTTCGATAAGGCAGTAATAATAACAATAATATTATAAGTAAGTAATAATAACTGCCACGACAATGCGATTATTCACTTACATTGTGCAAACGCTCTTAGCGCGGCCTCAAAAATTTTAAATAAAATAAATTAATTGAAAAAAATATAAAAACCCGCCTGCGTAAATACTGAAAAAAAAAAGTTTGATTTTAACACTCCGGACAGGTCAGGATCCAGCTTTAAAATCAATCTATATTCTTTCTAATAGTAATAATCGGTCCCGACTATTAAAATCGCCCTTGTTTTTCTCTTCAGTTTTAACTAGATTATACTCTTTGGTTTGGACATTTGTCATCGGGACGTAAATAGCGAAATAACCATTCGACTCTGTATTCGATACGCACGATGGATCGATTTAAGTTTGTATAAGTATTTGATCGATTTGTATAAGTAATTTGTAAAGTGCATTTGATAAAAATTTTGATCAGAAAAACTTAAACTTTAATATTGTAGGTAATTTAAAAAAAAATACAGTGATACAAAATGTCAATTTGTATTTATTTTATATTGTTTTCTAATGTTTACACGAAGTTTAACCATTGTAATGAAACAGTATTTCCAGATTTTATCGCGGTTTATTAGCCAAATAAGATTTTATTTATAGCTTTGAGCGCCAAGCTCTTTTTGTCAGTAAAAATCACTACACAATATTTAATTAACTGACTTCAAAAAAGGAGGAGGTTACTCAATTCGACTGTATACATATATATATATGTATTTTTTATGTATGTTCGGGGATAACTTCGTCGTTTTTTACAATTCTTTTTTTGTTGGAAAGGAAATATCCCAAGATTTTTTTCGTTTGTTAGCGAACACAATTATTACGATTAAAATCAAATAAATTAAAATTGCATGCTACTATAAACTAAACTCGAAAAGAATACTCCCAATATATTCTATCATATTATTTAACGCGAGCGATTTTGATTTTTGAGAAAAATCAAAATCAAAATTGGGTGTTACAACGCCAGCACCCAAAAATGAAATCCACTTTTAGCTTAAAAATTGCAGGATTTTATATTTTTATTTATACATATCGACTGCGCATGACACGCGCAGATGGCACCCAAAAGGATTAATAAGCTATAATAACTCAATAATTAATTATTAATATTTTAATATTTTTTATCGGAAAATAATCTTTGCGTATACTACGCGAATCCATATTTAATTAACGTTTTACTCCAACCCATGCGCGGGTAATAAACAAACTTGACCGTTATTCAAAACCTAATTAAACATGAGAGTAGCAGTTTTGGGGGTCGAAGTTACTCGCCTCCGTAGGATGTACCAAGTCAGGTCTTAACCCTCTTTACCCTACACGTGACCCCTGGGTGGTGCAAAACGAGTAACATACATAGGTGGTAGGCTTCGGCCGTGGCTAGTGTGACCACCCATCGAGCAAAGACGCGCCGCCAAGTGACGCGTCTTGCGACACGACTTGTCGTGCCGTGAGGCGCCTCGCGTTCCGGAACGATGCTCGTAATAGCCAATCATAGGGGTATGGGTATGTACAGTTGCGCTGCGTCTAGTGACAGGATCCTGATCTGCGTAGTCACTGCGCCGGACGTCTCGACCTGGAGGGTAGCGGGATCCGAAGCACGGTGCACCGCTGGCCGACCGCAGGCAGTAGGGGGCCCAACTAGTAGGTTCGCCACCTATGAAAGGCTGCCCCGCCACCTAGCGAAAAATCCAGGGATGGCTTCCATCGTGCCGGTTGGCGACCGGTGAGAGGACCCGATGGCGATTTCCTGGGGGGTTCGGGCGTCCCCGCAGTCTCCAGTCGAGTCTTCTTTAGTGTGGTTTCTGCAAAAATCGTGGAGTCTATAGACGCAGCGCCTCGTACAACTACCATTTCCCCTCCTATTCACCCCTTGACCACAATGAAGAACAAGAAAAAAAGTAAGGTTAAACAGCGGCTGCACCTCCTCTCTCTCAAAGTGCACCTCACCAACATACGAGGATTGCACTCAAATCTCGTTGCAGTCCACCACCACCTGGAGACTGAGAGGCCGCATTTACTTTTTCTTACGGAGACGCAAATTGGTAGCCCAGCAGATGTAACGTACCTGCAGTACCCTGGGTATTCGCTCGAACATAATTTTAAATCTCACGCTGGAGTCTGTATGTTTGCTCGTGGTGATGTTTGCTGCCGGCGTCTACGTAACTTGGAGATACCTAACCTTTCCATCATGTGGTGTTTATTGGATACGGGCATGGAGCAGATTGTGTATGCCTGTACCTATCGGTCGCATAGTGGTGATCGGGAGACGACTCGGATGTTCGACTATCTCAGTGAGACGGCTGACATGGTCCAACGTCGGTATCCTGCTGCCCAAATGGTATTTCTGGGGGATTTTAACGCTCACCACCAGGACTGGCTGTTCCCATACCAGAATACCGACCACGCCGGGAGAGAGGCGCTCAAATTTGCTCTGTCGCTAGATCTTACCCAGCTAGTCCAAGAAGCAACACGAGTACCCGACGTTGACGACCATACACCTAATTGTTTGGACCTTCTGTTGACAACTGACCCTGACCGGTCCTCGGTATCAGTTGCAGCTCCCCTGGGCACATCTGATCACTGTGTAGTAAAGTCAGTATCTAACTTTCACCCTCTGGATACAGGTCCTACCGGAACCAGACGTGTGTGGCGATATAAGTCGGCAGATTGGGATGAGATGCGACACTTTTTTGCATCCTACCCTTGGCGGCAGACTTGCTTCTCTTCCAGTGATCCGTCGAGTTGCGAACAAGAAATATCGGAAGTGATACGTCAGGGGATGGAGTACTTCATTCCATTTGCTGATGTATCACTAGATGGCAAGATCCCTAGGTGGTATAATGCAGAATGTGCCGAAGCTGCAGCCCGTAAGGACTCAGCGTTTGCAGCGTGGGCTGAAGCCCGTACCCTTAAATCTCCGGATATAACTACGAGGAAGAGAGCGTTCAACTCTGCTGCCAAGTCCTACAAAAGGGTTCTTAAAAAAGCTCGTTTCAACCGTATTAAACGCATCGGAGCCCAACTAGCTTCCCATCCGCGCGGTAGTAGAGCATTTTGGTCACTCTCCAAGTCGGTTGAAATGAGCTTCTGCCGTCCCTCGCTGCCTCCTCTGCTTAAACCAGATGGATCGCTGGCCTTTACTGCGACAGAAAAGGCTAACCTTTTAGCGAATCTGTTTGCAGAAAATTCGCTCCTTGATGCAGGTAGTGCCTCACCGCCCAGACATCCACCTTGCGACTCTGTTATGTCAGAACTACGCATTCGCCAAACTGAGGTTTTGAGAGTACTCCGTAACTTGGACGTGAATAAGGCTAGTGGTCCTGACGGGATACCAGCAAGAGTACTTAAACACTGTGCTCCTGAGTTGTCTCCTATTCTCACGCGCTTGTACCGCCTCTCTCTAAAATCTGCTCAAGTCCCTAAAGCATGGAAGATTGCCAACGTACAACCTGTACCTAAAAAAGGTAGTCGTGCCGACCCGGCTAACTATAGACCTATCGCGATTACCTCCATACTGAGTAAAAGTTTGGAGCGTATACTGAATCAAAAGCTCCTAGCATACCTCGAGTTGAATGACCTCCTGTCGGACCAGCAATACGGTTTCCGCCGTAACAGGTCCACGGGGGATCTTTTAGTGTACGCCTCGCACATCTGGGGCGAAGCCTTGGACAAGCACGGAGAAGCGCTAGCTGTCTCACTTGATGTATCGAAGGCATTTGACCGGGTCTGGCATGAGAGCCTATTGAGCAAGCTTTCAGCTTACGGAATACCCCCGAGCTTGTGTGACTGGATATCAGATTTCCTGAGTGGACGATCATTTCGGGTGGTCTTGGATGGCTCCTCGTCTGAGTTGATGGCGGTTAATGCCGGTGTCCCTCAGGCATCAGTTCTCTCTGCAACCCTCTTCTTGATTCACATAAATGACCTCCTCAGGCCCGGTATCTTTGGATACGCGGATGACAGCACTGTTACGGAGAGATACGTGTCCGGTCCCCGAGCTGGTGGGGCTGCAACTCATGAGCATAGAGAGGCCCTGGTTGAACGCATGAATTTGGCTTTGAAAGAGGTATCCGATTGGGGTGACGCCAACCTAGTCAAATTTAATGCTTCCAAAACACAAGCGTGTCTTTTCACTGCTAAACGGAGTCCATTCCCATTAGCCCCAACTTTCCGGGGTGTATCTGTTCCGATCACCGATAGTATTGATCTTCTAGGCATAAATATTTCGTCTTATATGAACTTCGGACAATGCATAGAATCCAAGGCAAAAATTGCTGGTAAGAAACTTGGTATCCTCAATAAAGTCAGGCAGTACTTCACACCGGAACAGCTTCTTACTCTCTACCAAGCACAAGTTCGATCGTGTATGGAGTACTGCAGCCACTTATGGGATGGCTCTGCCAAGGACCAGCTCGCTGCTTTGGATTCTGTGGATCGACGCGCCAGAAGACTCATCGGTGACAAATCGCTGGTTCGCTCTAGACTTCAAAGTCTCGAACATCGGCGCAAGGTTGCCTGTTTGTCGGTATTTTACAGGTTATATTTCGGAGAGTGTGCTCTAGAACTATACAATTTGGTTCCACCATCACCTTTCTACCACCGAACCGCAAGGCATCGCATGAATCTGCACCGCTATGTGGTTGAAATCCCACGATCTCGCACTAAACGATTTGCTTCCTCGTTCCTAATTCGCACCGCTAAAATTTGGAATGCCCTTCCGGCTTCCGTTTTTCCAACGAGCTATAACTTAGGTATCTTTAAATCAAGAGTGAATAGGCATCTTCTAGGCAAGCGCGCACCACCTTAGGCTGCATCTTCACTTGACTTCAGGTGAGATCGCAGTCAAGCGCTAGTCTATATATTTAAAAAAAAAAAAAGTATTGACTCCCTAGGTATAGCCATGCGTAAGCGGGACAACAACTATTTCTGTCTCACTCACTCCTCCCGACGACCACCACCAAAGGCAGTTTTGAGTTTCAGGAACGATTTAGAATCATTGGCGTTTTGGTTTTTGACCGAGCTGGTCACTAGTAAGAAGTGCTTGTGTGAAACGCGATCACTTCAAAGTCGTGCGATACTGGTAATACATCCCATTATTAAGGTAATTAAGTTAACGATTGCGATTTACCAGGTAAAATTTCATTTTATTTTGAATTAACGGTGTTACCATTCGAAATTATTAAATTTAAAATTTTCTAACCATATTCGAAATCTTTGTTATTCTTTTTTTCAAGTACCTACATTATATTTTAGTGCTACCATCTAGTGTATGTGATCTTAAGTATTAGTAAAATTGTTATTCTATATTTTGAAAATGGAATGGAAGCAGGTCCGTCCACTGCAACTTGGGGGTAAAACGATAACGAACAAAGGATTATCGATGGAGACAAGCGGAAACCTCGAAAACGTAAGACAAAAAGATCATCAAGCTCTGACTAGAGTTCTAGTACCTCATCTAACTCAAGTTTGAATACATCTTCAAATGACGAGCGTTGTATGGGACGACAGAAGAAAAATAAGTGCAGGAAAAAACGTGACAGTAAGTTGAACAAACTAATCGATGATATTTCTACCCTCAAGAATGAGTTATTTCGTAAGCAAACTAGTACTCCAATTAAATCACATAATGATAATTGTAGTTGCTGCATAGACCCAAACATTAGTGGTATTTTATATGAAAGAGAACCGGAAGCCCATGCTTCAGGCTCCGATCCCATACCTGACTTACCTAAAGAACCAATGTTTTATTTTAATGTTGGAACTAAACTTAAAGAACCCTCTGTACCGTATACGTCTAGTACATTTTATAACAATTAAAAGTTACAAGGCCTAGGAAATTCAGATTAGAACTGTGTACGTTATGCAGAAGTTCAAAAACAGTACTTGCATAATCCAGGATTCACAAATCTTGAGCCTAATGATGAAATAAAACGTTATGACACTACTGAATTTACAGCGCATATGGAAAAAGCATTTGCAGGTGTTACTTATGCATTGTTGAAACAAAAGAATGTGTTGGAACATGAAATGCGAGGATTATTAACATCAATGCAACAACCCGAACAGCTCAATGATGTTAATGTTACGAAAAAATTAAATGAAATCTTCACGAAAGGTGAGTATCAGAAGGTCACTAGTGATATCTTTCAGCTCGTTTGTGGTCACAGAGCGGAACTAATTCACTACAGAAGAGAATCTGTTATAAACTCAGTGAAAGACCCTTATCACAAACAATTATTACGGAACATTCCGCCATCATGCTCACACCTATAAAAGGGACATATGGAGGATATATGGAGGGGTGTAAAAGGAGTTTTTTGGCCCAAAACAAAAGATCGTGTACATTCTGCCCCACAGAATGATCCCGGCCCATCTCAGCTATCAAATGCCTACGGGCCTCATAGCTAATACCATGGCCAGAGCCATCAACCCTTTCGAGGTAATAGGGGCGGACGAGAAGGAAAACGGTACGATGATAATCGAGGACGAAAAGCAGGCTCTCCCTCATGCCACCGGGATAGGAGAGGACATAACAATCGAAAAATGTGACTCTCGAACAACTTTTCGTGCTAGTCAGCTACAAAATTATCACAGTCGCTGGAAGATGCTCAGGGCACCGCCCCACATTCTCAAAATCATAAGCGGTTATCGTATTCCGTTCAAAATGAAACCCCCACTATGTCAGCCGCATCAGCAAAACCAAACGATTTTCTTTCTATTCGCCAGAGATGTTTACAATTATTATGGGAATGTTATCCAAAGGGGTGATTATAGAAGCCAGATGCACTGCAAGCTTCATTTCATCAATATTCCTCCGGCTGAAGAGCGACGGCACGATGAGACCGATATTCAATTCGAAAGAATTAATGTGTATGTTCACGCAGACAAATTTCGCATAATAAATACACGCAGAGTTCCAGATTTTCTTCAGGCACAGGACTGGATGGCAAAAATCGAACTTCATCAGCTAAATTTTCACCTTCCCATTGCACGCAGCCATCAAAGGTACTTACGCCTATTGTTCGACGGAAAACTGTATCAAACGACTTGTCTGCCGTTCGGACTGAACTCTGCACCCAAAGCATTTGTAACGCTAACAAACTGGATAGCTCAACTCATGCGAGAGCGAGTATTCGCGTACTGGTCTGGTATATCTGGACGACTTCATCCTAGCTCACCAGAATTGGTATACCCTGCAAACACATGTTGCGAATGCAGTGGACTTGCTGGTAAATCACCACCAGCACCAGGTTATGAATTATTTACTGTTGGAAACTTTGTTGGTTTGTGTTTTGGCTGTATGAATTTATTCATTTACTGTATTATTGTACTGTTTGTTTCCTAAATAAAATAAAATAAAAATTTGTTTCTTATCAGGATATCTGTCTTTGTGGGTCTCCCGCAGCACGTAATACACAGAAGAGGCCTGTGTTGGATGTTACAGACTGAATCAATCAATGAAGACTTAAATAAGTGACTAAAAACCCTGTCTTTTGGACAATTTAATTTAATGATCTGAACGTATTTTGATGGCAACTGTAATTTAATTGCATTCATAACTATTTTTTTATATAAAAAAAAAAGTATAACGTTAGTGATAATAAAAGTGAAATAGTTTAGTAATGATACAAATTAAAAGTTTTTCTATCACCATAATATATTTTTATTCTAGAATTGTGTTTATTTGTTTAATATACACAGACCAAGTAATGTAATATATATATATCCATGGAGTAGTTATCACTTATCAGGTAGGTATAAAACGTATACCATGATTAAAAAAAGTAATGTTAACCCTTAATTTTATTATAATTAATATTATTTCATAAAATTATAATAATATTTCTTTATACATTTTTGGTATTTGTGGTATATCTATTCCATTTCATTTATTCAGATTAACCGATTAACAGAAGTTATATTTCTTAAATATGAAGTTCTTCATAATTATCAAAATAAAATATTGTTTATGGTTCGAAATGATGTCAATTGAGTGAGTCTATTGTCAAATATATAGTAGAGAAAGTTTTTTGTAACTTTGTAATATTTGTATTAATATTTTATACATAATTTAAAATTTGTCTATAAGATTAAATATATTAAAAAACAACGCGTTTTAGAAATAAAATAATTTTTTCCCAAAATAGTTCTTAACGAAAGTTTTTAAATGTATTTTTGTTTTAGCAATAATAAGTTTTCTACATGGAACTTTATATAAAACTTTTTGTCAGCTAATTTGGAGTTACTTTTAGGGTAAGTGCTTGTCCTTGTTAATAGTCGAGTATGGGAAGGACGCGGCGCTGCGCCCGCGCCTAATTCTGATTGATAGTGCCCCAATTATGCTGTTGTGTGACACATTACACTCCGACTCTGGGCGAGTGGTCGTTTCAGTGAAATAAGCGCTGTGATCTGACTTATGCTACATTAGTATCTGGTCATATTGGTGCTGTTATCTTGATTATAAGATAATACTGTGCATGATATTGATAATCTGCTGGCCCTTACTTTACAGTTCCCTTCTAAACAAATTTAAAAATATTCAATTTATTTTATACATAGACAGGCCAAATATCAGCATTGATAATAACACACTAAATTATTCATTTACCTGCAATAGTCTCTCTCTTTCTTCTCTTCTTCTCATCTTTTTAACAGTGATTTATATCATCTAACAATTGATAATAATGTCCCACGTTATGTTAAATTATATAAACGTATATAAAATGCTATAAAATATATAAAATTATTTTTTTTAAGAAGTATCCTACATGTTACACTTTTTAATATTAATCAAAAATAAAATATTTTACATCCTAAACATAAAAATTATTACACTTTTTGTGATAGCGACTCATTGCTCCAAAGTGAGCTAATCTAACAATTAAATTTAAATTATCTTAAAAAAGAGATCTAGAGACTCTATGCTCAGGTTTCAGATGAAATGTACCTTTTCCCCAGTACTAAGTCTTTCCATTAGTTTGGTAAAACTTCTGAATGTGTACATAATTTATGTGCTCTATGCTTGTTGATAGCGAAGCTAACATAAAGTAAGGTAGCGGAATCACCACTATTATAAGGGTAATCATTAACTGCTCTAATAGGGTCAATATATTTAATATACCCAAAGCTAGTTATCAACCTACATTACTTTTTTGTCACTTAACACACTAATATGTCTATTATATATATTTTTTGTAACGTGATTGTAGCAGGAGCAAGATATAAATTTTTTATGGTCAAACAGAAAAAATCTTTTTGTCGTAGTCTATTTATCGACACAGGCTATAGGCTATATAACATCACGCTACCAATATGAGCTGAGAATTAATAAGAAATATTAAGGAAGGAGGTAAAATATTCATTTTTGTGGGTATCCTTTGTATGTACTGGATAAATGGTTAAAGCTACCCAAAAATCATGAATGTTGAAAATATTCACTATTAATAGTTCTTAAAAAAGTCCTCATTAGTCTCTCTTTTAAGGTTACCTCATTATAACTTTTTTGTAGTCATCAAGTTGGTTCTAAAATAATGCATTATTTGCGATGGTAATAGCGAGAATCCTTCAGAGAAGGCTGAGTTATTGGCATACTCTTTGAAAGAATCATTTAAGCTGAACAAACCCTATATTAAATAGCGACCAACAAATCTCCTTACCCTATAAAACTAAAGAATAAAAAAGCACCGGGCTTTGATCTTATAATGGCAGAAATATTAAAACAATTACCAAAGAAGGGAATTGTCCTTGTGAGGATTTTGTTTAATGGTGTCTTAAGATTGCAGTATTTCCCACTTTGATGGAAGATTTCGATCATAAATATGGTTTTTAAACCTGTCTTCTCCCTATAATGTCAAAACTCTTTGAAAAACTTCTCTTGCGATGACTCCACCCGATACTCGAAGAGCAAAATATTATACCGGAACACTAGTTTGGTTTTTGCGCGCATCATGGGACCATAGAACAGATAATGACGCTGAAACTAGCAGCCACTCTTTATATCTCTGCTTCTAAACAACAGATTGATTTGTAACTTTACACAAATTAGTATCGTTTGTTCATCTAACTATGGAAAAAAATCCAAAGGGTAAATACCACCCCTTCTATTTTTTTTTAAATTTAAAAACTAAAAAAGGAGGTTAATTCGATATAAAAGCTAAAAAATTAATGTTACTAAGCATAAAATACGGTCAAAATTTGAAAACAAAGGTAATTTATAATAACAAGAAAGATTATAAAAAAAAAAAAATTACTTTAATTTTTGTTTATTTTAGAATTTTTTCTAAGCAGACGATTAAATAAAATTTATTAAAGTTATCATATCTCGGCTCATAGACACTGCATTTTGTTGTAACTTCGCAGAAACCTTTCTGTTACTGTCTAGAAACGATGATAAAAATTTCAAAAGGGATACTCAATCCCTTCTATTTTTTTTATTTTTTTTTTTCTCTAAGACAACGCCTATGTACCATTTCTTCAAATGTCTATATCTCTGCTCGTTGACACTACATTTTGTTGTAACTTCGTAGAAACCTTTATAATACTATCAAGAAACGATGATAAAAATTTGAAAAGGGATACTCAATCCCTTCTATTTTTTTTTTATTTTTTTTTTCTCTAAGACAATGCCTATATACTACTTCTTCAAATGTCTATATCTCTGCTCGTGGACACTACATTTTGTTGTAGCTTCGTAGAAACTTTTATAATACTATCTAGAAACGATGATAAAAATTTCAAAAGGAATACTCAATCCCTTCTATTTTTTTTTTTTTTTTTTTTTTCTCTAAGACAATGCCTATATACTACTTCTTCAAATGTCTATATCTCTGCTCGTGGACACTACATTTTGTTGTAACTTCGTAGAAACCTTTCTATTCCTGTCTAGAAACGATGATAAAAATTTCAAAAGGGATACTCAATCCCTTCTATTTTTTTTTATTTTTTTTTCTCTAAGACAATGCCTATATACTACTTCTTTAAATGTCTATATCTCTGCTCGTGGACACTACATTTTGTTGTAACTTCGTAGAAACCTTTCTATTCCTGTCTAGAAACGATGATAAAAATTTCAAAAGGGATACTCAATCCCTTCTATTTTTTTTTTATTTTTTTTTCTCTTAGACAATGCCTATATACTACTTCTTCAAATGTCTATATCTCTGCTCGTGGACACTACATTTTGTTGTAACTTCGTAGAAACCTTTCTATTACTGTCTAGAAACAATGATAAAAATTTCAAAAGGGATACTCAATCCCTTCTATTTTTTTTTTTTTCCGCTAAGACAATGCCTATATACTACTTCTTTAAATGTCTATATCTCTGCTCGTGGACACTACATTTTGTTGTAACTTCGTAGAAACCTTTCTATTCCTGTCTAGAAACGATGATAAAAATTTCAAAAGGGATACTCAATCCCTTCTATTTTTTTTTTTATTTTTTTTTCTCTAAGACAATGCCTATATACTACTTCTTTAAATGTCTATATCTCTGCTCGTGGACACTACATTTTGTTGTAACTTCGTAGAAACCTTTATATTACTATCAAGAAACGATGGTAAAAATTTCGAAAGGGATACTCAATCCCTTCTATTTTTTTTTATTTTTTTTTCTCTAAGACAATGCCTATATACTACTTCTTCAAATGTCTATATCTCTGCTCGTGGACACTACATTTTGTTGTAACTTCGTAGAAACCTTTCTATTACTGTCTAGAAACGATGATAAAAATGTCAAAAGGGATACTCAACCCCTTCTATTTTTTTTAATTTTTTTTTTCTCTAAGACAACGCCTATGTACCATTTCTTCAAATGTCTATATCTCTGCTCGTGAACACTACATTATTTCATGCTTAAAGACATAGATTTTTTTGCTTTTATATCGAATTAACCTCCCTGGTTGGGTTTTTAAATATAAAAAAATAGAAGGGGTGGAATTTACCCTTTAGATCTTTTTCATAGCGAGATGATATAACGTCACTAATTTCTGTACAGTTACAACTTAATCTGTTGCTTTTTTAAGAGATATAAAGCGTGGCTTCTAGTTTCAGTGTCATTTAATTTTGGCTGCTAGCTGCTAGTTTCAGTTTCATGAACAGATACACCAAGTGGCTTCTACGGTCCGTCAAGCATTGGAACGAAAAGAATACTTTTCTGCCGTATTCCTGGACGTGCAACAAGCTTTTGACCGTGTAAGGCATAAGGGTCTAGAATGCAAACTAAAACCTTGCTTTCCCAAAACTGCTTATATGCTCTTAAGATCCTACTACAGGACTGCATGTTCCAAGTAAAAACAGAAGGTTCAATGTCACCTTTTTGTGACATTCAAGCTGGGGTTCCCCAGGGATCTGTATTTGGTCCAGTATTGTACACAGTTTTTACTTCCGATTTATCCACTTCCGATAACGTGTTAACTGCTACCTACTCAGATGACATGACAGTACTATCTTGCCATAAGGTTCCCTGCATAGCATCAGAAAACCTTCAAAGGCACCTAGAAAAGGTTGGATCTGGCTTGGATCTGGTTGAGGAAATGGGTATAAAAACTAGTGCTGCAAAATCTACTCATGTTACCTTTACATTAAAAAAAGATGACTGTCCACCAGTGACACTTGATGGAACTGTCCTGCCTCAGAATGCTACTGTCAAATACCTAGGCTACTACATAAAGGCCAAAAGAGATCAGGCAAACTTTAAGCTACAAAACCTGTACTGGCTAGAATGGAAAGACAGTCCTTACTCAGTTTAGAAAATAAATTGTTAATATATGTATTATAAAACCAGTATGGATGTAATGAATTGAACTATGAGGATCGGCCAGAAACTCCAATATTGAGATTCTTCAACGGTTTTAAAATAAAGCCTTAAAAACTTTCAGCAATGCTCCCTGGTTTACCTAAAATATAGAAATACACAAATACTTAAAAATACCCATAATCAAGGAGGAGATGGATATCTTCTGTAAAGCCTACAAACATAAATTAGACCGGCACGAAAACCAACTGCCTAGAACACAAATGGATACTAATAATAGTATATTTTGACTTTAAAGACCAAGACTAGTTTCCGTTTGAAGTTAAGTTATTGAGGGACGTCACATCGTTGGATGTGTTGATTCCGAAAGGTCTTGGAAAAGTCCGACAGATTTAATTAAAGCTAAGGGGCTGATTGTAAATGGAAGGAAGGTTAAGGAAAAAGAAATTGCAATGGTAGTTTCGTAGACATGATATAAATCCTTATCCAATGTACAGATCAACGCATGATGTAAATATATTACTCACTAGCTGCCTGGGCTGTGACTCTGACTGTCTGAGAATGTGTTCTGTTAAAAGGTAATAGTAATTTTTTTTTTTGGTATAAAACTTTCTGTCTAAAGGAACATACAAAAAATAAATAAGCCAAATTGGTTGAGCCATTCTCGAGTTATGCGCTTTAGCAACATTTATATATATAATTACAAGTATTTCTTTTCAAGTATTTATTTTCAAATTGTTATCATAAAACTGATATCTTCTAAGATATTCATTGATATCAGATAATATCAATGGATATCTTAGAAGATATCATTTGATATCAATGAATATCTTAGAAGATATCAGTTTTATGATAACTGTAATGAATAATAATGAATAATTATTGATCACAAAAAATTAAAAGGTGATTTTATTGCATTATTAATAGGTGGCATGTGAAAAGTACCCACAAGGCAATTTTATGAAGATAAACTCTGTCTTTTTAACCGACTTCAAAAAAGGAGGAAGTTACTCAATTCGACTGTTTATAATATATATCTCATTGGCCTTAGTCCGTCTATTGCAGACGATTTAGACAGTGTCAGACAGACACTGTGTCGTCTAGATCACTTTTCAGGAAAACGCAGACTTGCCTAAGTTCTGCGCCACCCTCTCGACCTCACTGGCTAGGCCCAAAGGAACAACGAGTCGATGAATGTGGAGCAAGTTCGTCTGCAGGAGTTTTTCGAATTTTAGAGCTATGCCACGAATGCTTGAAGGAGACCCCATTCCGGGTTTCAAATGAAGTTTTCCTTCTCCAAGACCCTGATGATTTTGGGCCAGGTTTATCCTTCGGTCGCCTTTTTACGACCCCTACGGGAAGAAAGGGGGTGGTGCTATTCTACTTGGCTCTTGGTGCTATTACACTGGCCGTTCTTAAGTTGTGTTGTGTTCCTGTGGTTAGTAAGATGGCCAGAGTTCTTGTTAGTGTAAAACCTACCTATATAATAAAAATAAAGAAAATTTTGTAAAAAAGAAAAGTTCATAAAATTTAACAGTGTTGAAAGTAGTCAGAATTAGACCACAAACATAATAAAGTGATTCAATTCATAGATATAGTGTATAATTATGTTACTGACTCATTGGCGTAGGTGTCAGACACTTCTTTTTCATCATGAGTACTTATTAAAATTAAATATCTATAAATATGCATATCAGTCATCTGTTACGTAAAACTCATACTAAATATGTTTAAGAGTGTCACTAACATTCGACAGAGCGCGATCACTCGCGCGGCGGTGATGCGGCGATGGCGTCGCGGCGCGTGACGCGCAAGTGGGAGGTGTTCGCGGGGCGCAACCGCTTCTGGTGCGACGGGCGGCTCATGACGGCGCCGCACCCCGGCGTGTTCGCGCTCACGCTGGCGCTCATCTGCGGCACGTGCGCGCTGCACTTCGCCTTCGACTGCCCGTTCCTGGCGGCGCGCGTGTCGGCCGCGGTGCCGGCGGCGGGCGCGGCGCTGTGCGCGAGCACGCTGGCGGCGCTGCTGCGCACGGCGCTGTCCGACCCCGGCATCATCCCGCGCGCCGCGCCGGCCGAGGCGGCGGCGCTGGGCGCGCTCGAGGCGGACGCGGGCCGGCCGCCGCCGCGCGCGCGCGAGGTGCTGGTGCGCGGCCGCCCCGTCAAGCTCAAGTACTGCTTCACGTGCAAGATGTTCCGCCCGCCGCGCGCCTCGCACTGCTCGCTGTGCGACAACTGCGTGGACCGCTTCGACCACCACTGCCCCTGGGTGGGCAACTGCGTGGGCCGGCGCAACTACCGCTACTTCTACGCCTTCGTGGTGTCGCTGTCGTTCCTGGCGGTGTTCGTGTTCGCGTGCGCGGTGGCGCACCTGGCGCTGCTGGCGCGCGGCGCGGGGCTGGCGGCCGCGCTGCGCGCCTCGCCCGCCTCGGCCGTGGTGGCGGCCGTGTGCTTCCTGTCCGTGTGGTCCGTGCTGGGCCTGGCCGGCTTCCACACCTACCTCGCCTCCACCGACCAGACCACCAACGAGGACGTGAGCCCCTTTCCTCCTCGCTCTGTAGCTTTCGGTGATGTGTGCTGTGGCGGTGTGCGTCTAGCTTGTACGGATAGTGACTGCACGAGCGTGATAAAAACTGAAGCTTTATTATGTTTTTCTTAACATGAAAATGCATGTTCCACGTCTAAAATTCTTTTTTCAAAAATTTAAATTTAACAGATCACCCCAGCATTATAATACAATATGAGTATGCGTCGCTTGGCAATGCATACAAAATTACCTGTGTCTCTCCCGTAACAGTACAAATGTCTAAAATATTAAACTCCGTTTAAAATTTTGAATTCAGATTATATTACGATTTGCGAAGATCGATCAATATGTCCGTGACTTTTACTTAAACACAGTGTTTATGAAAAAAAATCCATTTTAGTTCTCAACATAGCCTCTTCGAAGCTCAACAGATTTCGTCTCACGTTTCTCCAATTTTTTTTACC
The DNA here is from genome assembly GCF_905220565.1 of Melitaea cinxia. Lineage (NCBI taxonomy): Eukaryota > Metazoa > Arthropoda > Insecta > Lepidoptera > Nymphalidae > Melitaea > Melitaea cinxia. Next base: position 116,782 of record NC_059399.1, on the reverse strand, counting down.
CCTTCCAAATATAAGATCCAAAGACCTTTGATTATAATATGATTTCATCGTAGGAGTCAAATTTAATTCCGCCGCGCTGGAGCTTGGAAAGAAGAAATATTCGAGGCTTAATCCATAGATGACGAATATGATAGACCAATTCATGAAATTTCTCTATGGAAGGGTAACACACATGTTTACCCCTGCATTGACTTTGTAGAAAAGTACTTTCTTCTCGGACAAATTGCGTCGCTTTTTTTTGGAGTTAACTCCTTAAGAATCCATTTTCATATACGGCTCCCGGGATAAAAAATATGAGGAGTAACATCTACTGAACGAATGACCTCGTTACGTTTCTCGTAACGCCATCTAGCCGATAGATGGGGTTATTTGATTCGTTTATTTACCATTTGATATGGTATTAATAATTTTCTTAGACTAGTAAGCTATTTTGGACCTATTTAGACAGTCGATCTGAACGAGTAATTTCAAATCGTTATTGAACAGACAAATAATAGTCTTTTAAGCAGTTTTGTGTTCCAATTGATAACTAAGGTAACCAGAGCTCCTGGGGGGAATTGAGGATAGGATCGGCAACACGCTTGCGATGCTTCTGGTGTTGAAGGTGTCTATAAGCTACAGTAATCGCTTACCACCAGGTGAGCCGTACCCTTGTTTGCTGAAATTGTCCAATAATTTGACATAATATTCGCAATTGATTTCCCTTCTCTTTTAAGGTGGTCAACGTTGAAAGTGCTCTATCTCAGTGGCTATTTGAATAAAGCTGTTTTGATTTTGATTCTGGTGAATTGGGGTAATTTAAGGTTACAAAATGGCTAAGGAACGCAAATTCAACTGAATGGTGCTTCAAATGAACAGTGTTGTCTTTTCTATTAATAAATGGGAAATTTTAAAAGTCACGGGTTGACCTACCCGCGTAGTGTGTAAAATCGTAGCAGATTATAACAGAGTAACTTAAACTTTTTAAAAAACTTCACAAAAGGAGGTTTCTCAATTCGACCTTATATGTATATTTTTTTTGTGTTCGGGGGTAACTTCGCTTATGAACTGATTTTGCTAATTCTTTTTTTGTTGGAAAGGAGATATCACAAAGGTGATAAGGAACCACGATCTGATGATGGCATCCCAGAGAAATCGAGGGGAATCTTCAAAAATCGTAGTAGCGACTAGTGCATTTGTTAATTTCTTTTGTCAACTTACGTTGTATTACTTTTCGATGTAATTGAATTCGTTTTTTTTTTTTACGTTTACTAGCAAACACAATTTATTATATGAATAATATTATGTTTTGCATCGTTGCAGATAAAGGGGTCGTTTTCGACGCGACGCGGCGTCGCCAACCCCAACCCCTACTCGCGCGGCAACGCCTGCGCCAACTGCTGGCACGTGCTCTGCGGCCCGCTGGCGCCCAGCCTCATCGACCGGTGCGTCGCGCCCCGCCCCCGCCCCCGCCCCCCCGGCCCGCGCTAACCCCGCGCTCTGTGCAGGCGCGGCGTGCTGTCGCCGGACGCGCGCGACGAGCTGCCGCCGCGCTTCGCGCAGGTGCTGTGCTCGCCCCCCGCGCCCGCCCCCGCCCCCGCGCCCGCGCCCGCCCCCGCGCCCGCGCCCGCCCCCGCGCCCGCCGCTGCGCACTGCCCCGCGCGCTCTCCCTCCGCGCCGCGGAGAGACGGTGGGTACCGAGCCGCGGCTCCGAGCCCCGTCGACGTTGGCCTTAAAATATTATATGAAAATTGTTCTCGTTTCTCTAGGAGCGCTAGGCGGTAGCTACACGAACCTATTCGAGAGCGGCGAGCCGGCGCGCCACGCCTACATGAACCACAGCCTCGACCTCGACCCCGTGCCGCTGCAGGGTGAGTCCGTCGCACAGAAGCGCGGCGCCCCGCGGGCGGTGGCGGACGAGCTGACCTCTCGTTTCGCTTGCAGAGGTGTGCATCGGCGGAGCGGGCGCGGGCGGGGGCGCGGTGGCGGGCGGCGGCGCGCTGAGCGCGTCCCGCCTGCGCCTGCTGCACGACACCACCATGATCGACGCCGCGCTCGACCTGGACGAGCCCGACGCGCCGCCCGGCCCGCTCGGCCCACTCGGCGCGCACCCGCCGCCCGCGCCGCACGTGTCGCACCACGCGCACCAGGCCGCGCCGCCGGTGCTCGCGCTCGCGCTCTGACCGCGCCGCGCGCGCCCGCCTTGTACATAATTACGTCTACGAAACCCCAATAAACGACCCCGCCAATTTGTTATGTTTCATTTACCTCGAACTCTCTATAGCTCGATTTAAGTCCTAGAGAAATAAAAGAATATTTTTTTAAAAATTATTTCTGCCTTTGACTCTACCTTTAACTCTCTAATTAAGGTTATTAAAAAAATATTTAAGAGCCTCCCCTTCTCAATGACCTTGAGCATTTAGACTGCCACGCCCCACCCACCCGCACTTCACCTGATCAGTGTTACGTAAAGGTTATTAAACTCGGCCATCTACCGGCTCTAGCTTGTACTACTAGGACATGCGATTGATCCGTTTCGTAGACCAAAAGCTTGCGTACAAGTTGTGATCATCCATATTTATTATTTAATTCTTCTTCTTGTCGTGTCGATCATTTAGGCTCTAAAATTATATTAATTACTAGTTGTTACTTGTTGTTCAGTTCGCAGTTATAAAATAAATAAATTTCTAAAATAAAAGTAGCCTAAGTTACTCCTTACTATATTAGCTATCTGCCAGTGAAAGTCCCGTCAGAATTGGTCCAGCCGTTTGAGAGATTAGCCGGAACAGACAAAAATTGTCAAAAAGCTATTTTTGTATATGTATCGTGTATACATCCATATGCATTTAGTAAAAAACGGTTATTTTAATATTACAAACATACACTCTAATTTTATTTGTATAGATATAATAAATTTATGTTTTATTCTATTGTCGGCTCGGTGAAGATCGACTTTTAAGTTCGGATCTTAGACCACAAACTAAGCAGCTTTACATTCGTACACAGCTCAAAATGAATAATTTAAATTATTTTTTAACCGACTTACAAAAAAGGAGGAGGTTCTCAATTCGACTGTATTTTTTTTTTTTTTTTAATGTATGTTACATCAGAACTTTTGACCGTGTGGACCGATTTCGACAAATTTTATTTTAATCGAAAGGTGGTGTGTGCCAATTGGTCCCATTTAAATTTATTTGAGATCTAACAACTACTTTTCGAGTTATATCTAATAATGCGTTTTTACTTGACGCTTTTTTCGTCGACCTACGTTGTATTATACCGCATAACTTTCTACTGGATGTACCGATTTTGACAATTCTTTTTTTGTTGGAAAGGAGGTATCCTTAGTTTGGTACCATGATAAGGAAACCAGGATCTGATGATGGGATCCTAGAGAAATCGAGGGAAATTCTTGAAAATCCGCAATAACTTTTTACTGGGTGTACCGATTTTGATAATTTTTAATTTAATCGATAGCTGATGTTTGTCATGTGGTCACATATAAATTTTATTGAGATCTGATAACTACTTTTTGAGTAATCTTTGATAACGCGTAGTTACTTGACTATTTTTGCGTCGATCTACGTTGTATTACTCGTCGATGTAATTGAAGTCGGTTTTTTTTTCGTTTGCGAGCAAACACAATTATTTATTTTCAAGTAAATACACATGTTACATTTTTATGCCTATCTTGGATTAAATAATTGTGTTTGCTCGCAAACGAAAAAAAAACCGACTTCAATTACATCGACAAGTAATACAACGTAGATCGACGAAAAAATAGTCAAGCAACTACGCGTTCTCAAAGATTACTCAAAAAGTAGTTATCAGATCTCGATAAAATTTATATGTGACCACATGATAAACATCAGCTTTCGATTAAATTAAAAATTATCAAAATCGGTACACCCAGTAAAAAGTTATTACGAATTTTTGAGAGTTTCCCTCGATTTCTCTGGGATCCCATCATCAGATCCTGGTTTCCTTATCACGGTCCCAAACTAGGGATATCCCCTTTCCAACAAAAAAAGAATTATCAAAATCGGTACATCCAGTAGAAAGTTATGCTGTATAATACAACGTAGGTCGACGAAAAAAGCGTCAAGTAAAAACCCATTATTACATATAACTCGAAAAGTAGTTGTTAGATCTCAAATAAATTTAAATGGGACCAATCGGCACACACCACCTTTCGATTAAAACAAAATTTGTCGAAATCGGTCTACCCGGTCAAAAGTTCTGATGTAACATACATAAAAAAAAAAAAAAAAAAAAAAAAATACAGTCGAATTGAGAACCTCCTCCTTTTTTGGAAGTCGGTTAAAAAGTAACCCAACCTAACCTAACCAGAAATTATATTTTTACGATTTTCTAATAAAATACTGCACTTAATAAAAAAAACCCTTCTGTAGTTATTTACTATTAAGTACAGGATTCTTAAGGACGCTATCACATTTTTTACTCGCTCAAGTTTAGGTATTTAAATCGCAACACAATAACATTACGCGTACGCACACATTGATACCGCTATCTGCTCGATTTTGTACCGACGTAACTAATCTTGATACTTGAAAGTATTAATTTTTAATTTTACTGGTATTGTACTGTATTAGTAAATTTAGTTGTAAGTTTAAAGTCGAACTTGGTAACTGTTACTAAGTATCTACTATTCACGGAACCTCTCCCCTTCTCTGTTTATGACGATGTCTTAAGGCGTCAGGGTATCTACTACTCGTTCGTCGTACTATACAATAAAATATAATAGATAATAAAACGCTTATTTTTATAATTCAAAATCACATACAATTTTAAGTTATATTATTATAGTTTTAACATTATAATAATATAAACATAACATATTTTACGTAAACTATCTATACAAATAAGTAAAATTGGAGTGTCCTTTAGTTATATTAAAATACTGCTTTTTACTAAATGCATACGGATGTATACACGGTCCATATACCAAAATAACATTTTTCCAATTTTTGTCTGTCTGTCTGTCGGTATGTTCCGGCTAATCTCTGAAACGGGGTCTGAAACTTTCACTGGGATATATCTTATGCAATAAGGAGTAACATAGGCTGCTTCTATTTTAGAAATTTATTTATTTTATAACTCTGCAAACGGAACAATGATGATGATGATGAATGTAAATTTAAAATAAAATAATTTTTAACAAAAAAAAAACCGACTTCAAACAGGAAACTTCTTCAATATTATAAAATATTGATTTAATCATTTCTGATTAACTAAATCAAAATACGAATTACTTTGTACTAAGTAAGTTTATTTTTCACTTTTTAGTTTCCTGTTAGAAGTCGGTTTTTTTTTTGTTAAAAATTATTTTATTTTACAATTTTTAGTGATGGGTAGACCTAACAAGGATGCTTTTTCTCTTGTGTCGGGGGTCCGGAAACATACACAATACACAAGCACAAACACCCAGATCATGACAAACATCTTATATGGCCAATACAAATGTCTGTCCTGCGCGGAGATTGAACCCACTAACGCCAGCGCAACAGCCAGTGCTGTGACCGCTGCGCTAACGCGTCGACATACTATGAGTAAAGCTCGCTATCAGGTGCACGTAATAACAACCGGGACTGACAGCCTAGCGTGTTCTCCGAGGCTAGGTTGGGAGAACCACAAGGATTAACAACTAGACTGAAAATAAATATTTGTATAAACATAAATATCCACTCAATTGAACCCGCGACCGTCAGTGTTTAGGCGCCGCCGACGCGGCACATGCACCATTATATCAAAGCAGTCGTCAAACAGCAAAAGGTAACTGTTGTAAATTGTTGAGAAATTCCCTCGAGTGTTTATGGGCTCCATCATCAAACCTGGTCCTGTGACACAGATGACCACACAGCAGGTAATTCCTCGAATATCTTTCGTCTCCATCATCAGACTGTAATGGCACTTGTAACTCATATAGGTGCAAAGTTCTCATCGATAGAAACGAATTAAGTTCAAACAGCAGGTAATTGCTATAAATCGTTAGAGTTCCCTCGACTATCTTTTGTCTCCATCATCAGACTGTAATGGCACTTATAACTAATACAGATGCAAAGTTCTCATCAATAGAAACGAATTAAGATCAAAAAGCAGGTAATTGCTATAAATTGTTGAAGAGTTCCCTCGACTATCTTTCTTCTCCATCATCAATCAGATCGACTCCAGACTTTTATTAAATAGTAGTGCTTTATAGTACTTAATGAAAACATGATTAAATTTACTAGTCACCCGTACGATTTTTGAAACTTTCCCTCGATTTCTCTGGGATCCCATCATCAGATCCTAGTTTCCTTATCATAGTACCAAACTAGGGATATCTCCTTTCCAACAAGAAAAGAATTATCAAAATCGGTTCATAAACGAAAAAGTTATCTCCGAACATACATTAAAATATATATATATACGGTCGAATTGAGTAACCTCCTCCTTTTTTTGAAGTCGGTTGAAAAGAAGACAAATTGCAAAGATTACTTATTATTATTGATTATTATATATAAACCAGATGCATAGCAAAGACAATCGATTGTGAAGTATCAATTTCGTCCAAGCACAGTACACACAAAAAACTCATTTTTTACGTAATTATTACTTGCGCTGAAGCGATACAGCCGTGCTTCCATGAGCGCGTTTCGGCGCGGAATGACGAACGACGATGGTTCACTTGTAAAAAATGTATGAAGAAATTTGAGAGCGTTTCTTATTTTTCTCATAAATGGAAATATTATTTATTTTTATATAAAATATCTAGCGCTACGCATAGAGGACTAAATAAGCAACAATTTCTTAGTGTATTTATTTTTCTTAGTGCAGTGTATTTAGGCTATAATGGTTCCAATTCAGACCCGTCTTTTTTTAATTTTTTGCGATTTCTGTGATGGTTAAACTGTATTTGTGTGAAAAGTTTGTATGGGGCTATAGAATTTTTATGGTCTCACTCGGAGATGAATATATTATCTTTCATTTGAAACCAAGATATCCTCTCAGGGTGACTCCTAATTAATTAAAATGGTACGTGAAAAACACTGATATTTGTAGAAAAATGTGATAGCGTCCTTAATTAACAAAATAAATATTCACTAGTGTAAGTAGTTAGTAAAATTAGAAATCCTATACGATTTTTGTACGCGAAAGGAGTAGGTAAACAATTATTTCTTTTTATTTAGAGTTTTGAGTTGTTTAGAGAATCGGTTTGAATTTGGTTTGAATTAACTTTTGTCACATTGTGTTGCCATGTAAGTTTCGCAAAAAGGACAAGTTCAGGTCTTGTCCATTAATATTTACGAGTTTTAATTTAAACTATTGCATGAAATGTCTTTTTTTTTCATTATATAACAATATCTTGTTTCATTTTTTTTCTAAATAATATTATTAGATAATTATTTGATACTGTCAGAGTCAGTGGTGTCAGCATCAAGGTCAGCACTCAGCATATTATAGCCATAGATTATACACTTATATACTGGTATTATAGCTCTTTGAGTCAGTTTTTGTCAGTCAATTTCATTTATCTGTAAAGGAAATAATTTATCTTTGTAACTAAAACTATTGTTTACTTTGGAAACGAAACGAAATAAACCATTGATATATTGTTATTAGTCTACTTTGGAATAAGAACGAAATAGTATTATAGTAGTTCTAACTTTTAGTTCGTTGGCAAACTTTTATAATTAATATTGTAAACAATTACTTTTCAAGCTAGTTTATATCTTATAGGTAAGTTTTTCCCGTGAATCTTAAAATAAAATTTTAACAGTCTTTATTAGTATTTGACTTAATCATTTAACACCGGTAAAGCTTTAGATTAGGTAAAACCGAATTTCGGGACCGTGGGGGGATGGGGGGGGAGAGGGTGGGGAACGTTACCCCTGGTACCACTGTCACACCTCGGAACCCCATGGTTATGGAGATATCCATGGTTAAAGTTTTGAGGTTAGAAGAAGAATTTCGAAAGTTAGAGGAACGCTTGGCTCCGGCGCTACGGGAAGTGCAGCCCTTCCGCCCTTGCGTGCGAAAGCACGCTCACTCATGCTCAATTCCGCAGCGGAGGCTGGTCGCCTTCGGCGACCAGCCTCAGCCGCTCCTCTACGCATTCGTTCGCGCGCTTTCGCACGGCGGGCGAGGGCTGCCCTCCCTTCGCGCCTCCGCGGCACAAAAAAAACACTCTAGGGGTAGGACAGACCAAGACCACGTGGACAGTGGGGTGCTCCGATTCGGCTTTGGGTATTTTTCGAATTTCTAAACCTATATTCTAGCACGCAATGTTACTAATTTTATTAGAATATTATGTCTGACGCGTTATTTTGTTTAATAGTGTCGATTTGTCACACAATGCAAACAGTACGAGCTCAAAGGTATATTATAATAGCTTTAAATTCTTCTTCTAACCTCAAAACTTTAACCATGGATATCTCCATAACCATGGGGTTTTGAGGTATGACAGTGTTACCTTGTATAGATTCCCCTACACCCTCCACCCTCCACACCCTAAAACCCCATAATTCGGTTTTTTTTTTTGTACGGAGCATGAGTGAGCGTGCTTTCGCACGCAAGGGCTGCACTTCCCGTAGCGCCGGAGCCAAGCGTTCCTCTAACTTTCGAAATTCTTCTTCTAACCTCAAAACTTTAACCATGGATATCTCCATAACCATGGGGTTCCGAGGTGTGACAGTGGTACCAGGGGTAGCGTTTCCCACCCTCTCCCCCCCCCATCCCCCCACGGTCCCGAAATTCGGTTTTACCTAATCTAGATCTTAGCCTTTAACACCTATTCATAAATATGTGGTAAAGGACTTAGGGAGGTTTTTGTAAGATTTGTAAGTGAAGAGGAACATTAATAATATAATATTGCTTTTAAAGGGATTCAAAAAAATTAGAAATCTTTATATTTTAAGGTTATCAATATTTTATACATTGTTTATTATATTTATATGTTTTAAAATTATTTATTGCTGGACAAATAGATGAAATAGAGCGGCATACATTACGAAGTGGGTTTAATGTAGGTTCGCGCTTTCGTATTCGTTCTATGTACGTATATGCCAAAGTGAAAAAAAAGAAAAAAAAAACACGACATAATCGATGTTATATGACGAAATTGTTAATTTAAGCGAAAGCAGTCAAATATGTGTGTTACATTACTAGAAATAAAAATAGAATACTAACGAGTGTGACACTACGGTTAAATCTAGTTGTCATTTATATAGTTTTATTTCATTATTTGTTACTGTAGAGTAGTAATGTGTGGAATTACAGAGTTACATTATACCATAGCATTATACTTTGCGTGTACTGGCCGTCCGTAGGTGATTTTGAATACTCTATATTTGAGACAATTATGGAAGACACTCTTAAAAAGTTGTTAAAAAATTCTAACTATGTTTCAGTGTGTGGTGATTTTAATTTAGATATGTTAAAGGACACAACGATTAGAAGTAGATAAATTAATTTTTTTTAACTCATTTAATTTAACACACAGATATTGTCAACCAACTCGAGTCACCAAGACATATTCTGCTTGTATAGACAACGTATTTAATAATATTGATATTTACAATAAATGTGTTATACATGTTTTAACTACCGATTGTTAGGTCATAAATTCTCTCTTGAAGAGAAAATTAATAAAAAGTAGCGGAAAATTACATGTAAACCAATAACGGTAAATAAAATAATAATTAAAAAAAAAAAACCCGCCTGCGTGAAGAACAACTAATAGAAAATCAACTGAAAAAGCTGGAACAAGATAAAAATTCAATATGCACACAAAGTCAGCGAAATAAATAGAAACAATATCAAACATTTTGTGCTGTACATTTAAAATATATTAATATGGTAGTCCTTCGAAACTTTATGCAACGTCGTAGATAATATGCAGTCGGAGGCATGAAATTGAAGGATAAGTCAAATCATTCTCTCTTTGTGCATGTATGCAATATGAAAAGTCCCTGATTTGTGAAGCTGGTTCAGATAAAAAGAAACTTTGGAAAGCAGTAAGAAACATTACTTATACTTGCAATAAGGTGGACAAATCTACGAACCTACTCTTTGGTGACGATCCTGTTGCTAATGCTAATTCTGTCAACAAATATTTTTAAGGCCGGCAACGCGCCTGCTAATCCTTTGATGTAGCGGGTGTCTGTGGATGTTGTTTTTCACTTACCATCAGGTGAGCCAACTGTCCGTTTGCCCCCTCTTCTATAAAAAAAAAAAAAAAAAACAAATATTTTTGCGAAATCGGACACTCATTGGCTGAGAAGCTCATTCAGCCGTGTGTCACACCTGCTCAAAGTAAGCATGATTTCCCCAGGTCTCCCAACTCTCTGTTGCTTTGGCCCACTGATCCTGGAGAGATAAAGGTTATTATCATGTCTCTGAAAGATGGCTGTGCCACTGGAGTTGATAATATCCCCGCCTGGCTTATTAGGCGCAACTGTAATTTGCTTGTTGCACCCATCACCCATCTTTGTAATGTTGCACTAAGCACGGGTTGCTTCCCCGAGCAATTTAAAATATCTACTGTCAAGCCAATCCACAAGGGAGGTGATGAGTCCAGCGTCAGCAACTATAGGCCCATTTCGATTCTGCCAGTTCTCTCCAAAATTTTAGAGAAACTTATGAATAAAAGGTTAGTTTCTTTTCTTGAGTCTAACCATATATTATCTGACTCACAATTTGGATTCTGTGCTGGTAGATCAACGGAGGACGCAGTGATGGAGATGACAAACACATTAATGTCTGGAATTGAGAATAAACGGAAACTTCTCGTAATTTTTCTAGATCTTGCCAAGGCTTTTGACACGGTCGCTATCTTTATACTAATTGATAGGTTGGAGGAGGTTGGTGTGAGAGGCTTATCTCTTCTGCTTTTTAAAAACTATCTGCAAAACCGAAGGCAAAGAGTCAGGATCGGTCAAAGAACAAGTGACATTGTACCCATCTCATATGGGGTGCCTCAGGGTAGCGTTCTTGGTCCCACGTTGTTTCTTGTGTACATAAACGAACTTTGTCGAAGGAAGATCCCACAAGGAAAAATTATTTCCTTCGCAGATGATACTGCTTTACTGTTTGACGGCAGTACGTGGGAGGACGTGTATGATGCTGCACAGCGTGGATTTGACAGTGTATCGGCATGGTTAAAAAATAACATCCTGACTTTAAATGCAACTAAGACCTAGTACCTGGCTTTCTCCGCCACTAAAAAAGGTTTACCATCTTTTGGCACCATTCGAGCACATGTTTGCAACCCAGCTTCATACAGCAGTTGTGTATGTCCGGTCCTTGAAAGAGTGGACAATATCAGATACTTGGGGGTCATTATTGACTCTGCGTTCACCTTCAAGCCTCATATTTTGTCTCTCGTAGCTAAACTAAGGAAACTCATGTACATTTTCAAATGCTTAAGACATGTAGCTGATCGAAATACTATCGAATCTGTCTACTATGCGCTCTGCCCTATAACATACTGCATCACTGTATGGGGTGGTTCGTGTAAGTCAGCCCTTATTGGTGTAGAGAGAGCCTAGCGAGCAATCCTTAAAACAGCAGCGTCACTTCCTTTGAGATATCCGACCGACGATCTTTATAAATCCTGGGATGTCCTATCTGTGAGGAAATTGTTTATAACTCATATTCTGTTAAAAAAGCATACTCAGCTCCCATTCGACCCTAAAATTAATCAAGACAAAAGACGTAAAAACAAAGTATGCCCCTCTATCAAGGTTTCAACGGCTCTAGCTCGGAGACAGTACTATTACTTGGGAAACTTTCTTTATAACAGGGTTAACTCCCGTATACCCATTTATCACCTTCCAAGACTGAAATGTAAATTCACCATTACCAACTGGCTCAAATCTTTCACATACGATGATACCGAAAATCTACTTGTTCACTAGCAGCTGACTCTAGGTATATAATTGTTTGTATTTTTTTAACCGACTTCCAAAAAAGGAGGAGGTTCTCAATTCGACTGTATTTTTTTTTTTTTTTTTTTATGTATGTTACATCAGAACTTTTGACTGGGTGGAGCGATTTCGACAAATTTTATTTTAATCGAAAGGTGTTGTGTGCCAATTGGTCCCATTTAAATTTATTTGAGATCTAACAACTACTTTTCGAGCTATATCTAATAATGCGTTTTTACTTGACGCTTTATTCGTCGACCTACGTTGTATTATACCGCATAACTTTCTACTGGATGTACCGATTTTAATAATTCTTTTTTTGTTAGAAAGGAGATATCCCAAGTTTAGTACCATGATAAGGAAACTAGGATCTGATGATGGGATCCTAGAGAAATCGAGGGAAACTCTTGAAAATCCGCAATAACTTTTTACTAGGTGTACCGATTTTGATAATTCTTTTTTTGTTGGAAAGAAGATATTCCTAGTTTAGTACCATGATAAGGAAACCAGGATCTGATGATGGGATCCCAGAGAAATCGAGGGAACTTCTTGAAAATCCGCAATAACTTTTTATTAGGTGTACCGATTTTAATGATTTTTAATTTAATCGAAAGCCGATGTTTATCATGTGGTCACATTTAAATTTCATCGAGATCTGATAACTATTTTTTGAGTAATCTTTGATAATGCGTTGTTACTTGACTATTTTTTCGTCGATCTACGTTGTATTACTCGTCGATGTAATTGAAGTCGGTTTTTTTTTCGTTTGCGAGCAAACAATTATTTTTATTATTATTATTATTTTTTCTCTCTAATTACCTCAATTTTCTTGTTGACCTTTTGGGTCTTTGTTGGCAATTACTATAAATTGGTAAAACAAGTTTACATATACTTTCATCTGCGAGGCTTGTCTCCATTTGGACAAGTTGAGCACATGATCTTGTATTCTTAACTTTGGGGGGGGGGGACCTGGTGACTTATAGTAGAGGTATTTTATACCTTTTTTGAGCACCAGTCCTTCGCTAATCGTGTTGTCAAACTTTGTGTAAAAATTACTTATAACTTATAACTTATTATTGTTTTCAGTCTTGGATATGGGCGGGAAGGCCAGCGCATGGAGCCATCTACGACGATATGAGGGATTCTCATCAGGAGGACATACTAGCAACGTCATATAAAAAAATATTTACACAGTACCAGTAACATCAGAGATTTTATATTTTTCTAAATAAAAATAATCTTTAATATAACAATAAAATGAATAAATTACAAATTAACATTGTACATTTTGGTTGTTTTAAAGTTATTATTATTATTATTAATGGACATTATAATAATAATTATTATTTTAAAATGTGTTAAGGTGTAATCATTTAAGATTTGTAATATTGTACTAACATTAGATTATAAGCCGCATTGTTACTAACACTATATGGGCTAGTCCCGAAATAAAGATTTATTATTATTATTATTATTATTATTATTATTAAAAATACTGTTTTTAAGCAATTTTGTGTTCCTGTTGGCGAGTAAGGTAACCAGAGCTCCTGGAGGAAATGTGGATAGGGTCAGCAACACGCTTGCGACGCTTCTGGTGTTGCATATATCTATAAGCTACGGTAATCGATTACCACCAGGTGTAAAAATAAAATTTAAAATATAAGATTTTTTGATTTTAGTAAAGGTTTATATATTATTCTCAAAAGAAAAACTACAGAGTTTCTTGCCGATTCTTCTCTGCATAATCTACATACAATCTACATACAATCTACATACCGGGTGGTAGCTTCACTTTTAAAAATAGTATACACTTGTAAGTAAATGTAAGTACCTTAATGTATAAATATATACGTATAATATGAGGATATATACTATAGTATGAAGTTGAATCAAGCTTATAAAAATTTGTAACAATATGTACCTCACTGCAGCCACGACATAAACATGTAAAGAATTTATTTGTGGATGATAATTATGTTTATTGAATTAGGGAGTTCGGGGTACTGATTGTGAATAAATAAATAAATAATAATAAATAAGAAATATCATACAACATACACACATGGTCGTCTGTTTCTATGGTAAGCAACTTAATGCTTGTGTTACAGGTAACATCCGACTGTTATAACAATTTTTTTTATAAATATACACAGAAATAATACATAAATAAACATATAAATACGAATATTATATTACACCCAGACTCAGGCGGAAATCGAACCCGCAACCCGCAGGACAGAAAGCAGGGCCACTACAAACTGCGCCAAAGGGCTAATCGTAGCCGAGTTGTGAATGACCGATATTGCCTTCAGATGATCGAAATACGCTGTATATTAATTAGTACAATCAACACACAACACACAAGTAAGTATATTGGTTAGTAGTACTTATGTAGCTCTGAAGAGAGCTGTTTTAATATTCGATCGACACCCGATAAGACTTTTATTACAACACAACAATAGTCCCTAAAGATTTATATCTGTCCAGCGCAGTCGGTAAGCTCCTAACGTGTCTATCGCCGAGTTGCACGAAAAGGAACTAAAATTTAAGTAGTGATTAAACTAATTTAATCGCAAGAATTGTATGAAATTCTTGTAGACTTGTGTAACTTATGAGTGAGTGATACAAATGAAACATATCTTTTCAAGTGAGCTAATCTCTCATCAGCTCACTTACGTTTCAAATATATCTCCAGCTCACTAGTCTTATGATTCATTTTCGAGAGACTGACGTACTGAGCGGGAGTAAACGAGACTGAGCTAGTGAGCCACTCGATCGGACGATGGCGTTTATCATGCGAAAGAGAGAGATAGTTAGTTATGGCTCTGTATCTTTTCGATTCATATTTCACAAGGTCATAGACTCAATCGTCTTGCTTTGAACAAGCGAAAAAGTATTTTTTTCCAACCACATAAGGTTGCATTTTGGTTGCTTTATAAAATTATTTCACTGAGCTAAATGAGCTGAAGAGCTAAATGAGTGATATTTGCATTTTGGTTGCTTTATAAAATTATTTCACTGAGCTAAATGAGCTGAAGAGCTAAATGAGTGATATATATCCTAAGATCAAAATGATATATATCTCTCTTTTCTTTTCAGTGATATAAACTTCGCATGGCTAAATTCTTGTAATGAAATTAGTTTAATCTCTACTTAAATTTTAATTTTGTTTCGTGCAACTCGGCGTAAGTCAATTATCTGTAGTAAACCTTTTCTGGAATCTTATGTAAAAACAAACACATTTTTAACTGAACAAAACGCTAGCGCGATTTAAACGACACTTCATGCCATCTATTGGTAGATATCAATAATTATGTAGTTCTAATGTGCTTTCTTTTACACGTAAAGATGAGTTGCTGATGTTTTATGATGAAGACGATAATATAAATAATTTTAAGGTTTTTTGCTACTGTCGTTGAAGGGAAATCTCAATCATGTCATAGTGTGTGAATATTACGTGTTTGATAAACGCAAAAGACATGCTATATTCAAATTACTTACGGCACATACGAATACATTTTTATTTAAAATGTCTGATTTATTTCTAATTAAAATGTAATTAATTTAACAATACATGGTTATTCTAACTATTATCTAGTCATTTTAAGAATAGAATTGATTTTCAAAGTGATCCTGTGGCGCCAGCAACACCAGCAATAGTACGAGCGGAAGTTGTAGATGGCGTGAACAACGTATTAACAACCGGTCTAAATAAATTATAATCTGTCTAAATAATACATATACATGACAATGATAAAAAAGATAAAAAAATAAAAACAATCAAAAATAATAAAAAGTAATAATGATAATATATAAATAACATTTTTCGATTTTACATACATTATTAAATAAAAAATAACGAGTGAAATAAGAAAAAAATAATTGTGTTTGCTCGCAAACGAAAAAAAAACCGACTTCAATTACATCGACGACTAATACAACGGAGATCGACGAAAAAATAGTCAAGTAACTACGCGTTATCAAAGATTACTCAAAAAGTAGTTATCAAATCTCGATAAAATTTATATGTGACCACATTATAAACACCAGCTTCCGATTAAATTAAAAATTATTAAAATCTATACACCCAGTAAAAAGTTATTGCAGATTTTCGAGAGTTTCACTCAATTTCTCTGGGATTCTATCATCAGATCCTGGTTTCTTTACCATGGTACTAAACTAGGGATATCTTCTTTCCAACAAAAAAAGAATTATCAAAATCGGTACATCTAGTAAAAAGTTATTGCGTATTTTCAAGAGTTTCCCTCGATTTCTCTAGGATCCCATCATCAAATCCTGGTTTCCTTATCATGGTACTAAACTTGGGATATCTCCTTTCCAACAAAAAAAGGATTATCAAAATCGGTACATCCAGTAGAAAGTTATGCGGTATAATACAACGTAGGTCGACGAAAAAAGCGTCAAGTAAAAACGCATTATTAGATATAGCTCGAAAAGTAGTTGTTAGATCTCAAATAAATTTAAATGGAGGAGAACCTCCTCCTTTTTTGGAAGTCGGTTAAAAAGGAAAAATAATAGTCAACCGAGGATTTGAACCGTGGTCTTTTCGATTGTCCGCTTCCCAACTGAGATTTTATAACTTTGCTGAAATTTGCGAAATTTGCATTTGTATTCTAACGATATTTTTTCATTGTCTAAAAACTGGGATAAAACGACACTTTCTAAAAATGAATCCTAACTAGATTTGTCTCCCCCGAAATTCCTTGCATACTAAACTTCATGAAAATCGTTGGAGCCGTTTCCGAGATTCAGATTATAATATAAATATACAAGAATTGCTCCTTTAATAGTATAAGATTTTCATGTATGTAGTACTATGTACGCGCTAATACAGAGCTCTCATTCGATCAGTGCCCCCAACTCTTAAAAGTCCCTAAATTGAAAAAAAACCCCTAAACCTAAAATTGAAATTATTTAAAAATCAGTCAGATATTTTCCTATTAGATTTTACTTTTCAAAGGAGTTTAATGTTGAAACTATTTTTTATACTTTCCCTTTTCTTCTTATACTTTGCTTTAGTAAAGAATTATATAATTATTATAAATTACTTAATATTTTAGAAATCGATAATTGAGGAAGTGTTTTTTTAATTGTTTTTTGTATTAAAAATATATCATGTTCTGACTAATTAAAAATTCCCTAGAAAATACCCTAAAAAAATGTATCCCCTAAAAGTTTTCCAAAACATTGTCGCTATTTGCAAAATATCCCTATATTTAGGGGAATATCCTCCAAGTTGGCATCACTTGACTCGATATTTCATTCAAATTATTACGCCCGTGTAGCGAGGGAAAAACCGATTTTAAAAAGGTATACAAGTAACGGTTTCAGCGCGTTGTACAATTGGCTAATAATACTTTGAACAACTTTAATATGACGGTCTTCAAGTTGTGCTCCTGTTCCTCATAATGACCGTTAGTAATTCGACGTTATTCTTCCGTGCGCCTTTTACGTATTCGCTAGTAAATATCGTAAAAACAATCCTAGTTACGATATGCGACTTTATAGAATTTTATTTAGATTTTGTGTGTAAAGTGAAGTGAAATGTTTTGTGAAAATGACTGTATGTAAGGTATGTATGACTGTATGTAAAATGACTGTATGTAAGAATTGTTTGAACTCTGGTTAAAACTACGTAATTGAGATTAAATACGCTTGCTGCTTGCAGCGTTGGTCTCAACGACGCAGCAAAATAATGCGATGCCATCAGGTCAGTGGTCGTTATACACTAATGCTCTGGCTATTCCATACACAATCGGGATCTAATTTAAGGGGTTTGGGGGAGAGGAGGTGAAGGGGGGGGGGGAGGTGTTTATATGCTAGAATAAAGGTATAGGAATTGGCGAAATACCTAAAGCCGAATCGGAGCACCCCACTGTCCACGTGGTCTTGGTCTGCCTTAACTCTAGTGTTTTTTTTAAGCCGGACGCGCGGAGTGATGCAGCACTCACTCATGCTCCATTCCGCAGCGGAGGCTGCCTCAGCCGCTCCTCTAGGCATTCGTTCCCGCGCTTTGGCAAGCAAGGGCGGAAGGGTTGCACTTCCCGCAGCGCCGGAGCCAAGTGTTATTCTATCCTCAAAGGTGTTAGGTTATTTTTTTTTGTAATGAAAATATAAATAGATCCCGATTGTCTATAAGCTTACCAATGCTTTTATAATCATTAATTTAAAAAATAATAATTAAAAAAAAAAACAAAAAACCCGCCTGCGTGAAGAACAACTAATAGAAAATCAACTGAAAAAGCTGGAACAAGATAAAAATTCAATATGCACACAAAGTCAGCGAAATAAATAGAAACAGTATCAAACATTTTTTGCTGTACATTTAAAATATATTAATACGGTAGTCCTTCGAAACTTTATGCAACGTCGTACATAACATGCAGTCGGAGACATGCACAAAGAGAGAATGATTTGACTTATCCTTCAATTTCATGCCTCCGACTGCATATTATCTATGACGTTGCATAAAGTTTCGAAGGACTACCTTATTAATATATTTTAAATGTACAGCAAAAAATGTTTGATACTGTTTCTATTTATTTCGCTGACTTTGTGTGCATATTGAATTTTTATCTTGTTCCAGCTTTTTCAGTTGATTTTCTATTAGTTGTTCTTCACGCAGGCGGGTTTTTTGTTTTTTTTTTTAATTATTATTTTATTTATGTCTTTTTAGTCAGACAAATTACGTAATCGGTTCAATTAATTAAAACAGTTTACATCATGTGGTTGATTAAGTAAATTTTTAGCGTCAAGAGAACTGATAGCAAGCCCGGAGAAAGATCTCACTCTGCTCAAAGCAACGTAAGCCTGACCTTTAGCAAATAGGTGACTGCTTAAATCAACAACTATTAGTTTTAATATAATGAAATTATTATTAAAATTATTTGTTTGTATTTGGTATTATGTATTTGTTATTAATTTTATTAATGTAATTGTAAATTGGTGTGACATTTATTAATTTTTATTTGTAATTTTAATTGTATGTTTTTTTTTAACCATTGTATTTTATTTGAAAGGCTACACCCCGAAGTTGATCGTCGCCTAGGAGGCGAGTTTGACATGGCATAGGCGTGCGAAAGAGCAAAGTCCACATTTTTTAAACTTTAATATTGTATTTCTGTCTTAGTATTACGGTAATAATAATCTATTACGGTAATAATAATCATAATATACCTTTTTAAAATCCTTGTATTGTGCCCTTCAATTTGATACCCATATTGTAGTATTCGAGAAAAAAAATTTTTTTTTCATTAAATACAATGGCTTCGCACAGCCGCCATGTTTGATTTTTTTTAATGTCACCTATCTAAGAACACTTGGGCAGCAAAGACGAACCTAACGATACCTCAGTTATGTAAATCCGTTTAGTGGTTCTGGAAATATGAGGTAGTAAAGAATATTACATACATACATACATACAAGATACGCGCGAAAAACATAACCCTCCCTTGGCAGTCGGGTAAAAAACATAACCCTCCCTTGGCAGTCGGGTAATAATCCTGTCTGATTGTTAAAACTGCTTGAAAATCCATTCGATAGTAATTTAGTTTATTTAGAATATCTATACTAATATTATAAAGCTGAATAGTTTGTTTCTTTGTTTGTTTGTTTGAACGCGCTACTCTCAGAACTACTGGTCCGATTTGAAAAATTCTTTTAGTGTTAGATAA
Source organism: Melitaea cinxia (assembly GCF_905220565.1). Taxonomy (NCBI): domain Eukaryota; kingdom Metazoa; phylum Arthropoda; class Insecta; order Lepidoptera; family Nymphalidae; genus Melitaea; species Melitaea cinxia. The sequence continues at coordinate 97,182 of NC_059399.1, read as the reverse complement.
CTTATTTATCGAGGAAGGTTATAACCTTGCTCGAGAAATTGGCGTTTTAAAATCGGGGGTTCCTTTTTCCTCTCGAGAGCTTCCGCTGTGTGCGCTGCGGAAACAGTTAAAGTTTCGCAAAAATCATGTATGAGAAAATTATTTCCCTTTAAAAGTTCTAAAAAAAAGTCCGCGACAGTATGTCTACCTTTAAAGGTTGGCTCACTATAACCTTCTTTTTTTTTAACCGACTTCCAAAAAAGGAGGAGGTTCTCAATTCGACTGTATTTTTTTTTTTTTTTTTTTATGTATGTTACATCAGAACTTTTGACCGGGTTGACCGATTTCAACAAATTTTGTTTTAATCGAAAGGTGGTGTGTGCCAATTGGTCTCATTCAAATTTATTTGAGATCTAACAACTACTTTTCGAGTTATATCTAATAATCCGTTTTTACTTGACGCTTTTTTCGTCGACCTACGTTGTATTATACCGCATAACTTTCTACTGGATGTACCGATTTTGATAATTCTTTTTTTGTTGGAAAGGGGATATCCCTAGTTTGGTACCGTGATAAGGAAACCAGGATTTGATGATGGGATCCTAGAGAAATCGAGGGAAACTCTCGAAAATCCGTAATAAATTTTTACTGGGTGTACCGATTATGATGATTTTTAATTTAATCGAAAGCTGATGTTTATCATATGGTCACATATAAATTTTATTGAGATCTGATAACTACTTTTTGAGTAATCTTTGATAACGCGTAGTTGCTTGACTATTTTTTCGTCGATCTACGTTGTATTACTTGTCGATGTAATTGAAGTCGGTTTTTTTTCGTTTTTTATTAACGAAATTTGTTCTAAAATTTTGCATTAGTTTTTATAAACATGATATTAATCCTTATTTTAATAAATACATTATTAATCACAAGTATTTAATCTAAGCTAATATTATTAAGCTGAAGAGTTTGTTGATTTGTTTGTTTGAACGCGCTAATCTCAGGAACTACTGGTTCGAATTGAAAAATTATTTTTATGTGTTGGATAGTCTATTTATCGAGGAAGGCTAAAATTGTCTTTGACATCACTTAATTATTTAACATCTTCACAATTAATTGCATTTAACATTTTCATCACATACAATTTTAAAATGACTCCGAAAAAAAAATACTAAAAGAAATAAATAAATAATTTGCCATCAACTTTATGTATAATTTTTCTGTACATTATTTTTAGTATAATATATAATAAATAAATAAATGATAAATATAATAAGAATAAGTATTATCCGCAAGAACATTATGTATGTTGTTAAATTATAGACTGTTTACATTTCGTATCTCGAATAAAAATTTAGTTTCATAATGCAATCTTTAATTTTTTTTTATGTTCAGCTAAATTACAAAAACTAATTGGAAAAAACAAATTGAAAAAAAAATCAAAAAGCCAACGTCACGCGGTGTTCCCAGGCGGTCACCCATCAAATTACTGACCGCGCCCGATTTTTGGTGATCGAACGAAAATCGGTGTATTCAACGGGGTATGGAAGTTTAACTTCAAAAAAAAAACATGTATTGTTTGTATTGTCTAATAACTATAATTGTATTTGCTCGCAAACGAAAAAAAAAACCGACTTCAATTACATCTTAGTCGAATTGAGAACCTCGTTCTTTTATGGAAGTCGGATAAAAAAGCTGTGAATGTTGTATATAAAGACATTCTGTAGTATATTTAGTATCAGCATTGCCCATGCGAAGCCCGGGCGGGCCCGGGCGGGTCGCTAGTTTCTAACTAAAAAGTTGCTAGAAAAATTCTGTTTTGCTGTTGTCGTTCTCTCTTCACGTTCTACTTCCTGTCCAAGGTGGTTACGAGCCTTCATACGCTCAACATTTAAAAAAATATCCTTTTATTTAGCTATTATTCAAAGTATATGTATAATACGGAAAAAAATAAAGAAAATTACATGCTTAAGTATGAATATTTTATAGTTTAGTTTAAATAATAAAAAAAAACAAAAGCACAATTTTTTTTTTGTTTTTGGGAGGTTTTATTTTGAAGGTTCGATCTTCTACTACTGTAATATAAACTCTGTGTAATTAAAAATTATTTTCTACTTTTTAGTACGATTAGTTATAAGAGCGTGTTCTTTTTTTATCTATATTTTTTTTTTAACGATTTTAATGTATTCACGATCAACCTATTAACGAGTACAGTAAGAAATTCCTTCGATAGTGCTAGCCTTAAAGATTTATATGTTATCAGTGCCATCTACCGTCCTTACTATGCGTAAATATCTTACATTTAAAAAAAAAGTAATGAAATATATATGTAAATAAATAAATATATATGGTAGTTACAATTGTATGCTATAACGGTAAATCCTCATGGTGTATGTCATGTTAGGCAAACAAAGTCTACATCTGTAAAACATTATATAATATATATGTAAATGCTTAAGTATAAATAAACGAATGCTATTTTATTGCACCACAGTTTGTCCTAACTTGAATTATCAGACACCTTTAAACAGTATGATGAGATACCACTGCATTATTTAAAAACACACATAGATATTTTTACAAATTATTTCTCTTTTGTTTTCATCTTTAATTGTAGTTAATTTAATTTAATTGTAAAACACTATCTTACGTTCTTGCCATTTGTATGTTATTTATATTATGTTATAAGTGTATGCTAGATAAATGTAGTTATCACCTATAATTAAAGTTACACTCAGACTACGGTTACCTATTGTATATGTACTTGAAATACGGTGTGTACATTGTTGGTGTTCTATAAAAAAAAAAAAACACCATTGTCATGTATACACTAATTTGTATTGTGATCGATATTTAAAGAAAGAACTAATTAAACATAAAAATCGATTTGTCGTCTTCACACTAGATGGCAGTGGTTGTATTTTTAATCACGCTAACGTTGTGATAAACTTGAAACATATGATAAGCGATGGTTCAGTTTTCTGGTGGTTTGGTGGTTTGGTGGTTTGGTGGTTTGGTGGTTTGGTGGTTTGGTGGTTTGGTGGTTTGGTGGTTTGGTGGTTTGGTGGTTTGGTGGTTTGGTGGTTTGGTGGTTTGGTGGTTTGGTGGTTTGGTGGTTTGGTGGTTTGGTGGTTTGGTGGTTTGGTGGTTTGGTGGTTTGGTGGTTTGGTGGTTTGGTGGTTTGGTGGTTTGGTGGTTTGGTGGTTTGGTGGTTTGGTGGTTTGGTGGTTTGGTGGTTTGGTGGTTTGGTGGTTTGGTGGTTTGGTGGTTTGGTGGTTTGGTGGTTTGGTGGTTTGGTGGTTTGGTGGTTTGGTGGTTTGGTGGTTTGGTGGTTTGGTGGTTTGGTGGTTTGGTGGTTTGGTGGTTTGGTGGTTTGGTGGTTTGGTGGTTTGGTGGTTTGGTGGTTGGGTTAGGTTTGGGTTAGGTTTGGGTTAGGTTTGGGTTAGGTTTGGGTTAGGTTTGGGTTAGGTTTGGGTTAGGTTTGGGTTAGGTTTGGGTTAGGTTTGGGTTAGGTTTGGGTTAGGTTTGGGTTAGGTTTGGGTTAGGTTTGGGTTAGGTTTGGGTTAGGTTTGGGTTAGGTTTGGGTTAGGTTTGGGTTAGGTTTGGGTTAGGTTTGGGTTAGGTTTGGGTTAGGTTTGGGTTAGGTTTGGGTTAGGTTTGGGTTAGGTTTGGGTTAGGTTTGGGTTAGGTTTGGGTTAGGTTTGGGTTAGGTTTGGGTTAGGTTTGGGTTAGGTTTGGGTTAGGTTTGGGTTAGGTTTGGGTTAGGTTTGGGTTAGGTTTGGGTTAGGTTTGGGTTAGGTTTGGGTTAGGTTTGGGTTAGGTTTGGGTTAGGTTTGGGTTAGGTTTGGGTTAGGTTTGGGTTAGGTTTGGGTTAGGTTTGGGTTAGGTTTGGGTTAGGTTTGGGTTAGGTTTGGGTTAGGTTTGGGTTAGGTTTGGGTTAGGTTTGGGTTAGGTTTGGGTTAGGTTTGGGTTAGGTTTGGGTTAGGTTTGGGTTAGGTTTGGGTTAGGTTTGGGTTAGGTTTGGGTTAGGTTTGGGTTAGGTTTGGGTTAGGTTTGGGTTAGGTTTGGGTTAGGTTTGGGTTAGGTTTGGGTTAGGTTTGGGTTAGGTTTGGGTTAGGTTTGGGTTAGGTTTGGGTTAGGTTTGGGTTAGGTTTGGGTTAGGTTTGGGTTAGGTTTGGGTTAGGTTTGGGTTAGGTTTGGGTTAGGTTTGGGTTAGGTTTGGGTTAGGTTTGGGTTAGGTTTGGGTTAGGTTTGGGTTAGGTTGGGGTTAGGTTTGGGTTAGGTTTGGGTTAGGTTTGGGTTAGGTTTGGGTTAGGTTTGGGTTAGGTTTGGGTTAGGTTTGGGTTAGGTTTGGGTTAGGTTTGGGTTAGGTTTGGGTTAGGTTTGGGTTAGGTTTGGGTTAGGTTTGGGTTAGGTTTGGGTTAGGTTTGGGTTAGGTTTGGGTTAGGTTTGGGTTAGGTTTGGGTTAGGTTTGGGTTAGGTTTGGGTTAGGTTTGGGTTAGGTTTGGGTTAGGTTTGGGTTAGGTTTGGGTTAGGTTTGGGTTAGGTTTGGGTTAGGTTTGGGTTAGGTTTGGGTTAGGTTTGGGTTAGGTTTGGGTTAGGTTTGGGTTAGGTTTGGGTTAGGTTTGGGTTAGGTTTGGGTTAGGTTTGGGTTAGGTTTGGGTTAGGTTTGGGTTAGGTTTGGGTTAGGTTTGGGTTAGGTTTGGGTTAGGTTTGGGTTAGGTTTGGGTTAGGTTTGGGTTAGGTTTGGGTTAGGTTTGGGTTAGGTTTGGGTTAGGTTTGGGTTAGGTTTGGGTTAGGTTTGGGTTAGGTTTGGGTTAGGTTTGGGTTAGGTTTGGGTTAGGTTTGGGTTAGGTTTGGGTTAGGTTTGGGTTAGGTTTGGGTTATTTTTTTTTTTTTTTTTTTTTTTTTTTTTTTTTTTTTTTATTTTTTTTTTTTCTTACCCTCCGATATAGGGGTCGGAGACTTTGTCTGCTATCTACTCTTTCATACCAGTTCTCGCTTTCATGCCTCTCGTACTTCCATGCTGCATACTTTTTCTTTCTCACATTCATCACCTTTCTCACACAGGGTGGGTTCCCACTAGTTTAGAGGCCTACTGGCTACCTTTACTTAGTACTTAATTAAGCGGGTAAATAATTGGACACATATTTATTTCATATTTTGTTTTACAGGGTTCATGAGTTTTACTAAAATTTATTGTCTTAATGATACGTATGATCATTATTACAATACGCTATGTTATATTATATTTGACTTAAACTATTCTTTTATAATTTTATTTCGAGATGTCCAACATTCCAAACTATTTAAACTTATTTTATCTCTCTGTCTATGCTTATTTTAAATTAACATTTTATTTCTTTTGTAATTTTTATTTCAAATTTTCTTTTATTCCAATCTTACTATTTTAATTTGTTTTATCAAAACAAACATTTTATCTTACATACTATTATCTTAATCTATTCTTATTTTATTCTACATTCTTATTTCTTTTATAATTTAATTTCGAGTTTTTACATGTTTTAAACTAATCTTAATGCTAATAGTTTGACAACTTTTACTTAATCCTACTTACATCTACTTATTCTATGCTATCGTTTTATATTCTAATGATATAAACATAGCATGTTTGCCTGCCTTCCTAATGGAGAGCAATTCATTTATTTGCCGTGGTTTTGCTAGGATTTGTATCCGTTATCCAACTACAGAACCTTTGTTGTCTGAAGGTGCCCTGTAACCCAACAAGACGAAGTCCCGTGCAGGAGTCGGTGGTCGCGCGCTTCCCTCTTGCTCCACTGGAGTCCTGTCTTGCAACAAACATACAAGTTTCTTCCGAAGCCAAGACCCCCGCAGAGTGTCTCGCGCGTATGTCGCCAGGGAATGGAGACTTCTTGCTAGCACGCCACCGCGCCGACCATCGCACCTTCAGGAGTACGCGACTGTTGACCGCGCTAACTCGTCCCACTTACTCCTAACTGGGCAGTCACTGCTGAAGGCGTTGTGATCTAGCTTATCCAGCTTTGCTCTTCGGCAGTTTCTGCAGGAGGGCGGGACGGCCTGCGCCCAGTCCGAGCACTCCGTCTTCAGGTGCGGGCCGCCGCAGTGGCTGCACACGTCGACCGACTCTACACAATACTTCCTGCTGTGCCCGTAGCCCAGGCATCGGGAGCACTGCACCAACGGGGACTGGTCCTCAGCCCTCACCCTCTGGAGGTCGATATGGACATACCCTTTACGGGTAATCCTATCCCAGAGGGCGGGCGAGGTCTCCAGAACCACGTGGGCCGCGTGCGGATTCCGAGCCCGCCGCCTGTATCGAACCCTAACCCTACTGGTCTCCTGGTCGAGGCCGTCAAACAGTTCCAGATTCTGGTTCCTCAGGGCCTTCAATACGTCCTCGTCAGTGTTAACTGACGAGACGCCCCTCAGAACCAGAAGCGGGTCCCTGTTACTTACCTCCTCGACCAGGAGACCCTTACCTTTCTCTTCCACTCTCATTCGCGCTTTATTCCTTTCTTCTTTCGTGCTGAAGGCCATCACTATTTTTCTATCCTTGGCCTTCCGCACTTTCTCGACCCTAACCCACCCCTCTTTGGCCTCCATTGTCTCCCTTAGCTGGGTAAGGACTTCCTCACCCGTCAATAGCTCATTTGCTGACGAGATCACCAGCGAGTGTGAGGCAACCGGTCTCCTCGGCGGAGATCCGGCCGCCGCAACACTCGCGTAGGTTCTCTGTTCGACCACCGCTTCCTCCTGTTTGGTCAGTCTGTCCTGTATGTCTTGGAGACGTTTTCCGTTCTCAATCAGGAGGCGGGTATGCTCGTCCAGTTTCAGGCTCAGCGTGGAGTCGAGTGACACTTTTGGCATGGTTTCGGCAGCCGATGCCGTCGGCGAAGGCCCGCGCAGCGAGTGCTGCGAGTTCTCCCTGCTGGGGTTGAGTACCCTCACCTTCATCGCATTTATAATTTCAAGCTCGGCCTCACTCGCCTCAAGCATCTTGTAAAGTCCATCTACGGCTTCACAAATCATCTCCTTGTATTCCCGCTTCAAGTTTTTGGAGCCTGTTGTCACCATCTCACACTTGCGGACTAACTCCTCGGCTGCCTCGATCCTCGCTGACTTTTTAGGTCCTTCTACGGTTCGCTGAGACAATCGGCGGGGACCGCACGGTACACCCATTTGCGGCGACTCCGGAGTCCCCATCGCCTCAGCTTTGTCCTTAGTGTATATAGGAGTAGGCCCTTTGTTAGGGCCAGTCCGTAGCGGGAGCCTCGGGGCTGCCCCGTCCGTCGACCTCCTAGTTGCCTTCACCGGTTTCGCAGACTGAGCCGTTCTGGCCTTACTTTGGGGGGGTGAGCGCAGACCGAACATATCGGAGGCGCGTCAAAATACGTAAAATAAAAGAACAAAAATAAATTATTATAAAATCAATATTCTATATATATACAATGGTCAATATAGGGCAAAACAAATATTTTTGTTTAAAGTTAAAAATATTTACGGGAACGGCTCGTAAAAAGTCGCTCCCCGATCAAGGAGGCAGGCAAATATGCCCCGGTTCCTATATAACTTAAAACTAAACTTAAATTATGAAAATGTAGAGAAAACTCTACATTTTCGTCAAGGACTCTACGTAGAGTCACCACCCACAGTCAGCGTTATAGCTCTTCCTGAGAGCCCGTCAACGGTGAAAACCGCGTCGCTCTACGACCAGTGGTTCCCGAGATATCCTATCTTCTAACTTCAGGCTTAATAGCCCGAAAAAACCCAAGTTCCTTCTTTAAAATAAAGAAATTCAATATTTCAGGAACCGCTGATCGCAGAAACCCGTGCGACGGCTCTCCGTACTGGCCCGGAGCTGCTCCGTCCACTCCCGGTCCAAAAAACAGGATCGGGAGGTTGACTCTACGTAGAGCCGCTTTGTGCTTCCAGGCACAGGTCTGTGAGCAGCAATATTGACCTCGAAAATCCCAACTCGATACGATTAAAAATAACCGAGTTATTGCTGCTCAAAGTTTTTACAAATGGCGACCAATATGGCCGCCACGAAGTCTAATATTGCCCAATTCGGCCCCAGTTAACCTAAATAACCCGTGTTTGGGTTCGTTGGATCGGGCTTTTTATTTTCTATTTATATATAATACAATCAAAATTTTAAAACTAACCCCCGATTTTTGGGGGTGAAAAAACTTAAAATTTTAAACTAAAATTAAGATTAAAAATAGAAAAATAATACAAAAATTTTACAAAAAATCTGGGGTACTATTTACACTTAAATCTAATTTTTAAGATGCCTTTTGGAGATACTGGACTGCGGGGAGCACCCCCTCGTGCTCACCCTTAATTTGAAAATTTTATATCTCAGAAAGTAGGCAACCGAAAATTTTGAAATTTAAAATATATATAAAACTAATTAAAACGAATGGAATTTAATAAATTTTGGGGGGGGTCGTCGCTTTCCTTTTTGAAAAATTTTTAATTGAAAAGTGACGTAATTTTTAAAGTTCAATATCTCCACAAGTACTTAACTTATCGAGACGCTGTAAACGCCTGGGTGTCCGCCTCGCCGTGCTGCGTCGAAAGAAGTGCCGCAGGACCACCTCGCACCCCGGGAACTGGGGGCACGTGTCCACGTGGAACTTGTTTTTTTGCAGATTTCTCCGCGCGCAAGCGCCGGAAAAATCCACAAGTTACGTCAAAAGTTAGGTCTCAATGAGACCTTTCCAGGGATATATTAAAAAGTATATGTTGTCGATCTTAAAACCGCAGCGTTCACCCGACAACTTTTTCACTGCAAGTAATTTGCGGTTTTTCACTTCTAAAAGTTTTTATTTTTCAGTTTTCAACACACTGTTTTCACAGACACTTAGAACACGTCTTTGCGCAACTTTTCGTATATCGCACGTCAAAATTTGTTACGAATTACTCACTTTCGTATCTTCTGCAAACTTATTTATTTGCATTTTTCGCACGTTTTTGAAGTTTTTCACAGTTTTTTCACTTTTAAAAATATTTACAAAAATGTTACAAGAAAATAAATTGCACCACGAGATAGGGCGCACAAAGGCGCAACTTTTGGTGTATTACACGTAACTCTACGGTTGAAAAAACCCACTTTTTCCGAATTTTTAAACTTAAAAATTTTCGGAGCGACTCAGAAAACACGTGTTCGCGACCGTTTTTAGGTTTGGGTTAGGTTTGGGTTAGGTTTGGGTTAGGTTTGGGTTAGGTTTGGGTTAGGTTTGGGTTAGGTTAGGTTAGGTTAGGTTAGGTTAGGTTAGGTTAGGTTTTTTTTTTTTTTTTTTTTTTTTTTTTTTTTTTTTTTTTTTTTTTTTAAATAAGTTGGTAAACAATTGGGTTCTTTATTTCGAGGATGAGTGACGAGACATAGTAATAAGTGAGTAAGATGAATACGCTCCGGCCAGTAATAGAAATAGTCTTGATAATTGTATAAAAATCGATGATAATAGACAAATTAAATATGTAAGTTGTAGCTCCAGTGGAGACTTGAAATGGAGCGCTGCATGGGTGCAGGGGGGCAGAACTTGCGATTTGATACAATTGTTCAATCCCCTACAGACCATGCAGCGCGAATGATGGAGATGATGATGAGTGGGCTGAGTGGGCAAAGGGTTAAGGCCATATTACAATTCCGAGTAACCTTTACGCCCGGCCCAAAGTGATGAAATGATGAATTAACAAGTGATTATAAAATGAGATATACAAAAGATGGAGATTATAAACAAAATGAACTTAAGCTAAGGTAGTAAAAGTATATATGGTTTTTTTTTTTTTTTTTTTTTTTTTTTTTTTGAGTATATTGATCTTTTTTGATTATACATTTATGTTTTTTATTGATTTACAGAGTATTTTTTTTTTTTTTTTTTTTTTTTTTATATTATAATAATATAGATAATATATTAAGTAATCTTAAAGAACAAAATTAATCTTAAAAACTATTATATATTAATATATCTTATATAGTATTGACAAAGTAGAATAAAAATCAAAAAGAGGTAATAAAAATAAAAATAAAAATGAAGAACAACAATCATAACATAAGTTATTAATCTTAAGACAAGGTAAAACATAATAGATTAAAAGTACAGTCAAGTTCGACTCGGAGCACTCCCGCGAAGCCCTGGTGGGTGAGTCCTGAAGCGTCGCCGCGTTAGAATAATGAGAAGTGTAAGTAAGAGTAGGAAAAATCCCGAGCTGAGCGAAGTATGTGGAGTGTTATGCGTGAGTGTAAAAGATAGAGTTAAAGTGGTTATTATGATTGTATGAGTGTAAAGGAATTATGTATATAAATGTTAACTAAATGGATAATATATATGTAAGAGTAAGGATAGAAATATATATAAATGTAAAAGGAGTCTGAGCGATATATGGGTAAAGAGTAGTGTGAACAGGTACCTGCAGTTCGTGGGAAGAGAGTGTGGTGTGTAAAGTGTACGAATGAGAAGCAAGACAAGACGAACAATTTAGAACTTACGGAGCTGCCCGTGCCACACTGTTCGGTGAGGGTGTCGGAGCAGTTCCGTAGTCTATGTTTTGCCTTGTCTTGTTACGCATGGAACGCACAATAGGGCAAGTGGTAGAGGTGGCTTTGTGTTCTGTAGGGTGTTTGTTATTAAACTTCATATTATGAGACACACAGTTGAAGCATTTGTAGGTGCCGGTCTCTGCGACAGTTGAGCCGTCGACAGAGACGGAGGTGTTGTGTCGGCATTCTTTATGAATATGTCCATCTTCCGCGCAGTGCGCGCACCGCGTGGAAGAGGACTTGCAGTGGGTGGCAGTGTGCCCGAACTGCAGGCACTTGTGGCACTGTAAGAAGGGACTGAATTCTTCGATGTGTACGCGCTGATAATCAACGCGCACACGATCGAGGGACAGTAAGGTGCGGAAGGCTGTAGGGTGTGTTATGAAAACGGCGTTGTAGAGTAAAGGGTTTCTGTTATCCCTTTTGAATTTATATTTGATATATGAGGAGTCGAATTCGCTAAGCTCGGGATTTTGTCGCATAATAATGTCCGTAAGCTCCTCAACGGCGACATCGCAGGACACACCCTTCAAAATAATCATAGGCTTGAGGCGGCTAGCCACCTCAGCGGAGACTTTGGCGTCGTTAGCCGCTTTAATGCGTTGCAGGGCGTCGTCGCGGTCGCGCTCCGTGTCGAACTCGATGCGGAGTTTATTTTTAGATAATGGGGCTACCTTGGCCGGAGCGTAATTAGTTTCGCGAAAGGATATTGTAGATTTTAAGTTTCTAAATGTTTCCTCTCGGGAGGAGGCCGGGGTTTTAGAGGCGACAACGATGGCTGGTTTCGTGCTCGGAGGTGTGGTAGAGGCGGCTTTGGCCGCCGGGGAAGGTCGGGCGGTAGGGCCGGGCAGGTCCCTGGGCTGGGCTTGACGCCCGGCGATAGACGCGTATGTCGATATTATATTCTTGGAAGTCGCAGAGTGTTCAGCCTTGATCTCTTCGCGCAGCTTGGAGACCTCGTCTTTTACTAATTGGGTCAAATCGGTGACCACATTCTTGTAACACGTGGGTGAGTTGAAAGTGGGGTCGTATTTTTCTTGTTCAGCTATGTTTATTTCGAGGTAGGTCTCACAAGCCACGCGAATCTCCTGGGCGGCGCACTGTATGAGGTCCTTGTTGACCGAAGTCACGCTTTTGCCCTCACGGACAGCGTGACATATTGTCTCAGTAAGCTGTTCGATAATTGTGCGGAAGCTGGCCTCACTTCGAACGTCGGAGCCCAGGTATGGAAGCTTCTTGCTCGTTTTATCTTTTTTCCCCGCAGGGGCAGCCATGACGGGAAAAGGGGGATAGTGTCAGGGTGAGGTAAAACTAAGTCAAATGTAAGGTATAAGAAATCGGAACAAAAAAAAATTTTGGGGGGGGGGGGTTGTAAAGAAGGGGGGGTGCTAGGTGTGTGCGGTAACTGTAGAGAAAAGGAGAAAATATAATAAAAAAATTTTTGGTGGTGGGGGTGTGGGGGGGGGTGGTAGGGGGTGGGTTTTGTAGAAGTGGTGAAACTAAAGAATAGATAAAGAATTCAAGAAAATAAAATTTGGGGGGGGAGGGGGTAGGGGGTGGTAAGGGGGTGGGTTGTGTAAAGGGGGTGAAGTAGGTGTCAAAGGTGAAAACCGCAGCCAAATCGGTTAAGAAATGGCTGAGTTATAGCAATTAATAGAATTCTTTAATATTTCCTTAATAAAATATTAAAGAATTCTATTTTTAGAACACGAATATCCGATTATCTATATAAAGAAGTTATGAGTTTAAATAATATATATTGAAAGAGGAATATTATAGTCCCCTTGTGAGGCAGGAGGATGAAAATTTGAGATGGGGGTAAAAAGCCAACGGAGAAGCCGTTGGCGCAAGAAAATCCGGGAAAATCGAAGGTTTTTGGGGGGGGGGGGAGGGGGGGAGGGTGGTTTTTGGTTGGATGGGGTAGTAGGGGTAAAATAAGTAGTATTCGTGAAAACCGGGAATTTATCGGATTTATATTAAAAGAATTAAAGAATTAAAACGGTTTTTATTAAAATTTAGGTGAATGAGTGACTTGTAATTTTATAAGAATTTTTAAACCTATTATGAAAGAAAACAAATTAGTTATGTGTTTAAACAGAATTTTGAAAGGTCTATTGTGTCTAAGTCGTTGGGCTTCCACGAAAACTAAATATAGAAAGGGGGTAAGTGTAACGTAAGGAAGTTGATGAAGAAGGAAAATCTGGAGAAAGTGGAAAATTTGGGGGGGGGGGGGGGGGGGGGTGAGATTTCGATTGGGTGGGATGAAGGATGTAAAAGGAGTGGATAAGGTGAAAACCGCGTCAAAATCGGTTGGGAGGATCAGGAGTAATGGAATTTTTTAAAGTTTCTATAGTTTTGCTCAATATTTACGTAAACGTAAATATTGAGCTTTTTTCCTGTAGGAATTGCGGGATAAAAAGTAGCGGAAAAGGAGAAGGGAGGTCCAAAAAGGTTTGCTACTGAAGGGGGTGTAACTAGGATTAAGGACAAGGGAGTTATTAAGGATGTAAAGTTAAGGCGTGGCGTTATCTTGCTCACAAACTTAGTGCTGCGGTAGTAACTTCTGAGTGGAAGTGAATATCTTCTAAATTTATAAATGGAAAAATCTGAATTTTGCTTAGTTTTATTCTTATTGATACACTTTAACACTGAATATGATAAAATATATAGGTCCTCACTGATAATTTTAATCTAGCTCACTGGTAAGGTACATAATACAGTTTTGTAGCTTGACACTAAGTTTGTAATCACAATTATAGTTAGTAAGTTGTAATTATAGGCGCACAATAGAGATAACTTCCCCTAAGAATAGACCGCACCCCGCCAGAGCTGACGACCAACTGACGCGTATAGAGGAGGCCCTGGACACAAAAATCGACACCATCCTTAGAGAATTAGACACCTTAAAGAAGGCGGTCCAGGAAGGCGGAGGACCATCAGCCGCGCAGACCTCCGCCCACGGCGCATTTTTGGACCTGGAGCCTATCAAGGCGGAAATAAGAGCCGGTATAAGCAAGATGGACTCCAGTGTTAACCAGATACTGGAACCGTGCCTGATGGCCGGGGCTGGTGTGGAGGAGGCCAGAAAGGAGATCCGCAAATCCGTGGACATGGTGGCGGATATTGCCGCACCCATACGGGTGGCGGTTGAGAAATTAACTCACGACCTCGTATCATTAAACCAGCCGACCCAGCAACGAGATCTCCCAGGGACAGGGGACGCCTATACTGCCAGACACATCCATGCGGGCAAATCATCCTCGGACTATCCTGGTCGGCAGGGCACAAAACAGCAAAAAGTTGAGATGCCCACGTACGCGAGAGTGGCGGCCACACCCCGGTACTCCCTGGTGGTAGAATCCAAGGACCCCAGACACACTAGCGCGGAGGTCGTAAAGGAGATCAAGTCAACAGTTAACGTTATAGACCTGGGGATTGGTATAAGCCAGCTGCGGGGAACAAGGAACAAGAAGGTGGTCATCGGGTGCGAAAGTGAACCGGACCGTAAAATCTTAGGTACAGCCCTTAAAAAACACACGGATTCGCTGACGATCACCCAACCGAGACCTAAAAACCCCCAACTGAGGCTGCACGGGGTAATCAACGACCTTTCTAACGAACAGATAGAGAAAGCGGTAATGAAACAAAACACAAAAGCCCTCCAGAACATCCCGGAGGACTCCAAAAAAGTCAGGGTCCTCAGGAGAACAAAGACGAGAAAGCCCGAAACCTGTGGGGTTATTCTGGAGGTGGACCCGCAAATATGGAAGACACTAGTAGATCAGAAGGTGAAGATTGGCTTCCAAAGTGTCATAGCCACAGACCAGTCCCCAGTAGTCCAATGTTTTAGGTGTCTGAAATTTGGACATCTAGCTCGCGATTGCGATGCGGAATCCACCTGCGGATACTGCGGTGAAAACCATGACACCCGCCAGTGCAGGAGGGATAACATCGAACCCAAATGTGGCAACTGCGTTGCGGCGCGAGGAACCATCACAAATCACCCCGCATACAGTTCCGACTGCCCGGAGTGGCGCAAGTGGGACCGGATCGCCAGATCCTCCATAAATTACGACTGCTAAAGCACCGGGCCCACTTGCTATCACAATTGTCCAAGTTAATTTAGGAAGAGGATACGCAGCCACCAAGGAGGCCATCGCAGAGGCCGAGACCCGCAACACCTCGATTCTTCTGCTGCAGGAGCCATATGTCGGCGCGAAAGGATTCGTTGCCTCTAATCACCGGGTTATCCAGTGGACAGGGGCCGACCCGACAAATCCTGTCAAGTCGGCTGCCGTAATATTAGACAAAAACATCGTTATCACAGAAGACCAATCTCATCAAAGCGGCAACGTCATAGGGTTCAAGGTGTCCCTAAACAACTTCCGCGCTGGCATAGTAAACATCTACCTCGAGGGCGATAAGGACATCGGACCGCACCTCGACCACATTGCTGCCATCTATAACAACATTAATGAGGACAAACTCATACTGGCAGGAGACACCAACGCCAAAAGCATGTGGTGGGGATGCGAAGAGGACGATGAAAGAGGAGCGGACTTTGTGCAGCTACTTGCACAGTTAGACCTACATGTGCTCAATGCTGGGAATACCCCAACTTTTTATACATACCGGGGAACAAGACTCTACACCAGCATAGTGGATGTCACGGCCTGCTCCCCCGACCTCCTGCCGAAAATCACCGACTGGCGTGTCGACGAGGACTCCGCAGTGCTTACTGACCATCGTAAAATAGTGTACAGCGTAAATCTAGACGCCGACCATACTTACATCCCGGACCCTTCCACCAAACTATATAACACCAAAAAAGCAAACTGGCCTACTTTCCGCGTGGCCCTCGTCGACGCCCTAAATCGGCGCAACATCAACATACACACTATACAAGACGCTGCATCTGCTGACCAAATCGAGGACCTGGTTTGTGAGTACCAGGAGTCTATCACCGCGGCCTGCAAGGAAGCAATACCTCCTATTAAAAGGGAGAAGAAACAAAACAGGAACAAATGGTGGAACCAGGAACTTGATGCGATGAAATTAAATATAAAACGCATTAAAAGGCGGATCAAACACGCAAACCCAGATAGAAGGATGGCACTAATAGAGGACTTAAAGCTTAAAAAGAAGATCTATAAGGAGAGCATAGAATCAGCCATCACACAGAGTTGGAAATCGTTCTGTACCAAACAGGAGCGCGAGTCAATGTGGGACGGGATTTTTAGGGTTATAAGACACTCATCGAAAAGGGAGGGCGACAAATTACTCAGGTCTCCCACCGATCCCACCAAAACCCTGGACCCTGAATCCTCGGCCCTCCTGTTTGCGGAGACCTTCTTTCCGGGCGACGATATCGGCACCGACAACACTCAGCAGGCCCAGCTTAGGAAGCGCATTGGGGAGGAGATTGCAATTGACTGTACTCCAATGCCCTTTACCACCACAGAGCTCGAAGCAGTATGGGCAAACATGAATCCTAAGAAGGCACCGGGAGTTGACGGATTCACGTCGGACATTTGCGAGCAGGCCTTTAGAACTGAGCCTGAAGTCCTTTTAGCAATATATAACAGGTGCCTCCAGAGGAGCGTCTTCCCCCGAAAATGGAAACGAGCTAGGATCAAGATAATCCCAAAGCCGGGGAAAGCAGACTATCAGACCCCTAAATCCTACAGACCCATAGGGTTGCTCCCGGTTTTGGGAAAGGCTTTTGAAAAAATGATGGCCACTAGAATACTCTGGGAGTTGGGGCGTGGCGGGCAAATTAGCCCAAGACAGTACGGTTTCCTGCCACAGAGGAGCACCGAGGACGCCCTTTACGACGCCGTTGATCTCATCAGACGGGGAATACAGGAGAAGCTCATCGTCGCAGTGGTCTCCCTAGACATCGAGGGAGCTTTCGATAACGCCTGGTGGCCTGCGATTCTACATGAACTAGAAAGTGTTAACATCGACAAATCACTGTACAACCTGACAAAACATTACCTTTCAGGAAGAGCGATCGAAATCAACTATGCGGGGGCCACTGCGACAAAGGAGACGAACAGGGGGTGCATCCAGGGGTCGACCGCGGGACCACTACTGTGGAACCTGCTGCTGAACCCCTTGCTCAAAGCTATGGACGAATCTGACGTGCACATCCAGGCCTTCGCAGATGACATATTGTTGGTCGCGAAGGGGCACACAGGGGCCGAACTCGAAAACAAATTAAATCCAGCGTTAGAGTTCGTCACCACATGGGGCCAGCAAAATAAGTTAAAATTCTCAGCAGGTAAGACACAAGCTATCATATTGACCAGGAAACTGAAATACGAGGAACCTAAAATCAAAATAAACAACACCGAAATAATCTTCACACCGGACCTCAAAATTCTGGGACTCACGATAGATAAAAACTTAAATTTTTTAAAACACATAGAACAAACAACTGCCAAGGTCGTTAATGTCTACAAAGCTGTAAGCAGAACGGCAAGAGCCCAATGGGGCCTAAACCCGGATATCATCAAAACTATATACATAGCGGTAATTGAACCTATGATGCTGTACGGATCTAATGTCTGGGGCATGAACGCCCACCGCAAACAAATAAGAACTAGACTCGACAGAATCGCCAGACTTTTTGCCAACTTAATAAGCAAATCACACCGCACTTCCTCCGTAATGTCTGGCTGTATTCTGTCGGGAATTGTCCCCCTAGACCTTAGGGCCGTGGAGCAAAGGGAGCTCTATCTAGTAAAAAGGGGTAAGCCTCTGCCAACTCTCCCTGGTAGAGAGCTAGAAATGAGGGCGAGCCCATTCCTACTTCCACATCCCGCTCTCCGGGAGAAGATCAAGTTCGATGACATAAATGGACGGGCCGAATTGGAGAAGATAGACATACACGACACGCAAATCTACACCGACGGGAGCAAGCTTGAGGGCAAAGTGGGTGGCGCTGTGACATACTGGCAGGACGGCAGGGAAACGGGACATGCAAAGTTCTCGCTGCCGGACTACTGCAGCGTGTTCCAGGCGGAGATGGTGGCCATCTACAGAGCCCTCAAGCTCATGACAACTAAGAAGTCCCTAAAAACAGCAGCAGTGCTCAGCGATTCGAAGTCGGCACTGATGTGCCTGGCCGATCCGAATGGCCTGAACCCCATAGCCCAAAAAATTCGAGAAAAAATCACAGATCTCATAGCCACAGGGGGAAATATAAGCTTCTATTGGGTCAAAGCACATGACACTATCCCCGGCAATGAGAGAGCGGATGAATTAGCCAAGGAAGCTGCAACAAAACTAAAAACTAGACATGTATACGACCTGTTCCCGCTCTCTCATGCCAAAAGAAATCTGAGGGACGCGACAATCTTAGAATGGCAGGCAAGATACGAGGAAGCTGCCGCGGGCGGAACAACAAGGATGTTCTTCCCTGATGTAAGAAAGGCCCACAAAATAATCAAAAAGATCAGAATGGATAACTGCTTAGCCCAACTATTCACCGGACACGGAGGTTTTAGGTCGTACCTTTATAAAAGAAAAATCTGCAGCACCCCCTATTGCAAATGCGACGGCCAAACTGAAGAAACGGTGGAACACATACTACTCGACTGTCCGAGGTTCAATATACTAAGACATAACATAGAAAACGAGATAGACACCAATATAGAGAAGCACAACTTGCCCATAATCATCGAGGATGATCGCCACAGGAAGAACTTTTTATCTTATGCAAGGATAGTCGTTCAAAAAGCTGGTGTGGCAAACGGTGCGAACTACAATTAGTGGTACTAGAGGGAGTGCTACTGGCTGGGACCCGCGTGAGTCCCGAGTCCACAGTCGCACTGGCTTCTGCCTGTCGACCAAGGGCCCAGCCGGGACCCACAACCTCTATCCCTCCCTAACCCTGACCCTTCCCTTCCCAATTATTATATTCTTACTAGTTAATTATTACAGAAAAACTTTATATCATTATTATTGAATTAGATGTATCTAACTTATAATAGATGTAGTCGAACTTTAGTTAGGAAATTATTGTATTATAATGAAATTATGAAATTATGAAATCTTTGAAATTATTAAATTATGAAATTATGTACTTATGAAATTATGAAATTATGAAATTATGAAATTATGAAATTGTAAATTATGAAATTATGAAATTATCAAATTATGTAATTATTTAATTAGTAAGTAAGTTGTGAAATTATGAATTATTATATTAAATTACAATTATATCATTATTAAATTGCAATGTATTAAATTCGAATTATATGTAATCTAACTTAAATTTGAAAATTATTATATTATTATTAGGAAATTACTATGCTAAGTTATCATAGTATTATTATTGAATTTAAATGTATCTGACTTAAATTAGATGTTGTCTAACTTAAGTTAGAAAACTATTATATTACTATTGGGAAATTATTATATTAAATTGTCATATAATTACTATTGAATTGAAATGTATTAAACTAGAATTATATGTAGTCTAACTTAAGTTAGAAAATAATTATACTATTATTAGAAAATTATTATATTATTGTCATATTACTACTGTTGAATTAAAAAATTACCGGCACAAGCGTTGCGAAAGAAAATGGCTCAATGGCAATGGCAAAGAATTAATTTCTCAACCGCCACCCGTATGGGTGCGGCAATATCCGCCACCATGTCCACGGATTTGCGGATCTCCTTTCTGGCCTCCTCCACACCAGCCCCGGCCATCAGGCACGGTTCCAGTATCTGGTTAACACTGGAGTCCATCTTGCTTATACCGGCTCTTATTTCCGCCTTGATAGGCTCCAGGTCCAAAAATGCGCCGTGGGCGGAGGTCTGCGCGGCTGATGGTCCTCCGCCTTCCTGGACCGCCTTCTTTAAGGTGTCTAATTCTCTAAGGATGGTGTCGATTTTTGTGTCCAGGGCCTCCTCTATACGCGTCAGTTGGTCGTCAGCTCTGGCGGGGTGCGGTCTATTCTTAGGGGAAGTTATCTCTATTGTGCGCCTATAATTACAACTTACTAACTATAATTGTGATTACAAACTTAGTGTCAAGCTACAAAACTGTATTATGTACCTTACCAGTGAGCTAGATTAAAATTATCAGTGAGGACCTATATATTTTATCATATTCAGTGTTAAAGTGTATCAATAAGAATAAAACTAAGCAAAATTCAGATTTTTCCATTTATAAATTTAGAAGATATTCACTTCCACTCAGAAGTTACTACCGCAGCACTAAGTTTGTGAGCAAGATAACGCCACGCCTTAACTTTACATCCTTAATAACTCCCTTGTCCTTAATCCTAGTTACACCCCCTTCAGTAGCAAACCTTTTTGGACCTCCCTTCTCTTTTTCCGCTACTTTTTATCCCGCAATTCCTACAGGAAAAAAGCTCAATATTTACGTTTACGTAAATATTGAGCAAAACTATAGAAACTTTAAAAAATTCCATTACTCCTGATCCTCCCAACCGATTTTGACGCGGTTTTCACCTTATCCACTCCTTTTACATCCTTCATCCCACCCAATCGAAATCTCACCCCCACCCCCCCCCCCCCCAAATTTTCCACTTTCTCCAGATTTTCCTTCTTCATCAACTTCCTTACGTTACACTTACCCCCTTTCTATATTTAGTTTTCGTGGAAGCCCAACGACTTAGACACAATAGACCTTTCAAAATTCTGTTTAAACACATAACTAATTTGTTTTCTTTCATAATAGGTTTAAAAATTCTTATAAAATTACAAGTCACTCATTCACCTAAATTTTAATAAAAACCGTTTTAATTCTTTAATTCTTTTAATATAAATCCGATAAATTCCCGGTTTTCACGAATACTACTTATTTTACCCCTACTACCCCATCCAACCAAAAACCACCCTCACCCCCCCCCCCCCCCCCCCCAAAAACCTTCGATTTTCCCGGATTTTCTTGCGCCAACGGCTTCTCCGTTGGCTTTTTACCCCCATCTCAAATTTTCATCCTCCTGCCTCACAAGGGGACTATAATATTCCTCTTTCAATATATATTATTTAAACTCATAACTTCTTTATATAGATAATCGGATATTCGTGTTCTAAAAATAGAATTCTTTAATATTTTATTAAGGAAATATTAAAGAATTCTATTAATTGCTATAACTCAGCCATTTCTTAACCGATTTGGCTGCGGTTTTCACCTTTGACACCTACTTCACCCCCTTTACACAACCCACCCCCTTACCACCCCCTACCCCCTCCCCCCCCAAATTTTATTTTCTTGAATTCTTTATCTATTCTTTAGTTTCACCACTTCTACAAAACCCACCCCCTACCAACCCCCCCCACACCCCCACCACCAAAAATTTTTATATTATATTTTCTCCTTTTCTCTACAGTTACCGCACACACCTAGCACCCCCCCTTCTTTACAACCCCCCCCCCCCCAAAATTTTTTTTTGTTCCGATTTCTTATACCTTACATTTGACTTAGTTTTACCTCACCCTGACACTATCCCCCTTTTCCCGTCATGGCTGCCCCTGCGGGGAAAAAAGATAAAACGAGCAAGAAGCTTCCATACCTGGGCTCCGACGTTCGAAGTGAGGCCAGCTTCCGCACAATTATCGAACAGCTTACTGAGACAATATGTCACGCTGTCCGTGAGGGCAAAAGCGTGACTTCGGTCAACAAGGACCTCATACAGTGCGCCGCCCAGGAGATTCGCGTGGCTTGTGAGACCTACCTCGAAATAAACATAGCTGAACAAGAAAAATACGACCCCACTTTCAACTCACCCACGTGTTACAAGAATGTGGTCACCGATTTGACCCAATAGCCATTTTAATTTGAGACATTTATAAATTTAACCATTTACTAAGACAAGAGCCTTTCGTTCTCCTCTGCCAGAGTCCTTCCCATACATTCTTTCATAATTCCTTGCACACTATTCGGAGGACGCGCATTATATCCCTCTTGTTCTACAGGAACTTTGTTCTGCAACAAGCTATCAAGTTTCTTCCAGATACAGAGTCCCTGCAGACTGTCTCGCGCACTCTGTGCCAGGGATGTGGAGGCTTCTTTTGATTGCGCCACTGCGTCGGCCAGCACGCCCTTAGCAATACGCAACGGACGATCTCGCCAGCTCATCCCACCTCCTTCTAACTGGGCAGGAATCGCTGAAGGCATTGTGCCCGACCTCGTCGAGCTTCGCCCTCCGACAATTCCTGCAAGAAGGCGGAATTTGCGCCGCGTAGTCCGTGCATTGTGCCTTGAGATGCGGGCCGCCACAGTGGCTACACGCGTCTGCCGATTCCATACAAAATTTCCGGCTATGGCCGTAAGCGAGGCACCGCGAACACTGGACCAGCGGGGACTGGTCCTCGGCCTTTACCCTCTGGAGGTCAATGTGCACGTACCCCGCGCTTGTGATCCGTGTCCAGAGGGGTGGCGATGTCTCCAACACCACATGAGCCGTGTGCGGGTTCCTCGCCTTACGGCGATATCGGACTTTCACCCTGCAGGTCTCCTGGTCGAGGCCGTCGAAGAGATGTCGGTTCTGGTTCTTTAGGGCCTTAAGTATGTCTTCATCGGTGTTATCCGAGATGACGCCCCGAAGAACCAGAAGCGGGTCCCTATTCTGGACTTCCTCGACCCGAAGACCCTTCCCTTTCGCTTCCAAACATTCTCTTACTTTCGTTCTCTCGGCAGTGGTGGCAAAGGCCATCACCACCTTCCTGTCTTTCGCCTTCCTTACTCTTTCCACTTTCGTCCATCCCTCTTTTGCCTTGACCGTCTCCCTCAGCCTGGTGAGGACCTCTTCCCCGGTCATCTCGACGTCTTCCGACGACACCACCAGGGAGTGGAGGACGGCCGGCCGCTTTGGTGGTGGTCCAGCTAGGATTGCCTCAGCATAGGTTTTGGGAGCTTCTCCCGTCTCCTGCTGTTTCTCCATTTTGGTATGGATGGTCTTTACCATTTCCTGTGTCTCAAGCAGGAGACGAGATTGCTCTTCCATTTTTTCAATTACCACTTTGTTTTGGCATTTCTCGATCTCTTCTAGCTGGGCCTCCAATGTAAACAGCATTGTATCCATCAACACGGAGTATTCTGTTAGTGCTGCTTCCAACGTCTCCCTATACTCTTTTTTTAAATTTCTGGCAGATCCCAGGGCCTCCCTGGCCATTTCTGCTGTTTCCCTCTCGCTTGATCTCCACATCGCAAAGACCTTCCTTTTTTCTTCGTAGTAGCTGGTCTTTGCTACTAAATCTTTTTTCTTAATTAACGGAGACAAATGCGATTCAACGCTGCTCCGTGGAGATGGAGAGGGCCTAGGTGTTCGGCCCTGGGTCGCGGGGGATCGGGACGTACCACTAGCACTCGACATATTGGTGGGGGTCGCGTCTATAAATAAAATCTAACCCTAAATAAAATTTGCCAACAAAAGTCAAATTATTCCTGCAATAGCAGGTATGGTTAGTTGTCTCAAAGTAAAATAGCGAGCAAATATGCTCACGTCCTAAAACTAACTTAATCCTAACTTAAAACTAGCAAAAAGTAGAGAAAACTCTACTTTTTGGGTGCGGCTCTACGTAGAGTCTCGAGTCCTAGTTGAAGAGATAGCCCTTGAGGAGGGACAGTCTGTGGTCAAAACTGCGTCGCTCTACGACCAGCGGTTCCCGAGATATCCTATCTTCTATTTTCAGGCTTAATCAGCCCGAAAGACCCGATCTACTTCTTTAAAATAAAGAAAGTCGATATTTCGGGAACCACTGATCGCAGGATCCCGTGCGTGGGTTCCCCGTAATGGGCCCAGTCTCCTCTGTCCTCTCCCGGTCCAAAAAATGGGATCGGGGGGTCAACTCTACGTAGAGCCGCTTTGTGCTGCCAGGCACAGGTCTGTACACAGCAATAACAATGTTGAAAGTCCCAATTCGATGCGATTAAAAAGGACCGAGTTATTGCCGTTTAAAATTTTTACAAATGGCGACCAATATGGCCGCCTCGAAGTCTAATGTTGCCCAGTTCGGCCCCAGTTAATCTAAATACCCCGTGTTTGGGTTCGTTAGATCGGGCTTTTTATTCCCTATTTATCTATAATACAATTCAAATTTTAAAACTAACCCCTGATTTTTGGGGGTGGAAAAACTTACTATTTTAGGCTAAAATTACAATTAAAAATACAAAAATAATACAAAAAATTTTTAAAAAATCTGGGGTACTATTTACACTTAAAACTAATTTTTAAGATCACTTTTGGAGATATTGGACTGCGGGGAGCACCCCCTCGTGCTCACCCTTAATTTGAAAATTTTATATCTCGAAAACTAGGCCACCGAAAATTTTGAAATTTAAAATGTATATAAAACTAATTAAAACGAATGGAATTTAATAAATTTTGGGGGGGGGTCGTCGCTTTCCTTTTTGAAAAATTTTTAATTGAAGTGACGTAATTTTTAAAATTCAATATCTCCACAAGTACTTAACTTATCGAGACGCTGTAAACGCCTGGGTGTCCGCCTTGCTGTGCCGCGTCGATAGAAGTGCCGCAGGACCACCTCGCACCCCGGGAACTGGGGGCACGTGTCCACGTGGTACTTGTTTTTTTGGCGATTTCTCCGCGCGCAAGCGCCGGAAAAATCTACAAGTGGTGTCAAAAGTTAGGTCTCAATGAGACCTTTCGAAGGATATTTTAAAAAGTATATGTTGTCGATCTTAAAACCGCAGCGTTCACCTGACAACTTTATCACTGCAAGTAAATTGCGGTTTTTTACTTGTAGAAATTTTTATTTTCCGGTTTTCAACAAATCGTTTTCACACTCACTTAAAGCACGTTTTTGTGCAACTTTCTGTGTATCGCACGTCAATATTTGTTACAAATAACCCACTTTTCTATCTTCTACAAACTTATTTATTTGCGTTTTTCGCACGTTTTTGAAAATTTTCAGTTTTTTCACTTTTTAAAAATACTTCCAAAAATGTTACACAAAAACAAGTTGCACCACGACATAGGGCGCACAAAGGCGCAACTTTTGGTGTATTGCACGTAACTGTACGGTTGAAAAAACCCACTTTTTCCGATTTTTAAAAGTTAAAAATTGACGGAGCGACTCAGAAAGCACGTGTTCGCGACCGTTTCGAGTGGCGGGCGGGGCGTCTCTCCCCGGTTAGGTTAGGTTAGGTTAGGTTAGGTTAGGTTAGGTTCCCGGGCCTTTGGAGCCTGGGCCCCAGACTTAGGTCTGGGACGTAGGCTCCAAGGGGAGGAGTTCCTGGACTTCTACCTGGGCGCGTCCCCCGTTTGGCGGATAGGGGAGTGCTGCCGCAGTCGAATGACTGCAGGCGGTAGGGGTCTACGGACCCCCGCGGACCAACACCAGGCGAGGCGTCCGGGTCCCGCTCTAGTCTTGTACTGGAGTGGTCCTGTGATCGCACATTGCGCCACGAGGGAGCGCGGAGCTTGCGTGGAATGGCCTAGCCTTTCACGCGGCGCCGGAAGAGAGGGCGCGGAGTGGGATGTGGACCTTGGCGGTCCCCCCGGCACTAGAGGGCGGGGTGAGCGTTATTTATTTATTTATTTATTTATTTATTATTTTTATTTATTTATTTTATCATCATCGCTCGCCCCCCTTGGTGATTTGGTGAGTGTGGCGCTGCGAAGGCGCGGAGAAGCGGGGTGGGGATTTTCCCCCCTGCTCCTAGTGGACGGGCGACCTCGGCGGCGGTGACCCCGCCGTCGGGTAGAGTGGGCGGGTTTCCCGTCCGCTCTACGCCTCATAAGCTCGTAACCCCGTGCGAGGTGTCGTGGTCATGTCTCGCGGCTTCGTGCGGGACCGAGGGGTCTTGCCTTAACCGGCCGGATCTAGAGGAAGAAGACCTCTATAAAAATTACCCCGAATCCTAAGCGGCGACACAGCGCGAAGGGATGCGTGGCCGATGGGAGGTTCGGTCTAACTGTGTCATCCCTTAAACATGGATACGTGCATTAAAACATTATTAACCCAGGAGGGTACCGGCGCCTCAGGCAATGGAGAATCCCTTCGCGCTTCGGCGCGCAGCCCTGTCGAATCTGGGATGGGCAAATCACGTGTTTGTGTTTCGGAGCTTTCCGGTTCCGGCGAGAGGCCCGAGAAGGGCGGAGTTGAGGTAGTGCCCGAGAAGGGCGGAGTGGACGTAGTGCCCGAGAAGGGCGGTGAAGACGTTGGGCCCGAGAAGGGCGGAGTTACTGGCGGGGTGAGACAGCCGCGAGTTGTCCTCACGCGTGTGGACAGCGTCGGCTCTCTCTCCTCGGTCGACGGGAGGTTTTGGGGGGCGGGATCAGATTCCGACGACAACATGTCGTTGGGATCTTCCCGCCGCCGAAAGCCTCAGTTTAGGAAAAGAATCCTGTCTCCGGGCTCCTCGGAGGAGGAAAATGAAAGGAAAAGGGCGACGCCTGGCAGAGGCCGAGGTCGACCGGCTACAACCGGCCAATACGTCGGACTGGCCGAAGCCAGACGTCGCCTTAACGACGAAAAGGAGCGCGAACGGAAAATCCAGGCGGAGAGCGAGCTGGCCGACATGGCGCGTGCGGTCCAATCCAGGACAAGCTCGCGTCAGTCGGACATGTCGCTCAGCGACGACGCCGGAAGATGTGGAGACGCGCTTTCTCGAGCGGAAGGTTACCTTGAGCTTCTGCAAAAGGTGACCGGAAGCTCGAGAAACCTCAAGGGCACTTATATCAAGGCCCTTAAACAAGTGCGCAAAGGCATGAAGGAGGTGGTGGAGGAACTCGCCAATCGCAACGCGACTGACGAGGTCGTCCACCTCAGGGCGTTGGTTGCCGAACTTCGAAAGGAGAAGGAGGAGTGGAGGTCGAAGTTCAACGCCCTGGAAGAAAAAATGGATAGATTCATGCTGTCGCAGACTGCGGCGCATAAATCTCTGCGTCCCGACGACTGGGACGAACGTGAACGCTCTCTCGCGTCCAAACTGAGCGACATGCTCAACGCCTCGATCGACGCCAAGATCGAGGCGTTGAGCGACCGGCTCTTACCGGCCAAAGCGCAGCGTGTCGCTCTGGACGCGAGGAAGGACAGAGAGGCCCCAGCTTCCGAGCCGGCCGACCAGGCGGCGGTCACGACGTTGACCCCGCCAGCGAATCCGGCTCCGAAGAGGGGGAAGCCAAACGGACGGGAGAGAAAGAAAAAGAAGGGTAACACCGCGAACGCGGTCGAGACTCCGGCGGCAGCGCCGAAACCTGCTGCGAAACCGGCGCCCGCGACTCCTGCCGCGCGGGAGACCTGGTCTACCGTCATCGGACGGAAGGCCGGGAAGCCAGGCAAGGCTGCGGCTGCGGCTGCTTCGAAAGAAGCGAAGCCGAAAAAGAAGTTGCGGGCGCCGTCTTCGGCGGCGGTTTCGATAACGCTGCAGCCGGAGGCGAAGGACAGAGGCGTCACGTACGCCTCTGTAATCAAGGAGGCCCGAAGCAAGATAGACCTCGATGGTCTGGGAATCCAAGCGCTCAAGATCCGAACGGGCGCGACGGGTTCCCGGATCATCGAGGTCCCTGGAGCGGAGAAAGGCGAGAAGGCCGACCTTCTCGCCTCGAAATTGCGGGAAGTACTCGGCACGGAAGCCGTCAGAGTGCAGCGGCCTTCGAAGAGGGTCGAGCTGCGGGTCATGGGGCTCGACGACTCCGTCACCGCCGAGGAGGTCACCCGAGCACTGGCCGCGGAGGGTGGGTGTCAGCCGGACGACGTGAAGGCTGGCTCCCTCGCCCCCAACGGCTCGCTCTGGGTGAGCTGCCCGGTGGTCGCGGCGCGAAAAGTCGCCCGTAAAGGACGATTGCGCGTCGGCTGGACCACGGCGAGGGTCCGGCTGCTCGAACCGAGGCCGCTGAGGTGCTTCCGGTGCCAGGAGACGGGGCACGTCGGCGCGAAGTGCACTCGCGAAGTGGACCGCAGCGGCGCCTGCTACCGCTGTGGCGAGTCGGGCCACAGACTTCGCGAGTGCAAAGCCGAGCCGAAGTGCGCCATATGTGCGGCGGCGGACCGGCCCGCCAACCACAAAATTGGCGACAGGAGGTGCCCCGACTACAACAAGGGAAAGAAAAAGACCAACAAGAGTGGCAGGCGCAAAGACAGGCCCGTAAAGGCTACCGTCGTCGACGCGCCGGCTGCTAAGCCAGTGGAGGATTTAATGGACGCCGATAATTAATGGCGTCCATTAAGTTCTTGCAGGCCAATCTGAACCACTGTGCCAGAGCTCAAGATCTGCTGATCGAGAGCATGGCACAGTGGGGCATTAAGATTGCGATAGTGGCGGAGCCCTACGCGGTCCCCGATCGCGGCGATTGGCTGGGCGACCTGGACGGGTCGGTCGCGGTGATCGCTCCGGCCTCTGCGGGCTTCGTGGACGTCCGGAGGGGGAGCGGATACGCACTCGGTACGATGGACGGAGTGGCCGTCATCGGCGTGTACGCTCCCCCGAGCCGGAGTCTCGCCGACTTCGAGGCAATGCTCGCGGATATCGGGGCGTCGATCGCTCGGCGGCCGCACCGCGCCGTTCTGGTCGCCGGCGACTTCAACGCCAAGTCGGTGACCTGGGGGGCTCCGGCGACTGACGCGAGGGGCGCGATCATGGAGGAATGGGCGGTGGCAACGGGCCTCACGTTGCTGAACCGGGGCACGAGGAACACCTGCGTGCGAAGGAGCGGTGGGTCCATTGTGGACGTGACTTTCGCGTCCCGAAACCTCCACAACCGCGTCCGGGGTTGGAGAGTCTTGACCGACGTCGAGACCCTCTCCGACCACCGGTACATTCGGTTCGACGTCTCCTCGTCGCGTTCGAACGCGTCCGACTCGAGCGTTCCGATCGGCACCGGCCCGGGCTGGGTGCTGAGTCGGATGGATGCGGAGATCGCCGTGGAGGCTGCGATAGTGGAGGAATGGATCCGCCGACCTTCGGAACCGGCCCTTTCCGTCGACGAGGAAGCAGAGGGCATCCGCGAATCGCTGGCGCGGATCTGCGACGCGGCGATGCCGAGGGCGAAGCCATTCCCGCCGAGGCGGCACTTGTACTGGTGGCGTCCGGAGCTCCGCGACTTGCGCGAAGCCTGCGTGAGATCGCGCCGCCGATTCACCAACTACAGGCGGAGGCGAAGAAGGGACCAGGCCGCAGAGGACGGCCTGTACGACTCCTACCGGTCCGCCTGCAAAGCGCTGCAGGCGGGCATTGCACGCGCTAAGGAATCGTGCTGGGACGAGTGGCTGCGAACTCTGGACAGAGACCCGTGGGGCAGGCCGTACCGAGCGGTGCGGAAGAAGCTCCGTCCGTGGGCACCCCCTCTGACCACGAGTCTGCAGCCGCAAATCTTGCAGCGCGTAGTCGAGTCCCTCTTCCTTCATAGGAACGAGTGGAGCCCACCGGCTATGGGCGTCGCGGAGCCGTGTCTCGCGGAGAGCGGGATCCCCCCTGTGACCGAGGCGGAGCTCGGTGCGGCCGTCGCGAGGCTCAAATCTAAGCGCACCGCCCCGGGCCCGGACGGCGTGCCGGGAAAGGTGCTGAGCCTCGCGACGGGTAGCATGGGTGGCAGAATTCGGGCCCTGTTCGACAGGTGCCTGGAGCAGGGCCGGTTTCCCCAGGTGTGGAAGACGGGCAGGCTCGTCCTGCTGAAGAAGGACGGACGGTCGGCCGAACAGCCTTCGGCCTATCGACCGATCGTGCTCCTCGACGAGATCAGTAAGGTGTTCGAGCGCGTCCTGGCGACTCGAATTCTCGAGTCGATGAACCCGGGATTGCACGAGGCGCAGTATGGGTTTCGTCGGGGGCGGTCGACCGTCGCGGCCATCGCCCACCTCAGGGACCTCGCCGAATCGGCGGTCTCCCGGGGTGGAGTGTTGTGGGCGGTCTCGCTGGACGTGACCAACGCGTTCAACTCTCTGCCCTGGGAGACGGTGAGGGAGGCGCTGGGATACCACGGTATCCCGCGCTACTTGCGTAGGCTCATCGGAGCTTACTTTGCGGGAAGGGCAGTAGAGTTCCCGATAGGCGGCGGCGGTCTGTCGAGGCGGTCCATGTCGTGCGGCGTTCCGCAGGGTTCGGTCCTCGGACCGCTCCTGTGGAACATCGGCTACGACTGGGTGCTCCGCGGTGCCACGTTGCCGGGAGTGTCGGTCATCTGCTACGCAGACGACACTCTCGTCACCGTTCGCGCCGGGGGGCACCGCGAGGCGGGCCGCCTCGCCACGGCCGGCGTCGCGCAGGTGGTGGCCAGAATTCGGGCTCTCGGGCTGGAGGTCGCCTTGCAGAAGACGGAGGTCCTGGCCTTTCACGGGCCGAGGGCCGCTCCTCCGCCCGGGACGTCGATAGTCGTCGGGGGTACTTCGATCGCCGTCGGGTCGACGATGAAGTACCTGGGCATCGTTCTCGACGGTCGCTGGAAGTTCGACGAACACTTCCGGCGGCTGACCCCGAAGCTTCTGGCCGCCGCCGGAGCGCTCGGGAGTCTACTGCCCAACCTAGAAGGGCCCGCCGACAAATGCAGACGCCTCTTCGTGGGCGTCGTGCGTTCGATGGCGTTGTATGGCGCTCCAATTTGGGCGGGCGCTCTCTGCGCGCGGAACGTGTCGCTGATTCGCAGGCCGCACCGCGCTATCGCGCTGCGGGCTGCGAGGGCGTACCGCACGGTGTCCTACACCGCATCGTGTCTCCTCGCCGGCAGCCCCCCCGTGGGAACTGGAGGCCGAAGCTCTCGCGTCGGTCTTCTGGCGCGTGACGGAAGCGCGCCTGAGGGAGGAACCGCCTCGTCCGCAAGAGGTCGTGCGATGGAGGAGAGAAGCTCGCGACGGCCTCTTCCGGAAGTGGTCGGAGAATCTCGAGGACCCGAACGTAATTACGAGTCGGGGGCTGGTGGCGGCGATTCGGCCCGTTCTGCGCGGCTGGGTCGATAGGCGACACGGTGCGATGTCGTTCCACTTGGCGCAGATGCTGACCGGGCACGGCTGCTTCGGTCGCTATCTGTGCCGAGCGCTGGGGCGGGAGCCGACGTCGGAATGTCACCATTGCGACGCCGGCGCCGAGGACACGGCGGAGCACACGCGCGCGGTCTGCCCGGCGTGGTGCGAAGAGCGCGCCGCCCTGTCGGCGGCCATCGGAGCGGATCTCTCGCTGCCGGCCGTGGTCTCGGCCATGGTCGGCAGCGAGGAGAACTGGAGCGCCGTCTCCTCCTTCTGCAGCGCCGTGATGCTGCGGAAGGAGGCGGCGGAGCGGGAGCGGGAACGGGATCCGAACTCGCTTCCGTCTCGTCGCGGTAGACGCGGTCGGCGGCGCAGGGCCTACCTGGCCAACCTGCAGCCGCCGCCCCCGTAGTTTGGATCAGCGGGCGATAGGTCGGGGGATCTATCGACCGCATCGCACGATCCCGAGGAGGACGGAGAGAGGCGATCTTATGTGTTCAAGGGATCCTCTCTCGGGTCGCTGTCGCTTTTGCGGCGACGACGACGGGCCCTAGTCTGGGCAGGCGCCGGCGGGATCGCGAAAGAGCTTTGTGTCCTCGCGATCTCGCCACAAGCGCATAGGCGGAACACACGTGTGGTTTTTTTTTTTTTTTTTTTTTTTTTTTTTTTTTTTTTTTTTTTTTTTTTTTTTTCAGTAAGAGTCTGACTCCCCCTCCGAGCCCCCCCAACCGGAGGGTGTCCATGAAGGATTTTCCACACGTAAAAAAAAAAAAAAAAAAAAAAAAGGTTAGGTTAGGTTAGGTTAGGTTAGGTTAGGTTAGGTTAGGTTAGGTTAGGTTCCCAGGCCTTTGGAGCCCAGGCCCCAGACTTAGGTCTGGGACCTGGGCTCCAAGGGGAGGAGTTGCTGGACTTCTACTGGGCGCGTCCCCCGGGTGGCGGATAGGGGAAGCCGCCTGCGGTTTCACGACTGCGGGCGGTAGGGGTCTTCGGACCCCCGCGGACCAAAACCAGACGAGGCGCTACCGGGACCAGAGCGGCACTCGGGTGCCGTTCTGGTCCTGTGAGCGCGGGTGTGTTGGCGCGGAGGCGCGGAGGTGTGCGTGGCGCTGAGACGGCGCGGAGACGTGGGGGCGGGTTTTTCCTTCCCCCACACGGTGGACGGGGCGGGCGGGTTAGCCGTGGGCTCGCCCGCCCTGTAGCGCTAAGGCGCGGTGTGCGGTGTGCTGGCTGGGTTGTACTGGCTCCCTGGAGCTTTGCTCGGTTGCTGGTGCAATCCGGCAGACCGGATGCGTGAGGGCCGGGCTGTGCTGGCTCCCTGGAGCTTTGGCTCGGTTGTCGGTGCAGTTCGGCGGACCCGTGGGGTAGTTGCCGGGTCGCGCTGGGCTCCCTGGAGCTTGCTCGGTTGTTCGGTGCGATCCGGCGTTGGAGGTGAGGCTTTCGCCTAGCCGGGAGGGGCAGGACGGGTGGGTCCGGGGGGCCTGGCTCGCCCGTCCTGTAGCGCAGGGGCGCGGTGTGCTGGCCGGGTTGTGCTGGCTCCCTGGAGCTTTGCTCGGTTGCTGGTGCAATCCGGCAGACCGGATGCGTGAGGGCCGGGCTGTGCTGGCTCCCTGGAGCTTTGACTCGGTTGTCGGTGCAGTTCGGCGGACCCGTGGGGTAGTTGCCGGGTCGCGCTGGGCTCCCTGGAGCTTGCTCGGTTGTTCGGTGCGATCCGGCGTTGGAGGACGGGCGGTCCTGCCCCCCAACGCTACTTGCCGGCGTTGGAGGTCAGGACTGCCTGGCTTGGAGAGGGGACGCTCCTGGACATGTGTCCCCATTCTGCAGACGGTAGACTGGTCCGGTTGAGCGTCCCCTGCGTGGGGTGGCTGGCTGGAGGGACAGCAAGACCTTCGGCTGGCTTGAGACCGCACGCGCGAGACGTGGGAGCGCTCTCGGTGCCCGAGAGTGCTCCACAACAGGAGGCGGCCTGTCCTGCACCCGCAGGCAGGCCCACCGTCCGGGGCGTCGTGGCGAATACTCTTAAGTGGTCCCGTGGCGCCCCACCAGGACGACGAGGGCACCGCTGGTTTTTACTGAGTAGTCCGGCATTGCACTTTCCGCCGGGAGTCTCAGACTTCCGTCGCCTTCGGGTGGCGGGGGTGCGTAAATGCATTTTCCAGCGTAAAAAAAAAAAAAAAAAAAAAAAAGGTTAGGTTAGGTTCTTCGGCGGCATGGGCTCCACCGTCGTAACCTGCCCCGTCTCGGTTGCGAAAGCGCTGACCGAGGGGGGCAGGCTACTGATCGGCTGGAGCTCGGTGCGAGTGTCGGCCCTGGAGGCGCTCCCCATGCGCTGCTTTAAGTGCATGGGGTTGGGCCACACGCGCCCGAAGTGTCCGGCGTCTGTCGACAGGGGCAACCTCTGCTTTAAATGCGGGAACGCGGGGCACAAGGTCGCCTCCTGCCCGGAGAAGACACCGCGCTGCGTGGTGTGCGCCGAGGGAGGTAAACCCTCGGGGCACATCATGTGCGGCCGCAGGTGCAGGCCTGCGACCTCGAAAGGAAAGGGGGCCCTCGGAACCCGGGCCCCCCGAGAGACCGCAAGCCAGACAGCCGCAGACGGCGTTGCCCCCCCGGCCGCGGCGGGGGAGGTGGAGGTTGTGATGTCTGAGTAATCCATGGATCACATCAGACATCACAGCTTCCTCCAAGCCAATCTCAACCACTGCGCCAGGGCTCAGGACTTGTTGACCCAGTCCATGGCGCAGTGGATGATCGATGTGGCCGTCGTCTGCGAACCGTACTGGGTTCCCCCCCAACCGAACTGGTTGGGGGATCTCGACGGCACGGTGGCGGTCGCACTAGGCAGTTCCGCCACCCGCCCCCTCGCACTCGTGGAGCGCGGCTCGGGATACGTCGTGGTGACGTGGGGAGAGTATGCGGTCATCGGCCTCTACTTTTCCCCCAACCGCAGCCTGGCGGACTTCGAGGTCTTCCTCGACACCGTCAGAGCTGCGGTATGCCGACAGTCGCCGAGAGCCGTGATAGTTCTCGGCGACTTCAACGCCAAGTCCCGAGCCTGGGGCAACCCGAACACGGATGCGAGGGGGCGGGCCGTCGAGGATTGGGCCCTCCTCTCTGGTCTGTCACTCCTGAACGTTGGAAACGTTCAGACGTGCGTGCGATTGCGCGGGGGTTCC
Source organism: Melitaea cinxia (assembly GCF_905220565.1). NCBI lineage: Eukaryota > Metazoa > Arthropoda > Insecta > Lepidoptera > Nymphalidae > Melitaea > Melitaea cinxia. Next base: position 63,573 of record NC_059399.1, on the reverse strand, counting down.
GTGGTGGACCTCTCGTTCGCCAGCCCCGCAATCGCGCGGAGAGTGACAGACTGGAGAGTGGAGGAGGGGGTGGAGACTCTCTCGGACCACAACTATATCAGGTTCGGGGTCTCCACCCCGTCCTCGTCAGCAGATCGGTCTAGGGGCCCGAGCAGGCTACCCCGCTGGGCCCTAAGCAGGCTCGACGTCGAGGCGGCGCGCGAGGCCGCAATCGTCCAGCGGTGGGCGAGCCACCGCGACGCCGATGGTGCCAGCGTGGATGAGCTGGCTGGCCGCTTTCGCAGGTCGTTGGCCAACGTCTGCGATGCGGCCATGCCGAAGGTCGGCCGCCGCCCGCTAGGACGGCGGGCGGTGTACTGGTGGTCGCCCGAAATAGCGGAGCTTCGTGCGGCCAGCATGACCGCCCGCCGGGCGTATCAACGCTGTCGGAGGCGCAGCGCCAGGGATCCGGCTCTGGAGGCGGAGCTGCGGGATGCATACCGCACGGCAAAGCAGGCCCTGCAGCACGCCATCAGCCGAGGGAAGGACGCCGCCTGGAAGGAGCTGCTGGCGGGTCTAAACCGAGATCCATGGGGCCGTCCCTATCGCGCTGCGCGAAGCAAGCTTCGCGCGCAGGGCGCCCCCGTGACGGAAACGATGCCGCCGGATCTCCTCTGGCGGACGGTGTTGGAACTGTTTCCGCACCGTCCCGTACATGTTCCCCCGACGATGGCGACGCCGTCGCCGTCTTCTCGGACCGAGTTCGACCCACCCTCCCCACCCGGCATCTCGGAGGGGGAGATGGATACGGCCCTCGAGCGTCTCAGGGCCAAGAAGACGGCGCCGGGGCCGGATGGTGTTCCGGGGCGAGTATTGTATATCGCCCTGGAACACCTGAGAGGAGAACTTCGGGGACTGTTCGACAAGTGTCTAGCTTCCGGGCAGTTCCCGAAGCCGTGGAAGACGGGCCGGTTGTGCCTGATACGTAAGGAGGGCCGACCTGTCGACTCTCCCTCTGCGTACAGGCCGATCGTGCTGCTGGACGAGACGGCCAAGCTCTTCGAGAAGATTCTCGCGGACCGTCTCGTCCGGCACCTCGACGAGTCGGGGCCGGGTCTGTCGAACGCTCAGTACGGGTTCAGGGCGGGCCGCTCCACCCTGGACGCTCTGAACGCCCTTAGGTCCCTCTCCGCGGAGGTGGTGGCCAGCGGAGACGTTCTCCTGGCCATCTCGCTGGACGTGTCGAACGCCTTCAACAGCATTCCTGTTGAGACGATTGTGGAGGCACTGAAGTATCAGGACGTGCCTCCATACCTCCAGAGTCTGCTGGAGGCGTACCTCCGCGAGAGAGAGGTCTTATGGGAGGGGGGCGACGGCCGACTGTATCGCCGACGCGTCGAGTGCGGCGTTCCGCAGGGCTCCGTCCTCGGACCGACCCTGTGGAACGTCGGCTTCGACTGGTTGCTGCGGACGCCACTGCCGCCCGGGCTCAGCGTCATCTGCTACGCGGACGACACTCTGCTGACGGCCCTGGGCGGCAGCTTCGAAGAGGCGGCCGGTCTGGCGCGAACCGGCGCGTCGATAGCGGTCGGCCGCATCGAGGCACTGGGCCTGAGGGTCTCCTTGTCGAAGACGGAGGCCCTCCTCTTCCACGGCCCACGAAGAGGCCCCCCCCGAGGTGCGCGTGTGGTCGTCCAGGGGGTGGAGATCGCCGTCAAGGCCCAGATGAAATATCTCGGCCTAACCCTGGACGGCCGGTGGAGCTTCGGTCCGCACTTTAGAGAGCTCGCTCCGAGGCTCGAGAAAGCCGCCGCCGCGCTGGGCAGACTTCTGCCCAACGTAGGCGGCCCGGACTCGCCATGCCGACGTCTATACGTCGGCATAGTTCGCAGCATGGCACTGTACGGTGCCCCCGTGTTCGCCGACGCTCTCGCGTCTCGCGACAACAAGGCCCTCCTGCGGAGACCCCAGAGGGCCATAGCGGTGAGAGCGATACGGGGATACCGTACGGTGTCGTGGACGGCGGCCACGCTTCTCGCGGGCGATCCGCCCTGGGAACTCCAGGCGGAGATGCTCGCGAGAGTGTACGCGGCAAAGTCGAGCCTCAGAGCTGGAGAAGGGCAGGTCCGTAGTACGGACCGAGCGATGGACATCAGGGCTCAAGCTCAGAGGGCTCTGATGATCAAGTGGGAGGAGAGCCTGGGGTCTCCGGCGGCGGGCACGGTGACGGTGGACGCGATACGTCCACATTTAAGTCGCTGGGTCCAAAGGCGGCACGGGGTGCTGACCTTCCGCCTGACGCAGGTGCTTACCGGGCATGGTTGCTTTGGTAAGTACCTGCACCAGATCGCGAGGAGGGAAGCCACCCCTGCCTGTCACGAGTGTGGTGCTCCGATTGACACGGCGCGCCACACGCTAGAAGAGTGCGCCGCCTGGGACCCTCAGCGGAGGGCCCTCGTGGCGGTCATCGGCGGAGACCTCGCGCTGTCGAGCGTGGTCCGCTCCATGCTCGGCAGCGCGAGGTCCTGGTCGGCCGTGGCCTCCTTCTGCGAAGAAGTTATTTCGCTGAAGGAGGCTGCGGAGCGTGAGCGCGAAGCCGACGCTCACGCCGACGCGCTACGAAGGAGGCGACCGGCGGGACGGAGGAGGCGTCGCTACGCGCTCCTCCACCCTCCGCAGCGTGCTTGACGCGGGGGCGCAGCCGGCGCCCCTCTCCTCCTCGCAAGTCGCGGGGGGGAGGGGGGCGCGCGGGGCGCCCTCGTGGCGGGCGCGGTGCGGGGGGGGAGGCGTCGCTGGGTCGCTCCCCCTCCCTCCGCATCGTGCTTGGCGCGGGGGCGCTCCGCGCGCCCCTCTCCTTCCCGCAAGTCGCGGGTGGGAGGGGGGCGCGCGGGGTGCTTTCGCGGCGGGTGTGGTGCGGGGGGGGAGGCGTGGCGGCGCGATCCTCCGTCCTCTGCATCGGGCTCGGCGCGGGGGCGCTCCGCGTGCCCCTCTTCTCCCTGCGGCGATGAGGGAGCGCTCTCGGTGCCCGGGAGCGCTCTACAATCGGAGGCGGCCTGCCCTGCACCCGCAGGCAGGCCCACCGTCCGGGGCGTCATGGCGAATACTTTTAGTGGTCCCGTGGCGCCCCACCAGGACGACGAGGGCACCGCTGGTTTTTACTGAGTAGTCCGGCATTGCACTCCCCGCCGGGAGTCTCAGACTTCCGTCGCCTTCGGGTGACGGGGGTGCGTAAATGCATTTTCCAGCGTAAAAAAAAAAAAAAAAAAAAAAAAAGGTTAGGTTAGGTTAGGTTCCCAGCCCAGGCCTTTGGGGCCTGGGTCTCGGACTTAGGTCTGGGACCTAGGCTCCAAGGGGAGGAGTTGCTGGACTTCTACTGGGCGCGTCCCCACGGTGGCGGATAGGGGAACGCCACTCGCACTGAGCGGGTGGTAGGGGTTTTCGGACCCCCGCGGACCAAAACCAGTAGGTGTGGGCGCACCTTTAGCGGCTTGTCAGCCGCGCGGCCTAGGGGAGTAAACCCCGATTAAAAATCTAAGCTGTGAAATAGCCCTATTAATCATGGAAACAAAGACTAAAACGAAACTACCCCAGGAGGGTACCTGCGCCTCCGGCAAAGGAGAATCCCTCCGTGCATCTTCGGATGCACGCTGCCCGTTCGATTCTGGGGAGGGCACCCTTTGTTACTGTGATTCGCCCCATATGGGCGTTGACGTTGTGCCCGGGAAGGGCGGTGCGACCTCTGCAAGAAATACGGACTCCGATAACAGCCTTCGGAGTGGCGGCTCAAACGAGCCGTCACTCTCGAGGACTGGTCTCCCCTCGCGAGATCGCAAGGGGAGATTCCTCTCACGCCAAAAAGGCCCTTCTAAGGGCCAGGACAAAGGTGGAAACCGTTTTGCGGTTCTGGCTGCGGACGACAAAACGGACACCGATACAGACATAGTTTCGGGATCCCCTGACAGGCATATTGCCTTGACGGGACGGCGGAAGCGACCCTCATCCTCGACCTTCGCGTCTGGGCGTGACGGTTCGGACACGGAGGCCGAGGGCGCGGGCCTCGCTAAAATTAACACGGCGAGAAGGGGAAAGGCGAGAGGAACCACGGCGGGTCCTTCCCGCGAAAAGTTCCTCAAGCCAGCACCTGTCCGGCCGGAACCCGTAAACATACTCATCGACAACGAGTCCGACGTCGGCTCGTTGATCGTAGACGACGTTGTTGCGCTCAACGCGCAGGAACTCAGGGCGCGCGCGGGCGAGGGACTCGCCGTAATACTAGAGGTTGCCCGGAAATCCGGGAACCTCAAAGGCGAGTTCGTCGCAAAGCTGAAGAGGTCCGCGACGGACCTGAGCGAGGTGGTCGACGCCTTTGCCTCTAGGACCGAGGCCGATGAAGTGAGGCGGCTCCGAGCGGAGAACCGCCGCTTCAGGATCGAAATAGAGGCAATGAAAACGGAGCTGAAGGCGATGCGGCGCGGCTTCGCCGAGGCGAAGACGGAAGCGGCCGCTAACGCCGCCGCCGCCGCCGCCGCCGCTGCCAACGCCTCAGTCGCCGGTCCACCTGCGACACTTCCGGTGGCGGCCATGCTAGAGGAGTTCAAGCACTCCTTGACCTGCTCGCTGGGCGATATGATGAACGTCCGGCTGGCGCAGATCGAGGAGAGGCTGCCGCCGGCTCCGTCGGTCCGCCCCCAACTGGGAGCTGGTGGACCTCGACGCCCTGAGACGGCGGCCACTACGTCGGCGGCCCCCTCCACGGTTGCCCGGGAGGAAACCTGGGCAACAGTGGTCAAAAGAGGGAAGGGCAAGAGGAAGGGGAAAGGGAAGTCCTCCGCCCCTCCATCTACACCTGCAGTCGAAGGCCGGACTGCCGCCCCTGCGGTGAAGCCGACTGGCAAGCCAGCCGCGGCGTCGTCCGCGCGACCGGCCGCCAAGCCGACCGCCAAGCCGACCAAGCAGTCCGGAAGGCCGGCAACAAAGGCGACGGTTAAGGCCAAATTCAAGGCCCCGAAGACTGCGGCAGTCGTCGTCCAGCTGCAGCCGGCGGCTGTAGAGAAGGGTCAAACTTACGACTCCATCTTCCGGTCGGCTGAAGACACCGTGAAATTGGAGGAACTGGGGATCGAGCGCATCCTCTTCCGTCATACGGCGACGGGAGCGAGGATGCTCGAGATCCCCGGTTCCGACAAAGAGGAGAAGGCCGACCGGCTCGCCAGCCGGCTGAGGGAGGCCCTCTCGGACGTGGCCACCGTCGTCAGGCCCGTTAAGACCGCGCAGGTGCGCATCTCGGGCCTGGATGACACGGCCACTCCCGAGAGGGTGGCGGCGGCGGTCGCGAAGGCGACATCGTCCGACGTCGGCACGGTGAGGGTCGGGGCGATCCGCTCCGGCTTCGGCGGCATGGGCTCCACCGTCGTATCCTGCCCCGTCTCGGTTGCGAAAGCGCTGACCGAGGGGGGCAGGCTACTGATCGGCTGGAGCTCGGTGCGAGTGTCGGCCCTGGAGGCGCTCCCCATGCGCTGCTTTAAGTGCATGGGGTTGGGCCACACGCGCCCGAAGTGTCCGGCGTCTGTCGACAGGGGCGACCTCTGCTTTAAATGCGGGAACGCGGGGCACAAGGTCGCCTCCTGCCCGGAGAAGACACCGCGCTGCGTGGTGTGCGCCGAGGGAGGAAAACCCTCGGGGCACATCATGTGCGGCCGCAGGTGCAGGCCTGCGACCTCGAAAGGAAAGGGGGCCCTCGGAACCCGGGCCCCCCGAGAGACCGCAAGCCAGACAGCCGCAGACGGCGTTGCCCCCCCGGCCGCGGCGGGGGAGGTGGAGGTTGTGATGTCTGAGTAATCCATGGATCACATCAGACATCACAGCTTCCTCCAAGCCAATCTCAACCACTGCGCCAGGGCTCAGGACTTGTTGACCCAGTCCATGGCGCAGTGGATGATCGATGTGGCCGTCGTCTGCGAACCGTACTGGGTTCCCCCCCAACCGAACTGGTTGGGGGATCTCGACGGCACGGTGGCGGTCGCACTAGGCAGTTCCGCCACCCGCCCCCTCGCACTCGTGGAGCGCGGCTCGGGATACGTCGTGGTGACGTGGGGAGAGTATGCGGTCATCGGCCTCTACTTTTCCCCCAACCGCAGCCTGGCGGACTTCGAGGTCTTCCTCGACACCGTCAGAGCTGCGGTATGCCGACAGTCGCCGAGAGCCGTGATAGTTCTCGGCGACTTCAACGCCAAGTCCCGAGCCTGGGGCAACCCGAACACGGATGCGAGGGGGCGGGCCGTCGAGGATTGGGCCCTCCTCTCTGGTCTGTCACTCCTGAACGTTGGAAACGTTCAGACGTGCGTGCGATTGCGCGGGGGTTCCGTGGTGGACCTCTCGTTCGCCAGCCCCGCAATCGCGCGGAGAGTGACAGACTGGAGAGTGGAGGAGGGGGTGGAGACTCTCTCGGACCACAACTATATCAGGTTCGGGGTCTCCACCCCGTCCTCGTCAGCAGATCGGTCGAGAGGCCCGAGCAGGCTACCCCGCTGGGCCCTAAGCAGGCTCGACGTCGAGGCGGCGCGCGAGGCCGCAATCGTCCAGCGGTGGGCGAGCCACCGCGACGCCGATGGTGCCAGCGTGGATGAGCTGGCTGGCCGCTTTCGCAGGTCGTTGGCCAACGTCTGCGATGCGGCCATGCCGAAGGTCGGCCGCCGCCCGCTAGGACGGCGGGCGGTGTACTGGTGGTCGCCCGAAATAGCGGAGCTTCGTGCGGCCAGCATGACCGCCCGCCGGGCGTATCAACGCTGTCGGAGGCGCAGCGCCAGGGATCCGGCTCTGGAGGCGGAGCTGCGAGATGCATACCGCACGGCAAAGCAGGCCCTGCAGCACGCCATCAGCCGAGGGAAGGACGCCGCCTGGAAGGAGCTGCTGGCGGGTCTAAACCGAGATCCATGGGGCCGTCCCTATCGCGCTGCGCGAAGCAAGCTTCGCGCGCAGGGCGCCCCCGTGACGGAAACGATGCCGCCGGATCTCCTCTGGCGGACGGTGTCGGAACTGTTTCCGCACCGTCCCGCACATGTTCCCCCGACGATGGCGACGCCGTCGCCGTCTTCTCGGACAGAGTTCGACCCGCCCTCCCCACCCGGCATCTCGGAGGGGGAGATGGATACGGCCCTCGAGCGTCTCAGGGCCAAGAAGACGGCGCCGGGGCCGGATGGTGTTCCGGGGCGAGCATTGTATATCGCCCTGGAACACCTGAGAGGAGAGCTTCGGGGACTGTTCGACAAGTGTCTAGCTTCCGGGCAGTTCCCGAAGCCGTGGAAGACGGGCCGGTTGTGCCTGATACGCAAGGAGGGCCGACCTGTCGACTCTCCCTCCGCGTACAGGCCGATCGTGCTGCTGGACGAGACGGCCAAGCTCTTCGAGAAGATTCTCGCGGACCGTCTCGTCCGGCACCTCGACGAGTCGGGGCCGGGTCTGTCGAACGCTCAGTACGGGTTCAGGGCGGGCCGCTCTACCCTGGACGCTCTGAACGCCCTTAGGTCCCTCTCCGCGGAGGTGGTGGCCAGCGGAGACGTTCTCCTGGCCATCTCGCTGGACGTGTCGAACGCCTTCAACAGCATCCCTGTTGAGACGATTGTGGAGGCACTGAAGTATCAGGACGTGCCTCCATATCTCCAGAGTCTGCTGGAGGCGTACCTCCGCGAGAGAGAGGTCTTATGGGAGGGGGGCGACGGCCGACTGTATCGCCGTCGCGTCGAGTGCGGCGTTCCGCAGGGCTCCGTCCTCGGACCGACCCTGTGGAACGTCGGCTTCGACTGGTTGCTGCGGACGCCACTGCCGCCCGGGCTCAGCGTCATCTGCTACGCGGACGACACTCTGCTGACGGCCCGAGGCGGCAGCTTCGAAGAGGCGGCCGGTCTGGCGCGAACCGGCGCGTCGATAGCGATCGGCCGCATCGAGGCACTGGGCCTGAGGGTCTCCTTGTCGAAGACGGAGGCCCTCCTCTTCCACGGCCCACGAAGAGGCCCCCCCCGAGGTGCGCGTGTGGTCGTCCAGGGGGTGGAGATCGCCGTCAAGGCCCAGATGAAATATCTCGGCCTAACCCTGGACGGCCGGTGGAGCTTCGGTCCGCACTTTAGAGAGCTCGCTCCGAGGCTCGAGAAAGCCGCCGCCGCGCTGGGCAGACTTCTGCCCAACGTAGGCGGCCCGGACTCGCCATGCCGACGTCTATACGTCGGCATAGTTCGCAGCATGGCACTGTACGGTGCCCCCGTGTTCGCCGACGCTCTCGCGTCTCGCGACAACAAGGCCCTCCTGCGGAGACCCCAGAGGGCCATAGCGGTGAGAGCGATACGGGGATACCGTACGGTGTCGTGGACGGCGGCCACGCTTCTCGCGGGCGATCCGCCCTGGGAACTCCAGGCGGAGATGCTCGCGAGAGTGTACGCGGCAAAGTCGAGCCTCAGAGCTGGAGAAGGGCAGGTCCGTAGTACGGACCGAGCGATGGACATCAGGGCTCAAGCTCAGAGGGCCCTGATGATCAAGTGGGAGGAGAGCCTGGGGTCTCCGGCGGCGGGCACGGTGACGGTGGACGCGATACGTCCACATTTAAGTCGCTGGGTCCAAAGGCGGCACGGGGTGCTGACCTTCCGCCTGACGCAGGTGCTTACCGGGCATGGTTGCTTTGGTAAGTACCTGCACCAGATCGCGAGGAGGGAAGCCACCCCTGCCTGTCACGAGTGTGGTGCTCCGATTGACACGGCGCGCCACACGCTAGAAGAGTGCGCCGCCTGGGACCCTCAGCGGAGGGCCCTCGTGGCGGCCATCGGCGGAGACCTCGCGCTGTCGAGCGTGGTCCGCTCCATGCTCGGCAGCGCGAGGTCCTGGTCGGCCGTGGCCTCCTTCTGCGAAGAAGTTATTTCGCTGAAGGAGGCTGCGGAGCGTGAGCGCGAAGCCGACGCTCACGCCGACGCGCTACGAAGGAGGCGACCGGCGGGACGGAGGAGGCGTCGCTACGCGCTCCTCCACCCTCCGCATCGTGCTTGACGCGGGGGCGCAGCCGGCGCCCCTCTCCTCCTCGCAAGTCGCGGGGGGGAGGGGGGCGCGTGGGGCGCCCTCGTGGCGGGCGCGGTGTGGGGGGGAAGGCGACGCTGGGTCGCTCCCCCTCCCTCCGCATCGTGCTTGGCGCGGGGGCGCTCCGCGCGCCCCTCTCCTTCCCGCAAGTCGCGGGTGGGAGGGGGGCGCGCGGGGTGCTTCCGCGGTGGGCGTGGTGCGGGGGTGGGGGGAGGCGTGGCGGCGCGGTCCTCCGTCCTCTGCATCGGGCTCGGCGCGGGGGCGCTCCGCGTGCCCCTCTTCTCCCTGCGGCGATGAGGGAGCGCTCTCGGTGCCCGGGAGCGCTCTACAACCGGAGGCGGCCTGCGCTGCACCCGCAGGCAGGCCCACCGTCCGGGGCGTCATGGCGAATACTTTTAGTGGTCCCGTGGCGCCCCACCAGGACGACGAGGGCACCGCTGGTTTTTACTGAGTAGTCCGGCATTGCACTCCCCGCCGGGAGTCTCAGACTTCCGTCGCCTTCGGGTGACGGGGGTGCGTAAATGCATTTTCCAGCGTAAAAAAAAAAAAAAAAAAAAAAGGTTAGGTTCCCAGGCCTTTGGAGCCCAGGCCCCGGACTTAGGTCCGGGACCTGGGCTCCAAGGGGAGGAGTTGCTGGACTTCTACTGGGCGCGTCCCCCGGGTGGCGGATAGGGGAAGCCGTCTGCGGTTTCACGACTGCGGGCGGTAGGGGTCTTCGGACCCCCGCGGACCAAAACCAGACGAGGCGCTACCGGGACCGGAGCGGCACTCAGGTGCCGTTCTGGTCCTGTGAGCGCGGGTGTGTTGGCGCGGAGGCGTGGAGGTGTGCGTGGCGCTGAGACGGCGCGGAGACGTGGGGGCGGGTTTTTTTCCTTCCCCCACACGGTGGACGGGGTGGGCGGGTTAGCCGTGGACTCGCCCGCCCTGTAGCGCTAAGGCGCGGTGTGCGGTGTGCTGGCTGGGTTGTACTGGCTCCCTGGAGCTTGCTCGGTTGCTGGTGCAATCCGGCAGACCAGTTGCGTGAGGGCCGGGCTGTGCTGGCTCCCTGGAGCTTTGGCTCGGTTGTCGGTGCAGTTCGGCGGACCCGTGGGGTAGTTGCCGGGTCGCGCTGGGCTCCCTGGAGCTTGCTCGGTTGTTCGGTGCGATCCGGCGTTGGAGGTGAGGCTTTTGCCTAGCCGGGAGGGGCAGGACGGGTGGGTCCGGGGGGCCTGGCTCGCCCGTCCTGTAGCGCAGGGGCGCGGTGTGCTGGCCGGGTTGTGCTGGCTCCCTGGAGCTTTGCTCGGTTGCTGGTGCAATCCGGCAGACCGGATGCGTGAGGGCCGGGCTGTGCTGGCTCCCTGGAGCTTTTAGCTCGGTTATCAGTGCAGTCCGGCGGACCCGTGGGGTAGTTGCGGGGTCGCGCTGGGCTCCCTGGAGCTTGCTCGGTTGCTCGGTGCGATCCGGCGTTGGAGGTCGGGCGGTCCTGGCCCCCAACGCTATTTTCCGGCGTTGGAGGTCAGGCCTGCCTGGCTTGGAGAGGGGACGCTCCTGGACATGTGTCCCCATTCTGCAGACGGTAGACTGGTCTGGTTGAGCGTCCCCTGCGTGGGGTGGCCGGCTGGAGGGACAGTAAGACCTTCGGCCGGCTTGAGACCGCACGCGCGAGACGTGGGAGCGCTCTCGGTGCCTGGGAGCGCTCTACAATCGGAGGCGGCTTGTCCTGCACCCGCAGGCTGGCCCACCGTCCGGGGCGTCATGGCGCATACTTTTAAGTGGTCCCGTGGCGCCCCACCAGGACGACGAGGGCACCGCTGGTTTTTACTGAGTAGTCCGGCATTGCACTTTCCGCCGGGAGTCTCAGACTTCCGTCGCCTTCGGGTGGCGGGGGTGCGTAAATGCATTTTCCAGCGTAAAAAAAAAAAAAAAAAAAAAAAAAAAAAAAAAAAAAAAAAAAAAAAAAAAAAAAAAAAAAAGGTTAGGTTAGGTTAGGTTGGGGTGCTTGTCGGTGACCTCCTCGTGGTGCACCCTGGGCAACGGGACGGGCAGCAGTATCACAATCGCGGCACTGCTGCCCGTCGCGGCTGACGACCGACGCGTGTGGGGATGCATTCCGGCGCTCTACATTAGAGTTGTCCCGTGAGCGCATCGGGTGGCACAGCGCTCGCGCACTGTGTCACCACGGGGGGGTGGATGGGTTCGGCGTGCGCTTACCCCGCCGTCGGACAGAGTGGGCAGGAGTCCTGTTCGCTCACCGTCCTATTATCGTAATCCCGTTTGTGGTGTCGTGGTCATGTCTCGCGGCCACGAACGGGACCGAGGGTCTTGCCTTAACCGGCCGGACCGCGAGGAAGAAAACCTCTATAAAAAATTACCCCGAATCCCAAGCGGCGACGCAGCGCGAGGGGATGCATGGCTGATGGGTAGTTCAGTCACTACTGCGATCCCCTGCTCTGCAGCCCCGCCGAGGCCAGAGTGGGGTTACGCGAGGCTTGCCCAGGTACAGGGGGTGTTACCTCGGGCTGACCACCTTTTCCCCCTTACTCGTGGGAACAGTTATGGAATTTGAAAACAAAAAACTTTTAAACGATGATGGTGTGGAGATTGACGAGAGGCCCGAGAAGGGCGGAGTAGAGGAGAGGCCCGAGAAGGGTGCAGTTGTCTCGGACGGAGAGTTGTCTGACGTCGGCATGAGGTCGCGGTCGCCTTGCGACTCTGACTCGTCTCGCGCTCGGCTCTGGAAGCGGAAGCGCGATAGGGAAGAAGACACGTCAGATGACACTGATGATAAGTCCACAGCAGGAAAGTGTCACACGGCGCGCAGGGGTCGTGGTCGACCGCCCACGACAGGGCAATATGTTGGCCTCGCCAAGGCCAAGGCCGACTACCTCAAGCAGTGCGAGAGGGAGCTCGAGCTTGAGGCCGAAAGCGAGACCATTGAGATCTCAAGGAGAGTGAGAGCTTCGCGCTCTAATATAAATCCGGAAGGTGGGACGATTTCGGAAGAATGCTCGATAACAGATCTGCATCGGAAGGCCCAGGAATACGTCGAGGCCATTCTCACCGTAACAAAGATCTCTAAGAACTTGAAGGGGACGAGCAAGAAAGCTCTGAATGAGTCCGCCGAGGGTATAGGCGAAGTACTCGGCGCCCTATACCACCGAACGACGAATGATGAGGTCAGGCAGCTGCGGGAGGCCAACGAGCGCCTAGAAGCGGAGAACGTACAGCTCCGCTCGGAGATCTCCGAGCTGCGACAGAGTGTAGCCGACATCAGGCGTGAGCTGGGCTCGACGTCCACTCCAGCCCCTCCCGCGAATGAAAACGGACTGATCGACCGCATCATGGCTGGGGTGGGCGCCATGCTCGACTCCCGCCTGGCGAAGCTGGAGGAGTCTGGCAGACTCCTGCCTGAAGCGCCTGAAGCGCGAAAAGGACCACCGGCGGCTTCGAAGAAGATCGCAACGTCGCCGCCGCAGACAGGGGTCACAACGCTGACTCCGCCAGCGAACCCGGCCCCAAAGTCTGCAAGTCAGTCTGCCAAGAAGACGAAAAAGAAGAAGAAGGCGGGTGCGGCTACCCAAGTCGCTGCGCCCAACGAGCCTCGCCCCCTACCACCTGCTCCGGCCGCTCTGACGGAGGGGTGGAATGTGGTGGCGAGGAAGGGAAGAAAGGCGGGGCCGCCCAAAAACCAGCCCCAGCCCCAGAACAAAGGTGTGCCGGCTAAAAAGCCAAAAACGCCGAAGCTGCGATTGCCGCGATCGGCGGCGGTGCAGCTGACGCTGCTGCCGGGCAGCACGAGGACCTACGCGGAGGTCCTCGGTGCCATAAAGGCTGACGGCCTTATAGCGAGCATGGGCGTCGAGACTCGCTATAGGGTCTCTCAGACCGGCGCGCGCAGGTTCGAGCTGCCTGGCACCGGCAACAAGGAGAAGGCCGAGGAGCTTGCCCGGCGCATCAAAGCGGTCGTCGGCAAGGACGTGGCGGTCACCCGGCCGGAGAAGTGCGCCGACCTGCGGGTGGCCGGGTTAGACGACTCGGTCACTCCCCAGGAGTTGGCCGGCGTGATCGCCAAGGCGGGAGGATGCGCCGAGGAATCCATTAAAGTGGGCGAAGTGCGGCAAAACTTCGCTGGCGTTGGGACGGCCTGGGTTCGCCTGCCGGTAGAGGCGGCGAAGAAAGTGGTCGACGGGCGCCGCCTACTCGTCGGATTCGTGTCGGCGAGTGTGTCCCTACTGAAGGCGAGACCTCAGCAATGTTATCGCTGCCACGAGGTTGGGCACGTGGCAGCGAAGTGCGACAAGGGGGTGGACCGCAGCGGCCAGTGCTACCGCTGCGGCAAGGAGGGGCACATTCGCCGGCAGTGTACTGCTGAAGCTTGCTGTCCCATATGCCAGGCGGAGAAAAAACCGGCTGGGCACAGTCTAGTTGCGTGCCCTCGCAATAAAGCGGGAAGGAGGAAGAAGGCGGCGCCCAAAAATAAAACCCGCGCGCCGCCTGCCAACAGAGCTGGGGAGGTGACAATGGACACCCAATTGTAATAATGGCGCTTAAGGTGCTCCAAGCCAACCTGAACCACTGTGCCAGGGCCCAGGACCTCCTCGTCCAGAGCCTGGTACAGTGGTCCGTGCGGGCGGCGGTGGTGGCCGAGCCGTACTCGGTCCCGCCGAGGGATAGTTGGATCGGCGATCGCGACGGCATGGTGGCCATCGTGACCCAGGTCGCCGCGGGCGCCCCGCCCCTTACGAACATTGTGAGGGGCTCGGGTTGCGTCGCGGCACTGCTGGGGGAGGTGGCCATCGTCGGGGCGTATTTTTCCCCGAACAAGTCGGTCGCCGAGTTCGAGGCGTTCCTCGACGGGACCGAGTCGATCATGCGTAGGTTTTATCCGGCGGAAGTGCTCGTGCTGGGCGACTTCAATGCGAAGTCACGTCTGTGGGGGTGTCCTGCCACAGATGCGCGGGGGGCGATTCTGGAGGAGTGGCTCGTTGCCACCGGCCTGACCGTCCTCAATCGCGGGACGGCCAACACGTGCGTGCGCAGGTCGGGCGGCTCGATCGTGGACGTGTCGTTTGCGAGCCCCGGCCTCGCGCGCCGCGTTCGGGACTGGCGAGTGCTGGACGACGTGGAGACTCTCTCGGATCATCGCTATATCCGCTTCGAGATCTCCGCTCGTCCGGCGGTGCCGCCAAGCTCCAGCCGCGCCTCGGCGGAGGAGGGTCCTCGGTGGCAGCTGAAGCGTCTCGACCGGGAGCGACTCGACGAAGCGGCGATAGTGGCGTCGTGTCAGCCGCGCGTCGACGGTCCACCGGACAGGATGGCAGACTGGCTGGTGGCCAGAATGACCGACGCGTGCGACGCGGCCATGCCGCGGTCGAGGGGGCGCCCCGGGCGGGCTCAGGTGTACTGGTGGTCGGAGGCGATAGCGCAGCTGCGCAGGGAGTGCGTGGCCGTCCGACGCCAGTACACGCGCTGCAGGAGGCGCATCTTCAGGACGCCCCCCGCTTCGCAGGACAGGACACGGCACGAGGAGGAGGGCGAGCGGCTGTACGCCCTTTACACGGCAGCCAAAGCCAGCCTCCGTCGTGCCATCGGCGAGTCGCAGGCCGCGGCCAGGGAGGAAATGCTGGACGGACTGAACAGCGACCCGTGGGGGATGCCCTACAAGCGGGTACGCAACAAGGTCCGTCCCTGGGCTCCTCCACTCACGGAGACCCTGGACGCCGAAGTGGTCCGTGAGGTGGTCGCGGCCCTGTTCCCGACGGCGCCGGCCGAGCACGAGCCGCCGTCGATGGCACCGCGGGGAGAGGATCCAGACGTCGGAGAGGAGGCACCGGAGGTCGGCGAGTCCGAATTCGAGGAAGCAGTCGCGCGGCTGCGACGGAAGAACGTCGCTCCAGGCCCGGATGGGATTCCGGGGAGGGCGTGGGCGGTGGCGCTGAATCACCTGGCGCCGCGAGTTCGAGGGCTATTCTCTGCCTGTCTGGCTCAAGCCACAATTCCACAGCGGTGGAAGACAGGCAGGTTAGTCCTCCTCAGGAAGGAAGGCCGGCCGGCGGAGTCACCGTCGGCGTACCGCCCCATCGTCCTCCTCGACGAGCTCGCTAAACTGTTCGAGCGCGTCGTGGCCGCGCGTCTGGTGGCGCACCTCGGGCGTCGAGGACCCGACCTCTCGGACGTGCAGTTCGGCTTCCGCAGTGGCCGTTCTACCGTGGATGCCGTGCTGTGCGTCCGTGCCCAGGTGCAGGAAGCGGTGGCCCAGGGCGACGTCGTCGTGGCGGTGTCTATTGACATCGCCAACGCCTTTAACACGTTGCCCTGGGGTTGCATCAGGGAGGCGCTTCGCTATCACGGTGTGCCGACCTACTTGCGTCGCGTGGTCGGTGCCTACCTCTCCGACAGGTGGGTGGTCTTCCCCGGAAGGGATGGTCGGCTTGTGAGAAAGGAAGTCGTGTGCGGTGTCCCGCAGGGGTCGGTGCTTGGGCCACTCCTGTGGAACATCGGATACGACTGGGTGTTGCGTGGCTCGCTGCTGCGCGGCGTCAGCGTCGTCTGCTACGCCGACGACACGCTGGTGCTGGCCCGCCGACCGACGTATCGGGAGGCGGCAGTGCTGGCGACCGCTGGCGTCGCGCAGGTCGTGGCGCGAATCCGGCACCTCGGCCTCGTCGTCGCGCTGGACAAGGCACAAGGAATAGTCTTCCACGGCCCGAGGAGGGCGCCTCCCCACGACGCCCATCTTATCGTGGGAGGCACTCGCATCGGCCTGTCGGGCACGATGACGTACCTGGGTCTCGTGCTCGACGGCCGGTGGAAGTTCCGGGCGCACTTCGCGCGGCTCGTCCCGCGCTTGCTGAAGGTGGGAGCCTCGCTCTCGTGGCTTTTGCCGAACATCGGCGGTCCCGGTGTGAGCTGCCGCCGGCTCTACACCGGCGTCGTGAGAGCGATGGCGATGTACGGTGCCCCCGTCTGGTCCGACGCCCTGGACCGCGAGAACATCGCCCTGCTGCGGCGCGCGCAGAGGGTGATGGCGATCAGGGTCGTACGCGGGTACCGTACGATCTCGGGCGACGCAGCGTGCGTGCTGGCTGGAGTCCTGCCCTGGGACCTGGACGCGGTCTCTCTGGCGTCGTCATACCGGCGGCGTCGGAGTCTGGCGTCCGGGACCCTCAGTCCGGCACCACGGCTTGCAGAACACCTGAGGCGAGAGCGGGATGCCGCGATCGCGGAGTGGGTTGTGAGGCTCGAGCGTCCGAGTGCGGGGCACCGGACGATCGATGCAGTTCGGCCGGTTCTTCGGCAGTGGTTGGACAGACGGCATGGCGTCCTAACCTTCCGCGCCACGCAGGTCCTCTCGGGGCACGGTTGCTTCGGGGGGTACCTGTGTCGGGTCGCCGGGAGGGAGCCCTCTCCTCGTTGCCACCACTGCCAGGATTGTGACGACGAGTCGGCGCAACACGTCTTGGAAGAGTGTTCGGCGTGGACGGAGGAGCGTGAAGAGCTCCGAAGCGTAGTTGGGCCGGACCTTTCGCTGCCGGCCGTGATTTCTGCCATGACCGGCAGCGAGAGGTGCTGGGACGCCGTCCTCGCGTACTGTGAGCGGGTGATGGCGCAGAAGGAGGCGGCGGAGCGGGTGAGGGAGGACACCACCGACCTCCCCCTCCGCCGCAAAAGGACCGGGCGTCGGAGGCTGGCGCACGATAACCGCCTCCCTCCCTAGACGCTAGGCAGACCAAAATCTGCCGGGTAGGCGCGCGCGGTGTCCCCCGCGCGCCACCTCCTCTACGAGGACAGGAAAGGGCCTGACGAGGCACGCCGCCGGGGTTTGCAGAAGAATTCGGACTCCTGCGACCCCGGCACGGGCGACGAAGGTGGACACCGTTGGTTTTTAGTGGGTAGTCTGGCATTGCACCTACCGCCGGGAGCCCCACACTCCCGCTGCCAAGCTTTCGGTGGCGGGGTCAGTGCGTAAATGCATTTTCCAACGTTAAAAAAAAAAAAAAAAAAAAAAGGTTAGGTTAGGTTAGGTTAGGTTAGGTTAGGTTAGGTTAGGTTAGGTTAGGTTAGGTTAGGTTAGGTTCCCAGGCCTCTGGAGCCCAGGCCCCGGACTTGGGACTGGGACCTGGGCTCCAAGGGGAGGAGTTGCTGGACTTCTACTGGGCGCGTCCCCGGGTGGCGGATAGGGGAAGCCGCCTGCGGTTTCACGACTGCGGGCGGTAGGGGTCTTCGGACCCCCGCGGACCAAAACCAGATGAGGCGCTACCGGGACCAGAGCGGCACTCGGGTGCCGTTCTGGTCCTGTGAGCGCGGGTGTGTTGGCGTGGAGGCGCGGAGGTGTGCGTGGCGCTGAGACGGCGCGGAGACTTGGGGGCGGGTTTTTTCCTTCCCCCACACGGTGGACGGGGTGGGCGGGTTAGCCGTGGGCTCGCCCGCCCTGTAGCGCTAAGGCGCGGTGTGCGGTGTGCTGGCTGGGTTGTACTGGCTCCCTGGAGCTTGCTCGGTTGCTGGTGCAATCCGGCAGACCAGTTGCGTGAGGGCCGGGCTGTGCTGGCTCCCTGGAGCTTTGACTCGGTTGTCGGTGCAGTTCGGCGGACCCGTGGGGTAGTTGCCGGGTCGCGCTGGGCTCCCTGGAGCTTGCTTGGTTGTTCGGTGCGATCCGGCGTTGGAGGTGAGGCTTTGCCTAGCCGGGAGGGGCAGGACGGGTGGGTCCGGGGGGCCTGGCTCGCCCGTCCTGTAGCGCAGGGGCGCGGTGTGCTGGCCGGGTTGTGCTGGCTCCCTGGAGCTTTGCTCGGTTGCTGGTGCAATCCGGCAGACCGGATGCGTGAGGGCCGGGCTGTGCTGGCTCCCTGGAGCTTTTAGCTCGGTTATCAGTGCAGTCCGGCGGACCCGTGGGGTAGTTGCGGGGTCGCGCTGGGCTCCCTGGAGCTTGCTCGGTTGCTCGGTGCGATCCGGCGTTGGAGGACGGGCGGTCCTGGCCCCCAACGCTATTTTCCGGCGTTGGAGGTCAGGCCTGCCTGGCTTGGAGAGGGGACGCTCCTGGACATGTGTCCCCATTCTGCAGACGGTAGACTGGTCTGGTTGAGCGTCCCCTGCGTGGGGGTGGCCAGCCGGAGGGACAGTAAGACCTTCGGCCGGCTTGAGACCGCACGCGCGAGACGTGGGAGCGCTCTCGGTGCCTGGGAGCGCTCTACAATCGGAGGCGGCCTGTCCTGCACCCGCAGGCTGGCCCACCGTCCGGGGCGTCATGGCGAATACTTTTAAGTGGTCCCGTGGCGCCCCACCAGGACGACGAGGGCACCGCTGGTTTTTACTGAGTAGTCCGGCATTGCACTTTCCGCCGGGAGTCTCAGACTTCCGTCGCCTTCGGGTGGCGGGGGTGCGTAAATGCATTTTCCAGCGTAAAAAAAAAAAAAAAAAAAAAAAAAAAAAAAAGGTTAGGTTAGGTTAGGTTAGGTTAGGTTAGGTTGGGGTGCTTGTCGGTGACCTCCTCGTGGTGTACCCTGGGCAACGGGACGGGCAGCAGTATCACAATCGCGTTACTGCTGCCCGTCGCGGCTGACGACCGACGCGTGTGGGGATGCATTCCGGCGCTCTAAATTAGAGTTGTCCCGTGAGCGCATCAGGTGGCACAGCGCTCGCGCACTGTGTCACCACGGGGGGGTGGATGGGTTCGGCGTGCGCTTACCCCGCCGTCGGACAGAGTGGACAGGAGTCCTGTTCGCTCACCGTCCTATTATCGTAATCCCGTTTGTGGTGTCGTGGTCATGTCTCGCGGCTACGAACGGGACCGAGGGTCTTGCCTTAACCGGCCGGACCGCGAGGAAGAAAACCTCTATAAAAAATTACCCCGAATCCCAAGCGGCGACGCAGCGCGAGGGGATGCATGGCTGATGGGTAGTTCAGTCTCTACTGCGATCCCCTGCTCTGCAGCCCCGCCGAGGCCGGAGTGGGGTTACGCGAGGCTTGCCCAGGTACAGGGGGTGTTACCTCGGGCTGACCACCTTTTCCCCCTTACTCGTGGGAACAGTTATGGAACTTAATAAAAATAAAAAAACTTCTTTTGACGTTAGTGGAGGAGATGACGAGAGGCCCGAGAAGGGCGGAGTAGAGGAGAGGCCCGAGACGGGCGTCGTTACGGTAGTCGACGAAGGCTCAGACGCGGACATGCGGTCCAGGTCGTCTCACGACTCGGACTCGTCGCGCAAAGGCCGCCTTTGGAAGCGCAAGCGTCGTAGTGACAATGACTGCGCATCGGACGAAAGTGACTGTGTGTCGGGCAAGGTGCACACAGCGCGAAGAGGTCGTGGTAGACCGCCCACGACCGGGAAGTACGTCGGTCTCGCCAAAGCCAAGGCCGAATACATTAAACAGTGTGAGCGAGAGCTCGAGCTCGAAGCGGAGAGCGAGGCGGTCGAAATCACGCGCCAAGTAAGGGCGACGCGATCCGCGACGAGCATAGGAGGAGCGTGCCCGGCTGAAGGCTGCTCGACACTGGACCTGCACAGGAGGGCCCAGGAGTGTGTCGAGGCCATAATCAAGCTCACCAAGGGGTCGAAAAATCTGAAGGGTACCTTTAAAAAGGCCTATAACGAGACGGCTGAGGCCCTTAGCGAAGTACTAGGAACCCTTTATACCCGGACGACGACCGATGAGATCCGTCTGCTGCAGGAGGGGAATGATCGGCTTCAAGCCGAAAACGCCCAGCTGCGCTCGGAGATTGCGGAGCTGAGGCAGGGCGTGGCCGACCTGAGGCGCGACTTGTGCGCGACGCCTGCACCAGTCCCCTCTTGCTCCAGGAAAGAGATCGACGACGACTCATTCGTGTCTAAAATTATGGACGGGGTCGGGAAAATGCTCGACGGCCGATTCCGAAACTTGGAAGCGTCCGGCAGGCTCCTGCCCGAAGCGCGGGTGCGAGCAGTCGAGGCACCGGCTTCTCAGCCGACGGAGACCAGTGTTACTACGCTGGCCCCGCCGGCGAACCCGGCTCCGAGACCTGCCAAGGCAGGCCAAAAAAAGAAGAAAAAGAAGAAGAAGGCGGGTGCGGCTACCCAAGTCGCTGCGCCCAACGAGCCTCGCCCCCTACCACCTGCTCCGGCCGCTCTGACGGAGGGGTGGAATGTGGTGGCGAGGAAAGGAAGAAAGGCGGGGCCGCCCAAAAACCAGCCCCAGCCCCAGAACAAAGGTGGGCCGGCTAAAAAGCCAAAAACGCCGAAGCTGCGATTGCCGCGATCGGCGGCGGTGCAGCTGACGCTGTTGCCGGGCAGCACGAGGACCTACGCGGAGGTCCTCGGTGCCATAAAGGCTGACGGCCTTATAGCGAGCATGGGCGTCGAGACTCGCTATAGGGTCTCTCAGACCGGCGCGCGAAGGCTCGAGCTGCCCGGCACCGGCAATAAGGAGAAGGCCGAGGAGCTAGCCCGGCGCATCAAGGCGGTCGTCGGCGAGGACGTGGCGGTCACCCGCCCGGAGAAGTGCGCCGACCTGCGGGTGGCCGGGTTAGACGACTCGGTCACTCCCCAGGAGCTGGCCGGCGTGATCGCCAAGGCGGGAGGATGCGCCGAGGAATCGATAAAAGTGGGCGAAGTACGGCAAAACTTCGCCGGCATCGGGACAGCGTGGGTTCGCTTGCCAGTAGAGGCGGCGAAGAAAGTGGTCGACGGGCGCCGCCTACTCGTCGGTTTCGTGTCGGCGAGTGTGACTCTTCTCAAGACGAGACCGCAACAATGCTATCGCTGCCACGAGGTTGGGCACGTGGCAGCGAAGTGCGACAAGGGAGTGGACCGCAGCGGCCAGTGCTACCGCTGCGGCAAGGAGGGGCACATTCGCCGGCAATGTACTGCCGAAGCTTGCTGTCCCATATGCCAGGCGGAGAAAAAACCGGCTGGGCACAGCCTAGTCGCGTGCCCTCGCAATAAAGCGGGAAGGAGGAAGAAGGCAGCGACCAAAAATAAAACCCGCGCGCCGCCTGCCAACAGAGCTGGGGAGGTGACAATGGACACCCAATTGTAGTAATGGCGCTTAAGGTGCTCCAAGCCAACCTGAACCACTGTGCCAGGGCTCAGGATCTCTTCGTCCAGAGCCTGGTACAGTGGTCCGTGCGGGCGGCGGTGGTGGCCGAGCCGTACTCGGTCCCGCCGAGGGATAGTTGGATCGGCGATCGCGACGGGGTGGTGGCCATCGTGACCCAGGTCGCCGCGGGCGCCCCGCCCCTTACGAACATTGTGAGGGGCTCGGGTTGCGTTGCGGCACTGCTGGGGGAGGTGGCCATCGTCGGGGCGTATTTTTCCCCGAACAAGTCGGTCGCTGAGTTCGAAGCGTTTCTCGACGGGACCGAGTCGATTCTGCGTAGATTTTATCCGGCGGAGGTGCTCGTGCTCGGTGACTTCAACGCAAAGTCACGTCTGTGGGGGTGTCCTGCCACAGATGCGCGGGGGGCGATTCTGGAGGAGTGGCTCGTTGCCACCGGCCTGACCGTCCTCAATCGCGGGACGGCCAACACGTGCGTGCGCAGGTCGGGCGGCTCGATCGTGGACGTGTCGTTTGCGAGCCCCGGCCTCGCGCGCCGCGTTCGGGACTGGCGAGTGCTGGACGACGTGGAGACTCTCTCGGATCATCGTTACATCCGCTTCGAGATCTCCGCTCGTCCGGCGGTGCCGCCAAGCTCCAGCCGCGCCCCGGCGGAGGAGGGTCCTCGGTGGCAGCTGAAGCGTCTCGACCGGGAGCGACTCGACGAAGCGGCGATAGTGGCGTCGTGTCAGCCGCGCGTCGACGGTTCACCGGACAGGGTGGCAGACTGGCTGGTGGCCAGAATGACCGACGCGTGCGACGCGGCCATGCCGCGGTCGAGGGGTCGCCCCGGGCGGGCTC
The DNA here is from genome assembly GCF_905220565.1 of Melitaea cinxia. Lineage (NCBI taxonomy): Eukaryota > Metazoa > Arthropoda > Insecta > Lepidoptera > Nymphalidae > Melitaea > Melitaea cinxia. The sequence goes on along the minus strand of NC_059399.1, from coordinate 41,691 downwards.
AGGTGTACTGGTGGTCGGAGGCGATAGCGCAGCTGCGCAGGGAGTGCGTGGCCGTCCGACGCCAGTACACGCGCTGCAGGAGGCGCATCTTCAGGACGCCCCCCGCTTCGCAGGACAGGACACGGCACGAGGAGGAGGGCGAGCGGCTGTACGCCCTTTACACGACAGCCAAAGCCAGCCTCCGTCGTGCCATCGGTGAGTCGCAGGCCGCGGCCAGGGAGGAAATGCTGGACGGACTGAACAGCGACCCGTGGGGGATGCCCTACAAGCGGGTACGCAACAAGGTCCGTCCCTGGGCTCCTCCACTCACGGAGACCCTGGACGCCGAAGTGGTCCGTGAGGTGGTCGCGGCCCTGTTTCCGACGGCGCCGGCCGAGCACGAGCCGCCGTCGATGGCACCGCGTGGAGAGGATCGAGACGTCGGAGAGGAGGCACCGGAGGTCGAAGAGTCGGAACTCGGGGAAGCAGTCGCGCGGCTGCGACGGAAGAACGTCGCTCCAGGCCCGGATGGGATTCCGGGGAGGGCGTGGGCGGTGGCGCTGAATCACCTGGCGCCGCGAGTTCGAGGGCTATTCTCTGCCTGTCTGGCTCAAGCCACAATTCCACAGCGGTGGAAGACAGGCAGGTTAGTCCTCCTCAGGAAGGAAGGCCGGCCGGCGGAGTCACCGTCGGCGTACCGCCCCATCGTCCTCCTCGACGAGCTCGCTAAGCTGTTCGAGCGCGTCGTGGCCGCGCGTCTGGTGGCGCACCTCGGGCGTCGAGGACCCGACCTCTCGGACGTGCAGTTCGGCTTCCGCAGTGGCCGTTCTACCGTGGATGCCGTGCTGTGCGTCCGTGCCCAGGTGCAGGAAGCGGTGGCCCAGGGCGACGTCGTCGTGGCGGTGTCTATTGACATCGCCAACGCCTTTAACACGTTGCCCTGGGGTTGCATCAGGGAGGCGCTTCGCTATCACGGGGTGCCGACCTACTTGCGTCGCGTGGTCGGTGCCTATCTCTCCGACAGGTGGGTGGTCTTCCCCGGAAGGGATGGTCGGCTTGTGAGAAGGGAAGTCGTGTGCGGTGTCCCGCAGGGGTCGGTGCTTGGGCCACTCCTGTGGAACATCGGATACGACTGGGTGTTGCGTGGCTCGCTGCTGCGCGGCGTCAGCGTCGTCTGCTACGCCGACGACACGCTGGTGCTGGCCCGCCGACCGACGTATCGGGAGGCGGCAGTGCTGGCGACCGCTGGCGTCGCGCAGGTCGTGGCGCGAATCCGGCGCCTCGGCCTCGTCGTCGCGCTGGACAAGGCACAAGGAATAGTCTTCCACGGCCCGAGGAGGGCGCCTCCCCACGACGCCCATCTTATCGTGGGAGGCACTCGCATCGGCCTGTCGGGCACGATGACGTACCTGGGTCTCGTGCTCGACGGCCGGTGGAAGTTCCGGGCGCACTTCGCGCGGCTCGTCCCGCGCTTGCTGAAGGTGGGAGCCTCGCTCTCGTGGCTTTTGCCGAACATCGGCGGTCCCGGTGTGAGCTGCCGCCGGCTCTACACCGGCGTCGTGAGAGCGATGGCGATGTACGGTGCCCCCGTCTGGTCCGACGCCCTGGACCGCGAGAACATCGCCCTGTTGCGGCGCGCGCAGAGGGTGATGGCGATCAGCGTCGTACGCGGGTACCGTACGATCTCGGGCGAGGCAGCGTGCGTGCTGGCTGGAGTCCTGCCCTGGGACCTGGACGCGGTCTCTCTGGCGTCGTCATACCGGCGGCGTCGGAGTCTGGCGTCCGGGACCCTCAGTCCGGCACCACGGCTGGCAGAACATCTGAGGCGAGAGCGGGATGCCGCGATCGAGGAGTGGGTTGTGAGGCTCGAGCGTCCGAGTGCGGGGCACTGGACGATCGATGCGGTTCGGCTGGTTCTTCGGCAGTGGTTGGACAGACGACATGGCGTCCTAACCTTCCGCGCCACGCAGGTCCTCTCGGGGCACGGTTGCTTCGGGGGGTACCTGTGTCGGGTCGCCGGGAGGGAGCCCTCTCCTCGCTGCCACCACTGCCAGGATTGTGACGACGAGTCGGCGCAACACGTGTTGGAGGAGTGTCCGGCGTGGGCGGAGGAGCGGGAAGAGCTCCGAAGCGTAGTTGGGCCGGACCTTTCGCTGCCGGCCGTGATTTCTGCCATGACCGGCAGCGAGAGGTGCTGGGACGCCGTCCTCGCGTACTGTGAGCGGGTGATGGCGCAGAAGGAGGCGGCGGAGCGGGTGAGGGAGGACACCACCGACCTCCCCCTCCGCCGCAAAAGGACCGGGCGTCGGAGGCTGGCGCACGATAACCGCCTCCCTCCCTAGACGCTAGGCAGACCAAAATCTGCCGGGTAGGCGCGCGCGGTGTCCCCCGCGCGCCACCTCCTCCACGAGGACAGGAAAGGGCCTGACGAGGCACGCCGCCGGGGTTTGCAGAAGAATTCGGATTCCTGCGACCCCGGCACGGGCGACGAAGGTGGACACCGTTGGTTTTTAGTGGGTAGTCCGGCATTGCACCTACCGCCGGGAGCCCCACACTCCCGCTGCCGAGCTTTCGGCGGCGGGGTCAGTGCGTAAATGCATTTTCCAACGTAAAAAAAAAAAAAAAAAAAAAAAAAAAAAAAAAAAAAAAAAAAAAAAAAAAAAAAAAAAAAAAAAAAGGTTAGGTTAGGTTAGGTTAGGTTCCGGGCGGTGCGGAAGAAGCTCCGTCCGTGGGCACCCCCTCTGACCACGAGTCTGCAGCCGCAAATCTTGCAGCGCGTAGTCGAGTCCCTCTTCCCTCATAGGAACGAGTGGAGCCCACCGGCTATGGGCGTCGCGGAGCCGCGTCTCGCGGAGAGCGGGATCCCCCCTGTGACCGAGGCGGAGCTCGGTGCGGCCGTCGCGAGGCTCAAATCTAAGCGCACCGCCCCGGGCCCGGACGGCGTGCCGGGAAAGGTGCTGAGCCTCGCGACGGGTAGCATGGGTGGCAGAATTCGGGCCCTGTTCGACAGGTGCCTGGAGCAGGGCCGGTTTCCCCAGGTGTGGAAGACGGGCAGGCTCGTCCTGCTGAAGAAGGACGGACGGTCGGCCGAACAGCCTTCGGCCTATCGACCGATCGTGCTCCTCGACGAGATCAGTAAGGTGTTCGAGCGCGTCCTGGCGACTCGAATTCTCGAGTCGATGAACCCGGGATTGCACGAGGCGCAGTATGGATTTCGTCGGGGCCGGTCGACCGTCGCGGCCATCGCCCACCTCAGGGACCTCACCGAGTCGGCGGTCTCCCGGGGTGGAGTGTTGTGGGCGGTCTCGCTGGACGTGACCAACGCGTTCAACTCTCTGCCCTGGGAGACGGTGAGGGTGGCGATGGGATACCACGGTATCCCGCGCTATTTGCGTAGGCTCATCGGAGCTTACTTTGCGGGAAGGGCGGTAGAGTTCCCGATAGGCGGCGGCGGTCTGTCGAGGCGGTCCATGTCGTGCGGCGTTCCGCAGGGTTCGGTCCTCGGACCGCTCCTGTGGAACATCGGCTACGACTGGGTGCTCCGCGGTGCCACGTTGCCGGGAGTGTCGGTCATCTGCTACGCAGACGACACTCTCGTCACCGTTCGCGCCGGCGGGTACCGCGAGGCGGGCCTCCTCGCCACGGCCGGCGTCGCGCAGGTGGTGGCCAGGATTCGGGCTCTCGGGCTGGAGGTCGCCTTGCAGAAGACGGAGGTCCTGGCCTTTCACGGGCCGAGGGCCGCTCCTCCGCCCGGGACGTCGATAGTCGTCGGGGGTACTTCGATCGCCGTCGGGTCGACGATGAAGTACCTGGGCATCGTTCTCGACGGTCGCTGGAAGTTCGACGAACACTTCCGGCGGCTGACCCCGAAGCTTCTGGCCGCCGCCGGAGCGCTCGGGAGTCTACTGCCCAACCTAGAAGGGCCCGCCGACAAATGCAGACGCCTCTTCGTGGGCGTCGTGCGTTCGATGGCGTTGTATGGCGCTGTTTAGGCCAAATCGCGCCTTAGAGCGATTGCCTTAGGGTTTAGTTTAACCGTGGTTCTGTCATTTATTACTTATGATTTTGTAATACCATTTCGCTGCGTTAGCGACGCTTTTTTCTGTATGGGCTTCATCGGTGATATCGCCAGGTGGCACGGCCCCCCGCCGTCGCCGTCGCCCGCGCCGCTTAGCGGCGAACAGTCTCGATTCCGCTCTCAAGGTAGCGGACGTATCGCTGCTCGATACGGCGAATATAGTCTCGCGTCCGCTCTGCAAGGTGTGGCCGTATCGCTGCTCGACGGCCGGCCAGTTCCCATTGTTGGACTTATTGTTTTGCGCGTGCCTCGTGGTTTATTAACTGCTTACTTACTTACTTTACTGCTACCGTTTTAATTGCTGTACTTATAACTTAACTGTAAAGTCTCGAGTTCGCTCTGCACGAACGCAATTTTCTGTGTCGCTTTATGAGAACCCCAATGTCGGGTTCGGACTCTTGGCTGGCGTGACCGCACGCAGCCCTGTGAATATATCTAACGATTTATTTGGTAACTGTAAATATTTAATTGCTGTGCTTATAACTTAACTGTAAATATTCGTTGTTGTGCTTGTAACTGTAACTGCTTGTGTATTTCTTTATAATCAATTCTGTGACCGGGGGTGCCTACTCACTGTCGAAGTCTGGGGGCCTGGGGCCTCCTTTTCGGGGACCGCCAGGACACCTATTTACACTCAACGTCACACCACACCACACGACCTACACACGTTCCCTGGCGATCTTAGACCTCAATCGACCCTAGCTGCCCTTCGAAGGTAAGTGCAACTTCACGCTTATTTTCAACCCCTTTTTTGTGTTTGATTGCTCACGCCGCATATCCGATCACCATAGGTATTCCGTACCCGACCCTAGGCAGTCCGCCGGGAGGTCGCTGATGGGCCCCGATCTCTGAGGCTCTGCTGGACTGGCTAGGGCCGTAACATTTTGGTAGCAGAGCGTGGTTGGAAAAAAAAAACATTTTGGTAGCAGAGCGTGGTTCCCACGCCTTGAGCTGCGTGAGTTTAACTGATAGGGGTTATATTTGTTTAGGGTATTGTATTTTGAGTAGCTTCGGGTAGGTTTAGCCTGTGTGGCACATCCCTATATATATATTTTTTTACTGTTTATATTTTCTTACTGTTATTACTGTAATTATTGCTGTGATTTGTATCTGTATTTTTTATTGCTGTATTGGTTGCTGGAATTTATATCACTGCATTTGTTTATCGTTATATATGATGCCGTCACACAAGCAACCCAAGGCACCTGCGCTGATAATTCAGGAGCAGCTGCGCTGGGCGGCGCATGCCCACACACTGATCGGGCGCGCCGACCGAGTGTATAATTTAGCGCAGCGAGCGGATCAGGTTCGGGATCGACTGGCCTTGGTCGAGAGCGCATACACTGAGCTTTTGTCTGCGGATGTGGAGAGCGGAGTCAAGGACTCCGCTCGTCGGGATTATGAGCAATTCGTCGACTTCACGGACGACTTGGTTGAGGCAAGGGGCAAGCTGGCGCATGAGGCGCGTGAGAGCCAGATGGAGGGTCTGGCGAAACTGGAGTCTCCGCGGCGGAATCCAGCTCAAGCTGAGCTATTAGGTAAGTTGCCCACATTGGACTTGCCCAAGTTCTCGGGTGCTATTGGTGAGTGGCTGGCCTTCATAGGCCTCTTTGATAGCTTGGTCCACGCCCGGGGGGACTTGTCCCTCGGTCAAAAAATGGCGTACCTGCTCTCTTCTCTTGAAGGGGAGGCCCTTGCGGTCGTTGGTCACTTGAAGTTGGCCGACAACTCCTATTTGATCGCAAGAGACCTACTCGAGAGGAGGTACGCAAACACCCGGCTGCTGGCTGACGAATATGCCCGACAGCTTCTGAATCTCTCGCTACTGACTGACGGGACGAGGCTACGTCAGGATATTATTAATCCTGTCGTAGTCGCGTGCAATTCGCTGAGGCGCCTGGAGCTTCCGGTCGACGAAGGGGCCGGAGGATCTTTTTTGTTGCTCCACCTCGTACTGTCCCGCCTACCCCTCGATCTGCGGATCCATTTTGAGGAGAGATATGGTGGGGACGGAGCGGATCATATCCCGTCTTTTAGAGACCTGCTGCTCTTTTTAGAGCAACAGTGCAGGCAGGTCACAAACGCAGCGGGCGCCGCCGACACCTCCAGGGCACCTGAAAGGCGGAACCCGCCCGGGAGGTCATCGCCGACACCGTGGAAGGCAGCTGGAGCTCCTTCCGGAGGGCTCCGCCCTCTCCCTACATATACCGGCCTAGTGGCCAGGGAAGCTCCTCCTCCTCCTACTAACTGCAACTACTGCCGCGGGTCGGAGCACCGGGCCGCGGCTTGCCCTAAGCTGCGAGCTAAGCACGCCAAGGCGAGGCGGAACATAGCTCGCGATCGCCGCTGGTGCTTCTCTTGTTTGGAGCGGCACTTGCAAAGGGACTGTCCGCACCAGCGGCCCTGTCCGCACTGCTCGGGTCCTCATCATGAGGCCTTGTGCCTGGGCCCGTGCAGCGCTCCTCCTCACGCCCCTTCCTACCGCGCCTCTGCCACGGGCGGGGGCGCTAGTCAGCGCCCTCCGGCGCGTGACGCTTCTCGCTCGCCCACCAACGCCCCAGGTTTGAACAGGGGACATTCCCCTGAGCAGTTGGGGGGTCACCCTGTCAGGGGCGGGGGGGTCTGCACCCCCCCTCCTCAGCGGGTCGAGAGAGAGTTCGCCGCCACTCAGCTGTCGTCAAGACCACTGTCTCCTCCTTTAGCTCAGTGGCCGCGACTGGAGCGCCACCCTCCCCCCCTTGGTCGGAGTCGGCGACCTTACCAGGTCCCTAGGACCTCTTATCTGTCCCGGCCCGCTAGGCCGGGGCCCTCTGAGTTCCGGGCCTCTCCGCTTAGCGCTACCTTGCCGCCGGTGGTCGAGTTGTCACCTGACTGCCGCTACGAGGACCCCCGGCGCGAGGACTGGTCCGATGGAGGCAGCTCCAACTAGGTAGCTGCCGCCCTATCTCCCACCACGGCCACCTCCACTGAGCCTTTAAGCTGTCAAACTGTCCTTTTGCAGACAGCCTCAGTGCAGGTGTACAACCCGAAGGGCGACTGTCTAACATCTCGCGCCTTGTTGGACTCGGGTTCACAACATTGTGTGGCCTCTATTTGGTTGGTGGGAAGACTAGGGCTCCCCTGGAGCTCTGAATCACGTCGAATGTTTGGCATCGGAGGCCTGGAGCCTCCCGCTCCTAGGGGAAGAGCTGAATTAATTTGCTGGCCCTGTCTTAGGGCCGACGCACCCTCCGGAGCGTCATCTTTAAATGTATCCCGTGCTACAAACTGAAGGCCGCCATTTCTCACCCTATGATGGGCGACTTGCCAGCCGATCGCGTCACTGCCATCCGACCATTCGCTGGAGTCGGAACTAATTTCGCTGGCCCTGTCTTAGTCAAGTCGTCCTGCTTTCGTAACGCGTGCTCACATGGAGCCTACCTGTGCGTGTTCGTGTGTCTCTCCACTAAGGCCGTTCATCTGAAACTTGTAAGTGCCCTCAGCACTGAAGCCTTTGTGGCCGCACTTAGCTGTTTTGTTTTTGCCGTGGGGTCCCTGACCTGATCCGATCCGACCCTGTTTCGTTTACCGATTTGCTCGCGGACATAATGCCCTTCTGTCCGGGACGGGGGATTGTTTAGGCCAAATCGCGCCTTAGAGCGATTGCCTTAGGGTTTAGTTTAACCGTGGTTCTGTCATTTATTACTTATGATTTTGTAATACCATTTCGCTGCGTTAGCGACGCTTTTTTCTGTATGGGCTTCATCGGTGATATCGCCAGGTGGCACGGCCCCCCGCCGTCGCCGTCGCCCGCGCCGCTTAGCGGCGAACAGTCTCGATTCCGCTCTCAAGGTAGCGGACGTATCGCTGCTCGATACGGCGAATATAGTCTCGCGTCCGCTCTGCAAGGTGTGGCCGTATCGCTGCTCGACGGCCGGCCAGTTCCCATTGTTGGACTTATTGTTTTGCGCGTGCCTCGTGGTTTATTAACTGCTTACTTACTTACTTTACTGCTACCGTTTTAATTGCTGTACTTATAACTTAACTGTAAAGTCTCGAGTTCGCTCTGCACGAACGCAATTTTCTGTGTCGCTTTATGAGAACCCCAATGTCGGGTTCGGACTCTTGGCTGGCGTGACCGCACGCAGCCCTGTGAATATATCTAACGATTTATTTGGTAACTGTAAATATTTAATTGCTGTGCTTATAACTTAACTGTAAATATTCGTTGTTGTGCTTGTAACTGTAACTGCTTGTGTATTTCTTTATAATCAATTCTGTGACCGGGGGTGCCTACTCACTGTCGAAGTCTGGGGGCCTGGGGCCTCCTTTTCGGGGACCGCCAGGACACCTATTTACACTCAACGTCACACCACACCACACGACCTACACACGTTCCCTGGCGATCTTAGACCTCAATCGACCCTAGCTGCCCTTCGAAGGTAAGTGCAACTTCACGCTTATTTTCAACCCCTTTTTTGTGTTTGATTGCTCACGCCGCATATCCGATCACCATAGGTATTCCGTACCCGACCCTAGGCAGTCCGCCGGGAGGTCGCTGATGGGCCCCGATCTCTGAGGCTCTGCTGGACTGGCTAGGGCCGTAACAGGCGCTCCGATTTGGGCGGGCGCTCTCTGCGCGCGGAACGTGTCGCTGATTCGCAGGCCGCACCGCGCTATCGCGCTGCGGGCTGCGAGGGCGTACCGCACGGTGTCCTACACCGCATCGTGTCTCCTCGCCGGCAGCCCCCCGTGGGAACTGGAGGCCGAAGCTCTCGCGTCGGTCTTCTGGCGCGTGACGGAAGCGCGCCTGAGGGAGGAACCGCCTCGTCCGCAAGAGGTCGTGCGATGGAGGAGAGAAGCTCGCGACGGCCTCTTCCGGAAGTGGTCGGAGAATCTCGAGGACCCGAACGTAATTACGAGTCGGGGGCTGGTGGCGGCGATTCGGCCCGTTCTGCGCGGCTGGGTCGATAGGCGACACGGTGCGATGTCGTTCCACTTGGCGCAGATGCTGACCGGGCACGGCTGCTTCGGTCGCTATCTGTGCCGAGCGCTGGGGCGGGAGCCGACGTCGGAATGTCACCATTGCGACGCCGGCGCCGAGGACACGGCGGAGCACACGCGCGCGGTCTGCCCGGCGTGGTGCGAAGAGCGCGCCGCCCTGTCGGCGGCCATCGGAGCGGATCTCTCGCTGCCGGCCGTGGTCTCGGCCATGGTCGGCAGCGAGGAGAACTGGAGCGCCGTCTCCTCCTTCTGCAGCGCCGTGATGCTGCGGAAGGAGGCGGCGGAGCGGGAGCGGGAACGGGATCCGAACTCGCTTCCGTCTCGTCGCGGTAGACGCGGTCGGCGGCGCAGGGCCTACCTGGCCAACCTGCAGCCGCCGCCCCCGTAGTTTGGATCAGCGGGCGATAGGTCGGGGGATCTATCGACCGCATCGCACGATCCCGAGGAGGACGGAGAGAGGCGATCTTATGTGTTCAAGGGATCCTCTCTCGGGTCGCTGTCGCTTTTGCGGCGACGACGACGGGCCCTAGTCTGGGCAGGCGCCGGCGGGATCGCGAAAGAGCTTTGCGTCCTCGCGATCTCGCCACAAGCGCATAGGCGGAACACACGTGTGGTTTTTGTTCAGTAAGAGTCTGACTCCCCTCCGAGCCCCCCCAACCGGAGGGTGTCCATGAAGGATTTTCCACACGTTAAAAAAAAAAAAAAAAAAAAAAAAAAAAAGGTTAGGTTAGGTTAGGTTAGGTTAGGTTAGGTTAGGTTAGGTTCCCCCCGTGGGAACTGGAGGCCGAAGCTCTCGCGTCGGTCTTCTGGCGCGTGACGGAAGCGCGCCTGAGGGAGGAACCGCCTCGTCCGCAAGAGATCGTGCGATGGAGGAGAGAAGCTCGCGACGGCCTCTTCCGGAAGTGGTCGGAGAATCTCGAGGACCCGAACGTAATTACGAGTCGGGGGCTGGTGGCGGCGATTCGGCCCGTTCTGCGCGGCTGGGTCGATAGGCGACACGGTGCGATGTCGTTCCACTTGGCGCAGATGCTGACCGGGCACGGCTGCTTCGGTCGCTATCTGTGCCGAGCGTTGGGGCGGGAGCCGACGTCGGAATGTCACCATTGCGACGCCGGCGCCGAGGACACGGCGGAGCACACGCGCGCGGTCTGCCCGGCGTGGTGCGAGGAGCGCGCCGCCCTGTCGGCGGCCATCGGAGCGGATCTCTCGCTGCCGGCCGTGGTTTCGGCCATGGTCGGCAGCGAGGAGAACTGGAGCGCCGTCTCCTCCTTCTGCAGCGCCGTGATGCTGCGGAAGGAGGCGGCGGAGCGGGAGCGGGAACGGGATCCGAACTCGCTTCCGTCTCGTCGCGGTAGACGCGGTCGGCGGCGCAGGGCCTACCTGGCCAACCTGCAGCCGCCGCCCCCGTAGTTTGGATCAGCGGGCGATAGGTCGGGGGATCTATCGACCGCATCGCACGATCCCGAGGAGGACGGAGAGAGGCGATCTTATGTGTTCAAGGGATCCTCTCTCGGGTCGCTGTCGCTTTTGCGGCGACGACGACGGGCCCTAGTCTGGGCAGGCGCCGGCGGGATCGCGAAAGAGCTTTGTGTCCTCGCGATCTCGCCACAAGCGCATAGGCGGAACACACGTGTGGTTTTTTTTTTTTTTTTTTTTTTTTTTTTTTTTTTTTTTTTTTTTTTTTTTTTTTCAGTAAGAGTCTGACTCCCCCTCCGAGCCCCCCCAACCGGAGGGTGTCCATGAAGGATTTTCCACACGTAAAAAAAAAAAAAAAAAAAAAAAAGGTTAGGTTAGGTTAGGTTAGGTTAGGTTAGGTTAGGTTAGGTTAGGTTAGGTTAGGTTAGGTTAGGTTAGGTTTTTTTTTTTTTTTTTTTTTTTTTTTTTTTTTTTTTTTTTTTTTTTTTTTTTTTTTTTTTTTTTTTATTCTAGACCCCCACACATAGGTGTGAGACTGTCCTACTCTACTCATTCATTCCAGTTCTCGCTAGTATTCCTCTCGCACTTTCATTCAGCATACTAATTCTTTCTGTCATTCATTCCTCATTCACACACTGGGTGGGTTCCCATCTAATCTAATCTATCCTACTATTTCTGTATTACTTAAAATTATGAACTCTTGGGGAAATGAATGGGGTTTGGGTACAACAGTTTTATTTACATTTTATTTACTTTTCTTACTACTATTTTATCTTGTTACAATGGTTTTATTTACAAATTCTCTTACATGTTATTATTACTTCTAATGAAAATTTACAACTAATTTTACATTGGAAGCTATTCTAATTCTTATACTATTCCTACTTAAATCTTATTTGCTTATGTTATACTACAATATACAATTATATCCAGAAAACATAATTTTACTGATTCTTATTTCTAATATTAACTGCTTTAACTATTTTTACACAATATTGTAGGAACAGATCTCTAGTTGTGTTGTTTGCAATTATTTCACACAGGTTCCTTTCCACCATTTGCACACCCGTTTGGTGTTCTAATCTAAGCCTCTCGTAGGCAAATGCAGGACACTCCAGGAGGACGTGGAGGACGGACTCGGAGCACCCAGGGTCGCAGACGCACGACGGACTCTCCTTACACTTGAAGCGGTACAAGTATTCGGAGAATCCGCCATGCCCCGTCAACGCCTGGGTGACAAACCAGTCCACCCCTATTTTGCTCGTGATTTTGTACGCGGCTATCGCGTCAGGGAAGAACACCCTGGTGACACCAGCCGTTTCGCCGGCTCGATACCGCTGGTTCCATTCATCAAGCGATTGCATGCGAATGCTCCGCCTGATGAATGAAACCGGGCAGCTGTCATAGTCAAAAGCGCGTTTAGACTTCAGCGCAGCCTCCTTGGCCAGATGGTCGGCACGCTCATTGCCCTCCAGCCCTGCGTGGGCTTTGATCCAGAACAAACTAACACGTTTGTCCCGGAGCAGAGCCCTTCGCAGGTGTCCCCGCGCTTCAACGGCTAGGGGATGGGGGGCTACCGGGTTCTCCAGCGTGAGCAGTGCCGACAAGGAGTCGGAATAAATCCCGACGGATCCAGCCAAGGTGTCCGCGGCCATCCGTGCCGCCCGACATATCGCCAAGAGTTCCGCCTGGTAGACCGTACAATAAGACGGCAAAGCAAGCTTGAGGGTTTTGATTTCGGCGGCGCCAGCCCATACGGACAGCGCCGCGCCCACTTTGCCCTCAATCTTGCTTCCGTCCGTGAAGATATTAAAGGCGTGCTCGCTGTTTGCGGTAAACTGTTCTTGGTCCGCCAGGCGCTTGAACTCGAGGTCGACATGAGAGGCGGGGTGCGGAGACCGCAGAGCCGAGGACATCCGCTCCACCTCTCGATCCCCTATCACCCGCTGGGGGACCCCCCGTCTCGCCTCGTACAAATTCGCGGCTTCGCGGACACGGAGGTCGAGGGGGAGTATCCCAGCGAGCAACAATGCGGAGTTCAGAGAGGTGGTTCGGTATGCCCTGCAAAGCTTCTGCGCGAAGCCCCGCTGGACCACGTTCAGCTGCTTGCGAACACCGAGCTTGTCCACGGCCGGCGCCCAAACGGCAGCCGCATACAAAATCACGGGCTCAACCACCGCCCTGTAAATAGTGCGGATTACTTCAGGATGGAGACCCCAGCTGGCCTTAGCCGCACGGGCCAGCTGGTGATAAAAGGCGAGCGCGCGCCTGCAGACGTTCGCGACGTGGGCGTTGAAGGTGAGTTTGTGATCTATGACGACCCCCAGCAGCTTGATCTCGCTCGCCAGGACAATGTCGACCCCGCCCATGTGAAGACGCGGGGTGTCATACTTCAGTTTGCGCGTCACAACCATAGCGTTTGTCTTGTGGGGCGCAAACCGAAGCTTATTAGATGCTCCCCACGCCCTCACACATTCGAGGACGGCATTGGCCCGACGTTCGATCTCGAGGGCCGTATCACCCTCGAACACCAACACCACATCGTCGGCGAACGCCTGCGCGTACTCGCCTTTGGCCTCCAACTCCTGAAGTAGTGGATCCAGGAGCAGGTTCCACAATATCGGCCCGCCGATAGATCCCTGCACGCAGCCTTTCCCGGTGTCCCTCACGTGCTCCTCCCCCAGGTACCTCACTCTGGCACGTCTGTCGCTCAGGTAGCTGCCCAAGAGCCGCCTGATGTTTTCGGGGCACCTTTCCTCAGCCAACCTTACCTTTATTTTAGGCCACCAAGCGTTGTCGAAGGCGCCCTCTATATCCAACGAGATCAAAACCAGGATCTTTTTTTCTTCTAATTTATTTCTAATGAACTTAACTAGGGTATAGAGGGCGTCCTCGGTGCTCCGCTGGGGCATGAAGCCAAATTGGCGAGTACTTAGCTTGGGCAGCAGGTGGTATTTTAACCTGGCGACTAGCATTTTCTCCAATATCTTCCCAAGCACCGGAAGGAGACCGATTGGACGATATGATTTTGGAGCTGTATAATCAGTCTTCCCGGGCTTCCGGAGAAAGATGACCGTCGCCTCCTTCCAGGGCCTAGGAAAATATCGGAGCTCGAGGCACCTGTTGAAGAGGCACAAAAAGAGGTCCGGGTCCGATTGGATTGCGTGCAGGCATATATCGGCAGTAAAACCGTCCGCACCTGGGGCCTTCTTCGGGTCAAACGACCGACTAGCCAACTTCAGTTCTGTGTGAGTGAATAGAGGGTCAGTTTGGCCCGAAGAAGTCTCGATGTCGGTCCGCCCGGCCAAGACCCTCACCCGGCGGTGCTCTTCGGAGTCATCCTCTTCGGAGTCCTCCGGGTAGAAGGTCTCAGCCAGGAGTCGGGCCGAGCCCCTGGCATCTAACCCCATATTGTTTACCACCAGCGGTGGGTCCACGTCCCTCCTGGAGGTCCTGCCGAGGACCCTGTATATCCCTCCCCACATAGACTCCCCGTCCTGGCGTTCGCAGAAGGCGACCCAGCTGCGCGTCTGCGCGTGCCTCACCTCGGTCTCGTACCTTTCCTTCGCCTCTAGGTACTCTCCCACAACCTTGCGACGTCTAACCGGCGCCGCGCATCTGATCCTACCTTTCCTGGTGGCCACCTCGCGCTTAAGCACTGCTAACCCCTCGTTCCACCACGGCATCGCAAGGACCTCCCTGTGTTTTGTTAGTGGTATTGTTTTTGTGCATGTTTTTTGTATTATGTTGTTTAATTGAGTTATTGTGGAGTCCAATTGTGCGTGTGTCTGTATGTTTTTAATTGTGTCTATTGTGAAGTGTTCTTGCGTTATAATTTGACCCAGTTTCTCACGAAACTGGGCCCAATTCGCCTTTTTTGTAAAGTATTTTCGTGTTGTGTGTCTGATGGTGTTTGTGTTGATGTGTTTGGTGTTAATGAGGAAGGTGATGGCGTTGTGGTCCGAGTTGGTCAGGTCTTCGCGCACGCGCCAGCCGTCCACCAAGCCAAGCAGGTCAGACGATACAGCAGTTATATCAACATAACTGCTGTACCTTTCGCCGCCCCGGATAGTGTCGAAGGTGGGGGTTTCCCCTTGGTTCAGGAGGCAGAGACCGAGGTCCTCCAGGAACCCGTGCAATTCTTCACCGCGGCGATCCGTCACGGGACTACCCCACCAGACGCATTTGGCATTGGAGTCTCCCCCAATAACAATACTCCGACTTCCCGTCTCGCGCTGCACCCGGCGCAGATGTGCCAGGTACGAGTCCATCGGCAGGTTGGGCTCAAAGTAAAATGAGACCAGGATGATCTCCCAGCTGCGAACTCGGATCCCCACCACAGAGATGTTATTTGTGGTGAGTTTCGGGTACTGCGTAATGTGAAGGTCCGCATCAAATACGATGACTGCGGCCTTGACAGTCCCACTTCCATCGTCCGCACACTGGAAGACCCTGATCCCACTCTGACTTTTCACACGCCTTATGCCGCCGACGTATGGCTCCTGTACCAGAGCAATCCGCGTACGCAGGCTAGAGGCTTCGATCAGGAAGTCGGAGTATGCCAACTTACTGCGCTGGAGGTTCGCCTGGAGGATGTTTAAAGCCACTGTGTCTACCGGCCTGCCCTTAGCAATACGCTACGGAGGAGCGGGCGATGTCATCCCACCTCCTCCTGACGGGACAGTCGTCGCTAAAGGCGTTGTGGTCGACCTTTGCGAGCTTCGCCCGACGACAGTTCCGGCAGGAAGGTGGCGACACCGCCGGGTCCTCCGTGCATTGAGCTTTGAGGTGTGGCCCGCCACAGTGGCTGCAAAGGTCCGCTGGGTCTTTGCAGTACTTCCGCCCATGGCCGTACCCGAGACAGCGCGTGCACTGGACCAATGGAGACTGGTCCTCCGCCCGCAGCCTCATCAGGTCGATTTGGACCGTGCCTACACCTGTTATCCTCGCCCAAAGTTTGGGCGATACGCTGAGGACTACGTGGGCCGTGAGCGGGTTCCTTGCCCTCCTGCGATATTTTATTAGAAGGCGGTCTTCCCCGGGGTCGAGGTCGCTAAACAGATGCCTATTTTGATTTCTCAAACTTTTTATAATCTCGTCATCCGTATGCACTTTTAGCACGCCTCTAATTATTACTAGTGGGTCTCTATTTTTCATTTCCTCGACCACGAGGCCCGTTCCTTCCTTCGCCAGTCTCTCCTTCGCCTTCGCCCTATCCTCAGCAGTCCCGAAGCCCATGATAATTTTCCGGTCTCTGGCTTTCCGGACCCGGTCTATTTGAACCCACCCCTCTTTGGCGTCGATGGTCTTTCTCACCGTGTCAAGGACCTCGTCCGCTGTTTGTTCAACATCCACTGAGGTGACCACCACCGAGTGCAGTGCCGTAGGCCTCACGGGATGTTGCGGTCTCGAAGCGGTCACACTGGCATAACTCCTCCGCTGCTCCTCAACCGTCCGGCTGCACTTCACCAGCTCCTCCTGGAGGCTCTTCATCCTCTCATTTGTCTCCAGGAGCAGCTGGCGCTGCACCTCCAGATTTCTACTCAGACTGGGGTCCGGGGGGACCACGAACGTGGCGTCGGCGCTTATTTTCGCCGGCGCCCCGTCCACGGAAACCCCGCCCCCCTTTCGTGCCCTCTCGGTTCTGAGGTCAGCCTCGGAGTCAGCCATCAGCTTCTCAAGCACTTTCAGCGCTTCTAGTATGTCATTTTTGTATTCTGTTTTTAAATTCCTAGAATTTTGGACAGCGTTTCTTATTTTATTCATCTGCTCGGTCGCTGCCCGCCCTCGGTTATCTGTGGTGGTCCCCTCGGATGTATGTGCCTGCACTTCTCCCTCCTCCTTAGGACTATTCCCTACTTCCGGGGTTGTTCGTTCATTTGACTCCCCGGCAACCGGTCCCCTTTTACTCGGCTTTTGCTGAGCAAATTTGCTCGGCCTTCCGGGGGAAATAACAAATGCAACCTGCGCTTTGCTCCTTGAAGTGGTCGCTATTTGTGTGCACGCCCGCGCTTCACCCCCTTCCTTAGGGCTACGCGCTACCTTCCGGGCTATTTGCACTTTCGACTTGGATGTAGTCGACGCACCCTGTGATTTTTCAAGAGCAGAATCCTTAGTGACCTGCTCAATCATGTCAATACTGGTGCGGACAGACTTTTGGAGTCCTTTGGGGGAGGGTACGGGTGAATTAATCACCTCTTGTTGTTTTGGTGGGGTCCTGGGAGTCATCATTTTAGTGGGGGTCGCGTTAAAGGTTAAAAGGAACAGTGTCAAAATAAATTTGTATAATTTAATATAAAAATTTGTCAAAATATATAAATCCCGCAATAGCGGTTGTAAAAGTCAGAGACTGTTCCTATATATAAGTAAAAGCCAGGCAAATATGCCTGGGTCCTAAAACTATCTAAATCTAACTTACAATCTAACAAAAAGCGAGAAAACTCGACTTTTTGGTCAATGACTCTACGTAGAGTCGTCGGATATAATCAAATTGGTAGCCCTCAGTGAGGGAAGGTCAGCACCGAAAACCGCGTCGCTCTACGACCAGCGGTTCCCGAGATATCCTATCTTCTAATTTCGTTCTTTATCGGCACCTAAGACCCGAACTACTTCTATAAAAAACAGAAATTAGATATCTCGGGAACCGCTGATCGCAGAAACCCGTGCGACGGCTCTCCGTGCTGGCCCAGAGCTGCTCCGTCCACTCCCGGTCCAAGAAACAGGATCGGGAGGTTGACTCTACGTAGAGCCGCTCAGTGTCTCCAGCCACAGGTCCTAACTCGACAATGACTCCGTCGAAAACCCCGCGTCAATGTGATCAAAATCACCGGAGTTATGACCGTTTAAAGTTTTTTAAAATGGCGACCAATATGGCCACCAAGAAATTTAAATTTGCTTATTTCGGCCCCCGTTGCCCGAAATGACCCGTGTTTGGTGTCAAATAAAGGGTCTTTTTAAGGTCTATACAACTATACTAAAATTAAAATTTTGAAACCAACCCCCGATTTTTGGGGGTGAAAAAACTACAATTTTAACACTTAAATTAATATTACAAATATAAAAAATGGTACGAAAATTCTGCAAAAAAATTTAGGCTACTATTTACACTTATTTCTAACTTATGAAAACACTTCCGACGATATCCAACCGCGGGGAGCACCCCCTCGTGCTCACCCTAAACTTCAAAAATTTATAATTTAAAAACTACTTATCCAAAAATTCTGAAATTTTGTATGTATATAGGCCTAATTTAGACAATTAATATTTAATAAAATTTTGGGGGGGTCGTCGCTTTACTTTTTGAATAAAACTTAAATAAAAAGTGACGAAATATTCGAAATTGGATATCTTCGGAAGTACTTAGCTTTTTGAAATGCTGAAAGCGCCGTTGCAGCTGCCTCGTCACGCCGCGTCGTTTGCAGTGTAACGCTTCCCCCTCGCGCCCCAGGAAGTGGGGGCACGTGGAAACGTGACAACTGGTTTTTTGCCTTTTTCTCAGCGCTCAGGCGCGAGAAAAATCCAAAAGTGGTGTCAAATGAAAGGTCTAAATAAGACCTTTCAGATGATGCATTAAAATCTATGGGTTGTCGATTTCTTTTCCGCAGCGTTCTCGATACAACTTTATGGTTGCGGCTACTTTGCAGTTTTTCACTTATAACACCTTTTTAATTTATTGTTTTGCACTGAATTGTTTGAATAGTATTTAAAGCACAGCTCCACACAAGTTTTGATGCAAAGATCGTCACGAACAGTCAAAAATTCACTGGTTTATTACTACCACAAAATTATGATTGTGCGGTTTTTGCACGTGTTTGTTAATTTTACCGGTTTTTTCCACTTTTCCGTTGGTTATAAGAGTTTTCCAGAGAAACAAATTACACCACCGGATGGGGCGCGTCGAGACGCAACTTTTGATATACGGCACTTGGTTCTACGATGCGAAAAAACCACTTTAATTGATTTTTAAAGATTAAAAATTTGCGGAGCACGTGTAAAATCGACCGTTCTCGGTGGCGGGCGGGGCGCTACTTCGGTTAGGTTAGGTTAGGTTAGGTTAGGTTAGGTTAGGTTCCCAGGCCTTTGGAGCCTGGGCCCCAGACTTAGGTCTGGGACCTAGGCTCCAAGGGGAGGAGTTCCTGGACTTCTACCTGGGCGCGTCCCCCGTTTGGCGGATAGGGGAGTGTCGCCGCAGTCGAATGACTGCAGGCGGTAGGGGTCTACGGACCCCCGCGGACCAACACCAGGCGAGGCGTCCGGGTCCCGCTCTGGTCTTGTACTGGAGTGGTCCTGTGATCGCACATTGCGCCACGAGGGAGCGCGGAGTTTGCGTGGAATGGCCTAGCCTTTCACGCGGCGCCGGAAGAGAGGGCGCGGAGTGGGATGTGGACCTTGGCGGTCCCCCCGGCACTAGAGGGCGGGGTGAGCGTTATTTATTTATTTATTTATTTATTATTTTTATTTATTTATTTATTATTTTTATTTATTTATTTTATCATCATCGCTCGCCCCCCTTGGTGATTTGGTGAGTGTGGCGCTGCGAAGGCGCGGAGAAGCGGGGTGGGGATTTTCCCCCCTGCTCCCAGTGGACGGGCGACCTCGGCGGCGGTGACCCCGCCGTCGGGTAGAGTGGGCGGGTTTCCCGTCCGCTCTACGCCTCATAAGCTCGTAACCCCGTGCGAGGTGTCGTGGTCATGTCTCGCGGCTTCGTGCGGGACCGAGGGGTCTTGCCTTAACCGGCTGGATCTAGAGGAAGAAGACCTCTATAAAAATTACCCCGAATCCTAAGCGGCGACACAGCGCGAAGGGATGCGTGGCCGACGGGAGGTTCGGTCTAACTGTGTCACCCCCTTAAACATGGATACGTGCATTAAAACATTATTAACCCAGGAGGGTACCGGCGCCTCAGGCAATGGAGAATCCCTTCGCGCTTCGGCGCGCAGCCCTGTCGAATCTGGGATGGGCAAATCACGTGTTTGTGTTTCGGAGCTTTCCGGTTCCGACGAGAGGCCCGAGAAGGGCGGAGTTGAGGTAGTGCCCGAGAAGGGCGGAGTGGACGTAGTGCCCGAGAAGGGCGGTGAAGACGTTGGGCCCGAGAAGGGCGGAGTTACTGGCGGGGTGAGACAGCCGCGAGTTGTCCTCACGCGTGTGGACAGCGTCGGCTCTCTCTCCTCGGTCGACGGGAGGTTTTGGGGGGCGGGATCAGATTCCGACGACAACATGTCGTTGGGATCTTCCCGCCGCCGAAAGCCTCAGTTTAGGAAAAGAATCCTGTCTCCGGGCTCCTCGGAGGAGGAAAATGAAAGGAAAAGGGCGACGCCTGGCAGAGGCCGAGGTCGACCGGCTACAACCGGCCAATACGTCGGACTGGCCGAAGCCAGACGTCGCCTTAACGACGAAAAGGAGCGCGAACGGAAAATCCAGGCGGAGAGCGAGCTGGCCGACATGGCGCGTGCGGTCCAATCCAGGACAAGCTCGCGTCAGTCGGACATGTCGCTCAGCGACGACGCCGGAAGATGTGGAGACGCGCTTTCTCGAGCGGAAGGTTACCTTGAGCTTCTGCAAAAGGTGACCGGAAGCTCGAGAAACCTCAAGGGCACTTATATCAAGGCCCTTAAACAAGTGCGCAAAGGCATGAAGGAGGTGGTGGAGGAACTCGCCAATCGCAATGCGACTGACGAGGTCGTCCACCTCAGGGCGTTGGTTGCCGAACTTCGAAAGGAGAAGGAGGAGTGGAGGTCGAAGTTCAACGCCCTGGAAGAAAAAATGGATAGATTCATGCTGTCGCAGACTGCGGCGCATAAATCTCTGCGTCCCGACGACTGGGACGAACGTGAACGCTCTCTCGCGTCCAAACTGAGCGACATGCTCAACGCCTCGATCGACGCCAAGATCGAGGCGTTGAGCGACCGGCTCTTACCGGCCAAAGCGCAGCGTGTCGCTCTGGCCCCAGCTTCCGAGCCGGCCGACCAGGCGGCGGTCACGACGTTGACCCCGCCAGCGAATCCGGCTCCGAAGAGGGGGAAGCCAAACGGACGGGAGAGAAAGAAAAAGAAGGGTAAGACCGCGAACGCCGTCGAGACTCCGGCGGCAGCGCCGAAACCTGCCGCGAAACCGGCGCCCGCGACTCCTGCCGCGCGGGAGACCTGGTCTACCGTCCTCGGACGGAAGGCCGGGAAGCCAGGCAAGGCTGCGGCTGCGGCTGCTTCGAAAGAAGCGAAGCCGAAAAAGAAGTTGCGGGCGCCGTCTTCGGCGGCGGTTTCGATAACGCTGCAGCCGGAGGCGAAGGACAGAGGCGTCACGTACGCCTCTGTAATCAAGGAGGCCCGCAGCAGGATAGACCTCGATGGTCTGGGAATCCAAACGCTCAAGATCCGAACGGGCGCGACGGGTTCCCGGATCATCGAGGTCCCTGGAGCGGAGAAAGGCGAGAAGGCCGACCTTCTCGCCTCGAAATTGCGAGAAGTCCTCGGCACGGAAGCCGTCAGAGTGCAGCGGCCTTCGAAGAGGGTCGAGCTGCGGGTCATGGGGCTCGACGACTCCATCACCGCCGAGGAGGTCACCCGAGCACTGGCCGCGGAGGGTGGGTGTCAGCCGGACGACGTGAAGGCTGGCTCCCTCGCCCCCAACGGCTCGCTCTGGGTGAGCTGCCCGGTGGTCGCGGCGCGAAAAGTCGCCCGTAAAGGACGATTGCGCGTCGGCTGGACCACGGCGAGGGTCCGGCTGCTCGAACCGAGGCCGCTGAGGTGCTTCCGGTGCCAGGAGACGGGGCACGTCGGCGCGAAGTGCACTCGCGAAGTGGACCGCAGCGGCGCCTGCTACCGCTGTGGCGAGTCGGGCCACAGACTTCGCGAGTGCAAAGCCGAGCCGAAGTGCGCCATATGTGCGGCGGCGGACCGGCCCGCCAACCACAAAATTGGCGACAGGAGGTGCCCCGACTACAACAAGGGAAAGAAAAAGACCAACAAGAGTGGCAGGCGCAAAGACAGGCCCGTAAAGGCTACCATCGTCGACGCGCCGGCTGCTAAGCCAGTGGAGGATTTAATGGACGCCGATAATTAATGGCGTCCATTAAGTTCTTGCAGGCCAATCTGAACCACTGTGCCAGAGCTCAAGATCTGCTGATCGAGAGCATGGCACAGTGGGGCATTAAGATTGCGGTAGTGGCGGAGCCCTACGCGGTCCCCGATCGCGGCGATTGGCTGGGCGACCTGGACGGGTCGGTCGCGGTGATCGCTCCGGCCTCTGCGGGCTTCGTGGACGTCCGGAGGGGGAGCGGATACGCACTCGGTACGATGGACGGAGTGGCCGTCATCGGCGTGTACGCTCCCCCGAGCCGGAGTCTCGCCGACTTCGAGGCAATGCTCGCGGAGATCGGGGCGTCGATCGCTCGGCGGCCGCACCGTGCCGTTCTGATCGCCGGCGACTTCAACGCCAGGTCGGTGACCTGGGGGGCTCCGGCGACTGACGCGAGGGGCGCGATCATGGAGGAATGGGCGGTGGCAACGGGCCTCACGTTGCTGAACCGGGGCACGAGGAACACCTGCGTGCGAAGGAGCGGTGGGTCCATTGTGGACGTGACTTTCGCGTCCCGAAACCTCCACAACCGCGTCCGGGGTTGGAGAGTCTTGACCGACGTCGAGACCCTCTCCGACCACCGGTACATTCGGTTCGACGTCTCCTCGTCGCGTTCGAACGCGTCCGACTCGAGCGTTCCGATCGGCACCGGCCCGCGCTGGGTGCTGAGTCGGATGGATGCGGAGATCGCCGCGGAGGCTGCGATAGTGGAGGAATGGATCCGCCGACCTTCGGAACCGGCCCTTTCCGTCGACGAGGAAGCAGAGGGCATCCGCGAATCGCTGGCGCGGATCTGCGACGCGGCGATGCCGAGGGCGAAGCCGTTCCCGCCGAGGCGGCACTTGTACTGGTGGCGTCCGGAGCTCCGCGACTTGCGCGAAGCCTGCGTGAGATCGCGCCGCCGATTCACCAACTACAGGCGGAGGCGAAGAAGGGACCAGGCCGCAGAGGACGGCCTGTACGACTCCTACCGGTCCGCCTGCAAAGCGCTGCAGGCGGGCATTGCACGCGCTAAGGAATCGTGCTGGGACGAGTGGCTGCGAACTCTGGACAGAGACCCGTGGGGCAGGCCGTACCGGGCGGTGCGGAAGAAGCTCCGTCCGTGGGCACCCCCTCTGACCACGAGCTTGCAGCCGCAAATCTTGCAGCGCGTAGTCGAGTCCCTCTTCCCTCATAGGAACGAGTGGAGCCCACCGGCTATGGGTGTCGCGGAGCCGCGTCTCGCGGAGAGCGGGATCCCCCCTGTGACCGAGGCGGAGCTCGGTGCGGCCGTCGCGAGGCTCAAATCGAAGCGCACCGCCCCGGGCCCGGACGGCGTCCCGGGAAAGGTGCTGAGCCTCGCGACGGGTAGCATGGGCGGCAGAATTCGGGCCCTGTTCGACAGGTGCCTGGAGCAGGGCCGGTTTCCCCAGGTGTGGAAGACGGGCAGGCTCGTCCTGCTGAAGAAGGACGGACGGTCGGCCGAACAGCCTTCGGCCTATCGACCGATCGTGCTCCTCGACGAGATCAGTAAGGTGTTCGAGCGCGTCCTGGCGACTCGAATTCTCGAGTCGATGAACCCGGGATTGCACGAGGCGCAGTATGGATTTCGTCGGGGGCGGTCGACCGTCGCGGCCATCGCCCACCTCAGGGACCTCGCCGAGTCGGCGGTCTCCCGGGGTGGAGTGTTGTGGGCGGTCTCGCTGGACGTGACCAACGCGTTCAACTCTCTGCCCTGGGAGACGGTGAGGGTGGCGCTGGGATACCACGGTATCCCGCGCTACTTGCGTAGGCTCATCGGAGCTTACTTTGCGGGAAGGGCGGTAGAGTTCCCGATAGGCGGCGGCGGTCTGTCGAGGCGGTCCATGTCGTGCGGCGTTCCGCAGGGTTCGGTCCTCGGACCGCTCCTGTGGAACATCGGCTACGACTGGGTGCTCCGCGGTGCCACGTTGCCGGGAGTGTCGGTCATCTGCTACGCAGACGACACTCTCGTCACCGTTCGCGCCGGCGGGCACCGCGAGGCGGGCCTCCTCGCCACGGCCGGCGTCGCGCAGGTGGTGGCCAGGATTCGGGCTCTCGGGCTGGAGGTCGCCTTGCAGAAGACGGAGGTCCTGGCCTTTCACGGGCCGAGGGCCGCTCCTCCGCCCGGGACGTCGATAGTCGTCGGGGGTACTTCGATCGCCGTCGGGTCGACGATGAAGTACCTGGGCATCGTTCTCGACGGTCGCTGGAAGTTCGACGAACACTTCCGGCGGCTGACCCCGAAGCTTCTGGCCGCCGCCGGAGCGCTCGGGAGTCTACTGCCCAACCTAGAAGGGCCCGCCGACAAATGCAGACGCCTCTTCGTGGGCGTCGTGCGTTCGATGGCGTTGTATGGCGCTCCGATTTGGGCGGGCGCTCTCTGCGCGCGGAACGTGTCGCTGATTCGCAGGCCGCACCGCGCTATCGCGCTGCGGGCTGCGAGGGCGTACCGCACGGTGTCCTACACCGCATCGTGTCTCCTCGCCGGCAGCCCCCCGTGGGAACTGGAGGCCGAAGCTCTCGCGTCGGTCTTCTGGCGCGTGACGGAAGCGCGCCTGAGGGAGGAACCGCCTCGTCCGCAAGAGGTCGTGCGATGGAGGAGAGAAGCTCGCGACGGCCTCTTCCGGAAGTGGTCGGAGAATCTCGAGGACCCGAACGTAATTACGAGTCGGGGGCTGGTGGCGGCGATTCGGCCCGTTCTGCGCGGCTGGGTCGATAGGCGACACGGTGCGATGTCGTTCCACTTGGCGCAGATGCTGACCGGGCACGGCTGCTTCGGTCGCTATCTGTGCCGAGCGCTGGGGCGGGAGCCGACGTCGGAATGTCACCATTGCGACGCCGGCGCCGAGGACACGGCGGAGCACACGCGCGCGGTCTGCCCGGCGTGGTGCGAAGAGCGCGCCGCCCTGTCGGCGGCCATCGGAGCGGATCTCTCGCTGCCGGCCGTGGTCTCGGCCATGGTTGGCAGCGAGGAGAACTGGAGCGCCGTCTCCTCCTTCTGCAGCGCCGTGATGCTGCGGAAGGAGGCGGCGGAGCGGGAGCGGGAACGGGATCCGAACTCGCTTCCGTCTCGTCGCGGTAGACGCGGTCGGCGGCGCAGAGCCTACCTGGCCAACCTGCAGCCGCCGCCCCCGTAGTTTGGATCAGCGGGCGATAGGTCGGGGGATCTATCGACCGCATCGCACGATCCCGAGGAGGACGGAGAGAGGCGATCTTATGTGTTCAAGGGATCCTCTCTCGGGTCGCTGTCGCTTTTGCGGCGACGACGACGGGCCCTAGTCTGGGCAGGCGCCGGCGGGATCGCGAAAGAGCTTTGTGTCCTCGCGATCTCGCCACAAGCGCATAGGCGGAACACACGTGTGGTTTTTGTTCAGTAAGAGTCTGACTCCCCTCCGAGCCCCCCCAACCGGAGGGTGTCCATGAAGGATTTTCCACACGTAAAAAAAAAAAAAAAAAAAAAAGGTTAGGTTAGGTTAGGTTAGGTTAGGTTAGGTTAGGTTAGGTTAGGTTAGGTTAGGTTAGGTTAGGTTAGGTTAGGTTAGGTTAGGTTCCCAGGCCCCAGACCTAGGTCTGGGAGGAGTTCCTGGTCCTGGTTTTTGTCTTCCTTGGTCTTCTACCTGGGCGCGTCCCCCGTTTGGCGGATAGGGGAGTGCCGCCTGCGTTGCCGCGATACGCAGGCGGTAGGGGTCTTCGGACCCCCGCGGACCAAAACCAGGGGGTAGGGCGCGAAAGCGCATCGGAGTGCCGGGGCGCTCTGGGAGGTGGACGGGGTGGGCGGGTTCGCTCGCTCGCCCTGAGGCGCTGAGGCGCGGGGTGCTGGCCGGGTTGTGCTGGCTCCCTGGAGCTTGCTCGGTTGCTGGTGCAACCCGGCGGACGTG
Source organism: Melitaea cinxia (assembly GCF_905220565.1). NCBI lineage: Eukaryota > Metazoa > Arthropoda > Insecta > Lepidoptera > Nymphalidae > Melitaea > Melitaea cinxia. The sequence continues at coordinate 16,284 of NC_059399.1, read as the reverse complement.
TTGCGTGAGAGTCGGGCTGTGCTGACTCCCTGGAGCTTTGGCTCGGTTGTCGGTGCAGTTCGGCGGAGCCGTAGGGTGGTTGCCGGGTCGCGCTGGGCTCCCTGGAGCTTGCTCGGTTGTTCGGTGCGATCCTGGCATTGGAGGTGGGGCTTTTCGCCTAGCCGGGAGGGACAGGGCGGGTGGGTCCGGGCGGTCTGGCTCGCTCGTCCTGTGGCGCTGGGGCGCGGTATGCTGGCCGGGTTGTGCTGGCTCCCTTGAGCTTGCTCGGTTGCTGGTGCAATCCGGCGGACCAGTTGCGGGAGGGCCGGCTGTGCTGGCTCCCTTGAGCTTTTGCTCGGTTGTCGGTGCAGTCCGGCGGACCCGTGGGGTAGTTGCGGGTTCGAGCTTGGCTCACTCGCTGGGGTGGCACTGCGATGCGGTGCGGGGAGAGGAGGACGGGTCGAGCGAGCGAACTCGATATAGCGACGAGTTCGCTCGCTCGCCCCGTGGCGCGCATGCGCGCGGGTAGGTGCACTCCGGGTACTGCTCTGCCCAGAGCGGACTTGTGAGTGCAGGCGCCGTGAGGGCGCGGAGACGTGGGGGTTGGTTTTACCTTCCCCTGCGCTGGGGACGGGGTGGGTGGGCTCGCTTGCCCGCCTCGGGGGGGGTGGTGCTCAGGCGCTTTCCCTTGCGCCGTCCCGGCCTGTGTTGACTCGCGTTGGCACTGTCCGGGCGGTGCGGGGCAGCCTGAGCGCCAGGCAGAGGGCGGTCGAGTTTTTCGGCCAACTTCTGCCCGGGTTGGTGCGCGCGGTGCCACCGCGTGCCACCCACTAGGAACGGGATGGGCCCGCAAGGGCGACGCCGCCGGAGTTTGCAGAAGAATTTCATTGATTCCTGCGACTTCGGCAATGGCGAGGGAGTGGCGCCGCTGGTTTTTACTGAGTAGTCTGGCATGCCGGGAGTCTCAGACTTCCGTCGCCTTCGGGTGGCGGGGGTGCGTAAATGCATTTTCCAGCGTTAAAAAAAAAAAAAAAAAAAAAAAAAAAAAAAAAAAAAAAAAAGGTTAGGTTAGGTTAGGTTAGGTTAGGTTAGGTTGCCGGAAGAGAGGGCGCGGAGTGGGATGTGGACCTTGGCGGTCCCCCCGGCACTAGAGGGTGGGGTGAGCGTTATTTATTTATTTATTTATTATTTTATTTATTTATTTTATCATCATCGCTCGCCCCCCTTGGTGATTTGGTGAGTCTGGCGCTGCGAAGGCGCGGAGAAGCGGGGTGGGGATTTTCCCCCCTGCTCCGAGTGGACGGGCGACCTCGGCGGCGGTGACCCCGCCGTCGGGTAGAGTGGGCGGGTTTCCCGTCCGCTCTACGCCTCATAATCTCGTAACCCCGTGCGAGGTGTCGTGGTCATGTCTCGCGGCTTCGTGCGGGACCGAGGGTCTTGCCTTAACCGGCCGGACCACGAGGAAGAAAACCTCTATAAAAAATTACCCCGAATCCCAAGCGGCGACGCAGCGCGAGGGGATGCATGGCTGATGGGTAGTTCAGTCTCTACTGCGATCCCCGGCTCTGCAGCCCCGCCGAGGCCAGAGTGGGGTTACGTGAGGCTTGCCCAGGTACAGGGGGTGTTACCTCGGGTCGACCACCCTTTCCCCCATTCTCGTGGGAATAAACATGACTTCAAAAAACTTATTAAACTATGATGGTGTGGAGGAGGAAGTGGAGGAGAGGCCCGAGAAGGGTGGAGTGGACGTAGTGCCCGAGAAGGGCGGTGAAGACGTTGGGCCCGAGAAGGGCGCAGTTACTGACGGGGCGAGACAGCCGCGAGTTGTCCTCACGCGTGTGGACAGCGTCGGCTCTCTCTCCTCGGTCGACGGGAGGTTTTGGGGGGCGGGATCAGATTCCGACGACAATATGTCGTTGGGATCTTCCCGCCGCCGAAAGCCTCAGTTTAGGAAAAGAATCCTGTCTCCGGGCTCCTCGGAGGAGGAAAATGAGAGGAAAAGGGCGACGCCTGGCAGAGGCCGAGGTCGACCGGCCACAACCGGCCAATACGTCGCACTGGCTGAAGCCAAACGTCGCCTTAACGACGAAAAGGAGCGGGAACGTCAAATCCAGGCGGAGAGCGAGTTGGCCGATATGGCGCGGGCGGTCCAATCCAGGACAAGCTCGCGTCAGTCGGACATGTCGCTCAGCGACGACGCCCAAAGGCAAGGAGACGCGCTTTCTCGAGCGGAAGGTTACCTTGAGCTTCTGCAAAAGGTGACCGGAAGCTCGAGAAACCTCAAGGGCACTTATATCAAGGCCCTTAAACAAGTGCGCAAAGGCATGAAGGAGGTGGTGGAGGAACTCGCCAATCGCAACGCGACTGACGAGGTCGTCCACCTCAGGGCGTTGGTTGCCGAACTTCGAAAGGAGAAGGAGGAGTGGAGGTCGAAGTTCAATGCCCTGGAAGAAAAGATGGAGAGGTTTATGCTGTCGCAGACTGCGGCGCATAAACCTCAGCATCCCGTTGACTGGGATGAACGCGAGCGCTCTCTCGCGTCCAAACTGAGCGACATGCTCAACGCCTCGATCGACGCCAAGATCGAGGCGTTGAGCGACCGGCTCTTACCGGCCAAAGCGCAGCGTGTCGCTCTGGACGCGAGGAAGGATAGAGAGGCCCCAGCTTCCGAGCCGGCCGACCAGGCGGCGGTCACGACGTTGACCCCGCCAGCGAATCCGGCTCCGAAGAGGGGGAAGCCAAACGGACGGGAGAGAAAGAAAAAGAAGGGTAAGACCGCGAACGCGGTCGAGACTCCGGCGGCAGCGCCGAAGCCTGCCGCGGAACCGGCGCCCGTGACTCCTGCCGCGCGGGAGACCTGGTCTACCGTCCTCGGACGGAAGGCCGGGAAGCCAGGCAAGGCTGCGGCTGCGGCTGCTTCGAAAGAAGCGAAGCCGAAAAAGAAGTTGCGGGCGCCGTCTTCGGCGGCGGTTTCGATAACGCTGCAGCCGGAGGCGAAGGACAGAGGCGTCACGTACGCCTCTGTAATCAAGGAGGCTCGAAGCAAGATAGACCTCAATGATCTGGGAATCCAAACGCTCAAGATCCGAACGGGCGCGACGGGTTCCCGGATCATCGAGGTCCCTGGAGCGGAGAAAGGCGAGAAGGCCGACCTTCTCGCCTCGAAATTGCGAGAAGTCCTCGGCACGGAAGCCGTCAGAGTGCAGCGGCCTTCGAAGAGGGTCGAGCTGCGGGTCATGGGGCTCGACGACTCCGTCGCCGCCGAGGAGGTCACCCGAGCACTGGCCGCGGAGGGTGGGTGTCAGCCGGACGATGTGAAGGCTGGCTCCCTCGCCCCCAACGGCTCGCTCTGGGTGAGCTGCCCGGTGGTCGCGGCGCGAAAAGTCGCCCGTGAAGGACGATTGCGCGTCGGCTGGACCACGGCGAGGGTCCGGCTGCTCGAACCGAGGCCGCTGAGGTGCTTCCGGTGCCAGGAGACGGGGCACGTCGGCGCGAAGTGCACTCGCGAAGTGGACCGCAGCGGCGCCTGCTACCGCTGTGGCGAGTCGGGCCACAGACTTCGCGAGTGCAAAGCCGAGCCGAAGTGCGCCATATGTGCGGCGGCGGACCGGCCCGCCAGCCACAAAATTGGCGACAGGAGGTGCCCCGACTACAATAAGAAAAAGGGAAAGACCAACAAGAGTGGCAGGCGCAAAGACAGGCCCGTAAAGGCTACCATCGTCGACGCGCCGGCTGCTAAGCCAGTGGAGGATTTAATGGACGCCGATAATTAATGGCGTCCATTAAGTTCTTGCAGGCCAATCTGAACCACTGTGCCAGAGCTCAAGATCTGCTGATCGAGAGCATGGCACAGTGGGGCATTAAGATCGCGATAGTGGCGGAGCCCTACGCGGTCCCCGATCGCGGCGATTGGCTGGGCGACCTGGACGGGTCGGTCGCGGTGATCGCTCCGGCCTCTGCGGGTTTCGTGGACGTCCGGAGGGGGAGCGGATACGCACTCGGTACGATGGACGGAGTGGCCGTCATCGGCGTGTACGCTCCCCCGAGCCGGAGTCTCGCCGACTTCGAGGCAATGCTCGCGGAGATCGGGGCGTCGATCGCTCGGCGGCCGCACCGTGCCGTTCTGGTCGCCGGCGACTTCAACGCCAAGTCGGTGACCTGGGGGGCTCCGGCGACTGACGCGAGGGGCGCGATCATGGAGGAATGGGCGGTGGCAACGGGCCTCACGTTGCTGAATCGGGGCACGAGGAACACCTGCGTGCGAAGGAGCGGTGGGTCCATTGTGGACGTGACTTTCGCGTCCCGAAACCTCCACAACCGCGTCCGGGGTTGGAGAGTCTTGACCGACGTCGAGACCCTCTCCGACCACCGGTACATTCGGTTCGACGTCTCCTCGTCGCGTTCGAACGCGTCCGACTCGAGCGTTCCGATCGGCACCGGCCCGCGCTGGGTGCTGAGTCGGATGGATGCGGAGATCGCCGTGGAGGCTGCGATAGTGGAGGAATGGATCCGCCGACCTTCGGAACCGGCCCTTTCCGTCGACGAGGAAGCAGAGGGCATCCGCGAATCGCTGGCGCGGATCTGCGACGCGGCGATGCCGAGGGCGAAGCCGTTCCCGCCGAGGCGGCACTTGTACTGGTGGCGTCCGGAGCTCCGCGACTTGCGCGAAGCCTGCGTGAGATCGCGCCGCCGATTCACCAACTACAGGCGGAGGCGAAGAAGGGACCAGGCCGCAGAGGACGGCCTGTACGACTCCTACCGGTCCGCCTGCAAAGCGCTGCAGGCGGGCATTGCACGCGCTAAGGAATCGTGCTGGGACGAGTGGCTGCAAACTCTGGACAGAGACCCGTGGGGCAGGCCGTACCGGGCGGTGCGGAAGAAGCTCCGTCCGTGGGCACCCCCTCTGACCACGAGCTTGCAGCCGCAAATCTTGCAGCGCGTAGTCGAGTCCCTCTTCCCTCATAGGAACGAGTGGAGCCCACCGGCTATGGGTGTCGCGGAGCCGCGTCTCGCGGAGAGCGGGATCCCCCCTGTGACCGAGGCGGAGCTCGGTGCGGCCGTCGCGAGGCTCAAATCGAAGCGCACCGCCCCGGGCCCGGACGGCGTCCCGGGAAAGGTGCTGAGCCTCGCGACGGGTAGCATGGGCGGCAGAATTCGGGCCCTGTTCGACAGGTGCCTGGAGCAGGGCCGGTTTCCCCAGGTGTGGAAGACGGGCAGGCTCGTCCTGCTGAAGAAGGACGGACGGTCGGCCGAACAGCCTTCGGCCTATCGACCGATCGTGCTCCTCGACGAGATCAGTAAGGTGTTCGAGCGCGTCCTGGCGACTCGAATTCTCGAGTCGATGAACCCGGGATTGCACGAGGCACAGTATGGATTTCGTCGGGGGCGGTCGACCGTCGCGGCCATCGCCCACCTCAGGGACCTCGCCGAGTCGGCGGTCTCCCGGGGTGGAGTGTTGTGGGCGGTCTCGCTGGACGTGACCAACGCGTTTAACTCTCTGCCCTGGGAGACGGTGAGGGTGGCGCTGGGATACCACGGTATCCCGCGCTACTTGCGTAGGCTCATCGGAGCTTACTTTGCGGGAAGGGCAGTAGAGTTCCCGATAGGCGGCGGCGGTCTGTCGAGGCGGTCCATGTCGTGCGGCGTTCCGCAGGGTTCGGTCCTCGGACCGCTCCTGTGGAACATCGGCTACGACTGGGTGCTCCGCGGTGCCACGTTGCCGGGAGTGTCGGTCATCTGCTACGCAGACGACACTCTCGTCACCGTTCGCGCCGGCGGGCACCGCGAGGCGGGCCGCCTCGCCACGGCCGGCGTCGCGCAAGTGGTGGCCAGAATTCGGGCTCTCGGGCTGGAGGTCGCCTTGCAGAAGACGGAGGTCCTGGCCTTTCACGGGCCGAGGGCCGCTCCTCCGCCCGGGACGTCAATAGTCGTCGGGGGTACTTCGATCGCCGTCGGGTCGACGATGAAGTACCTGGGCATCGTTCTCGACGGTCGCTGGAAGTTCGACGAACACTTCCGGCGGCTGACCCCGAAGCTTCTGGCCGCCGCCGGAGCGCTCGGGAGTCTACTGCCCAACCTAGAAGGGCCCGCCGACAAATGCAGACGCCTCTTCGTGGGCGTCGTGCGTTCGATGGCGTTGTATGGCGCTCCGATTTGGGCGGGCGCTCTCTGCGCGCGGAACGTGTCGCTGATTCGCAGGCCGCACCGCGCTATCGCGCTGCGGGCTGCGAGGGCGTACCGCACGGTGTCCTACACCGCATCGTGTCTCCTCGCCGGCAGCCCCCCGTGGGAACTGGAGGCCGAAGCTCTCGCGTCGGTCTTCTGGCGCGTGACGGAAGCGCGCCTGAGGGAGGAACCGCCTCGTCCGCAAGAGGTCGTGCGATGGAGGAGAGAAGCTCGCGACGGCCTCTTCCGGAAGTGGTCGGAGAATCTCGAGGACCCGAACGTAATTACGAGTCGGGGGCTGGTGGCGGCGATTCGGCCCGTTCTGCGCGGCTGGGTCGATAGGCGACACGGTGCGATGTCGTTCCACTTGGCGCAGATGCTGACCGGGCACGGCTGCTTCGGTCGCTATCTGTGCCGAGCGCTGGGGCGGGAGCCGACGTCGGAATGTCACCATTGCGACGCCGGCGCCGAGGACACGGCGGAGCACACGCGCGCGGTCTGCCCGGCGTGGTGCGAAGAGCGCGCCGCCCTGTCGGCGGCCATCGGAGCGGATCTCTCGCTGCCGGCCGTGGTCTCGGCCATGGTCGGCAGCGAGGAGAACTGGAGCGCCGTCTCCTCCTTCTGCAGCGCCGTGATGCTGCGGAAGGAGGCGGCGGAGCGGGAGCGGGAACGGGATCCGAACTCGCTTCCGTCTCGTCGCGGTAGACGCGGTCGTCGGCGCAGGGCCTACCTGGCCAACCTGCAGCCGCCGCCCCCGTAGTTTGGATCAGCGGGCGATAGGTCGGGGGATCTATCGACCGCATCGCACGATCCTGAGGAGGACGGAGAGAGGCGATCTTATGTGTTCAAGGGATCCTCTCTCGGGTCGCTGTCGCTTTTGCGGCGACGACGACGGGCCCTAGTCTGGGCAGGCGCCGGCGGGATCGCGAAAGAGCTTTGTGTCCTCGCGATCTCGCCACAAGCGCATAGGCGGAACACACGTGTGGTTTTTGTTCAGTAAGAGTCTGACTCCCCTCCGAGCCCCCCCAACCGGAGGGTGTCCATGAAGGATTTTCCACACGTAAAAAAAAAAAAAAAAAAAAGGTTAGGTTAGGTTAGGTTAGGTTAGGTTAGGTTAGGTTAGGTTAGGTTAGGTTAGGTTAGGTTAGGTTAGGTTAGGTTAGGTTCCCGGGCCTTTGGAGCCTAGGCCCCAGACTTAGGTCTGGGACCTAGGCTCCAAGGGGAGGAGTTCCTGGACTTCTACCTGGGCGCGTCCCCCGTTTGGCGGATAGGGGAGTGCTGCCGCAGTCGAATGACTGCAGGCGGTAGGGGTCTACGGACCCCCGCGGACCAACACCAGGTGAGGCGTCCGGGTACCGCTCTGGTCTTGTACTGGAGTGGTCCTGTGATCGCACATTGCGCCACGAGGGAGCGCGGAGCTTGCGTGGAATGGCCTAGCCTTTCACGCGGCGCCGGAAGAGAGGGCGCGGAGTGGGATGTGGACCTTGGCGGTCCCCCCGGCACTAGAGGGCGGGGTGAGCGTTATTTATTTATTTATTTATTTATTTATTATTTTTATTTATTTATTTTATCATCATCGCTCGCCCCCCTTGGTGATTTGGTGAGTGTAGCGCTGCGAAGGCGCGGAGAAGCGGGGTGGGGATTTTCCCCCCTGCTCCCAGTGGACGGGCGACCTCGGCGGCGGTGAACCCGCCGTCGGGTAGAGTGGGCGGGTTTCCCGTCCGCTCTACGCCTCATAAGCTCGTAACCCCGTGCGAGGTGTCGTGGTCATGTCTCGCGGCTTCGTGCGGGACCGAGGGGTCTTGCCTTAACCGGCCGGATCTAGAGGAAGAAGACCTCTATAAAAATTACCCCGAATCCTAAGCGGCGACACAGCGCGAAGGGATGCGTGGCCGACGGGAGGTTCGGTCTAACTGTGTCACCCCCTTAAACATGGATACGTGCATTAAAACATTATTAACCCAGGAGGGTACCGGCGCCTCAGGCAATGGAGAATCCCTTCGCGCTTCGGCGCGCAGCCCTGTCGAATCTGGGATGGGCAAATCACGTGTTTGTGTTTCGGAGCTTTCCGGTTCCGACGAGAGGCCCGAGAAGGGCGGAGTTGAGGTAGTGCCCGAGAAGGGCGGAGTGGACGTAGTGCCCGAGAAGGGCGGTGAAGACGTTGGGCCCGAGAAGGGCGGAGTTACTGGCGGGGCGAGACAGCCGCGAGTTGTCCTCACGCGTGTGGACAGCGTCGGCTCTCTCTCCTCGGTCGACGGGAGGTTTTGGGGGGCGGGATCAGATTCCGACGACAACATGTCGTTGGGATCTTCCCGCCGCCGAAAGCCCTTTAGAAAGAGGATCCTCTCTCCGGGCTCCTCGGAGGAGGAAAATGAGAGGAAAAGGGCGACGCCTGGCAGAGGCCGAGGTCGACCGGCCACAACCGGCCAATACGTCGGACTGGCCGAAGCCAAACGTCGCCTTAACGACGAAAAGGAGCGGGAACGTCAAATCCAGGCGGAGAGCGAGTTGACCGATATGGCGCGGGCGGTCCAATCCAGGACAAGCTCGCGTCAGTCGGACATGTCGCTCAGCGACGACACCCAAAGGCAAGGAGATGCGCTTTCTCGAGCGGAAGGTTACCTTGAGCTTCTGCAAAAGGTGACCGGAAGCTCGAGAAACCTCAAGGGCACTTATATCAAGGCCCTTAAACAAGTGCGCAAAGGTATGAAGGAGGTGGTGGAGGAACTCGCCAATCGCAACGCGACTGACGAGGTCGTCCACCTCAGGGCGTTGGTTGCCGAACTCCGAAAGGAGAAGGAGGAATGGAGGGCGAAATTTAACGCCCTGGAAGAGAAAATGGAGAGATTCATGCTGTCGCAGACTGCGGCGCATAAATCTCTGCGTCCCGACGACTGGGACGAACGTGAACGCTCTCTCGCGTCCAAACTGAGCGACATGCTCAACGCCTCGATCGACGCCAAGATCGAGGCGTTGAGCGACCGGCTCTTACCGGCCAAAGCGCAGCGTGTCGCTCTGGCCCCAGCTTCCGAGCCGGCCGACCAGGCGGCGGTCACGACGTTGACCCCGCCAGCGAATCCGGCTCCGAGGAGGGGGAAGCCAAACGGACGGGAGAGAAAGAAAAAGAAGGGTAAGACCGCGAACGCGGTCGAGACTCCGGCGGCAGCGCCGAAACCTGCTGCGAAACCGGCGCCCGCGACTCCTGCCGCGCGGGAGACCTGGTCTACCGTCATCGGACGGAAGGCCGGGAAGCCAGGCAAGGCTGCGGCTGCGGCTGCTTCGAAAGAAGCGAAGCCGAAAAAGAAGTTGCGGGCGCCGTCTTCGGCGGCGGTTTCGATAACGCTGCAGCCGGAGGCGAAGGACAGAGGCGTCACGTACGCCTCTGTAATCAAGGAGGCCCGCAGCAAGATAGACCTCGATGGTCTGGGAATCCAAGCGCTCAAGATCCGAACGGGCGCGACGGGTTCCCGGATCATCGAGGTCCCTGGAGCGGAGAAAGGCGAGAAGGCCGACCTTCTCGCCTCGAAATTGCGGGAAGTACTCGGCACGGAAGCCGTCAGAGTGCAGCGGCCTTCGAAGAGGGTCGAGCTGCGGGTCATGGGGCTCGACGACTCCGTCACCGCCGAGGAGGTCACCCGAGCACTGGCCGCGGAGGGTGGGTGTCAGCCGGACGACGTGAAGGCTGGCTCCCTCGCCCCCAACGGCTCGCTCTGGGTGAGCTGCCCGGTGGTCGCGGCGCGAAAAGTCGCCCGTGAAGGACGATTGCGCGTCGGCTGGACCACGGCGAGGGTCCGGCTGCTCGAACCGAGGCCGCTGAGGTGCTTCCGGTGCCAGGAGACGGGGCACGTCGGCGCGAAGTGCACTCGCGAAGTGGACCGCAGCGGCGCCTGCTACCGCTGTGGCGAGTCGGGCCACAGACTTCGCGAGTGCAAAGCCGAGCCGAAGTGCGCCATATGTGCGGCGGCGGACCGGCCCGCCAACCACAAAATTGGCGACAGGAGGTGCCCCGACTACAACAAGAAAAAGGGAAAGACCAACAAGAGTGGCAGGCGCAAAGACAGGCCCGTAAAGGCTACCATCGTCGATGCGCCGGCTGCTAAGCCAGTGGAGGATTTAATGGACGCCGATAATTAATGGCGTCCATTAAGTTCTTGCAGGCCAATCTGAACCACTGTGCCAGAGCTCAAGATCTGCTGATCGAGAGCATGGCACAGTGGGGCATTAAGATTGCGATAGTGGCGGAGCCCTACGCGGTCCCCGATCGTGGCGATTGGCTGGGCGACCTGGACGGGTCGGTCGCGGTGATCGCTCCGGCCTCTGCGGGCTTCGTGGACGTCCGGAGGGGGAGCGGATACGCACTCGGTACGATGGACGGAGTGTCCGTCATCGGCGTGTACGCTCCCCCGAGCCGGAGTCTCGCCGACTTCGAGGCAATGCTCGCGGAGATCGGGGCGTTGATCGCTCGGCGGCCGCACCGTGCCGTTCTGGTCGCCGGCGACTTCAACGCCAGGTCGGTGACCTGGGGGGCTCCGGCGACTGACGCGAGGGGCGCGATCATGGAGGAATGGGCGGTGGCAACGGGCCTCACGTTGCTGAACCGGGGCACGAGGAACACCTGCGTGCGAAGGAGCGGTGGGTCCATTGTGGACGTGACTTTCGCGTCCCGAAACCTCCACAACCGCGTCCGGGGTTGGAGAGTCTTGACCGACGTCGAGACCCTCTCCGACCACCGGTACATTCGGTTCGACGTCTCCTCGTCGCGTTCGAACGCGTCCGACTCGAGCGTTCCGATCGGCACCGGCCCGCGCTGGGTGCTGAGTCGGATGGATGCGGAGATCGCCGTGGAGGCTGCGATAGTGGAGGAATGGATCCGCCGACCTTCGGAACCGGCCCTTTCCGTCGACGAGGAAGCAGAGGGCATCCGCGAATCGCTGGCGCGGATCTGCGACGCGGCGATGCCGAGGGCGAAGCCGTTCCCGCCGAGGCGGCACTTGTACTGGTGGCGTCCGGAGCTCCGCGACTTGCGCGAAGCCTGCGTGAGATCGCGCCGCCGATTCACCAACTACAGGCGGAGGCGAAGAAGGGACCAGGCCGCAGAGGACGGCCTGTACGACTCCTACCGGTCCGCCTGCAAAGCGCTGCAGGCGGGCATTGCACGCGCTAAGGAATCGTGCTGGGACGAGTGGCTGCGAACTCTGGACAGAGACCCGTGGGGCAGGCCGTACCGAGCGGTGCGGAAGAAGCTCCGTCCGTGGGCACCCCCTCTGACCACGAGTCTGCAGCCGCAAATCTTGCAGCGCGTAGTCGAGTCCCTCTTCCCTCATAGGAACGAGTGGAGCCCACCGGCTATGGGCGTCGCGGAGCCGTGTCTCGCGGAGAGCGGGATCCCCCCTGTGACCGAGGCGGAGCTCGGTGCGGCCGTCGCGAGGCTCAAATCTAAGCGCACCGCCCCGGGCCCGGACGGCGTGCCGGGAAAGGTGCTGAGCCTCGCGACGGGTAGCATGGGTGGCAGAATTCGGGCCCTGTTCGACAGGTGCCTGGAGCAGGGCCGGTTTCCCCGGGTGTGGAAGACGGGCAGGCTCGTCCTGCTGAAGAAGGACGGACGGTCGGCCGAACAGCCTTCGGCCTATCGACCGATCGTGCTCCTCGACGAGATCAGTAAGGTGTTCGAGCGCGTCCTGGCGACTCGAATTCTCGAGTCGATGAACCCGGGATTGCACGAGGCGCAGTATGGGTTTCGTCGGGGGCGGTCGACCGTCGCGGCCATCGCCCACCTCAGGGACCTCGCCGAATCGGCGGTCTCCCGGGGTGGAGTGTTGTGGGCGGTCTCGCTGGACGTGACCAACGCGTTCAACTCTCTGCCCTGGGAGACGGTGAGGGAGGCGCTGGGATACCACGGTATCCCGCGCTACTTGCGTAGGCTCATCGGAGCTTACTTTGCGGGAAGGGCAGTAGAGTTCCCGATAGGCGGCGGCGGTCTGTCGAGGCGGTCCATGTCGTGCGGCGTTCCGCAGGGTTCGGTCCTCGGACCGCTCCTGTGGAACATCGGCTACGACTGGGTGCTCCGCGGTGCCACGTTGCCGGGAGTGTCGGTCATCTGCTACGCAGACGACACTCTCGTCACCGTTCGCGCCGGGGGGCACCGCGAGGCGGGCCGCCTCGCCACGGCCGGCGTCGCGCAGGTGGTGGCCAGAATTCGGGCTCTCGGGCTGGAGGTCGCCTTGCAGAAGACGGAGGTCCTGGCCTTTCACGGGCCGAGGGCCGCTCCTCCGCCCGGGACGTCGATAGTCGTCGGGGGTACTTCGATCGCCGTCGGGTCGACGATGAAGTACCTGGGCATCGTTCTCGACGGTCGCTGGAAGTTCGACGAACACTTCCGGCGGCTGACCCCGAAGCTTCTGGCCGCCGCCGGAGCGCTCGGGAGTCTACTGCCCAACCTAGAAGGGCCCGCCGACAAATGCAGACGCCTCTTCGTGGGCGTCGTGCGTTCGATGGCGTTGTATGGCGCTCCGATTTGGGCGGGCGCTCTCTGCGCGCGGAACGTGTCGCTGATTCGCAGGCCGCACCGCGCTATCGCGCTGCGGGCTGCGAGGGCGTACCGCACGGTGTCCTACACCGCATCGTGTCTCCTCGCCGGCAGCCCCCCGTGGGAACTGGAGGCCGAAGCTCTCGCGTCGGTCTTCTGGCGCGTGACGGAAGCGCGCCTGAGGGAGGAACCGCCTCGTCCGCAAGAGGTCGTGCGATGGAGGAGAGAAGCTCGCGACGGCCTCTTCCGGAAGTGGTCGGAGAATCTCGAGGACCCGAACGTAATTACGAGTCGGGGGCTGGTGGCGGCGATTCGGCCCGTTCTGCGCGGCTGGGTCGATAGGCGACACGGTGCGATGTCGTTCCGCTTGGCGCAGATGCTGACCGGGCACGGCTGCTTCGGTCGCTATCTGTGCCGAGCGCTGGGGCGGGAGCCGACGTCGGAATGTCACCATTGCGACGCCGGCGCCGAGGACACGGCGGAGCACACGCGCGCGGTCTGCCCGGCGTGGTGCGAAGAGCGCGCCGCCCTGTCGGCGGCCATCGGAGCGGATCTCTCGCTGCCGGCCGTGGTCTCGGCCATGGTCGGCAGCGAGGAGAACTGGAGCGCCGTCTCCTCCTTCTGCAGCGCCGTGATGCTGCGGAAGGAGGCGGCGGAGCGGGAGCGGGAACGGGATCCGAACTCGCTTCCGTCTCGTCGCGGTAGACGCGGTCGGCGGCGCAGGGCCTACCTGGCCAACCTGCAGCCGCCGCCCCCGTAGTTTGGATCAGCGGGCGATAGGTCGGGGGATCTATCGACCGCATCGCACGATCCCGAGGAGGACGGAGAGAGGCGATCTTATGTGTTCAAGGGATCCTCTCTCGGGTCGCTGTCGCTTTTGCGGCGACGACGACGGGCCCTAGTCTGGGCAGGCGCCGGCGGGATCGCGAAAGAGCTTTGTGTCCTCGCGATCTCGCCATAAGCGCATAGGCGGAACACACGTGTGGTTTTTGTTCAGTAAGAGTCTGACTCCCCTCCGAGCCCCCCCAACCGGAGGGTGTCCATGAAGGATTTTCCACACGTAAAAAAAAAAAAAAAAAAGGTTAGGTTAGGTTAGGTTAGGTTAGGTTAGGTTAGGTTTTTTTTTTTTTTTTTTAAAATAAGTTGGTAAGCAATTGGGTTCTTTATTTCGAGGATGAGTGACATGAGACATAGTAATAAGTGAGTAAGATGAATACGCTCCGGCCAGTAATAGAAATAGTTTTGATAATTGTATAAAAATCGATGATAATAGACAAATTAAATATGTAAGTTGTAGCCCCAGTGGAGACTTGAAATGGAGCGCTGCATGGGTGCAGGGGGGCAGAACTTGCGATTTGATACAATTGTTCAATCCCCTACAGACCATGCAGCGCGAATGATGGAGATGATGATGAGTGGGCTGAGTGGGCAAAGGGTTAAGGCCATATTACAATTCCGAGTAACCCTTACGCCCGGCCCAAAGTGATGAAATGATGAATTAACAAGTGATTATAAAATGAGATATACAAGAGATGGAGATTATAAACAAAATGAACTTAAGCTAAGGTAGTAAAGTATATATGGTTTTTTTTTTTTTTTTTTTTTTTTTTTTTCTTTTTTTTTTTTTTTTTTTTTAATATGAGTATATTGATCTTTTTTGATTATACATTTATGTTTTTTATTGATTTACAGAGTATTTTTTTTTTTTTTTTTTTTTTTTTTTTTTTTTTTTTTTTTTTTTATATAATACAATAATATAGATAATATATTAAGTAATCTTAAAGAACAAAATTAATCTTAAAAACTATTATATATTAATATATCTTATATAGTATTGACAAAGTAGAATAAAAATCAAAAAGAGGTAATAAAAATAAAAATAAAAATGAAGAACAACAATCATAACATAAGTTATTAATCTTAAGACAAGGTAAAACATAATAGATTAAAAGTACAGTCAAGTTCGACTCGGAGCACTCCCGCGAAGCCCTGGTGAGTGAGTCCTGAAGCGTCGCCGCGTTAGAATAATGAGAAGTGTAAGTAAGAGTAGGAAAAATCCCGAGCTGAGTGAAGTATGTGGAGTGTTATGCGTGAGTGTAAAAGATAGAGTTAAAGTGGTTATTATGATTGTATGAGTGTAAAGGAATTATGTATATAAATGTTAACTAAATGGATAATATATATGTAAGAGTAAGGATAGAAATATATATAAATGTAAAAGGAGTCTGAGCGATATATGGGTAAAGAGTAGTGTGAACAGGTACCTGCAGTTCGTGGGAAGAGAGTGTGGTGTGTAAAGTGTACGAATGAGAAGCAAGACAAGACGAACAATTTAGAACTTACGGAGCTGCCCGTGCCGCACTGTTCGGTGAGGGTGTCGGAGCAGTTCCGTAGTCTATGTTTTGCCTTGTCTTGTTACGCATGGAACGCACAATAGGGCAAGTGGTAGAGGTGGCTTTGTGTTCTGTAGGGTGTTTGTTATTAAACTTCATATTATGAGACACACAGTTGAAACATTTGTAGGTGCCGGTCTCTGCGACAGTTGAGCCGTCGACAGAGACGGAGGTGTTGTGTCGGCATTCTTTATGAATATGTCCATCTTCCGCGCAGTGCGCGCACCGCGTGGAAGAGGACTTGCAGTGGGTGGCAGTGTGCCCGAACTGCAGGCACTTGTGGCACTGTAAGAAGGGACTGAATTCTTCGATGTGTACGCGCTGATAATCAACGCGCACACGATCGAGGGACAGTAAGGTGCGGAAGGCTGTAGGGTGTGTTATGAAAACGGCGTTGTAGAGTAATGGGTTTCTGTTATCCCTTTTAAATTTATATTTAATATATGAGGAGTCGAGTTCGCTAAGCTCGGGGTTTTGTCGCATAATAATGTCCGTAAGCTCCTCAACGGCGACGTCGCAGGACACACCCTTCAGAATAATCATAGGCTTGAGGCGGCTAGCCACCTCAGCGGAGACTTTGGCGTCGTTAGCCGCTTTAATGCGTTGCAGGGCGTCGTCGCGGTCGCGCTCCGTGTCGAACTCGATGCGGAGTTTATTTTTAGATAATGGGGCTACCTTGGCCGGAGCGTAATTAGTTTCGCGAAAGGATATTGTAGATTTCAGGTTTCTGAATGTTTCCTCTCGGGAGGAGGCCGGAGTTTTAGAGGCGACGACGATTGCTGGTTTCGTGTTCGGCGGTGTGGTAGAGGCGGCTTTGACCGCCGGGGAAGGTCGAGCGGTAGGGCCAGGCAGGTCCCTGGGCTGGGCTTGGCGTCCGGCGATAGATGCATATGTCGAAATAATATTTTTGGAAGTCGCAGAGTGTTCGGCCTTGATCTCTTCGCGCAGCTTGGAGACCTCGTCTTTTACTAATTGGGTCAAATCGGTGACCACATTCTTGTAACACGTGGGTGAGTTGAAAGTGGGGTCGTATTTTTCTTGTTCAGCTATGTTTATTTCGAGGTAGGTCTCGCAAGCCACGCGAATCTCCTGGGCGGCGCACTGTATGAGGTCCTTATTGACCGAAGTCACGCTTTTGCCCTCACGGACAGCGTGACATATTGTCTCAGTAAGCTGTTCGATAATTGTGCGGAAGCTGGCCTCACTTCGAACGTCGGAGCC